>NC_142709.1:24377500-25002500 GCF_055471065.1 Atractosteus spatula | reverse complement strand
TATTTTTTACTGTCCTGGTGGTAGATTTCGAAGATCGTTTCGCCCATGCGGTGTTTTCTTGAAGAACAGGCTACGAAGAAATAATTATAATTGAAATTAAAATTCAAAACGACAATAATACCTTGTAATATGCGCTGTAATCGTGTATTTCAGATGAAGTCTGCTGTATTTGCTTACCCTTCGCTCTTTGGAAGCTGGGGCGGCAGAAGCACCCCGTCTCTTCCCATAAAAGGTCTTGGTCTCCATACTGTACTGTGGTCGCTGTAGTGCAGGTTCGCAGTTTTTTTTTGTGATGGGAGCTCACCCAATCCCTTGGTGTATTTATGCTATATTCACATGTATGGCTAGAGTGTGTTCATTGTCTTCCAATGAAAGGCGGGTGCCTTTTGCCGAAGTTGGGAGACATTAGAGGCTTGCCACACCCGGACTGTTAAACCAACGCATTAGCACGTCAAAGCAAATTGAGGACACGGGCGCAATAGTTGTTTTGTCCCTTGATTTACTGATCTGCATTAATTAAATCTTGTCAGTCAGGTCTTTTTTTCTCTATTTGAATTGTCGTTTACACCTCGCACAACTTTAAAAGCTAGCAAGACAGGTTTCGATTCACATTAGCTGGCGAGCCTTGTTAACAAAAAAACTAATAATAATGTAACATGCCACTGTTTGTTCATGAACAAAGTTATTCTGAGATTTCCTTAGATACGCGATTAAAAAAATAAAAATTTGAATCCCCGGCGGAACACATTCCATAAGAATCAGCGGTTTTACAGTATATATCGCCTTTAAAGGTGGCTTCTCAAAACGCTTTACAGGATAAAGACAACAAGAACAGCAACAACAACAATATTGTATTTCATTGCACTTTGAAAACCAAGTAATAACTTAACTATACGTGCAAACGTTTCATACGTTGCTGTTGTGAATGCCTGTGGAGTGTATCTTATTTGCCTTGAGTCCTGACTGTCTCTCTCCCCCTCCCCCCCTCTCTCCCTCAATTCAATTCAATCCAAGGTGTTTTATTTGCATGACAGATGGGTACAATTAGTGTTGGGAATGTATATTTTGATATTTACACCTGGCGCGGCACCGAGGGAGCGTCTGCATTTATAACTTTGTTTTTAAAATTAGTCAAGCAATATGAAGCATCTCCTTTTACTTTTAAGTCCCTTAAATACATTGAGCACAGCTTTCTCACCACTTAAGATTGCTTTTTGATACCATCCTTACACAAAGCAGAAACTTTCCGATGACTCACAGTACAAGTGGAAATATTACAGATTTTAATCGTCTTTAATTTTGTTATGTTATACGTTTTAGGAATGTTTCATCTAAACAAACACCACAAAACTATTCTCGATTGTATTTCTGAATGTTATGTTACACCTGCAGTAGTTCACTGTTTTAAATACATCGAATTAAGAAAGTTATGTGTAGCATTTTAGATCTTTTTTTCTGAACCAGGGAAAATCTGATCATGTTTCTCTATAACAATAATAAAACTTTATTTTACATATCACCTTTAAAAGTGGTAGTACCTTTTTTAGTACTATATTTTTGTATTATATTCCCTATTAATCAAACTCTAAGAGTATGTATCGGCTTGTCAGTCAGGTCTTTTTTCTCTATTTGAATTGTCGTTTACACCTCGCACGACTTTAAAAGCTAGGAAGACAGGTTTCGATTCACATTAGCTGGCGAGCCTTGTTAACAAAAAAACTAAAAATAATGTAACATGCCACTGTTTGTTCATGAACAAAGTTATACTGAGATTTCCTTAGATACGCGATTAAAAAATAAACGTTTCATATGTTGCTGTTGTGAATGCCTGTGGAGTGTATCTTATTAAGCTCTAAATTGCATTTTTTTTTACTTTTTTTAAATTGCATTTTGGGCGCAGACAGCACATACAAGGGTTAATGAACTGCGCCAAGAAATTTAAAATAGTATTCTTTAGGTGTGAGGGTAGGAGTGGACCGCAGCAGGCATAATCAGCAAACCAGGAAAACAAAGAACAGGACGGGTGAGATGTGTATCCAGAAAGCGAGTGATCAGAAAAAGGAAATTGTGTTACGCCCAGGTTTTCGACCCAATTGTTTTAACTTGCTAATGCATCAGACACATTTCCTGGCGTATTGTGTTTTAAATAAAATAGGAGTGTCTTTCCCTGGCATTAGCTCATCGGTATGGTGTAAGTTTTATCTGTATCATACCATACAGTATATAGGTACAGAATTCAAGCTGCACCACTGTATCGCTTTGGTAAGGGGACGGACAATGACCAAAATCACGAAGACTCTATCACACCAAATAATGAAGATGAAAAGAAACGGGATGTCAACACGGGACATTGTACAGCAGTTGGCTTCGATGGACATCTTTCTGAAAGCACAGTGAGACGGCATTATAAAGGGGAGAGGAGGCAAAGAGAATCTAAACCGAGGACGATTCAAAGGTAAATAAATTTCTAAAAATACCTTTCTTGCATGTAAATACAACTACGCACATTATTTTTAAAACTAACTGTTGATCTCTTTTTTTTCAAGTCCTATTGTGCGAGCTATCAACAAACTGACTGATGAAAATGATGAGCTACCGGCGATGCAAGTCCAAAGACGGCTATGGGCTGACCTCGGTGCGAATATTAGCCCGACATCGATTAGAAGAGTACGCAGGAGGCTTGGATGGAGATACAGAAAAACCAACACATGCCCCATGATAAGGCTAAAAAACAAAGAGGAAAGACTCAAGCAAGCGCTCCAATGGATTGAACAGGGGGAGGCATTTCAGGATGTACTTTTTACCAACGAAACAACAGTGGCTCTGGAACAGTTTTCAACAATGGCATTTTGCAAAAAGGGGAGATATGTGGACAAGCCAAAGCCCAAACATCCACTGAAGGTTCACGTCTGGGGGGGTATATCTAGAAGAGGCCCGGGACCACTTCTTATTTTCGAAGGAATTATGGACCGTGAATTCTTCGAGGAAGTCGTGGTCACACAGCATGCTGCCCCATATATCAGGGAGCAGTTTGGATCAAGGCACCGTCTCTTTCAAGACAACGATCCGAAACACACAGCAGCAAGGGCGAGGCTTATAACAGAAGGAGTGAACTGGGTGAAAATTCCAGCCAAATCCCCAGATCGCATTTGCGATTGTCTGGTATTTACTTTGATCCCTTTTAACTGTTTTTTCGGTCTACAGTATTGCTTTGAGATGCCACTTTTAAAGGTGATATGTAAAATAAAGTTTTTTATTATTGTTATAGAGAAACATGATCAGATTTTCCCTGGTTCAGAAAAAAGACGATTAAAATCTGTAATCTTTGCACTTGTATGTTATCGGAAAATACAATCAGTTTCTGCTTTGTGTAAGGATGGTGTGGCGCTCCTCAAAGCGCTTTACAGGATAAAAACAATAACAACAATAGTGGCTGGGCAAACGATTTTTTTTATCGAAATACAAAATGAGATACCGTATAATGATGTGCATGAACAAAGGTATACTGCAATTTTCCTTAGATACGCGATTTAAAAAAAAAATTTTTTTTTGAATCCCCGGCGGAACACATTCCATAAGAATCAACGCGTTACTTCGCGCTTTACAACCCTTGCTGCGTGCGACTGGAAAAGAATTCGTGATCGGATCAACGAAATGCTTCGTAGAAGGAGGCGCTCTTTTCCTCTAGTCTAACAGTCTGTCCACAAACAAAACATTCCTGTTAGACAAGAGGAATTGAAAAAAAACAATTTTGTCAATGAAAACCGGTGTGTGTGTCTCTCTCTGCTGGATGTCCCTCTCACTCTCTGCTGAATGAATAAAAGAATTTTATTGAAAACGCGTTTGCGATTGTCTGGTATTTACTTTGGTCCCTTTTAACTGTTTTTCAATCTACTGTATTGCTTTGAGATGCCACTTTTAAAGGCGATATGTAAAATAAAGTTTTTTATTATTGTTATAGAGAAACATGATCAGATTTTCCCTGGTTCAGAAAAAAGATCTAAAGTGCTACACATAACTTTCTTAATTCGATGTATTTAAAGCAGTGAACTACTGTAGGTGTCACATAACATTCAGAAATACAATCACGTATTTGACAAATAAAAACGATTACAATCTAATCCTTCCACGTTTGATCCCAAAATCCCAAGAAATATAAATCTTAACGGGTAGAAAGCTATGCTGAAAGTTTATTAAGATACTTAGAAGACAAAGATACTATATCGATTTATGTTGCATTAGCCTGATTATGATTAAAAAACACATATAATTAAACACGCGTTTGCGATTTAAATCAGAACACGATTTAAATCAATATAAATGTTTATATTGTAACGCATACAGATGCAGCCATTCAAAGCGCGCGTTACAGACACGTACTGCAGGTGGCGTCGCGCATTGTGACGCAAGATGACGCGAGGCACCGCAGTACGTGATTAGTTGACCGACAGGGGCACTCGTGGTCCGTTGGTCTGTCGTAGAAAGACTTACAGTAAACGTCTTTGCTGTGCTCGTTGTAGATATTGAATTTTACCACTGAAAGGAAATCTTAGTAGATGAGCATAAAAAGAATAGGAACATACTGTAACGCGTGTGAAGGCCATAAACGATATTAATTTTGGAACATAAACATACAGTATATGGCTGGTCTTGGTACTTTAAAGAAAAAATACACACCAGTATTCCATTTCTCCCCAAACATTTTAAGCATCGAAGTCTTTAACTAAAGAGATACCGGAGTCAACAGGCATACTTTTAGAATTTGATTAAAAGGGAATATAATATTGAATCGCGTATATATTTTATGAAAGCAAGATTGCTCAGCTGGACAAAAGTACACAACCTACCTTTATCAGAAATATTTATGCATCAAAGCCTTTACCGAAGATATTACTAATAGTATTAATAATGAATGACTTTGGACAAGCTGTATACTCAAAGTATAATTTCTTTAGCACATTTGTACAAGCACTTGGAATCTGTCCAAGCCATACTTTGTCAGGCATTTTGTTATACTTCAACGGGCATAAAAACTCCCTTGCTTTTAACAGGGCATTTCATAATTTCTAACTACGAAAATGATTTAAAATGCGACACTTATCATTCAACTAGAGCTCAAAATATCACAAGGATCCTCAAGAGCACAGCAAAGACTGTATTAAAAGATACTTGTATGAGATACATGAGAATCCAGGCTTTTTTTATCAATGCTTTCTTTTCCGTATACCAGATTTTATGGAACCACTTCAGAAGGGTGTCAGCCAGTCAGATTCCAGGAATCGGTACTTTAAAGGAAAAATACACACCGGTATTCCATTTCTCCCTAAACATTTCAAGCATCGAAGTATTTAACTAGCATGTGAAATAGCGTGTGAAAAAGTGGTAGTTTTAAGCTTTTCTGCTAATATAATATGGAATCGCGTATCTAAAGAATTTAATAACGATATGATTATATTCGTGTACTGCGACAGGTCTATGTATACTGTTTCGCCTCCCTGTCATGCGAGTTGTCTTGTAGCCTACTGGTCTACGTGCCTGATTAACAACTTGCAGGTTGTGTGTTCAAATCCAGCTGGTGCTGGACTTTTCTTTTAACAAACATTTCTTCGAAAAAATAGAATAGCGATATTATGGACAATCAATTGACTTTTATATTTCAAAATATCGCAACATGATCGATTCTAAGTCATTTTTGATAACAATGAATAGTCACCTTCTTCCCTTCTGACAACGGTCCCTGCTTCTGCTTCCTGCTTCTATTGTGTGTGTGTGTAATAGAGTAAATTTTTATAGAGAAATGGAGGCTGGACAGTATGCGATACAATATAAACATTTATATTGATTTAAATCGTGTTTTGATTTAAATCGCAAACGCGTGTTTAATTATATGTTTTTTTAATCATAATCAGGCTAATGCAACATAAATTGATACAGTATCTCTGTCTTATTTTTAGTAAATAAAGTGCATTTTTGCACACTATATGTGCAAACGTTTTATGATATGTCGCTGTTGTGAATGTCTGTGGACATGTGCTGGCTGGACAGGAGGCTCCACTGTACACAGAGAGCTTAGAAGACAAAGATCAGACCTGGGCGCCGACAGTCAATCTGGACAAGACCAGTTATGGTTTTCCAGAAAAAAAGCCAGACCCCAGTGAAACAGCTACAAATTCACACTTAACAACACATTAACACCTAGCAACGGGAGCAGGGACGAATTAGGCCAGCACCCACTATTGTTAAACATACAGAAAAGGATATTAAAGTATTGAATATTAGTATTGGCTTTAGTATTAGCCATACAGAACATTAAAGTGCCCCTTTTCCATTCAGCGGGTGCCTGAGCCGCTGTGTCCTATCTTCTGACAGTCGCCGTTGTGAACAAACATTTCTTTGAAAAAATGAGATGTTTCCCTTGGTCAGAGATATAAATATATAATATATAAATAAATTATATTTAACTAACGTGAAATAGCGTGTGAAAAAGTGGTAGTTTAAGCTTTTCTGCTAATATAATATGGAATCGCGTATCTAAAGAATTTAATAACGATATGATTATATTCGTGTACTGCGACAGGGCTGTGTAGGGCTGTTTCGCCTCTCACTTCATGCGACTGTACCGGGAAGAGGATTTCTTTCTATTCGAAACGTGTATTTTAAAAGTTTAAGAAGTAAAAACCTTACAGCGTACACAGATTTCTAAACTGATCAGGATCGTTATCTTTGTCTTATGCATAATAATGTTCACCGCTCTGTCCAGCAAATTAATAATAAACTTTATTTTATATAGCGTTTTAAACGAATAAGTAATTAGATTGCTCATAAACCTAATCACTTGCTTTTTCTTTTTATTTAGGCTCAGATTTCAACTAGAGATCGTATTATTAATAACCATAATAACAACCAACCAACAAAAACAACCATATAAACATAATACCAACCAAAAACATAGATAACGACCACAATACAAAATCAAATATATCAAACCATTATACTCTCGCAAATTCATCCAATTATCATAATCCCGCCCCTTATGCAAAACCAAACCCTCCTCTCATCCCAGTTTCTCCTCTTTATCATAAACAAAATCCACTTCAGTTTTCAACATAAAGCCTTACTGCTTGCTGGGTTTTTGAGGGGGGGTGTCTTTCGCTGGAAATCTCGCCTGCTTCTACTTTACGAGTACAACCCCCTCTCTGCAGGAGTGCTGGCTGTGACGAATTAAACCGGTTTCACAAGTATTTTTAAAGTAGGAAGTACAGTGTTAACTGGTAGCTGGGCACCTCAATTAAGTCGCTTTAACATGCTAATGCGTTGTTGTAACAGTCCGGGAGTGGCAAGCTTCTAATGTCAACTCGACTCGATTGGAAGACAATGAACGTATTTTAGCCCTAAATGAATTAATAGCAAACATGGTTTACATAAAATACATTTTTCCAAGAAAGTTTATAATAATGCGATCTATAGTTGAAATCTGAGCATAAATATAAAGGAAAAGCATTTTCAGAGAGCAATCACGCTGTGTTTATGTAGAAAAAGCGATTAGGTTTATGAGCAATCTAATTACCTATTCGCCTAAAACGCTATATAAAATAAAGTTTATTTAGAGATGAATGATCAGTGTCGCAGTTTAAATAATTTTCGTAGGAGGGCTTGGACAGATTCCAAGTGCATTTTTGCAATTTACGTTGTAATACAGTTTAGAATACAGTTAGTCTAAGCTTTATCAGCTTTATTTATGGGTTGCAATTTAGAAAAAGTCAAAAACCGCACTCAAAATGCAATTTAGAGCTTTCTGGCAAGGGGAGACACCCAAATTATAATGTAACATGCCACTGTTTGTGCATTAACAACGTTATACTGCAATTTTCCTTAGATACGCGATTAAAAAAAATAAATTTTTTGAATCCCCGGCGGAACACACTCCATAAGAATCAGCGCTTTTATACAGTATATCGCCTTTAAACACATATATTTAAACACGCGTTTACGATTTAAATCAAAACGCGATTCAAATCAATATAAATGTTTATTTTGTAACGCATAGGTGACTATTCATTGTTATTAAAAAGACTTAAATTCGATCATGTTGTGATATTTAGAAATATAAATTTGTTTGGTGCGAGTGAGGTTTTATTTAATCTCTGACCAAGGGAAACGTTTCATTTTTTCAAAGAAATGTTTGTTAAAAAATAAAGTGATACTGTAAAGTAGTTCCATGGGATTCAATCACAGACCATGTGACATGGGAGTCAGGAAACTAACACACAGCGCCACCAGATTTGATAACGCTATAAAAACGCTATAAAATAATGTGACTAGGCACAGAACAAGTTTACAGCACAGTACAATAATAAATGCTGACCATGACTTTAGAAGCATAAATTACCTTACACTCAATTTAAACACAAGCTGTCTTTAGCCCTCTAAGCTGGTTCATACAGAAATGTAGAGATCCAGGCTCAGAACACACAGCTTCATTAGCGAATACATATGCAGGACAACTAGAGAAGACGTTTTACAGAGGATGGATTTTTAGAAACATCCCATCAGTGACATCACTGAAGTCAACTCCTACTGTGAGTAACTGTCGTGTGGATAGTTTCACAAGAATCAGACAAAGGTTTAAGCATCGCTTGTTCTAGATAAAACTGCAAAAAAAACAACCCATAATGTACTTCTTTGCGGCTCTGTTTGCCCAAATCATATATTCACAACGTTAAATTAGAAAATAATATTACGTAACCAAAATCCGCAATATGGAAACAGAACCTGTGTAATTGTTGACAGATGATGTTCTCGTAACATTTTTACAAGACAAACTACAACATTTAAAAAATGACTTGTATGTACTTGATATCTCTAATCAATCCACGGCGATATAGTTAAAGCAGTCCCCGGACAAAACGAAACTAAAACGCCCTGGGCATACCGTTTTGCGCTTCTTATCAGTTGCTCAAAAGTAATTTGACCGTATGAAATGCATAATATAAACCTAGAAACATATACAGTACGTGAGCAGTACTTACGTAGTATCGGTGTCAAGACATACCTCTCAAATACTGTAAATCAAGTTAAAAATATCTCAAGACCGATTCTGGTCATAATGAAACCATGTTTCGTGTATGTTTTCTTTAAAGTACCGAGACCAGCCATATACTGTATGTTTATGTTCCAAAATGAATATCGTTTATGGCCTTCACACGCGTTGCAGTATGCTCCTATTCTTTTTATGCTCAGGCACTAAGATTTCCCTTCAGTGGTAAAATTCCATATAAATATTCAATACTTAAACGGGCACAGTTAAGACATTAAATATACATATACATACTGTATACAGTACAGTTTGCATACGGTAATATGTTTATGTTCCTAAATCAGTCTCTTTTATGAGCATGTGTAAGGCATGGTGAATCGATTCTCAAAAATTACTGTACTTTGCATGATTGGAAAAAAATGCGTGATTGCGAAATGCTGTGGTGTTACTTTTACAAAGACGGTCAATGAAAAAAAGAATGTGGACCAGGGCAATACTTTGAGTTTACAGCTTGTCCAAGGTCATTTATTATTAATACTATTAGTAATATCTTCGTTAAAGACTTTGATGGCTACAGCTCAAACATGAGAGGTTGAGCTTTATTAGCTCCACCTTGCGGAAATTCCGGATACTATTATTTTGCTAGCGGTATTTACCGGTAACTTGCGGTAGACTGCGTACAGAATACCGGAAAATAATGCGGTATCGCCCGCGCATTTTGAATGGCTGCATCTGTACTGTCCAGCCTCCATTTCTCTATAAAAATTTACTCTGTTGCACACACACACACAATAGAAGCAGGAAGCAGAAGCAGGGACCGTTGTCAGAAGGGAAGAAGGTGACTATTCATTGTTATCAAAAATGACTTAGAATCGATCATGTTGCGATATTTTGAAATATAAAAGTCAATTGATTGTCCATAATATGAACAGGGAGGCGAAACAGCCCTACACAGCCCTGTCGCAGTACACGAATATAATCATATCGTTATTAAATTCTTTAGATACACGATTCCATATTATATTAGCAGAAAAGCTTAAAACTACCACTTTTTCACACGCTATTTCACATGCTACTTAAATACTTCGATGCTTAAAATCGTTAGGGAGAAATGGAATACCGGTGTGTATTTTTCCTTTAAAGTACCGATTCCTGGAATCTGACTGGCTGACACCCTTCTGAAGTGGTTCCATAAAATCTGGTATACTGAAAAGAAAGCGTTGATAAATACAAGTGTCTTTAAATACACTCTTTGCTGTGCTCTTGAGGATCCTTGTGATATTTTGAGCTCTAGTTGAATGATAAGTGTCGCATTTTAAATCATTTTCGTAGTTAGAAATTATGAAACGCCCTGTTAAAAGCAAGGAAGTTTTTATGCCCGTTGAAGTAAAACAAAATGCCTGACAAAGTATGGCTTGGACAGATTCCAAGTGCTTGTACAAATGTGCTAAAGAAATTATACTTTGAGTATACAGCTTGTCCAAAGTCATCCATTATTAATACTATTAGTAATATCTTCGGTAAAGGCTTTGATGCATAAATATTTCTGATAAAGGTAGGTTGTGTACTTTTGTCCAACTGAGCAATCTTGCTTTCATAAAATATACGAACATTTTAATGACTGATGATTAACATGCTGTAATACGCAGTTCAAAATTAAAGGCTCAAATGCTGTACATGAGAGGTTAAGCTCCCCCTGGCGGTTTTACAAGGTGATGCCGGATAGTTTCCGGCAGAGCGTCAAATGACGGGCGATTAACCACGTGACACTGCGTGACACCGCGTGATACCGCAACACGCCCACTGGGGTATGCCGCGAAATACCTCACCCATTTTGAATGGCTGCATCTGTATAACTGCTTTTATTTTATTAGATTCTTAGAGACTTCTTTCAGTGGATCATGTGCAGTCTTGACTATGGCTACTGTATATATTTAATACTTTTTATTTAACTCCATATACCAAGAGAAGTGGTTTCATGATATAAGGGATGATATTTGGTTTAAAAGTATTTACAGTAAATAGGTTTCAAGTTTTCATTTGCAGGTCTATAGCAAGTAGGCACACTTTCTACATACTGTGAAAGAATGCTCACATTTTGTGTATTTGTATCTGGTTACAACTATTACACCTACAATAAGTTCATAATATTAATTATAAGATTGTAAAGCTCAATCTTCAAGTCTGCATATAATGTTGGAAGAATTTCTCATACCTTACAGTATATGGCCAATAAAGTGATCTTACTTCATGATCATCCAAACAAATCCTGACTGGAGCTAAATATTTGAACCTTGTTAGAGAGAGCATGCTATTCTGTTTTTTTAGGGAACTTGGGTTTCCTGGTACCTCAGTTAGAAACATCTTTCCTGATTAGGGTGCATTTTACGGATAGGGATATAGGCTCCCATTTATTTTGTGGAATCCAGAGTGCAGAGAGAGAGATTTAATTGCAGGTTAATTTTTATTTAGTTAGATGTCAGCTCACCTCTTATGAGGCCTCTGTAGGCATATTAAGAGTTTAGTGCTTAGTAGCAGTCTGGGGTTTTCTGGGTGACCAGAATGTTAGGCCTCTGAAATGCCTCTGTAAATACTGTTTATAATGTAATTTTGTGTGTTGTGTTTTGTGTCTTGTATAGTTTATTGTAATAAATATTTGTTTTACCCAATTGTACCTTGGATTATTACTCCTCTCAACAAAGCTGTGCCAGAGAATAAAGAATTCATGTGCCTCTAGGTATACCAGCCGCTCGGGTATAGGCATCACAAGTCGGGGGTTATGAATAATTATTTCACTGATTGACTAAACCGCTCGGTCAATTCTTGATTTTTACCAGTTTTGTAACCCCCTATTTGTAACAATATATTTTTCATAATTAAAATTTAACGTTAAATTGGATGTAAACCTGAAAGAAACACATTACTGTAATGAACAGTTCTTTCCAGACCCTATGCGGACGACACGATCCAGGGAAAAGTGAAGAAACACGGTGGGGAAAGTCATGCAGGAAACGGGGATGAAAACAAGGGGCGTGTCCTTGGTGCGCTGGTGTTCGAGGGAGGTGTGGCCGAGGCAAACAATCCATGGGAAAGTCCAAGGGGGAATCCAAATGGAAGAAAAAGTCCAAAACTGGGCGGTCCATCCAAGACAAACAAGATTTAAAAACGGGAACCGGGTCGGAACCGGCACGGGAACGGGAGCGGAAACAGAAACTGAAACCTTAAGGGGACCAGGTGCTTCCAGGTCCCGGACTCAGTATAATAACTATTTTTATATAACAAACTGAGTAATTTTGTTTTTGAAAGTAGCCCTACTTTCTTCTTTAATTAATTTAACATTTAGCATACTGTAATACACAGTTTAAAATTAAAAGAAGTTTCAACAGTACACAAAATATAGATTATCTCAATGTGGATGTAACCAGAAAGAAAAAAATATCACATTCACAACAAACTATAATAACAATATTTTTATATATACATTATACAATTAATAAAAGTCTAAATACTATAAACTTAAATTCTATAATTGGAAAAAGATTGTCTCAAGGGCTCAGCATTGACCAGGATTCGAAACCAGGCATTTTCTGGTGACAGCTCAAATGCTTGCACACACCACATTAAGCATTTAAACATTCACTGCTTCACCTGACAGTTTTACAAAGTAGTGCAGTCTGACAATTGAATATTTTTTAAAAAAGGCAGGATAATGCGATGTGCGCTTATGGTGTCCGCGGTGCAATGTGCTGCATTATCAGGCATGCATTCTGTATGGCTGGATCTGTATAGGCCAGTAGATATCAGGAGCTGGGAGGATGCAGGGGAGGCCCCACTGATGTTTTTTTTTTCCCTTCTACACTCCATTAGTTATGGAGAGTAGGATAGGGGAAGTGTAATTGAACAAATTGTTTGGGACTGGGGGGACAAAACATGATGATATAAAGAGTTTCATTTCTTTCTACAGTGTGGTGGGAAAGAGGTGTGCCAGAATACTGGAGAGCAGGATTATGTTTTGGGATGTATGTTTTGGTTATTGGGGATTATGGTGTTTATTTTGATACTACTAGATGACTAACAACTGCATTTTACACTATTTACATTATGTCTTCTGCTGGTCTATGGGTACACTGGTGATTTGGGGGGATGCGACAGTTTGTATTGGGAAAAGGGTCCTAGAACCTTAGAATTTTTTGGCATAGTTGGCTACAGGATTACTGTACATTGTTGTCACTGAAGAAAAAAGAAACTATTTTCATATATTATAATATTATATTATAATATATTTTAAAAATATGTTTTATTATTTTCAGTTATAGTTTTTAACTAAGGCCTAGTTATAGTATTTAACTAAGGCAGGTTAGCAGGATCTTCCATACAAACCAGTTGCCATCATGGACCAAGAAGGAACTATACAGTAGGTGGAGGCAATAAGGCAATGTGGTGTTGTGACTGAAGACTCCATTTCCAGATCATCTGGCACTCAGGAGGTATCCACACATACACACACATACGCAAACAATTCACTACCGAAACAAAGGTGATAAATCTGGTTTCAAATATAAACAAACTTTCACTAGTCTGGAATCCCAGGGATAGCTTTGCTTGCTTTGTGTGTGCACACACAGAATAAAGTAAGGTCATTCAAGTATTGTCAAAACCATGAACTCAAACCAAACACCTGTTTCCTTTGTTTTATGAGTGAAATTAACTAAATGTATATGGATAAATAGGTATTTAACTCATGTGTTTCTAATAAACACCTTTTGTTTTCTCACCAGCAAAATGGTTTCTTCCACAACCTGTAGGACCCAACCCATGGCATGGCAACAGGGACTGGGCTTAGTAGTGCCTGTTCCAGGGTTGCACATGCACATCTATATCTAAGAAGATACCATTATAAGGGGGTAGTATTTTCTTAAAATCATTTTTGTACATAAAAAGATTAATGGCATTTTATTTTTCTAAATAATATGTAGATTGTTAAATTATGTATTTATTGGAGACAAGTTTATATCAGAATTCTGATCATGATTTTGTATAATTCCTTTTTGCTTTGTAGTGGAATCTTCTGGGGGTGGGGGGGGAGTTTTACCTAGAAAAGGAGCTCCTCCAAATAAGAGAAAGGAGATAGGAGGAAGCTTGTAGCAGTGTAGGGTAGGTGCTACAAATAATGTAAATATTCTTGTAACTAGTTTTGAGTTTTGAGTTTTGTTTTCCTCTCTTTAGTTAGTTTGTATTTTTCAAGGTTTTTGGTTTGAGTGTGGACTTTGGGAACACTGTGACAGGTGTGATCGTGGTTTATGAGAGTGCAGTTAGCCCCAAAGTTAAGCCATTTATTCTGGTCTTAATAACACTAAATTATGCTAGCCTTGATACATTTTGGAGAAATATACCCTTATTATGCATTTCTGCAGCATACTAATATTATTCTACTTTTTATGTGACTATATTCAGTTTCTCACAAAAAACTTTGGAGGTGCAGATGCTTGATAGATTTTATTAACCTTGCATGAATGAGGTTGATTTGCTGCTTTATGAGCATTTTTGTCCATGACTGTGGTTTAATGTGCATAAATTGATTAAACAATCAGGCTAAAATTCACTAGTGTTATTTTGAATATGATGATGTAAGACATCATATCTACACATGTGTATTGTATGTGTATTACAAGTTCATCTGTGCATTAAAGCTCACAGTTCTTTAGTTTTGTGAAAATACCAGTTGTGGGAAGGCAGACAACATGCCAAAGAAAATCTGAGCAGATGTGTCAGGAAGGAAAGGTTGTGTAATTAACACTTGCTAATGAGTAAAGATTTTTTTTCTGTAAACGTGTCCTGTGTGCTTGGCAAACTACTCTTTAAAACTTGTGATGTACAGCAGGATGCCTATGGAAAGAGGCCACAACTGTGTTAGACAGGTGGCATGAGCACAGGGAACCTACTGAAAGATTAGTGATTGTGAAACATTTGTTTTCAGACTGTTGTAAGCGGTGAAATAAAACACTCAGGAAAATCTTTTTTCAAGTGACAAATTTACAGGAATCAAAACTGTATAATGACAGATGGTATCAGACTACACATGTTATGTCATGCAGGGACCTACAGAGATTAGAAAATGTATTATAGCCGTAACCTGGACAAGCCTAGAGGCCAGTGAATTGGATGTACAATTTAAAACATCTCAGCTAGAAACAAGGTTTTTGCACCTTCCCTTATTTCAGAGAATGTTCCAGTCACAAAGATCAGCTTCAAACTGTGATAAGGTCAGAGAAAACATCACAGGGCTAATGGCTGACCTAACTAGAATGATATACATAACACATGAATACCAAGTAAAAGTTAAACCTTCTTTGGCATCAGAGGTTTCCTACCAAATATTTAATTTACTAAGGGTCAACTGTAATGTCTATCATCTCTCCCTATGTCTCTTTTTGAAAGTATGTTTATTTATTTTTGCATTGGGTGAATGTGTTTTCCCCATTTTTGCATATCTGTTATGTGCTTTTTCCTTTTCACACTCCAAAGAAATGAAGATTAAGGCTCATTAGCTATTCAATTTTTTTTTGTTCTACATTTCATGGGGATTTCATTAGTGTGGTGTTTGTTTCCAGTACAACAAGTATTGACTGAGGGACAAAAAAACAAATAGAAATTAATAAGAAAGATGGGTTTTAAGGGGAAACAGTGCATAGATAGAGACCTAATTTAGATCATGTTCTGGGCGTGCCCCCTTATTAATGCAAGATGTATCTTAAAAAACAATTACTACAGCAAAGAAAGAACACACCTGATGTAATCTGCACTTGAAGAGTACATTAAATGTCACCTTGCATTAGATAACTTTTAAAGATTGAATACAATTATTTTGATGATAAAAGAAGATAAAGACGTTTCATATCTTTACACTACAAAAACTCAGTTTCTGCTAATTCTTCAATCTCATTTTTCATGTTAGCCTTTGCATTAATTTAACTCATCATTTAAAACTGCAGGGAACTGGTAAAATACGATTTCCGTTGTTGTGTTTTTATTAAATTATAGATAAAATTATGTATATACTAACTTTGAATATACAATACACTCAAAAGTGTTAGAAATTTTAAACATTATGATAAGTTATACAATATGTATATTTTGTATATCATTAAACATTTTCTCTAAGCTCCCAATAAGTGTTTTCTACTATTATGACATCTTAGACTATTGTTAATAAGGCTTAATATGGATGAGAAGAAACCAAGCAATTTTATCTCACTTATTTGTCTGAAGGATCTCCATATGAATCTATATAAGTTATCAATGGAAATAAAAGTGGCTATAATACAATACATGTTCAAACTCAAGCCTGCTACTGCTGTTCTCATTTGTCTCATGACTAATTGTAATTGAGTATCGTATTAGTAGTTACATACTCCTGTCTGGTATATTTAAGAATAATGTAGTTCTTAAATTAAAAAATCCACATTAAATTGTCATGGACATTCAGTTAGATACTAACACAGAGACAAAGTAATAATTATGGCTTACAATTTAACTTACTGATTAGATTAATTGAAATGTTCTCATTCAGATCCCCTGCAGTTCGTGCTAATTAGAGCAACAACAATGCTAAGCCCTTAGCACTCTACTAAGCACAAGTTCAGCGTGTCTTCAACTTTGTTTTGCACATTTTTTTATTGTAATTTAGCTCAGAACTGGATATGATCTCCAGATAGTACTGTATTAACTAGTTCAGGTGGGTAGCTGCGTCAGCATGCGTAGGCTGCAAAGGAACAAGTAATAGGTTTATTCCATGCTGAAAAAAAGAAGAAAGAAAACACAGTGTTTCGGCCATGGAGCCTTCTTCAGGTGAAGCCTTCAGCCTTCTTCTTCAGCCTCCTTCCTCACCTGAAGAAGGCTCCATGGCCGAAATGTTGTGTTTTCTTTCTTCTTTTTTTCAGCATGGAATAAACCTGTTACTTGTTCCATTGTATTAACTAGTCTGCAACTGCGTGCTATATCTGAAAATGTCTTTATATACAGATGCAGCCATTCAAAGTGCGCGTCACAGACACGTACCGCAGGTGACGTCGCTCAGTATGACGCAAGATGACGCGTGGCACCGCAGTACGTGATTGGTTGACCGACAGGGGCACTCGTGGTCCGTTGGTCTGTCGTAGAAAGACTTACAGTAAAAACGTCTTTGCTGTGCCCGTTGTAGATATTGAATTTTACCACTGAAGGGAAATCTTAGTAGCTGAGCATAAAAAGAATAGGAGCATACTGTAACGCGTGTGAAGGCCATAAACGATATTAATTTTGGAACATAAACATACAGTATATACTGTAGCTGGTCTTGGTACTTTAAAGAAAAAAATACACACCAGTATTCCATTTCTCCCTAAACATTTTAAGCTTTGAAGTCTTTAACTAACATGATACCGGAGTCAACAAGCATACTTTTAGAATTTGATTAAAAGGGAATATAATATGGAATCGCGTATCTAAAGAATTTAATAACGGTATTCGTGTGCTGCGACAGGGCTGTGTAGGGCTTTTTCGCCTGCCTGTTCATGCGAGCTGTCTTCTAGCCGACTGGTCTAGGTGCGTGACTAGCAACTGGGAGGTTGTGTGATCGAATCCAGCTGGTGCCGGACTTTTCTTTTAACAAACATTTCTTCGAAAAAATAGAATAGCGATATTATGGACAATAAATTGACTTTTATATTTCAAAATATCGCAACATGAACGATATTTGCGATATTTTGAACATATCTTCCCTTCTGACAGCGGTTCCTCCTTCTATTGTGTGTGTGTGTGCAACAGAGTAAATTTTTATAGAGAAATGGAGGCTGGACAGTATGCGTTACAATATAAACATTTATATTGATTTAAATCGTGTTCTGATTTAAATCGCAAACGCGTGTTTAATTATGTGTTTTTTAATCATAATCAGGCTAATGCATTTCTACATTTTCTGTATGAACCAGCTTAGAGGTTCATACAGAAAGACAGCTTGTGTTTAAATTGAGTGTAAGGTAATTTATGCTTCTAAAGTCATGGTCAGCATTTATTATTGTACTGTGCTGTAAACTTTTTCTGTGCCTAGTCACATTATTTTATAGCGTTTTTATTGCGTTATTAAATCCGGTGGCGCTGTGTGTTACAGTAGTTTCCTGACTCCCATGTCACATGGTCTGTGATTGAATCCCATAGAACTATGACTTTATTTTTTAACAAACATTTCTTTGAAAAAATGAAACGTTTCCCTTGGTCAGAGATTAAATAAAACCTCACTCGCACCAAACAAATTTATATTTCTAAATATCACAAAATACGTTCATTGTCTTCCAATCGAGTCGAGTTGACATTGGAAGCCTGCCACACCCGGACTGTTAAACCAACGCATTAGCACGTCAAAGCCCATCGAGGGTATTGAGCCAGTATTGGCTTTAGTATTCCCCCCTCTCCCCTCAATTCAATTCAATTCAAGGTGTTTTATTTGCATGACAGATGGGTACAAGCAGTGTTGGGTATGTATATTGTAACGCTTACGGCAGACAGGCACTGTGTAAGAGCCGGCGCACCAGAGCAGCGCACCGAGGGAGCGTCTGCATTTCTAACTTAGTTTTTAAAATTAGTCAAGCAATATGAAGCATCTCCTTTTACTTAGTGCCTGAGCATAAAAAGAATAGGAGCATACTGCAACGCGTGTGAAGTCCATAAACGATATTAATTTTGGAACTTAAACATACAGTATATGGCTGGTCTCGGTACTTTAAAGAAAACATACACACCAGTATTCCATTTCTCCTAAACATTTTAAGCATCGAAGTCTTTAACTAACGCGATACCGGAGTCAACAAGCATACTTTTAGAATTTGATTAAAAGGGAATATAATATGGAATCGCGTATCTCAAGAAATTAATAACGATATAATTATATTCATGTTGCAAAAGAACTGCAACGGACATAAAAACTCCCTTGCTTTTAACAGAGCGTTCCATAATTTCTAACTACGAAAATGCCAGGTGAAAGGATTTGTAAACATATTTTGTTAAAGCAAGTCAGAACCCATTCAGAGCCTACATTACATTTTAGCGTTTCATTCTGAGCAGAAGACCCTCACACCTGAAGAAGGGGGAGGTGTTTTTCGCTGGAAATCTCGCCTGCTTCTACTTTACAACCGGAGTGCTGGCTGTGACGAATTAAACCGGTATTACAGGTTACAATCACAGACCATGTGACATGGGAGTCAGGAAACTAACACAGCGCCACCAGATTTGATAACGCTATGAAAACGCTATAAAATAATGTGACTAGGCACAGAACAAGTTTACAGCACAGTACAAAAATGCTGACCATGACTTTAGAAGCATAAATTGCCTTACACTCAATTTAAACACAAGCTGTCTTTAGCCCTCTAAGGTGGTTCATACAGAAATGTAGAGATCCAGGCTCAGAACACACAGCTTCATTAGCGAATACATATGCAGGACAACTAGAGAAGACGTTTTACAGAGGATGGATTTTTAGAAACATCCCATCAGTGACATCACTGAAGTCAACTCCTAGGTACTGTAACTGTCGTGTGGATAGTTTCACAAGAATCAGACAAAGGTTTAAGCATCGCTTGTTCTAGATAAAACTGCAAAAAAAAACAACAACCCATAATGTACTTCTTTGCGGTTCTGTTTGCCCAAATCATATATTCACAACGTGAAATCTAGAAAATAATATTAAGTAACCAAAATCCGCAATATGGAAACAGAACCTGTGTAATTGTTGATAGATGATGTACTCGTAACATTTTTTCAAGACGAACTACAACATTTAAAAAATGACTTGTATGTACTTGATATCTCTAATCAATCCACGGGTCCCAGCACGAAACGAAAGTAAAACGCATACCGTTTCGCGCTTCTTATTAGTTGCTCAAAAGTAATTTGACCGTATGAAATGCATAATATAAACCTAGAAACATATACGTGAGTAGTACTTAAGCACTGTAGTATCGGTGTTAAGACATACCTCTCAAATACTGTAAATCAAGTTAAAAATATCTCAAGATTCTGGTCATAATGAAACCATGTTTCGTGTATGTTTTCTTTAAAGTACCGAGACCAGCCATATACTGTATGTTTATGTTCCAAAATTAATATCGTTTATGGCCTTCACACGCGTTGCAGTATGCTCCTATTGTTTTTATGCTCAGCTACTAAGATTTCCCTTCAGTGGTAAAATTAGATATGAATATTCAATACTTAAACGGGCACAGTTAAGACATTAAATATACATATACATACTGTATACAGTACAGTTTGCATACGGTAATATGTTTATGTCCCTAAATCAATCTCTTATGAGCATGTGAAAGGCATGGTGAATCACTGTACTTTGCATGATTGGAAAAAAATGCGTGATTGCGAAATGCTGTGGCGTTACTTTTACAAAGACGGTCAATGAAAAAAAGAATGTGGACCAGGGCAATACTTTGAGTTTACAGCTTGTCCAAGGTCATTTATTATTAATACTATTATTAATATCTTCGTTAAAGACTTTGATGGCTACAGCTCAAACATGAGAGGTTGAGCTTTATTAGCTCCACCTTGCGGAAATTCCGGATACTATTATTTTGCTAGCGGTATTTACCGGTAACTCGCGGTATTTACCGGTAGCTTGCGGTAGACTGCGTACAGCGTACCGGAAAATAATGCGGTATCGCCCGCGCATTTTGAATGGCTGCATCTGTAGCTGGTAATGTAGCTGAAAATAAAGAAAATAGGTACAATAGGTAGTAAGATTATTCCACCTTTTTCATAAACATTTGCTGTGGTTAATTTTGGAAAAAATGACATGCTTGTTATTTCCTATGAACAATGGATGTATAAATTGCTGCATATCAAAGCATTTTTTTTTTTGCTTTACAGATTTCTATAACAGAGTTAATAACAATTGCTATTTTCATTCATGAAAGTAGCAAATAACACAACTTATTTTTTCCATTACTGCACCTAGTACCTTTTCTATTTACACTACCTTGCAAAAGTATTCAAACCCTTTCAAAGTTTTCAAATGTTGTTAATTTACATATGATACACATTTTTTTTCAATTAGTATTTTTATTGTAGACTCACATGCTGAAACAGAAATGAAAAGACGCTGCATTCACATCATAGTCTTTAAAAAAGATAATGTTGCATTTGAATTTAATACATATTGCATTTAAACAAAATAATATTGTATTATGAGATGTTGATTCTAATACATCGCCACCAAAAAACATTTTCTCCGAACATGATACATTTCTTTCTATTTGCTGTGTAAATCCAAAGTCAAATGTATTCAATATAAGTATAGGCTGAAAGGTTTTTTATTTGTTTTTATGCTTAAATACGGAATGAGTGCAAACCCACAGTAGGTCTAAGTCTGTTAAGTCATCATAAATGTATTCTGTTTGATATTTAAAGATTGGACAACAATCTATCCTTTTACGTTTGTAAAGATATGTGTTTATTGCATGTGTTTAACCGAGGAATGCTCCATCACAGGGTGCTCCACTTGATGTTTACAAAAGACATTACATGTGCTGCATTATATTCATTAATTTGCACAAAGGGGAGTGTGGCAATGTTTTGTTGTTAATGAAAATGGAACTTTGCATGGAGAAATATTTTACATATATATTGCAATATATTATTATTATTTTTGCAATAATTATCATTGTATTTAAATAATGTTTTGTCACTAGTATTCATACCGTATTATTACTGCAGGAAAGCTTATTTTTGTAGGATCCCTTGAATTGAGGATTGCTTTTAGAGGCAGTCTGGTTACAGAGGTGAAGATGACTGAACAGAAATATTCTTGATCCACAAACCTTATTGCAAAGGGGACTAGGACATCTTTTTTGGTAGAGGGGGCTTCCATCACTTTTCTGTTTGCCTCGTTTAGCTGGATCCCCTTTGATATTGAGGCCCTCAAATTATCAAATTATTCAAAAAAATGAAAAAGCAATGATGTGATTCACTCTGTGAAACCATGGTGCCTAGTACAATATACATACAGACACTTTGTTCATTCTAGGTGACTGTGTCAAGTTCTCCTACAGTGGTGTTGAAAGGGATGCAAACTTGTTAATATAGTTTACAGTAAACTGTAGGTTACTACAGGACAATACTTGTTAATGTTAAAAATATTGCATTCATTACCACTATTTACATTCAATCCAAGAGGGTTTAAAATATTTAAGCTGAAGAGAAGTTCTTTGTAGTTTTGTGTGTGGGAGTCATTTGTTGAATCTGCTATTTTATTTGTTGTACTGACTCCCCAGATGGTGATGTCTTCAGCAGTACTACTATTGTTATTCAGGTGTTGGGTTACTGAAAATGCACAATGTGTTTCCTGATATTAGAGAAAATATAGTTTGTATTTGTAGTTTGTATTACCTTATGTTGTTTCCCTTCCTACAATTGAACAAAATAGCAACGCATTTCATAAAAACAGATTTGCAAATTGAAACACTGAGAGAAAATAAGTAGTGATTTGTGAATGTAAACCTTGTCATCGATCACTTCTTCTGCTCTCAGCTCTCTTCCCTGTCTCTCTCTTGACATTTTTCTGCCTCAGATTCTGTCAGCCTCCCTTCTCCCCTGTGGCTCCTGTGCTTCCCTTTATGTTGTTATCCAGGTCAAGGTCCTTGTCCTAAGATAGGTTGTTAAACTGCTCTGTCTTTCTATCATTGCATTTGCTGCACATATACCATACTGTATTTATGTTTTACTTCACTTATGGTATTTCTGCACTTTTACCCGAACTATATAAATTGCTCTCCGCATTTGATAGATTTCTGGACTTGGAAACACATTTCAATTATGTTTTATTTGAATGCATCATATTTCCTTTTTGTAACCTTTTAACAGTATGTCCCCTTGAATCAAGATAAAAAAATAAAAAGTACATAATTAACACTTAATTATATCTTAATGCATTAATCTTCCATTAAGAAATGATTTTGTAAGGAAAAAGGGAGTTTCATGAGCTGCAGTATAATGTTATCAAAAATGGTGTGTTGGTAGATAGTCATTAACATCAGTTAAATATTTAGTCCTTCACCAGCTTGAGTTTAATCAGTGCACCATTGGTCAAGAAATACAGAGCAAAGTAATGTGGCTTCATTAATTTTCTGTGAACAGTTTGATAAGAGATAAAAAACAAGTATATATTACACAAAATATATAAAAAACAAGAACACTTAACAAAAAGAGAATATTAAGGGTCCACATTTACATTCAATGCCACTCCAATGCACTCAGAAGAGGGCATGCATCTTTATAAAAAAAATCATCATCATTTGTACATGTGGACCACACTCGGAACCATAGAGCTGTGAGGCAGCAGCAATAATTGCCAAACCACTGTACATACTCTGTATGTACAGTATTAAGTGCTTTCTAATAGAACATTGCATGGTATGTATCTGAGTAGTACACCTCTAGTGAAAGTTAATCAACCTGCTGTAGGAAGTCCATAAATTATTTTCATGGATGAATCATGTACAAATAGAACTGAGCTTTGAATATAGTATTTACTGATGCATACCCAAGTTTTAAGACATTCTCATAAAAAATAGCTTTAATGACAGTTATATGTTTAATTCAATGTGCATGTTTCATTGTCATGAATTAAAATCTGGGAGTAAAAAAAAACATTGCATTTTGGGGTTGAAATTTGTCTGTAGGTGCAATTTATGGGAAGTTAAGAAGTATTGTAAATCACTGCAGTCTTAAGACTGAATTTTGCAAGGAATATTTAAAAAAAATATTCCAGTAATACAAAAAGTATATCACAATATATATTGTTGACAATATATTTTCTATACTTGTAATCAATATCTGTGACACTTATACAGAGTTCCAAAGCCATTGTTTTCAGTACATTTTTTTTTAAAAATTAAAAAATCTGTATAGCATGGGTTTCATATAAAAAGTACAGTTAACATTTTATTGATTATAATAAACTATATGTATGGATTTTTACTTATGAAAATAAAATATTACTATATTTTAAAGAATGAGTATAACTTATGCACCATTGTTCTCTTTACAGTTCATTACATCATTTAGCCTCTTGGGCTATTCATAAATTACATCTCCCAATGACTTCCCTAGGCAATTCTGATATGTAGTTTAGTTTTGGCTTTTACACTAAACTGTGTCCTACTCTGTTACTCTGTTCTAAAAGCAAAACAAGTTCTGAAGCTCTGACTACAGAATGTAAAATGACTAGTCTAGAAATATTTTCTGTACCTCATAAATATATTTTAGCAGAACATCAGTTAACAATTTAGTTTTATTTAGGGCAAGATGTGACACAGCATATTTTATGCATTATTTTAATGTACTCTTCCTTGTACTGGAAAATAAAGATATACATCTTATCAGGTTAAGAATTAACAAGCATTCACTTTACAAGAACAAAGCTCTTGCTCTGAGCAAAATATTACTAAGAACAATGTTTACCACAAAAGATAAACTTGAACAAATACTATATATTCCCTATAATCTATATGGTACTGATTGGCTTTCAAATGCTTCAGTATTCTAGAAATATGGAAAAACATGAAATTCTAAAATGTGTTAAATAAGAATGGTATATCTGAAGTTTTTATTTACACTTTGTTTCTTCCACCATTGCACTGTTAATAGTTTTTATACTTTTCTGCTACAAGTTCTCTTGAGGCTATTCTGCTTTGTAAAATTACAGCTTCTGTGACTGTAAAGACCTTGATTATATTTTTTTTCTATCTTTGGTCTACCAAAAGTAATACAGACTGGCAAAGAGTCAAATGTCACGTCAAGACTTTTTGAACAGGTTATGCAGTGTCGATTAATTGTCAGTTAAGTACATTATCTCAAATGTATATCATCTAGAGCCTCCAGGTGTGCATGAAAGATTCAATCAGACTCTAAAATCAATGCTGCATACAAACTGTTTTGATACTAAGAAAACATAGGCTTCTTGTTATGTTTGCTGTCAGATAAACTATCCAGGAATCCCTAGAGCTTAGTCTGGCTGAACATGTGTTTTTACAGATTATTAGGGGTCAGAAGTAGGTCTGATTATTCAGATGTTGGTCACAATTTATTGGATTACAGTTATGTCTGTAATCCAATAAATCCTGTAATCAGTTATTGAACATCACGCTCCATTTGAGGTGAATTCCACTGCTACCCTATATCACTGTACAACACAGTTACAAATATACAGTATTTTCTATCCATCAATTTTCTAAGCACTTCATCTAATTCAGAGTTTCTGTATACCCACAGCCTGTCCTGGCAATCAACAGGTGCAAGGCAGGATACATGCAGAATGGGATGCCAGTACACTGCAGAGCATGCACTGACACATACAGATACACAAACACTCACAATAGGCCAGTTTTCCCTGAAGCCACTTAAGAGTATGTCTTTGGACTGTGGTAGGGAACTGGAGCACACAAAAGAAACCCACATAAACATGGGGAGAACATAAAAACTCCATGCAGATAGCACACAAGATCTGGAATTGGACCCTGGGTCACAGAACTATGAAGCAACAGTGCTAACCTCTGCACCACTGTGCCCCATGCCACCCTAAACTTAAGTATATTATCATGTGTTTCACAAAACATGCCTACTTTTAAGATGCAATCAGAATGTATGTAAATACTAGAGAAACCACTGACACTATATAGCTTGGAACAACTTTTTTTTTGCTATTGTATTGTACCTACAAGCAAAACCAATTAATATTTTCTCTGCCTACGTACAAAGAACACTACAGAGAAGTATTTTTATGTAGTGAACTTTTGAGAATAACTACCAATGCCAATCCATACCACTGTTTCCAAATTAATACAGAAACATTTACCAGAGGACATAAATAGATATTAAGGAAACATAGGACCTTAATTCAGAATCCAGTGTAGTTTGCAATTTCTTTGCATCTTTCATGAAATGGGTTGATGAGATGTTTGCATTAGCAAGCTGCCAGCACACTTGGCAATTAACTGTCAAAAGGCTTCTTCTCTTTTGTTTTCTTTTATTATGGTATAATGTGTTATAGACATAAACAAATGTGGGCACAAAGTAATTCCTCACTTTAAAAAATACTGTATATATAATTCCTACAAAAAAAAACAATTATATTTTCAGTGTTTAACTGTACCTCTTCTTGTTACAGATTTCTAGAGTATCCTATGGAGCCCTGCAACAATTAGTGAAATCCCCCCCAAAAAAACCTTTGTACATATTTCAAACATGATTGATATTCAAAGCAGATATTCTTTTGTCAATGAAGTAAACATTTAATATATATATATATATCTGGAAAAGTAGCTTTTATATTAGCATTTGAAAGTATACATTAACATAAAAATTGGACCTAAAAGGCTAAATAATGAATAGTTGGCACTCCAAATTGAAAGTATATAATTACCTGCAATTAAATTCCACATTTGGAAAAGGGTTTGTCAAATTAAAATAATTGTTCGATGTATGGAATTTAGCTTTCCTGACTGCCAAATTCACATGTGAAAATGAGATCACGTTTGAGCCAAATGTGAATAATCTTAGTACACATCGGTCAAGAACTTACATTTTCACTATATATTAATGACACAAAAATGTGACAAAAAATAAGTGACATTAATGTCAGGTATACCAGATGCATTAGTCTTGGGAGAGAGAGAAACAGGTAGCAATAAAGAAAGCAAGTGAGTGGGTGGGTGTTTTAAACTGTGCATTAAAGAGGAAATCTATCACTTTATACTCAAAGCCTCAGTTCAACACATCATAAGTGGCTTCAATTGATTAAAGAAAAAAAAAGAAAAATAAACAAATAATAATAATAATTTAATACTCAGATTTCCTAAATTGAGGCAATACAAGCTGACAATTCTCAGCTGTAGTATTCAAACTGACTGTAGTCAGTATTCTGCTTAATACACATTTCTCACTGAGTTGTAGGATAGGGACTTCAGTTATTTGTTTTGTCGTAATAAACTATTCTTTCTGAGATTCTCTTAATCACTACAACAATTGTGTCAATATTTTCAGCAGCAATCACTACACAGATAGAGGATATACTGTACCATACAGTCAAGAGTTGTTTTTTAATGTTCATGTTTTAATGTTCATGTTCATACTGTACAGTGTATGTACAGTACATGGTGGTAATCTGCATCAGTTAAAATCCTCAGCAAATCTTACTGATATGTCACAAATCCTTATTTTTGGCTTTTAAGATTCTGCTCTGCTATATCGTTTACAGTTTAAGTTTGTCTACTGATTAGACGTATCTAGATTTACTTATACATTATCAAATTCTCCACTTCCTCTTAGTCACCCAGTTCCTATACAGACGTTTTGAGCATATAAAAAGATGACCACAAATCATAACCTGATAAATTTCTATATTTATCCCACAACACCAAAAAAGCAAAACCAATTTTTTTGAGACATTAATATACAACTTGTGTTTGCATGGGGATCCTCCAGGTACTCTGGTTTCCTCCCACAGTCCAAAAACATACTGGTAGACAAACTTTAGAAACATGAACTCATTGGGAACAATCTTTAATCATATTTTATTAAGAATTGTAATTATAAATTCACTATGCACACTTAGAAAGTATAAAATGTACAAGTGTATAGTTGCCACTAGAGATATGCTTCATAGAATTCAATAAAAGGTTTTTAGTATTGCAGAAATTATAATTTTATTCTGACATACTGTATTATGAAGTGCTTTTGTGGCTGCACTGGAAGTGTTATTCATAGTGTCACAAGTTGTCACTTGTTGCTAGTTTCATAATGCTAAAGTAGTTTAGCAGCTCTTTGCATATCAATGACGAAGTCTTTAACTGAACCATGAATGGTATGTTATGGTACGGTATGTAAACAAAAAATGAATAAATAAGTGATCATTTTTTCTTAATTTGCTTTAGAACATAAAGACATATATCGTGTCTGGGATAGGTCCAGTTTATTATTATTATTATTATTATTATTATTATTATTATTGGTAGTAGCAGTTAGCATGCTAATAGATAGACAGCATGTCTGAAAGAATAGATTATAAAATTATAAGTACACAGGTGTGCCTATAATAGCTACAGATGCAGCCATTCAAAGTGCGTGGCACAGACACGTACCGCGGGTAATTGGCTATGTCATTGCACATCGTGACGCGCGATGACGCGAAATACCACGGTATGTGATTGGTTGACAGACAGGGGCACTCGTGGTGCGTTGGTCGGTCATAGAAAGATTTAAATGTCTTTACTGTGCACATTTTAGTATTGAATTTTTATATGGAATTTTACCACTGAAGGGAAATCTTAGTAGCTGAGCATAAAAAGAATAGGAGCATAACGCGTGTGAAGGCCATAAATGATATTAATTTTGGAACATAAACATACAGTATTACAATATATGGCTGGTCTCAGTACTTTAAAGAGAAAATACACACCAGTATTCCATTTCTCCCTAAACATTTTAAGCATCGAAGTCTTTAACTAACATGTGAAATAGCGTGTATAAAAAGTGGTAGTTTTAAGCTTTTCTCCTAATATAATATGGAATCGCGTATCTAAAGAAATTAATAACGATATAATTATATTCGTGTACTGCAACACAGTAACACACGCTGTACAATGTTTGTGATTCTGTATGTGTAGGGCTGTTTCACCTCTGCTCATGGGACCTTCCCGGTATCCTGGTGGTCTACTTGCTGGATTAGTAACTCACTGGTTGTGTGTTCAAATCCAGCTGGTGCCGTGACTTTTTTTTCTAACAAACATTTCTTTGAAAAAATAGAATAGCAATATTATGGACAATTAATTGACAATAAATATACAAAAGCACATATTAAATTTGGGAAATAGTTTTAATATGTAAATAGCTCCCTGGTTCTGCACCCCTGGTTTCTCTCTCTCTCTCTCAATTCAATTCAAGGTGCTTCATTAGCATGACCGATGGGTACAATCAGTGTTGCCAAAGCAAATAAAATAATGAACTCCCTTGCTTTTAACAGAGCGTTTCATAATTTCTAACAACGAAACTTATTTAAACTGCGACACTTTTATCATTCAACTTTTATCATTCATATGTTTAGATATTTAGACCCGGCATGGCACCGAGAGAGGGAGGAGGCGCAGAGCTCAACAGTACAGAGCGAATGTTGTGCTGCCTGGAGCGCTTAATGGCACCAATCGCGTCTGCATTTATAACTTAGTTTTTAAAATTAATCAAGCAATATGAAGCATCTCTTTTTACTTTTAAGTCCCTTAATTATCATTAAGCACAGCTTTCTCACCACTTAGACTACTTTTTGATACCATCCTTAGACAAAGCAGAAACTTTTTGTACTTTCTAATGACATTACAAGTGGAAAGATTACAGATTTTAATCGTCTTTAATTGTGTTACGTTATACGTTTTAGAAACGTTTCATCTATACAAACACCACAAAACTATTCTCGATTGTATTTCTGAATGTTATGTTACACTTAGTTCACTGTTTTAAATACATCTAATTAAGAAAGTTACTGTAGGTGTTAGCATAAACTATTAGTAATCAATAATATTAAATTTAGCACTGTAATACGTTGTTTCACTTTCCCCCGCATCTTGTAAAAATATATTTTCATTGTTCAAGTATACATTAAATCTGACTATCATATAATAAGTTAAATACAAAACTAAAGAAAAAACAGGGTAAAATATAATTCAAAATATTTTGCTAACAATGTTAACTGTTTATAAATGATAAAATGTATTAACTAAGGAGTAGGATGGCACAGTTGTTAGTATGCTTTTTGTTTTGTTTCTTTTTCATAAATACAACAGTAGTACCTGATGTCTCAGTGGCTTTCAAAATTAAATTATGCATGCAAACCTGTGAACTGGCCTGTGATACTGGCCATGAAATAGTCTGCATTGTGGAATAATAGTTTATTTTAAAGGATAGAGAAAGCACAGAAAATTAGATTGATCAGATTAGTATGATAAACCATTTAGCAAAGAGGGAATGAGAAGAGTGACAAACTAGAATACTTTAGATCTTTTTTCTGAACCAGGGAAAATCTGATCATGTTTCTCTATAACAATAATAAAAAACTTTATTTTATAATTACCTTTAAAAGTGGCATCTCAAAGCAATACAGTAGATGTAAAAACAGTTAAAAGGACCACAGATTACAAAGTAAATACCCAGACAAACGCAAACACGTTTTTAATAAAATGCTTTTATTCATTCAGCAGAGAGAGACATCCAGCAGAGAGAGACACACACACCGGTTTTCATTGACAAAAAGTAATTGTTTTTTTTACATTCCTCTTGTCTAACAGGAATGTTTTGTTTGTGGACAGACTGTTAGACTAGAAGAAAAGAGCGCCTCCTTCTTCAAAGCATTTCGTTGGTCTGATCACGAATTCTTCTCCAGTCGCACGAAGTAAGTGTTGAGAATCTCCGATTCACCATGCTACTAATGGTTTCCCGGAGACTGCAAGGCAAGGCACTTTTGCCTCTGGACCCATCGAAATTTACCGATGTGGTCCACCCCCAGTAAATTTCAAAAGTCACAAGATTTCGAAACACGAGGGCGGCGTAGCGGTCGGCTCTCCCTTTCCCATCTATACCGATGCACTGCGAGTAAAACCCCTCCTCTTTCTCTTGAGTGATGGGCAACAGTTGGATATCTGGGAGAATTATTTGTCGCACTGGCGTCTGTGAATTCCCCTCTGTAAACGGTGCTTCCTGAGGGGAGATAGACGGCGGGGACAGCATCAGCCAATTCCTGCGCGGTGGTGAGCGGAGAGGCCAGGATGGAGTGTCCTGAGGCGGTGTGTGCTCTGTGGGGGGCAGAGCTTCCGCTAGGCATTGCATCCTGCGCGGTGGGGAGAGGCACTTATCGGGAGACAGCTGCTCAACTGTTTAACTGCCATACTGTCTCCTTCTTCTGCATCTTCAGGAGTGTCTCTAACCTCCCAATCCTCCCCAGTAATGCATCGTACTGCTCCCACTGCTGCCAAAAAGTCTCCATACAGGTGCTGCTTCTACAGGTTGGCAATCTGGCCAGTGGCCGAGAGCAGAGACCCACAGCCTGTGGCAAAATAACATAATTCATGTAAGAAATAAAGTCACACAGTAGTATTCATCAGTTGCGGAACTTTTCTTTTTATCCGTCTTACCTCTTTCTTTTTTACTGTCCTGGTGGTCGATTTCGAAGATCGTTTCGCTTGTGCGGTGTTTTCCTGAAGAACAGGCTACGAAGAAATATTTATAATTGAATGTATAATTCAAAACGGCAATAATACCTTGTAATATGCGCTATAATCGCATATTTCAGATGAAGCCTGCTGTATTTGCTTACCCTTCGCTCTTTGCAAGCTGGGGCGGCAGAAGCACCTCATCTCTTCCTGTAAAAAGTCTTGGTCTCCATTCTGTACTATGGTCGCTGTAGTGCAGGCTCGCAATTTTTTTTTTGTGATGGGAACTCACCCAATCCCTTGGTGTATTTATGCTATATTCTCATGTACGGCTAGAATGTGTTCATTGTCTTCCAATGAAAGGCAGGTTCCTTTTTCTGAAGTCGGGAGACATTAGAGGCTTGCCACACCCGGACTGTTAAACCAACACATTAGCACGTCAAGGCTATCCCATTTAGGAGCTGGGCGCAATAATTGTTTTGTTCCTTGATTTTCTGATCTGCATTAATTACAGAAATCAAGTTCCTTCTCTATGCAGATGACCTGGTCCTGCTGTCGCCCACAGAACAGGGGTTGCGGCAGAACCTGGCACTGCTGGAGCAGCACTGTCAGACCTGGGTGCTGAAAGTCAAACTGGACAAGACCAGAGTTATGGTTTTCCAGAAAAAAAGCCAGACCTCAGGGAAACAGGTACAAATTCATACTTAACAACAACACATTAACACCTAACAACGGGTGCAAGGCCGAATTAGGCCAGTACCCACTATTGTTAAACATACAGAAAAGAATATTAAAGTATTGGCTTTAATATTAGCTGTACAGAACATTAAAGTGCCCCTTTCCATTCAGCGGGTGTCTGAGCCGCTGTGTCCTATCTTCTGACAGTCGCTGTTGTGAATGTCTGTAGAGTGTATCTTATTTTTAGTACTATATTTTTATATTATATTCCCTATTAATCAAACTCTAAGAGTATGTATCGGCTTGTCCCCCCCTCTCGCCCCTCTCTGTGTACAGTAGAGACTCCTGTCCTGGATGGTGGAGCCCATACAGCTGTGTCTGGAGAGAATCCAGGGTTTCAGCTTCAATCACAAGGCTAGGCAGCTTGTTCCCCCCTCCTGCCCCTCTCTGTGTACAGTAGAGCCTCCTGTCCAGCCAGCACAGGAGGCTCTACTGTATACAGAGAGGGGCGGGAGGGGGGAACAAGCTGTCCAGCCATGTGGAATGCTACAGAACCCTAAACAGACAATACACACTAGCCGAATATTTGACCGAGATATCCAGACACAGCTGGATGAGCTCCACCAGCCAGGACAGGCAAATAAGACACACTCCACAGACATTCACAACAGCGACATATCAAACTTTTGTACATATTGTTAAATTATTATTTGTTTTTCAGGAAGTTAAAAAAACACTTGAATTACTTAGTCTCTCAAAATAAAATTATTTTTCAAGCAATGTAACTAACGTCGGGCAATGTGTTTTTTTTTAATCTAACATTGACAGCCACGTCTTAAATCTTGTCAGTCAGCTCTTTTTTCTCTATTTGAATTGCGGCGATTCAAACAACTTGGGATAACAAGTGGTCTCAAAGTCACCGAGCTCACAGAGCTTCAACAACAGATGACAACTTCCTTAGTCCTTCCTTAGTCTTCCTGAAATTGTCAGATTATGAGTGAATAAAAGCATTTTATTAAAAACACGTTTGAGTTTGTTTGGGAGCTATATTATGTATTTTTCATATGTAAGATATAATGATGTGTTCCTGCTTACACATCGCACGACTTTAAAAGCTAGAAAAACAGGTTTCGATTCGTATCTTTTTCACATTATCTGGCTAGCCTTGTTTTGTCAAAGGGCAGCACATACTTTGAAAAGGCCACAAATGTATTAGCAAGGGTTAATTGCACTATGGACCGCACAAAGAAATGTAAAATAGTCTTTAGGTGTGAGGGCAGGAGTGGATCGCAGCAGGCATACTCAGCAAATAACAAGAAAACAAAGAACAGGGCAGGTGAGACGAGTATCCAGACAGTGAGTGATCAGAAAAAGGAAACAATTGTTACGCCCGGGTTTTCGACACAATTTTTTTTTAACTTGCTAATGCATCAGACACATTTCCTGGCGAATTTTGTTTTAAATAAAATAGGAGTGTCTTTCCCTGGTATTAGCTCATCGGTATGGTGTAAGTTTTATCTGTACCATACTGTATACAGGTACAGACTTCAAGCTGCACCACTGTATCACTTTGGTAAGGAGACAGACTATGGCCAAAATCACGAAGACCCTCTCACACCAAATAATGAAGATGAAAAGAAACGGGAAGTCAACACGAGACATTGTACAGCATTTGGCTTCGATGGACATCTTCGTTTGTGAAAGCACAGTGAGACGGCATTATAAAGGGGAGAGGAGGCAAAGAGAATCTAAACCGAGGACGATTCAAAGGTAAATAACTTTCTAAAAATATTTTCTTGCATGTAAATACAACTACGCACATTATTTTTATAACTAACTGTTGATCTCCTTTTTTTTCAAGTCCTATTGTGCGAGCCATCGACAGACTGACGGATGAAAATGATGAGCTACCAGCGATGCAAGTTCAAAGACGGCTATGGGCTGACCTCGGTGCAAGCGTTAGTCCGACATCGATAGGAAGAATGCGCAGAAGGCTTGGATGGAGATACAAAAAAACCAACACATGCCCCATGATAAGGGTAAAAAACAAAGAGGAAAGACTTAAAGAAGTGCTCCCATGGATTAAACAGGGGGAGGTATTCCATGATGTACTTTTCACCGACGAAACAACAGTGGCTCTGGAACAGTTTTCAACAATGTCATTTTGTAAAAAGGGGAGATATGTGGACAAGCCAAAGCCCAAACATCCACTGAAGGTTCACGTCTGGGGGGGTATATCTAGAAGAGGCCCGGGACCACTTCTTATTTTCAAAGGAATTATGGATCGTGAATTCTTTGAGGAAGTCGTGGTGAAACAGCATGCCGCCCCATATATCAGGGAGCACTTTGGATCAAGGCACCGTCTCTTTCAAGACAACGATCCGAAACACACAGCAGCAAGGGCGAGGCTTGTAGCAAAAGGAGTTAACTGGGTGAAAACTCCAGCCAAATCCCCAGATCTAAATCTGATAGAGATGGTTTGGCATTCGCTGAAAGACTATGTTCGGAAAACTGCTAAACCCACCACAAAGCAGGAACTGATCGATGCGATCTATAAATTCTGGGAGGAAGAACTGACCGAACAAAATTGCAACAATTTTATTAACAGGCTGTTTCGTGTTCTTCCTAGAATTGTTGACCGGGAAGGGGGACATTCGGGAATGTGAGTTTGATAAAGACAGTCTCACGTTTGTGGACAGTCTGTCCACAAGCAAAACATTCCTGTTAGACAAGAGAAATGTAAAAAAAACAATTACTTTTTGTCAATGAAAACCGGTGTGTGTGTCTCTCTCTCTCTCTCTACTGGATGTGTCTCTCTCTCTCTGCTGAATGAATAAAAGCATTTTATTAAAAACGTGTTTGCATTTGTCTGGGTATTTACTTTGTAATCTGTGGTCCTTTTAACTGTTTTTACATCTACTGTATTGCTTTGAGATGCCACTTTTAAAGGTAATTATAAAATATTTTTTTTTTTTATTATTGTTATAGAGAAACATGATCAGATTTTCCCTGGTTCAGAAAAAAGATCTAAAGTATACTAGTTTGTCACTCTTCTCATTCCCTCTTTGCTAAATTGCTTATCATACTAATCTGATCAATCTAATTTTCTGTGCTTTCTCTATCCTTTAAAATAAACTATTATTCCACAATGCAGAGTATTACATGGCCAGTATCACAGGCCAGTTCACAGGTTTGCATGCATAATTTAATTTTGAAAGCCACTGAGACATCAGGTACTACTGTTGTATTTATGAAAAAGAAACAAAACAAAAAGCATACTAACAACTGTGCCATCCTACTCCTTAGTTAATACATTTTATTATTTATAAACAATTAACATTGTTAGCAAAATATTTTGAATTATATTTTACCCTGTTTTTTCTTTAGTTTTGTATTTAACTTTTTTAAACTTTTGTATTAACTAAGATTTCCCTTCAGTGGTAAAATTCCATATAAATATTCAGTACTAAAATGTGCACAGTAAAGACATTTAAATCTTTCTACGACCGACCAACGCACCACGAGTGCCCCTGTCTGTCAACCAATCACATACCGTGGTATTTCGCGTCATCACGCGTCACGATGTGTGGTACGTGTCTGTGCCGCGCACTTTGAATGGCTGCATCTGTAGCTATTATAGGCACACCTGTGTACTTATAATTTTATAATCTATTCTTTCAGATATGCTGTCTATCTATTAGCATGCTAACTGCTACTACCAATTATAAAAATAATAATAATAAAAAACTGGACCTATCCCAGACACGATATATGTCTTTATGTTCTAAAGCAAATTAAGAAAAAATGATCACTTATTTATTCATTTTTTGTTTACATACCGTACCATAACATACCATTCATGGTGCAGTTAAAGACTTCGTCATTGATATGCAAAGAGCTGCTTAACTACTTTAGCAACATGAAACTAGCAACAAGTGACAACTTGTGACACTATGAATAACACTTCCAGTGCAGCCACAAAAGCACTTCATAATACAGTATGTCAGAATAAAATTATAATTTCTGCAATACTAAAAACCTTGTCAGCTGTGCTTTTATTGAATTCTATGAAGCATATCTCTAGTGGCAACTATACACTTGTACATTTTATACTTTCTAAGTGTGCATAGTGAATTTATAATTACATTTTTAATAAAATATGATTAAAGATTGTTCCCAATGAGTTCATGTTTCTAAAGTTTGTTTGCTTTAAATGTTTTATCCTAATTCTAGTTCTTGCAGGAAAGTTTTTTTTTTGGCCATGCTGGTCACCAGAGCTCCATAACAGCTCTGGAGGAGAGAACAAATAAATTAGGTTCTCCCACACACTTCTGCCCCAATGCTGTGTAGAGGGATTGCTTTATCTCTCAATTAAAAACCAATAAAGATGCAAATTCTGTGTATCCTTCCAAATGTAGAACATATTTTACGCCTCATCTAATTTGCATAAACTTTAGTATTTTGAATTACCCATAGATAGTCCATATAGGCAAGTACTGCTAGTGAAAGCTGTACTGATGCCCCACGACTCATGAAAAGGCCAGAGGCATCAGAAATAATGTAAACCAAACAGTCCTTACATTATTTCAATCTGATTTTGTGTACAACAAATAAATATTTTAACAATAAAATAAAAAATATACACAATACACATAATAATATCATAGCAAAAAGCAGGTCATTTTATTATAACAATAAATTAGTGCATGCAGTACTCAATATTCATATAAAAACCCCACTGTTACAAATGTTGCATGTACTCCAGTACTATCTTAACACTGACAATGTGCCACCTTTTCGAGTTTTAAGTGGTTTGTTCTGGTCTGTGGTACCTCCTCTAGTATCCTAGCCTTTCTATGGTGCTCCCCACTCAGAGGCAGCATGATAATTTTCCTTCTAGATTGCTATTTACCTCTACTCACTAGCTCTTTTCACCAACTCTTCAGCCTTTACTATATACTCTAATTACTATAACACAACCAGACACAGGAGATTTTAACTGAATTAACTCTGTCACCCAAGATCAATACATTTCTTCTTAATAATTACATGAACTCAGCTCTTCACTTTTACTTTTCACCAAGCATCAAATCTTTACTAACAACCACTTTTACTGATAACTAACTCTCTCAGCTGATACTGTTTGGCTTGTAACTCATCTCTACAGCAGCAGTAGTTTTGTCATTTTCTTTCTTATTTTCTTTCTTATCTCAGAGACCGCTTGCCTGTCTGCTGATTCTAAGACACAGGGAGAACAGGGAACTTCAATTGTATCATCTAGGCCCCAGTTTCTCTCAGCTGTCAGAAAAAGATATTCAACTACATTGCCAAGTAATTTACTACTCCTGGGGGAACACCTCCAGTCAGCCTGGCAAATGAACTACCATGCATCCTGCCAGTCCAGAATCTGTGATACTCTTCTGTACAGTCTAAGTTGTATTTTCTGAAACCTACCTAACTGAGTCCCACAACCCTGTAAGCCCAATACTTTACTAATACAAGCTCCCTCTTTTGCTCTTATTCTCCTTCCTTCTAGGCTAGTGCATAGACAGAGAGAAACCCTCCCCACCTGGTCTTATAAGCCTTTTAATTAGCCCAGGGGAATGGCTAATTCCATACAGAGCCTTTTCTAACAGTTCCTTTCCCTCACGTGGGATCTCATTCACAGTACTAATTATTCGTGCAGACTAGTTGTTCCTCATTCTGCAGGCTTTTCTAATTAACAAGCAGTCAATGTGTTACACTGCAGGAGCTGCAGAGAAGTGCAGTGGTGTGCTGTCAGGTTGAAACTCAAGTGCAGAATTTCGGGAATCTCCAAGAATTCTCGGAAAGCCGAGTAAGCAGTGCAATAGAGAAGATAGACTGGAGAAATGCTAGAAGGCAGGCCGGATATCTGAGGGAAGATGAGAGGTGACTGAGAAGTGACACTGTGAAAAAGCAGATATATGCTGCCCAAAGAAGCAGGCAGAAGGGGTCAGCTGGAAAAGGGCTACCAAGGAGAAAAAATATCTCTGCAGGATCGGTGCTTTAAGGTTAGATGAATTAAGCTTTCAAAAGGCAAATACAGTTAGTTAGTCTGACAGCTCATGGAAGCTCAAGATTTGCTGCCTGTTTGGAAAATTAACATTCGAACAGACTGGCGGCATGATCTCACTATCACAGGGCTGGCTGATGGGTGAGCTCTTGTCAGAATGTACCAGTCTCCCATTGCAACAGCAGACTGTGAGCCATTCAGAGCCTTGGTGTAACACTTCTTGACTCAAGGCTTTGCCACTGCAGTTTTCAGCCAGGATGTCAACACTAGTTCACACCTGCTTACCAGAAAAAATGACTACAATGTTCATCCAAGCATTCTTATTACTGGACTCTCACTTCGTAACTTATGACTTATAACACATTGCAGTGCTTGAGATTTTATATTTCATCTTGGGTAATTCTGAGTATGTATTGTTATAGTAGTTTACGTACCTTGAAAAGTGGTGTAGTGATGTGAGGGTTTTAATTTACTGTAACAATTAGATATTGTAATAAGAATTTGTAAGAGTATTTGACAACTGTTAGAAATCAATCAAAGATAATAATTTACAGTCTCACACAAGGATTCTAAATATACAATATACAATTTATTAATATAACACCAAAATATGCATAACAAACATCAAAACACAATAGTCAACCTGCTGTGATACGAAAACCTCATTGCTCACTCAGGGATTACAAGGAGAAGAGTTAATTGCTTCAGAGTTAAAATATATCAACTATAACATGTTATGGTCTTCCTCATAGGTTTTATCAGTCTCATGCAATTGTGGTCTCATGCAAAATGTTTCCTTTTTTTTGGAAGGCAAAATTGAGATCATGCATTATATGTACTTTTTTCCTGTTTCATAATCTAAAACTGAGGTCTCAGTGGTTGTTGTTCATACATAGTTTATGCATAATTGTACACTTCCTTGTATATAGTAAGTGGGTGACATACATTAGTCATCCATCTATTTTCTAACTGCGTTATTCAATACACGGTTGAGAAGAGCTGAGTGGGAGCTGAAGCCTGTCCCAGCAAGCCATGGGAGCAAGGAAGGTTACATGCTGGACAGAATGGCAGTCCATCACGACACACACGCAAACACACAGATTCTCACACTAGGGCAAAACAGACACTTACACCAGGAAAGATTTTCCCAGAAGCCAATTAAACTTCCAGCATGTCTTTAGAAACAGGAGCATTCAGAGGAAACCTTTACAAACCGAAAGAACATACTGTATAAACTCCACACAGATTTCATGCCAAGAATTGAACCATGGGCCCCAGTGCTGAGAGGCAGCAACTATAGCTCCAAAGTACCACCTGATAGTCATTAATAAATTGCAATATTGAACATCACTGTTGGCATGTATATTATTTGACAATCATATGGAGAAACAAGATGTGTAATTGTGGTCAAATTTCAAGACTTTCTGCAAAGGTTCTCATATCTGGATTGTCTTGTCAATTGGAGTTCACATCATAGGCACAAGGATATCACTTGCAGGTATCTATGGAATAGAATTCCCTCCTTCTACTGTTTATCTATCTGGTTACTAGTTTGGCTTTGACAATTTGGCATTTGGAGGACAGGAAACCTAGTGAAATAATCTGGTTGTTGAGCATGCATGCAGAGAAACCTGAAACCTAGTATAGCATGCAAAAATATACATACAATTGTTGTATGTACAATATAAACTTGCATTCAAGTCACTAAATATTTAAAATGATGGGACTTTCCAAACCAATTAAAAGTGATCACTGTGATCCTGTAAAATCTTCTTGGAAAATAAATACTACCACCCTAATATGAGATTAGTCTTTGATTGTCCTTGATAGCATGGAGCTTGTGTCCTTGTCTTTATTTACTCAAATAGGTCATATCCAGACATGGAATATACAGAATGATGTAGAAATTTTCACGTAATTAATGATTTAGTAAGAATGTTCTCCAGAACACTATTTGCTTAACAGTTACTGAAAGGGGATATTTCGTAAGCTAAGACAATCCAACTATGAAAAGTTATTTTTTACCTAAGCACACTAATCCTTATATTGAAAATATTTAGGTGATTAAATTCTCATAGGAATAAATTGAATGTAAACAAATCAATTTACATAATTGAACAAAAAATCTGTAATTATGCCCGACATTTACAAATTTTGATCAGGTAGGAGCAATTATTCAAATATTATTTAGTGAAACCTTCTACATATTGAACTAAGAGTTGAGACTAGACTGCTGTTACCTCTAATACTTTCAAACATTTTAAACTATATGTACCATGCATTAAAATAAATATATCAATTATAACTGCAATGAATTCAGGAGAATGACAATCTTTTTGGTACAAGGTGCACCGGCATTTTATTGAACAGAAATACGATTGGTAGATTTATTTTGTTGATTAATATTTGATTGACAGAGTTGATAAATAGGCAGTTGTAAGACTGTGTAAGACACAGGTTAATAGTATGTGGGGCCATGATTGAAACCAATAAAACCTGTATTTCTGTGATTCATGCTCTTCAGTTTTGCTATATATGCTGTCTTGTGGGATTGTATGCCTTTACTCTTCTAGAGCCAGGATAGCTGTGTACCTACTCTCTGGGAATTCTAGATGCCATGCATCCTCTCTGCTCATTCCACAGATACTCAATGGGGCTCAGCTCTAATGTTAGGCTGAGTCAGATTGAACTAGGACATATGACATCTAGGATATAAATGTCACATTCTCATCTTTCAAGAAAGCCTTTGCTGCATGTGCAGCATGAGGATGTAAGCTGTTCTGCTGAAATGTTGTTATGTCAGGTTGAACCCACAGGAAGTACAGCAAGTAAAATCATTGAACTACTGTACAAAAAGTTGTAAAATCAGTCAATGTCTACGAGTTAGTGTCTAAACATACCTGCTAAAACCATGACAATTGCACATCTCAATTGCTTGTTCAACAAAACGTAGCTTGAGTGTTAAGCACATCTGCATGACACTCACTGATGGTCATCACAGATGCGATTGACTCATCATTAAGGATGACTTAATGACTTAACTCAAAAACCCTGGTGATACCTGCTAAGATGTTGCTCATATCACATATGTTTGAGTTGATGAAGACTAGTGGGTACTGGGAACTGTGTTGATCTGACCCGTACACAATAAATTGTTACTTTAATAACACAATAAATTGAGTTTGTACTTGAGTTTGTCATGGTCTTTGCTGAATGATTAACTATTAACTAAATTGATATCAAAGTGTTTAATCAATATCTAAATATCGAAATAAATGTATATGCTTCATTTTTCAAAATACTCTGATGAAAGGTTTCATCTGATGCTCAGTATATGATTTTAGGGCAATTTTATATAATTTGAAAAAATAACTCCTGGCAGAGAAAACTTCCTATGAAAGCAACTGCTGTTTTGTTATTGATGTGCCAATCTTCTCTTGAATAAAAATTGCAATTTTATGTTTCCATCTCATTTCATGCTCCTGATTGCAGCATTTTTTATTAACTATTAATTTAAATGTCTTCTAAACACTTACCATTAATGAATTAGTTTTGAATGGCAGTGATACAAAATAGGAATACACTGAATCAAAGAATGATCAATTTCCAGGATTGGATTGGATTGGATTTCTAGGTGATGATTTACATTTATAGAAAATCCAAACATTATCAGAAGGACAAGGAAATACAATCAGGATATTTACTGGGATTTTCTATGATCCCTACAAACAGCAAATTGAAAACATTTTTGTCTTTTTAATATGATTATCATTGATTTATTATCATGACTCTTGGTTCATCAAGAAGTGCCAATGCAGCAACATTCTCTTTAATCAATGGTTTCATTTACCTTTACAGAGTGCTATATACACCCACATTTGTACTTTGTTGCTATTATTGCACTGCAACTAATTTGCTGTGTGCTCAGTTGGAGATTTCCAGACTGCACAGCATGAGCATTCTGTATTTATATAACTAATACCAAATTGCTGTCACCTATTTGGAAGCTGCAGGCAGTTAAGAAGTTGCAGACTCAACAGTGTGAAAGGCTCAACAAAGTTGTGAAGAATGTAGCAATTTTTGTAAACTAAATGAATGGTTTTAGGTAAAGTACCATGAAAGCCAGTACTGTTATGTTAAGTACCTATTCTTCATTATGTTTGCATTTCTTTGGGGTCATTTTCTTCAGTTGGGATTATGATGGGGTTATAATAGTTATACCAATATAATTTGTTATATTATGGTGATTACAGTTTCTAACCTTAATTTCCTTGTTGAATCAATACAATTTTTTCCCTATATAGAAAAAGGGTTTAAAATTTATCAATTCAATATTGTTGCAGATACAGATGCAGCCATTCAAAAAAAGCGGGCGATACCACATTATAATGCGGTGCGCTTGTCGCGGTATAACTCAAGTTACCGTACAATACCATATTAATACCATTTATTCTTGCATAATACCGCATGGTACCGCAAGTAAAATAATAATATCCGGAATTTCCGCAAGGTGGAGCTAATAAAGCCCGACCTCTCATGTTTGAGCTGTCGCCATCAAAGTCTTTACGTAAGATATTACTAATAGTATTAATAATGAATGACCTTGGACAAGCTGTAAACTCAAAGTATTGCCCTGGTCCACATTCTTTGTAACCGTCTTTGTAAGCGAAAATACTTTATTTTTTCATTGACCGTCTTTATAAAAGTAACACCAGCATTTCGTTTAGCCAATCACGCATTTGTTTCCAATCATGCAAAGTACAGTCATTTTTGAGAATCTCAGATACACCATGCCTTTCACATGCTCATAAAAGTTATTGATTTAGGAACATAAACATATTACTGTATGCAAACTGTACTGTCTTTACTGTGCACGTTTTAGTATTGAATATTTACATTTAATTTTACCTCTGAAGGGAAATTTTAGTAGCACAAAAAGAATAGGAGCATAACGTATGTGAAGGTCATAAACAATATTACTTTTGGAACATAAACATACAGTATTATATGTAAACTGTATATGGCTGGTCTCGGTACTTTAAAGAAAAAATATACACCAGTATTCCATTTCTCCCTAAACATGTTAAGCATCGAAGTCTTTAACTAACATGTGAAATAACATGTGTATAAAAAGTGGTAGTTTTAAGCTTTTCTGTGAATACGCTCGATACCGGAGTAAACAAGCACACTTTTAAAATTTGATTAATAGGGAATATAATATGGAATCGCGTATCTAAAGAAATTAATAACGATATAATTATATTCATGTACTGCAACACAAGAATAGTATACACTGCACAATGTCTGTTGATACTGTATGTGTAGGGCTATTTCACCACTCATCATGTAACTGTGCAAGTGGTGAGATGGTCTAAGTGCCTGACTTCTAAACGAGAGGTCAGCTGTTCAAAGCCCACTAGCACCACCAATTTTCTTTTAACAAACATTTCTTTGAAAAAATAAAATAGCAATATTATGGACAGTTAATTGACTTTTTATATTTCTAAATATCACATGTTTAAATCTAAGTAATTTTTTAATATCAACAAATAGTCACCATCTTTCCTTCTGACAACAGTTCCTGCTTCTGCTTCTGCTTCCTGCTTCTATCGTGTGGGGATCCCTTTAGATCTCCCTTCAGATTTAAAAGGTTATTAATATCATCTTCGGTGTCGCATCTTCCCAGTTTAGCTGATCTTTTACTGCCCACGCATGCTTACACAGCTCCCTGGGTAAACTATCACAAAGCTTTAGAGAACTTAACATTTTTATCATCAACAAATTGTAAATATGACGTTTACATTGGCGTTATTAATTTTTCACTTGAGTGTATGGAGGATTGTCAGCTGTCACTGAGAGCAGACCCCCCCTCTTTTTTATTTTTATAAAGAAATGAAGGCTGTATGCGTTACAATATAAACATTTACTGTCGCACTTTAAATCAACAATTGATTTAAAGACGATCTGTCAAAGTGCAATGAAATACAATATTGTTGTTGTTGTTATTGTTGTTTTTATCCTGTAAGGCACTTTGAGAAGCCACCTTTAAAGGTGCTATATAAAGGCGCTATATAAAGGCGCTGATTCTTATGGAATGTGTTTTCTTTCTTCTTTTTTTCAGCATGGAATAAACCTATTACTTGATTCTTATGGAAGCCCGGTTCCATGGCACAATCCGTCGCTACCTTTGTCTTCTGCGTAATAATGTTAACCTCTCTGTCCAGCGAATTAACAATAGTAATAATAATGAACTTTATTGTATATAGCGCCTTTAAAGGTGGCTTCTCAAAGCGCTTTACAGGATAAAAACAACAGAGCTGTTAAACTGTTTTTTATCTATTTTTCGGCACAGCCAGCCGGCTGTCGAGAGGTGTTCATGCTATTCATGCAGGCTGATTTAAAGATGTTTTCTTTTGATAAGGGACAGCTCCCAAATGGGGATGCACTTAGCTAAGCCTGGCTATCATGATCAATGGTCATCCATTGGAGCCTATCTGTCTAGGGAGTGCCAGATGGACATCTGGACTGCATTCCTAAGTGTCAGGAGTAAGTGACTCATATCTCACCTTGATCAACCAATCAGGGACTGGTAGGGCCAAGTAACCCACGTGGGTCTCTGATGCCCATGAAACTTTCAGCCAATGAATGAGCTGAAGTTCCTCCAGGTAAAAACAGGCAACACAGAGACTATTCAGAAGAAGAATTCCAGGGGAAGAACAATTCCAGGGCAGGATGGCCCAGGAGCAGAACAGTTCCTAAGGGCAGGACATTCTCGCAGTGCACCTCCTGACCATCCTGAGACTCAGCCCGGACAACCACGTAACGGCCAGTGTGTCCGAGTGCCAGAACTTTCCTTTGTTCTAAGAGTCGAGAGCGGAGGTTGCCACGAGTAACCAAAGGATCCACCCGAGGTTAGCACCAGCAGCAAGCCTCGTGAACAGGTCAGAACTATGAACAGCTGAATCAGTATTCAGAACTAGCGCTTTGTCAGGAGCAAACCGATCTTCTTCCTGACCTGCTGGGACCCACAGTAACTTTTCTCCTGAGCACAACTTTGCTAGTTAAAGCCTACACTAACTAGCGAGTCTTCAGAGAGCAGCACATCGCAGGAACTTCTCTCAAGCCGCACAGCACAGCTTGGCACCGAGCCAGAGAGCGCGGATTGGACAGCAACAAGCCTGCAGCTGTTTCTTTGTGCCCGCAGGAGATCTGAATCCCCAAAGAATGGATGAGTATTCAACTACAGCTCGAGAATTCAATTGTTATCCTAACCAGTTGATATCAATTTAATTCCTAAGAGTTATGTACTTGTTTCGAGTATCTAATGTAGAAGTTATAACCAAGTTCATTTACGAAACGGTCTAAATGAATGATTTACTGAACGTATGTCCTCTTGATATGTGTAACTCTTCGTAACTGAATGAATATATATCTTTGTATTCTGATAACCCTCACGATAAGATCTGTTAGGTTTACATGCATATTCTATGTATTAATAAATGTATCCTCATGTATTAGTACCTGTGTGTGTGCGTTGTTTGAATTATACCGCATGGTTGGGTTCTAAGGCCATTAAAAGAATCATTTTGTGATTTACTGCTACAATTAATAATTGTCCCAGTAAATGCCCAAACCCCTACAGAACTGGTGCCTCATGAGAGCACACTACACCTGACATTGGAGCTGCTCGCCTGCGCGGTGATGTCACCACATTTCCCTCTGAATAGCGACTGAATAGGCAGTGAAAACATTTGTCTGTCTTTCCGTTGGGGGAAGGGGGACTGTCTTTTTATGGAAAGCACGACTATTCTACTCTGAGAATGCCCGTTGTCTTTTCACTGATAAACTTGTGTCAACAAAAACCACAGTATGCTTAAGTATGCTTAAGAGTTGTCAAACCGTTTTTTATTTATTGTTCGGCACAGCCAGCCGGCTGTCGAGTGGTCACCGCGCAGGCGGGCACCTCAAATGTCCTGCCCCCACTGTGACTAGAATATACTGTACACAAAGCACTGAAATCTTTCGAGCACATGATCAGGTGTTTCGCAGACGTAGGCATAGTACGTAATTCAGGCTTTATGAACTCACACCTGGGATTCGATTGATTCGGGTTATTAATTGTTAGAGTTCATCAAGCCTGAATCGAAACCTGTTTTTATAGCTTTTAAAGTCGTGCAATGTCTAAGCAGGAATACATCATTATATCTTATATATGAAAAATACATAATATAGCACCCAAACAAACGCAAACGTGTTTTTAATAAAATGCTTTTATTCATTCATAATCTAACTCACATAACTCACATTCCCAGATGTCCCCCACCCCGCTTAACAATTTTAGGAAGACTAAGGAAGGACTAAGGAAGTTGTCATCTGTTGTTGAAGCTCTGTGAGCTCGGTGACTTTGAGACCACTTCTTATCCCAAGTTATTTGAATCACCACAATTCAAATAGAGAAAAAAGCTGACTGACAAGATTTAAGATGTGGCTCCATAAAAAAATGAATTAAAGAATGAGCAATTAAGTTTTCTTGCACCTGAAAGATTTTCATCATCACCATTTCACTGATTCCCAGATTTAGGTGCTCTGGGATATGTTCAGACACAATCAAGTTAGTATGTGCCGGAAACCCAAAACTATTCTCTGAAGACATGTTGGCAGTGCACAAAATGGTTGTAGCTAAAAATCATTTCTAGCACTCACGGGCTGAGAAGTATAACATGAAATAGTTGAGTATTTAGTTCTGCATTTGTTCTGAAAGTTAATGCTATTGGCATTAAATAAAATGTATTCCTTTGCGTTTTTAGAAGCCTTTTCAGACACATTTAGTACGGCATCAGAAAACAAAAACTACTTTTAGCTGTACCTAAAATCAACACTGTTCAGATTTTGTTCACACAGGGAATCTTCACAAGAGGAAATGGCTCTGTCTTCGCATGAATGTGAGTGTTTTGCGTCAGGGAAGACGGATACAAACCTATTTCCCTTTGAAACTCATCAAAAAAGACACACTCACCAGAGCTTGCACAACTATAAAACAACTAAAACCTCTTCACTGTGTGAAAATACAACCTTTATAAGTTTATGCAGGTAAATAATTGCTATTAGGAATGATTTTTTAATCTATCAATGTTAGATTAAAAAAAACACATTGCCCGACGTTAGAAAGCATCTTGCATTACATTGCTTGAAAAATAATTTTATTTTGAGAGACTGGATAAGTAATTCAAGTGTTTTTTAACTTCCTGAAAAAGAAGCCAAGCTATGAGTTGTCTTCACAAGACATGTTAAGAGAAGATATCATGTTTTAGGATGTTGATGTGATTAGAAGACAGCAAGTGAGGTAAAAAATATGTCTTTTTCACATAATCTGGTGAGCCTTGTTTTGTCAAAGAACCAGAGATCATCTCGCTTTCAAAGGACAGCACAGACTTTCAAAAGACCGCAAAGATACTAGCAAGGGTTAATTGCACTATGAACCGCATAAAGAAATGTAAAATAGTCTTCTTTAGGTGTGAGGGCAGGAGTGGATCGCAGCAGGAATACACAGCAAATAACAGGAAAACAAAGAGCAGGGCAGGTGAGACGAGTATCCAAACAGTGAGTGATCAGAAAAAGGAAACAATTGTTACGCCCGGCTTTTCGATGTAATTTTTTTTAACTTGCTAATGCATCAGACACATTTCCTGGTATAGATGGGAAAGCGAGAGCTGACCGCTACACCGCCCTCGTGTTTCGAAATATTGTGACTTTTTAAATTTACTGGGGGTGGACCACATCGGTAAATTTCGATGGGTCCAGAGGCAAAAGTGCCTTGCCTTGCAATCTCCGGGAAACCATTAGTAGCAGGTGGAATTGGAGATTCTCAACACTTACTTTGTGCGACTGGAAAATAATTTGTGATCGGACCAACAAAATGCTTCGAAGAAGGAGGCGCTCTTTTCCTCTAGTTTAACAGTCTGTCCAGAAACAAAACATTCCTGTTAAACAAGAGGAATGTAAAAAAAATGTACAAAAGTAAAACACAATTACTTTTTGACAATGAAAAACTGTGTGTGTCTCTCTCTCTCTGCTGGCGCGCGGGTGCGGTGGGGTGCTGTACCAGCTGTACAGAAAATTAAAGTGCCCCTTTCCATTCAATGGGTGTCTGAGTCGCTGTGTCCTATCTTCTGACAGTCACAGTAATTACAAAACTAAAAATAAGATACACTCTACAGACATTCACAACAGCGACATATCATAAAACATTTACATATATTGTTAAATTATTACTTTAAATAAATACTTTGAGTTATTGAAACAGCCCATTAATAAAATTGTCACAGTTTTGTTCTTGTTTGGAGGCAGGGATATTCTGACAACAATTGATTTAAAGACGATCTGTCAAAGTGCAATGAAATACAATATTGTTGTTGTTGTTATTGTTGTTTTTATCCTGTAAAGCGCTTTGAGAAGCCACCTTAAAAGATGCTATATAAAGGCGCTATATAAAGGCACTGATTCTTATGGAATGTGTTTTCTTTCTTCTTTTTTCAGCATGGAATAAACCTATTACTTGATTCTTATGGAAGCCCTGTTCCGCCAGGGATTAAAAAAAAGCATCACGTCTCTTCCCGTTAAAAAGAGGAAACACTTTACACTTTAACTCTTCAGTTCACAGCGAAATTTCACCAGAGCCACTCATTAATAGTTTATGGTAACACCCAACTTTCTTAACACACGGCGCCCCCCCTCCAATTAGTTCCAGTTAGGGTTCCAGTTAGTGCATGATCACGCATCAGTGAAAAACCGGAGGTTTAAAAAACGAGAATTAGCTCGCTGATCGTTTTCTGTGGAGGCTGTGAACATTTTCACAAGTCGCGGTCTTCAAAGTGCATTTGCTTTGAAGGCTTTCTGTGTTTCCCTTCCAAAGATATGGACAAAAGAATATTAGAGCGTGGTAAAAAAAATGGCTTAAAAACTGCATTTTGAAGGCTGTGAAGACAAAGCAAATGTTTTCATAACTCTAGGAGGTTTCGTGAAAAAGCTACAGGAGTGCCAACTGTAATCGTTTTTATTTTTGAATACATTTTAGCAAAGTCATCTATACAAAAAAGTTGCATTTAATACCACTCGACAGCCGGCTGGCTCAGCCAAAAAATAGATGAAAACCGGTTTAACAGCTCCGTTGTTTTTATTCCATAAAGCGTTTTGAGAAGCTACCTTTAAAGGCACTATATACAATAAAGTTCATTATTATTACTATTGTTAATTTGCTGGACAGAGAGGTGAACATTATTACGCAGAAGACAAAGGTAGCGACGGATTGTTTTCATTTAATGTAGGTTACCATGTAAGGGTGTCCAAAATAAAGGGAATATTTGAGAAGGGATATGAGCAGACCTTCACAGATGAAATTTTCATTGTCAAAGAGCAGATCCCGGCTCTGAGACCCTATTACAAACTGCAAGACTATGCAGGTGATGACATTAAGGGCTCCTTTTATGCAGAAGAGCTACAGAACTCAAATGCCGAGCGTGTCTACCACATACAAAAGATTTTAGCTTCCAGGGGGTGTGGTAAAAAACAAAACAAAAGAGCTTTTGGTAAAGTGGCATGGTTGGAACAATAAATTCAATAGTTGGGTAAGGGACTCCAAGGTGAAAGATATATAGAGCTGTATATACAGATGCAGCCATTCAAAGTGCGCGGCACAGACACGTACTGGAGGTAATTGGCTACGGCCTCGCACATCGTGACGTGCAATGACGCAAAATATTGTGGTACGTGATTGGTTGACCGACAGGGGCACTCGTGGTGTGTTGGACGGTCATAGAAAGATTTAAATGTCTTTACTGTGCCCGTTTTAGTATTGAATATTTATATGGAATTTTACCACTGAAGGGAAATCTTAGTAGCTGAGCATAAAAAGAATAGGAGCATAACGCATGTGAAGGCCATAAATTATATTAATTTTGGAACATAAACATACAGTATTACAGTATATGGCTGTTCTCGGTACTTTAAAGAAAAAATACACACCAGTATTCCATTTCTCCCTAAACATTTTAAGCATCGAAGTCTTTAACATGTGAAATAGCGTGTAAAAAAGTGGTAGTTTTAAGCTTTTCTGCTAATATAATATGGAATCGTGTATCTAAAGAAATTAATAACGATATAATTATATTCGTGTACTGCGACAGGGCTGTGTAGGGCTGTTTCGCCTCTCTTCATTAGACTTCCCTAGTAGCCTACTGGTTTACATGCCTGTTTAATAACCCACAGGTTGTGTGTTCAAATCCAGCTGGTGCCGTGACTTTTTTTTAACAAACATTTCTTTGAAAAAATAGAATAGCAATATTATGGAAAATTAATTGACTTTTTATATTTCTAAATATCACAACATGATCGAATTTAAGTCATTTTTAATAACAACGAATAGTCACCTTCTTTCCTTCTGACAACTGTCCCTGCTTCTGCTTCCTACTTCTATCGTGTGTGTGTTTTTTTTAAAATACATTTTAGAAAAGTGTAATCTATACTAAAAAGCTGTACACCACCTTCTATATAGATACATATTGTAATACTTTCGGGTTCGGATAGGACGGACACAAGAACTCAGACTAGCAGAGTTAAAGCAAGTAAAAGCCTTTATTTTTCTTCTCCGTCACCACCTGCCAGCCCGGCTCTCCCGCACCCCCGACCAGAGACACACAGCCCCCAGCCGCCAACAGCGCGAGAGAGAGAGAGAGAGAAACACCCAGGGGTGCAGAAGCAGGATCCTCAAGAGATCAACAAAGACAACAGAAAAAGATATGTGTACTGTATAAGATACTGTCCATGGGAGTCCAAGCTTTTTTATCTTTGCTAAGTAGTCTTTAATATTTCTTCATTACACAGTGAAGTCAAAATTCCGGGATGTGCCTATGTACGCTGGGCAAACGTTCCTAGGTAAGATTCTTCCAGCACGGGGGTACCTTTAAAGTGGAGACGACGGCACTGACATTTTTTGGCATGCATAAAAAACAGCAATTCTGTCAGTAAGCCCTAAATGAATTAATAGCAAACATGGTTTACATAAAATACATTTTTCCAAGAAAGTTTAACCTTTGTCACTAATGAAACCACTAAAAAAAGACATAAATATAGAAATCTTAAGATTTTTTAAATACATGACTTTGCTAAAATGTATTTAAAAATAAAAACAATTACAAACGCCAGTGGAGAGAGAGAGTGCTTATTTTGTCAGCACCCAGACAAAAATACAATGCTTTTATTCATTCTTAATCAGATGGTGAGAGTAAAGGGGGAGCGATAAGGTTGAAGGTGAGGAAAAAGATTCCCTTCCCCCCACGGAAAGACAGACACATGTTTTCACAGTTTAGAAGTCCCCTAGATAAAACATCAACTTAATTTAAACTCCAACTAAAGTATTAATGGTTTTTAATTACCGTACTCTTATGGAACATGCCACCAGCCATCTGCATGAAAAAGCACATTGTGCTGCTGTAATAGTTTAAATTATTTAAAAGTCTAAACAGTATCAGCTTATTTATGGGTTGTAATTTAAAAAAAAGTCCCAAACCGCACTCAAAATGCAATATAGCGCTTTCTGGCAAGAGGAGACACCCAAATTAATAATGTAACATGCTACTGTTTGTGCATGAACATAGTTACTGTATACTGTTATTTCTTTAGATACGCGATTCCACGTTTTTTTTAATCCCTGGCGGCACCGGGAGTCCATAAGCATCGAGTAATAGGTTTCATTGCGCTTTGACAGATCGTCTTTAAATCAATTGTTGATTTAAAGTTTGACAGTAAATGTTTATATTGTAACACATACTGTACAGCCTCTATTTCTCTATAAAAATCTAAAAGATCGTTTGCGCAGCCTAAGAGGGGGGCGAATGCACTACAATAGATTAGAATACTGTAGAGGAAAACAGTATAGGCATCGTTGATATGAAGACTTTTGAAACCAAATTTCCCAAATTTAATATGTGCTTTTCTATATTTATTGTAAATTGATTGTCCATAATATTGCTATTCTAAGCAAGGAGCGCTTGACCCCGCCTGCTATGGGAAGAGTTGGCTTATTCCTTCCCTGCCTCACCGAGGGCAGACCCTGCTAGGTCCTCGTTGACACCGGTTCAACCATCACCCTGCTGCGGCCTGGTGTCCTGCCGGGCACCGAGGCAGCCGGACCCCCAGGGCGCTCACCGTGCACTTTGGAGCTGCGAGGGTGAAACACCCCTTCTACCTTGCCCCAGTCCATGAGGACTGTATCCTGGGGTTGGACTGGTTGCAGCAGGTGGGTGGTGACTTGGGGCGTGAGGGACAGGGTGCTGCGCCGGGGGTGGCCGGTGCCCTCCAGCGGCGAGGTCAGGTGGCAGTTTGTGGTGTCGCAGTTGCTCCGTGGGGCAGTTCTCCAAACGGTGCACGGCCTGCCGGAGGCTGCCAAGCAGTGACCTCGCCGCTGGAGGGCACCTGCCACCCCCGGCGCAGCACCCCGTCCCTCACCTCCAAGGCCTCCCACAGTGCACAGGGTGCCTTACAGACTGGGTAGGGGCAAGCTTATCTCACCATACTGGGAGTCATCTCTGGCACGCTTGCCCCGACACCCGCAACTCTGACAAACCAAAGTGACACCCGCTGCTGCCACCTCCGCTTCCCGCTACGGTCAACCCACACACCCCAGACACCTCCCGCCCCGCACACCGCGAGACTGATTCATTCCCCCTGCCCCACCAACTCTCGCCGGCCCAAGTCAAGGCAACCACCCACCTACTGCAACCAGTCCAACCCCAGGATACAGTCCTCACAGACTGGGGCAAGGTACTGTAGAAGGGGTGTTTCACCCTCGCAGCCCCAAAGTGCATGGTGAGCGCCCTGGGGGTCCGGCTGCCTTGGTGCCCGGCAGGACACCAGGCCTGGCAGGGTGATGGTCGAACCGGTGTCGACGAGGGCTTGGCAGGGTCTGCCCTCGATGAGGCAGGGAAGAAATAAGCCCCTGCTGTGGCCAACCCTTCCCACGGCAGCAGGCGGGGTGAAGAGCTCCTTCTGGCTTTCCGGAGTGGGGGTAGTGTCGCTCAAGTGCGGCCTTCCCCCCTTTAGGCCGCCCCGCTCCTGTTTCCCGATGGCATCCAGTCCCCGGGGCTCCAGCGCCCGGCACTCCCATGCGATGTGCCCCCTCTTCCCACAGCGGTGGCAGATGACCAGCCATTGTCGCTCCCCCAGCATCGCCGCGCTGGCCATCTCCTCCTCCCCATCTGATTCCCCGTGCACCCCTCCGTTGGTGCCCATCGGTCTCCTCGAATACGGCATCAGCCTGCTCAGCCAGAGCCAGGGAATGCTCCAAGGGGACCGGCGCGGCCAACATCAAGTGGCGCTGCACCTCAGTCGGTGCCAGGGCCCAGAGGAATGCCTGGAGCGCTATCTCCCAGTGGGCCTCCTCCGGGAGAGTAGGGTAACCCTGGCGGGCTAAGTAGGCCACGTCTGCGGCTGTTACCTTCACTGTTACCTGGATACCTCTTTATTTAGAACTCACTCTTCCCCCTGCCTGTCTGGCTTCTTTTAATCCTTCTGTGCCCGGATTGCAGCGGGTAAGATGTTTTTCCAAGAAAAAAAGAGAAATTAAATAAAAGAGAAATTTCACCAGAGCCTCTTCTCGAGTCTAATTTTTAGTTTAGAAGGATTCAAGCAGGATTTTAGATTTTAGATTTTAGATGATTTTAGATGAAAGATAATTCCCTATTAATCAAACTTTAAGAGTATGTATCGGCTTGTCCCCCCTCCCGCCCCTCTCTGTGTACAGTAGAGCCTCCTGTCCTGGATGGTGGAGCCCATACAGCTGTGTCTGGAGAGAATCCAGGGTATCAGCTTCAATCACACGGCTGTGCAGCTTGTTCCCCCCTCCCGCCCCTCTCTGTGTACAGTAGAGCCTCCTGTCCAGCCAGCACAGGAGGCTCTACTGTACACAGAGAGGGGCGGGAGGGGGGAACAATCTGTCCAGCCATGTGGAATGCTACAGAACCCTAAACAGACAATACACACTAGCCGAATGTTTGACCGAGATATCCAGACACAGCTGGATGAGCTCCACCAGCCAGGACAGGCAAATAAGATACACTCCACAGACATTCACAACAGCGACATATCATAAAACTTTTGCACATATTGTTAAATTATTACTTGTTTTTCAGGAAGTTAAAAAAAACACTTGAATTACTTATCCAGTCTCTCGAAATAAAATTATTTTTCAAGCAATGCAACTAACGTCGGGCAATGTGTTTTTTTTAATCCAACATTGACAGACACATCTTAAATCTTGTCAGTCAGCTCTTTTTTCTCTATTTGAATTGTGGCGATTCAAACAACTTGGGATAACAAGTGGTCTCAAAGTCACCGAGCTCACAGAGCTTCAACAACAGAGGACAATTCCCTTAGTCCTTCCTTAGTCTTCCTGAAATTGTCAGATTATGAGTGAATAAAAGCATTTTATTAAAAACACGTTTGCGTTTGTTTGGGAGCTATATTATGTATTTTTCATATGTAAGATATAATGATGTGTTCCTGCTTACACATCGCACGACTTTAAAAGCTAGAAAAACAGGTTTCGATTCATGTTATCCGGCGAGCCTTGTTTTGTCAAAGGACAGCACATACTTTGAAAAGACCGCAAATGTATTAGCAAGGGTTAATTGCACTATGGACCGCACAAAGAAATTTAAAATAGTCTTCTTAGGTGTGAGGGCAGGAGTGGATCGCAGCAGGCATACTCAGCAAATAAATAAGAAAACAAAGAACAGGGCAGGTGAGACGAGTATCCAGAGAGCGAGTGATCAGAAAAAGGAAACAATGGCTATGGCCAAAATCACGAAAGTCTGATAAAGACAGTCTCACGTTTATGGACAGTCTGTCCACAAGCAAAACATTCCTGTTAGACAAGAGGAATGTAAAAAAAACAATTACTTTTTGTCAATAAAAACTGGTGTGTTTGTCTCTCTCTGCTGGATGTCTCTCTCTCTCTGCTGAATGAATAAAAACATTTTATTAAAAACGCGTTTGCGTTTGTCTGGGTATTTACTTTGTAATCTGTGGTCCTTTTAACTGTTTTTACATCAACTGTATTGCTTTGAGATGCCACCTTTAAAGGTGATATGTAAAATAAAGTTTTTTATTATTGTTATAGAGAAACATGATCAGATTTTCCCTGGTTCAGAAAAAAAGATCTAAAGTATACTAGTTTGTCACTCTTCTCATTCCCTGTAATCTTTCCACTTGTATGCCATTAGAAAGTACAACAAGTTTCTGCTTTGTCTAAGGATGGTATCAAAGAGTAGTCTAAGTGGTGAGAAAGCTGTGCTTAATGATAATTAAGGGACTTAAAAGTAAAGAGAGATGCTTCATATTGCTTGACTAATTTTAAAAACTAAGTTATAAATGCAGATGCTCTCTCGGTGCCACGCCGGGCTTCTGAAGTGGTTCCATAATATCTGGTATATGGAAAAGAAAGCGTACTTTAGATAAAAAAGCTTGGATTCTCATATATCTGATACAAGTATCTTTTAAAACAGTCTTTGCTGTGCTCTTGAGGATCCTTGTGATATTTTGAGCTCTGTTTGAATGATAAGTGTCGCAGTTTAAATAATTTTCGTAGTTAGAAATTATGAAACACTCTGTTAAAAGCAAGGGAGTTTTTATGTCCGTTACAGTAAAAGAAAATGCCTGAAAAAGTAGGGCTTGGACAGATTCCAAGTGCTTGTACAAATGTGCTAAAGAAATAAGCAAAAAAAGTCATTCCTTTATCGTATTGGCTAGCTAATGTCCTGTCCTCGTTAGTTAGATCAACGAAATGCCGTGGTGTTTGTCAAAGAAAAAAATAAAAGTGTTTTCATTTAAAATGACGGTTAGAAAGAATGTGGACCAGTGTAATACTTTGAGTTTACAGCTTTTCCAAAGTCATTCATTATTAATAGTATTAGTAATATCTTCGGTAAAGGTTTTGATGCATAAAATATTTCTGCATAATTAAAATATTTATGATAAAGGTAGGTTGTGTACTTTTGTCCAACTGAGCAATCTTGTTTTCATAAAATATACCAACTTTTTAATGACTGATGATTAACATGCTGTAATACACAGTTTAAATTTAAAGCTCAAATGCTATACATGAGGAGAGAATGCTATTTCCTTAGATACGCGATTCCATGTTTTTTTTTTAATCCCCGGCGGAACCGGGCATCCATAAGAATCAAGTAATAGGTTTATTCCATGCTGAAAAAAAGAAGAAAGAAAACACATTCCATAAGAATCAGCGCTTTTATATAGCGCCTTTAAAGGTGGCTTCTCAAAACGCTTTACAGGATAAAAACAACAATAACAACAACAACAATATTGTATTTCATTGCACTTTGACAGATCGTCCTTAAATCAATTGTTGATTTAAAGTTTGACAGTAACCCTAACACTAACCCTATTTTATTTTTTCAAAGAAATGTTTGTTAAAAAAAAGTCATAGCTCCGGCTGGATTCGAACATCCAACGTGTGATGTATAAGTCAGGAACTTAACCCACAGCGCCACTGGCAAATTCACATAAGGAGTGGTGAAAAAGCCCTACAGAAATAGTATCAACAGACATTGTACAGCATGTACTATTCTTGTGTTGCGGTACATGAATATAATTATATCGTCATTAATTTCTTTAGATACACGATTCCATATTATATTCCCTTTTAATCTAATTCTAAAAGTATGCTTGTTGACTCCGGTATTACGTTAGTTAAAGATTTCGATGCTTAAAATGTTTAGGGAGAAATGAAATACCGATGTGTATTTTTTCTTTAAAGTACCGAGACCAGCCATATACTGTATGTTTATGTTCCAAAATTAATATCGTTTATGGCCTTCACACACATTACAGTATGCTTCTATTCTTTTTTTTGCTCAGCTACTAAGATTTCCCTTCAGTGGTAAAATTCCATATAAATATTCAATACTTTAACGGGCACAGTAAAGACATTAAATATACATATACATATTGTATACAGTACAGTTTGCATACAGTAATGTGTTTATGTTCCTAAATCAATCTCTTTTATGAGCATGTGAAAGGCATGGTGAATCGGAGATTCTCAAAAATTACTGTACTTTGCATGATTGGAAACAAATGCGTGATTGCGAAATGCTGTGGTGTTACTTTTACAAAGACGGTCAATGAAAAAAAGAATGTGGACCAGGGCAATACTTTGAGTTTACAGCTTGTCCAAGGTCATTCATTATTAATACTATTAGTAATATCTTCGTTAAAGACTTTGATGGCGACAGCTCAAACATGAGAGGTTGAGCTTTATTAGCTCCACCTTGCGGACATTCCGGATACTATTTTTTTACTTGAGGTACTATACGAGAATTTATGGTAACTCGCGGTAGACTGCGTAAAGCGCACCGCAAAATAATGCGGTATTGCCTGCTCGTTTTGAATGGCTGCATCTGTATACTGTTGTTTGTACCACAACACAGACTTGGCCATCTTTGTTAGTCAAGAGGGAGAGTGGAATCTGGAACTGGTGGATTATTAGGGTCAATTGACCAATTAAATTGATGCTGGCTAACACATCACAGAATATGTGGCAACAGGGCCTAAGTTGTAGAGGTACAGGCTGTCTGGAGGGAAAGCCTGTTTAAAGGTGAAAGGTATTATGCTCACTGTGAGCGATTGCGAAAAAGTTAACTTTGCGAGTCTGCGGGAACTGTTTTTTTATTTAGCCATTAACCCATATGAATAGGGCAGGGAATTTAAACACATTTCTATTTCTAAAGGACTGGCACATAGAGACCCGGACATTAAAGAAAACAACAAGCGAGTGCTGCAGGAAAATTTTACATTGCTACCATACGGATATTAAGATGGATATTACCCTTTTTCATGCATTTTGTCCAGACCTTCGAATTGTGGTAAAAGTAATTTTATAAAACAGTTCTTGGAGAGTGGTGATGCTCTCATGACTTGTAAACCTGAAAATATCGGCTGGTGTTAGAGTTGCTATCAGCCTCTTTATTCAGAGTTGCTTGTGAAATTTCTGCATATTCAGTTTATAGAAGGTATACCGGGGTCGTTTTTATCAGTTACTGCCGCCCGATAAAGTAAATTTGATTATAGTTGATGATTTGATCAAGTCTGCGTGTGAAAATAATGAGATGGAAAAGGCTTTTACCAAATACATACACCACAGAAACCTTAGCATTATGTATATTGTGCAAAATGTCTTTTGTCAGGGCCAGAAAAGCAGAACCATAGCATGAAATACACAGTATATGGTGTTGTTTAAAAACCCTGGAGATAAACTACAGATTACTAAAAGGCCCGTCAGATGTATCCCGGTAAGGCCAGTTATTTTTTTGGAAGAGTTCAAGGGCGCTACTAAAAAACCTTTCCGTTATTTGCTGGTGGATTTAAATGCAAGCACACCAGATGACTACCGATTGAGAACAGGTCTTTTCCCTCCAAATGTACCAGCGGCTTATGTATTCAAAAAATCTAAAAGTCAGTGATTTCACCATTCCAGTCTCACTTGTGGAACCACATTCGGGTCGTCAACATGTCTTCATGCATTTGGAGAAACCTGGCTCTCTTACAGTTTTGGATAAAAGCCAGACCCAGTCAGCGGAAAGCTATTCCCTGTGGCGCCTCCGACGACCTCGTTCAGACAATCATGGAAATTGCACTGAACAGTTTGTAAGGGAACATTCCACTATCTCTGCTAAACGGTTTGGGGTCCTGAAGAGAAATCATAAGTTTATAAAGACTTTGAGTGAAAAGGGTGTTTCTCTTAAAAGAAGAGACTCTTAGTTAATCAGTCTGGTGGTTATATTTGGACATTATTGAGTATTGCCGTGTCGTTGATTACGGGGCTTCTACAGAACCAATAATGGAGCATGCTGAAAAAATGTACCTTGTATCCCAGAAACAGCTCGATTGGCTCTGAGAGTGGACTGGCAACGAGAGCGATATGAGAAAAACAACAACCCATAGGCTGGATGATGAAAAACCGAATATGAAAAAGCAAACTTGTATAGTCGGGTGTTACAGTGGTATTTGACCTTAGTATGGCAGGAGGTTTCTAAAAAGAGTACTTTAATTGTTGTACTACCTGAAAACGTGCCTGCCGATCTAAAACCCTCATTTCCACAACCACAGCCATCGACCACCGCTCACTTTGGATATATTTTAGAAGTGTGTCTCAGAGGCTCAGGAAGAATGCTGAGATATCGTTTAAGACTATGGCGCACAACGAGCCGTTAATAGCCTGGAATGAAAAAGGAGAATTTGTGTACAAGGATTCACCCATTAAGGGATCTCACATGATTAATCTGGTTAGAGCTCTCACACAGCAACAGCCGAAGTCAGCCAGTAAAAAGCCCAAAGGCTGGAATACATTTATGGAAGGTATGCCTGAAATTAACATCCCCGGGAGTTTGCTCGCCATGCTAGTAACAGAGAGCTAGGAGACGAACATTAATACTGAGATCCTCTTGGTTGTCTTTGTAACTTTTTTTCTTTCTCCTAAAGGTATATGTGTGAGTATAATAGTTTTCATGTCCTAACATTAGGCGTATAACTATTGCAGTGAAAATGTTTGTAAGAAAATAACTTGGAAATAAAAAAATATTGACTTGATTTTATTATACACTTTTAAGTTTTTTTAAAAATAATCATGTAGACAATAAAATAGCATTAATTCATTTTATTTATTTTAGATAAATAAGTAACATTTGTGAAATGTTTCAAATTGTTTTAAGCATACACATAACTGCACATTCATATTTTCAAATGGTGTAAAAGGGTGCAGGGGTCTTCGTCTTTCACATAGACGGTTTTTCAGAAACAGTTCAACCTTGTGATCATTCTGGATTACAGTCGTAGAATAACATTGCTAAATGTGTCTAAAACATAAGCCTTTACATCGATGGTGTAGAAAGAAGACAACTATGCTGTCCGTAGGTCACTGCAAAAGTATCTTGCAACTGCCTGTTGTTATAGAGTATAGAATTAGCATTTATGTTTAAGAAATCAATAATGGTCTTGGGAAAGAAAAAAGAGTCTGGTGAAAAGCCGTAGGAGTCGAAAAAATCTGCGCCACCATCACTTCTCAGGTAAATAATAAGCCAGTGTTCGCCGGGAAGGTCTTGAGGGTGAGTACTTACTATTCAACTCAGAGGTCATCTCTCCAGTCTCTCTAGCGGGAGTGAGTCGCTGGGAAACACCCCCAGAAAACTGTCTCTGGTGTAGCAGTCTCGAGAAAGAATGTCTTCTAGCTGCTTGGTGTTAATCTTTTTTGAGGGGTGGGCTCCTGGTGTTTTAGCTGAAGTCATAAATGACTTGGCATCTCATATCAAGTTCTATCACATTGTCGAACAGGGCATACACAATCATGTTAATTGTAGTGGGTAATAGCTGCGCAAAGCGTATTTCAACTTTCAGATTACCTGTTTTAATAAGTGAATAATGCCCTGTGCACTCCTTGTCAGGACTGAGTTTGAAAGCGAACAAAGTGTACCCCCTAGCATACTCCTTGAGACAAACCAAAAGAGGTTTGTCTTTCAGACGCTTCCCAGCTGTTTCCATCAGGTAAAAATATTCACAGATGCAATGTCCATTCAGGAAGTCAGATTGAAGGGGTTTGGTGGAGATTTGTTCACCATCCGCTGTTATGACCACAAGTGTCTAGGGGTAGAGGGGTGTAACATTTAGGATTGTTTTGGATGCAGGTGAGTTTCTGGTAAGGGACGTAGGAAGCGTGACAACAAGTTTGGTGCAAAAGGGTTTTATTTTAAAGTGAATAAGTGACTGGTACATACACAGGACACAATAACACACAGGGAAAAAGAACTAGAGCGGTGCCAAAGGAAATAAAATAACAAACAAAATGGAGCTGGCTAATAAAGTGAGGGAAAGCTGACCTAACTACCAAAACAAAACCCGAAACACTCGGTCTTCAGCGTCTTCTAACACCATAGCTTAACCTTCACTAACTACCCAAAACCATACAAGACAAAAGGCACTCACCCATCCTAAAATAGTGTTACTAATACAAAGATCAACTATGTGTGTAGAATGTACCCAACAACCTTTACGAGGCCTTAACACAAAAGTTCACACAAATACACAAGTAAACTACGAATATAAATAAGGGAAAACAAGAGTAGACACAAGGAATAGGGTACAAAAGAGGTTGATATAATCAAGTTTGGGCAGGGTAATGGCAAAATACAGGATAATACAAACAAACAAAAGTACAAGGAGACAAACACAAACCAACAAACCTGAAGCTATATGGAAACACACACACAAAGCGAAACAAACGAAAACAAGAAGCGAAGCCGAAGCAAAATTAAAGCAAAATGAAGCTGAGCCAAACAGAACCAAAGTCAAGCGAAAGGCCCCTTTGTTATGAAAACCTCCAAGTTAAATACAGAAGAAGTTGAGTTCTGATTGGTCGACAGTTGATTGAAGATGATGTCACAATGGCAAAGATGGTGTAGTGATGGACCAATGTGTGGGGGTAGCTGAATACACAAAGCGGAAAAAAAACATGGACACGCACGGGGATGTAACATCCAGGTACAGAGCCAAAAAGTTAATGTTGTAGTGTTTAAAATTGAAGGGGGGTTTAAAATTGAGTGAAGCTCCCGCTGAATGCCGCATTGTCCACAAACCCCAAAATTACTACTTTGGGCAGCTGCCCGAGAAAAAGGCTTTCTTGGTTACACACATGGCTCCCAGCAGGCAGGCTTAAGACTTTCATCTGCACACAGTATATAGGGTACTTGGCGTTGGCCATCAGCAGTGCTTCAGCATGTCCCATTCTGACCCCTGGGGACACTCTGACTCTTTTCACAAACAAAGATGCCGAGAGTATGTTCAGTTTGTGTTCTCCAGTCTTGTTCATTAAGCAGAAAGCATCTCTGTTGCGTGTGAGTTTTATTTTCAGGTCCACAACGTTCAGCAAGAGTTTGTCCTGAAAAAAGAGGTCCGTGTGAATGCGACCCAGGGGCTTAAGTTTTCAGCTTTGCATTGTGTACAACACCCTTTTTTTGGGAATCCTAGGTTGGGTCCATCCAAAGCTGTGGACTTGTGTTGCCCTGCTGTGTCTTTGTAAAATAGCCCTGAGGAATACTGTGTCTTCAGCGTCTCTTCACTGTAGTTCAGAACAGACCCTGTAAGGGTAGCAGTTGTTGTTCTGGCTGATCAGTTGGTCTCCCACAGTGATGTCAACCAGGCTGGATGTGATGGGGTAATTCCCTCCCAATTACCCAAGCACCAGGCTCACTCGGTGCCCAGGCTCACTCGGGCTGCCACATCAATGTCAACACTCCATTATTTTACAGGCCAAATCGATTAGCATGTTGTTTAAATCTAATAGTCTTTTCCTTTGCAATGAAGAATTCCTGAGGAAGGTTTTCTGTCAGGGCCATGAGGGGTGGAACTTCTATGTAAAAGCTTTTCTCAATGCTTGTTTGGGTAGGGGCTAATTGTAAAATGTCCAGCTCCGACTTTGTGCATTCTCCAGTCCACAGTGAACAAAAGCCATGTTTAAAAACTCTTAATGCCTACAGAGGCCACATAAGAGATGAGCTGCCTCCTATCTAAATACAATGCAACCTGCAGTTAATCTCTCTCTCTGCACCCCAGATGCCACCCACATAAATGGGAGCCTATATCCCTATCCAAAAAAATGCACCCTAAGCATGAAAGACATTTTTAACTGTGGTATTCCTTACCTAGGAAACCGAAGCTCCCTAAAAACACAGAATAGCAAGCTCTCTCTAACCAGATTCAAATACTTAGCTCCCGTCAGGTTTGATTTGGATGATCATAAAGCAGGTGCTTTTGCCTGGCCCAAGCTTCAGGTCCCAACTCCTCTGGATTCTTGTCTCTCCTCTCTCTTCTTCCCTGCTGCTTCTTTCCTTTCTCTGTCCTATTAATGTGATCTCATATTGTGTGTTTCTGTACTGCTCCTTTACAATCATTAACTCACATTTTACCTAATTATACTAAGGTAAACTTTACAATTTTTTCTGCTCAAGGGACCCCCCAGACATCAGCAAACATCCCCTCAGCTTTGAAGCTAGAAGTGTTTACTCTTCCAAGTGTCACAAACTTTATCTAAAATCTTTCTGAATAACATCTCTTGTTTCCTTGAGTACTATTGGCAAGATAACATCAGGTTTTGGGGATTTATAAATCTTGAGGGCTACTAGCACCTGCAATACGTTTGCCTCTTCTATGCTTATACTATTTAAATTAGTCATTTTGCTTCCTGTAGTATTCTATTGAATTATTTTTCAGTGGACGCCTGAGTGAAATGCACATTTAATATGTCTGCCATTTCCTTTGCATTGTCTAGAACTTTCTTGTTATTCTCTTGGATATACAGTATTTCACATTGTTCTTGACAGTTCTTTTGCTGTTGTAATTCTGAAATAACATATATTTTAACCTTTATAGTAATATTAATTTCTATTTATCTCATGGCCTTTCTTATATCTTTTCTACAATTTAGGATACCTTTTTAGTTAATTACTTACTCTTGGCATACATTTGTTCTGTGCTTTAAGCAGAATCTGTATAAAAACTGTTCATATTCAATTAATTTAATACCGATCATAACCCATTTTACTTCTCTTAAACTCATTAATTTAAATTTTGTTTTTATTAATACATAATAAATATATATTTTTTGTATAATATTGTTACAAATAGGAGGTTATGAAATAGGGAATTACAGAAAATACCAAGCAGTTAATTAAAATAAATGATATGAACCTCCAAATTGTAAATATATGCCAAAAAAGATCTCAGGTGCTTCTGATTATACCAACCACTCAGGTATATAAGATAAGATCACTTTATTAGCCATATACAATTTTTCTTGCATTAGGAATTCATCTTTTCACATACCCCAGCTTGCTCTCAATGAGTCACTGACAGGGACAGAAGCTTGGGGTCAGAGCACAGGGTCAGCCATTGTACAGCACCCCTGGAGCATTTTGGGGTTAAGGGGTTTTCTCAGGGGCCCAACAGAGTAGGATTCCTCTGCAATTTTGTGCATTAGGAATTTGTCTTTTCACATACCCCAACTTGCTCTCCATGAGACACACAGACAGGTAGAGAAGCTTGGGGTCAGAGCGCAGGGTCAGCCATTTATACGGCACCCCTGGAGTAGTTGAGGTTAAGGACCTTGCTCAGGTAGGATTCTTCTGCCGGCCACGGGATTTGAACCAGCAACCTTCCATCCACAGGCGCAGATCCTTAGCCACAGAGCCAGTGTTATCTTGTGTTAACTACTATTTACAAACATGATGTCTCTGGGGCTTAACTTCTGACCAACCCAAATAAAATTTTGCGACTCAGTATTCATGTTCTATATAACACCTACACAGGCCTACAAGAGCAACACTCTAAACCTGCCTTTTAAATCCCTGTCTCTATAAATCTGGATGCTACAAAGTCAAAGGCAATTCCCTATTCTAAAAATACATAACCAAGAACGACCATTTTAACCTAAGGATTTTCTATACAGGAAATCAGACTTTCCTAAAAGCAACAGAATGGCAAGCTCTCTTAAAGACTGTGACTTTTGCTATATATTCAATGCATTTAATGATTTTATTGGATTATTTATTTGGTTTATTCAGTTTCTAAAGTGGGTGCCTTACCTAAGGGCTGTAATGTTGCTGATTATGTAAGTATAGCTATCTTTAAAATATTAACAGCCAAAGATCTGTTGGAGACCTAAGAAAGATATAAAATGTGATAAATTAATTAAACAATTAGTTCTGTTAAATATTTATGAGTTAGGTCAGAACAAAATACACGATGCCCTGTGGCTTTCTGTCTTTGGTTATTCTTGTTTTACAAGATCTGAAATTAAATAAAGGAAGCTTGAGTCAGATAGGTTCATATTTGTTTTTTTTTTATTTCAGACAAAAAATTGTCAGAATTGTGATCACAATTAAATACAGAAAAACAATTAGGCTCTATGGGATAATTACTTCTTCTCCATTGGATTTGTAAGTGTACATAGCACATATTTTGTAATTGCAAAAATATTATGCATGTTAAAATTGAAAGTACTGACACTATCAATAAGTTATTTTGTTTAACTCTCTTGTTATTCCTTAGTGATCCCACCAGATCTCAGTGAGCTCTAACTCAATCAATAATTAATCAGGGTTGTGTCATTCTCAATTCTGGTCAGTTACTTATCAAATCTTAAAAACGTGTAGAGTATGTCAAAGCTTATTCCCATGTACTGTGATTTAAAAGGGGGAAGGAGGAAGGAGCTTCCCCTTAGGGTAAATGTCCTCCTTTTTTACTTTATATAACTGCTACATAGAAAACCTATTTTTTTATAAAATGGGGTGAAATGCAATATGAAGGTGGGGGAGAAAGAATACCACAAGAAATGCCACATTTTCTAACAATAACAACACTCATAATAATAATAATAATAAAGCTATGAATGAAAGGCTGGATGTCACAGAATCTTATATAAAAACATACAGCCCTCTTGGCAGACTTTAAAAATACTAAACTCAAATATCAGTGCTGTAAGTGACAGTAAAGGTTGTCTTTGTCTTTTCAGTCTTGTATGCCGCCACGTGACCCAACCTTACACCATTTTCAACATTTCTTTCCAATTAGGACTGTATTAGACAGCAGCTTTACTACCTTTCAGTCTAATCTTGTCAGGTCTTACAAGCTAGGCAAAATAATGTTGTTTTAAGTGGTTCTAGTTGACCAATAGGTGGTATTTTTCCCACTTAATGGAAATTTCCAAACCAATGCCATAATACATTGACACTGAGCTGCATGGAAATGCTATCCATTAGATGACACTTTCAACTGTGGTTTTAAGTGTGTGGTTGTTAAAGATCTCATGGCATTGTTCCTAAGACTTTTAATAATCTCTTCTACTTAGAGTTTTAATTTAATTGGTGAAGTAATTTCTCAATTCTCCTGACTTGCTCAAAAGTTTTTTGTATAGGTTCTTGTGTTTACATATCTGTTATTGGCCAACATGGAGACAAGTAAACATAGACAAAGAAACAGATGATTAAAAGGAGTTCACAAAATTGTTATTATTATCACTACTAATTCATTAATACCACAATATTAAAGAATAAAGATCAACAGTGACAGGGCCTTATATGGTTAGGTCATTAAGACAGTCTCTATTGGAATGGAACATGGAATAAATACAGGTACATAAATACAAAGAAAAAGGAGAGAAGAAGGGATATGGGGAGATAGAACAGAAAGCAAAGAAGGAATATCATCATGTTTCATCCTCAATTTTATTTGAAATTTATGGTGTGAGAAGATGCCTAATTAATTAGATTTGAAACCAGATTCTGTCCAGGGAATCTGAACTCTTAAGTATTCTGAGCTTTAGAATGAAGTTCAGAAAGGAGTTTAATATGTTATTCTATTTAATACATTTCCTTTATTTTAGAATCAGCAGACTAAAATCATATCTTATTTTAGTGATTTCTCTGCAAAGAATAGATAAACAGATTATTTGTGAGCATCTTTTTAGAGAGGAAACTTTATTCCTGGTAAGGATCCAATTTCTATTAATGTGCAGGTTTGGACTGTTAAGGTGTTTTTTTGTATTTAGATTATAAGAAAGAAAGGTTCTGGAACACACTAAATTGTAAATATCTCTGTATAGTCTAACCATGTTATGTTATATTACAATGTGTGTTAACAGTATATAGTTGTGTTATTTAGTGTTGACAAATATTTGAATATTCTGGCTTAGTTTGTGCCTGACTGTTACCATTAAGCTGTGCTAGAAAATAATAAAAGAACACACATGCCATACAATACTCAGTATTGCCTGACTTCATTAAGTGAAATTCTTAAATCTTTAATATTTGCTTCTTGTGGAAGAGCCCCCTTTTATTGGGTGGCATGGCCAGGGGGTTTTCACATGAACCTTAACCTTATCTTTCCATAACCCATAACCATGACTTCCCAGATAGCAGTGGCAATAACCTCTCCTGGTCGATTCTGGTTGGCCAGGTGCGCTCATTAACCGTCTTCTTACGTACTGGTGCCCCGACTTGGAATATGACCGAGGCTGCTATCAATGTTATCCTGCTATGCTCACTGCTTCATAAAACCTTGAGGGTGGAGAGAGTCTGTGGAAAGGCATCATTCACTGCATCAGGAACTGCTTTGATAGAAAGCTTAAGGCACCAGGTGCAGCTAAATCCGTGATTTTCCTGTGAGAATCCAAAGAATGTGAATAAAATGACTCCACCCCTTGATAACCCACCCGTGCTTTCAACCGCAGCTTTGCTACACTTGCATAGCAAGCTGGGGTTAGAATCAATAACTTCTGTATTTTGCAATTTACAGTATAACTCCTCTTTAATATCACATTATCTTTTATACCTCTTCTAAAAATATGTGGTAAATTTATAGTTTTGACATTACAATTACCCGGAGTTCTAGATAAATGAGTAAGCAGCATTTTAGCCTTTGCCTTTCCCAGACTAGAATAACAGTAGCTTGTTCCACACACAGAAAAGAGACATTAGTTGTGGATGCAAAATGTTTAAAATCATTCTTGTTACGAGTTAGTAGTGAGGACCCTATGTAGAAAACCAGGGTGATTTCCAGAAGCGCAGTCAATAGAACAATCCAAGGTCCGAAAGCCGAGGGTAGACAAACCGGTGCAAAAGTACAAAACCAGAAGTGATGCCGTAAGCCGTAAGGAAGCCGATAGTCGAAACCAAAGCGAGAATCAAAGTTCCAAAACCAAAACAATAGGAGATGTAGTCGAAAAATAAACCAGGATCAGGAAGCCAAAAAAAACAAGTAGAAAGTAATTGCAAGAACAGGAGTAGCTCTAGCCTGGAAGAACCCTAATACTGAGCACAGGGGAGACTGTGAAGCAGCATTAAATAAGCTGGGATAAATTGGCTAATCAGGGACTGTTTTGGAATGCAAGGTGGAATGCCGAGTCCTCTGGGGACGTGGCATAACAATTCTAGCTTAAACATTTCCTATTCGTTTATCAACATAAGACCAATGATCCACCCAAGAAATCTCCAATATAAAAGGCTGTTAATAAATAATTTATGTAGAAGATCTAAGTACAGAATTCATCTGTATTGACCTGAGATTATACGGGTTAAGTCAGCATGGATTTTGAAGAGGTAGAATTTGCTGAACTAACTTGTTAAGAGTTGTTTTAACAAGGATCAACAGTTGCTTGCAAATGAACAAAACAAAAACACAACAAAAACCAAGCATTGTTCATTAAAAGATAAGTTATCTGTTTGAAGGCAATAAGTACTTTTATGAAGTTTTATGAAGAGCTGCAAACATAGGCTGAATAATAACTTTATATTCTTCAATTGGTAGTTTGACAGCTAAGTGATTGTAAAATTTTATCTACTTGCTTCTGAATTTTTCCTCTGAAATTAACTTCTTTTTAGTTTCCAGTTGTTACCCCATGACCTTGTTTCATTGTTTAATGAGGGTTGACCCTGCTGATACCCCTTAGGATATTATGTCCTCAGATAGTAGCAATAGCAAAATAGCAATATTATGGACACACAATTGACTTCTTTTAAAAAAAAACTTTTTTTGGACAGAGAAAAGCTGTGGTGTTTGTCAATGAAAAAAATAAAGTATTTTCATTTAAAATGACGGTTACAAAGAATGTGGACCAGTGTAATGCTTTGAGTTTAGAGCTTGTCCAAGGTCATTCATTATTAATACTATTAGTAATATCTTCGGTAAAGGCTTTGATGCAAAAATATTTCTGCATAATTAAAATATTTATGATAATGGTAGGTTGTGTACTTTTGCCCAACTGAGCAATCTTGCTTTCATAAAATATACCAACTTTTTAATGACTGATGATTAACATGCTGTAATACACAGTTTAAATTTAAAAGCTCAAACGCTGTACATGAGAGGTTAAGCTTTATTGGCTCCTCCTGGCAGTTTTACAAGGTGATTCCAGATACTTTCCGGTATGACGTCAAATGACGCGTTACACCGTTCTTGTTGCTCTTTTTTGACATCTTTCTAAGGCTAAAATATCCTTTTTGTGGCATGGTGACTAAAATGGAATATAATATTCTAAAATATGCCTTTCTAGCACACTGCAAAGCTTCAACTTCTTTGTATTTAAATTTCACACTTTATCTCATGTCTCCCAGCATTCTGTTTTCTGTATTGTTTCCCCACTATGTCTCAGTGAGGTCACATACATAAACAGATAGCTTTTCAAAGGTAGCTTTCCACAGCTCAGAATCACTCATGTGATATAGACAGTATAGTGTTTTTTTTTTTGCAACCAGTGTGCATCACATTGCACTTATCAGAATGTCATTTCCTTGGTAAAGTATTTTTTCAATCTATAATTTTAAGTGTTCTCATATTTTAGTACTATCTGCAAATTCATTTAGTTTACAAACTGAGAGATAAAAATATTATTGTGAATGTAAATGTACAGAGGTCCAAAGCAACAATAATTATGCTAAAAAATCCAATACGGGATTTTGCTTTTTAACATGGGGAATGTTATTGGAATTTTCTTTTGTAAAATCACCTTTGAAATATTTAAATATTTAATAAGGTTGTATACTACTTTTTTCATCTTCTCTTATTAATTCTCTTATTATCTCATGAAGTGTTTACTCCTACTAATACACTTCTGTTTAATGCTATAGTATTGTAGTACAGTACTGAATTAGTTTTTGCTTTGCTGCAACATCCTTTTCTGTCTTTTATTTTGCAATTCTAATGTCTGTTCAACTGTGCTTGTAGCTTGTTATATTTTATTTTGAATAATGGATTCTTTCACACAGTCTTTATAGTGCACTCTTTGTTACTAATTTGTACCATATTTTCTTAGATTGGGATTTTTTTAAGTATTAAAATCATTGTGTACCTTTTAGCATTGTGTTTAATATATAATCTTCCTTCTTCTGTTTTCTGTTCCCAGTTCACATCTTGTAAACTCAGGCACAGACACTGTTGCATTCATTTAGTGCTTAACTTTGGACCTACAAAATCAAATTATTATGGGGGAATCAGAACGTAAAGGTACTTTCTTAGTGTACAGATTGAGACCCCAGAAACCAGTTATTCTAATGACCCATTGGCTGAATCATAGGTCTACTTATTAACTATCCAGAGTGTGTTACTAATGATAAAGAAATAATGGCAGCTACATAAAAAAATCTAACAAATATTTTTAATTAAAAAAAATTCAGGATATTTTTTCCCTACATTTTAGAAATTATTACGCAGTGTTTCACATTGATGTGCTAATCATCCTTTCAGTCATTCTGCCCAGATTCCCTGTCTGAGACCACTAAAGTAGCCCAAGATTTACATACATCTAAATAAGCACAGTAAAGGTTTACAGTGAGAACACATCATAATGTATTTGTTGTGTTTTAAATTATCAGCTCATATATAGTTATGTTAGAATGAAGCCTCTGGACCTTTGTAAGATACTCTGAGTTATTTTGCCGCTACAGCCTGCTTTACTTGAAACAAAATCTTGTTGTAATTTCATATTTCATATTTCATAGTTTTTTTCAATAATGTATATAACATCTTCTATTTCAGGGTGTGACATCACACTTTGATCATTGCGTTAATTTGATCATCAAATCCTAGCCAAACAAAGATGCTCTTTGAAAAAATTCTCCCAGGGCCAATGTATAAATGATATAATGAAAAGTTCAGTAAAGTGTAATCAAACTTTTACCAAACCAGACTTTTAACATTTTTTAACATGATTACTGTGATTACCGTGCTAATTATAATAAAACTCTTTTTTTACATTCATACGACACATAATAGATACAAAACATTATACTTAATATTTATAACTGTAACAAATTTTCCATCTTTAACAAAATGTCAAGTTTCATGTTTAACCATCATGACAACATTTCCAAAAAATGAAGATTATTATTTTTTTAAGTATTCACCAAAGCATTACAATATTTTTCTCAAATACTTCAGATTTAAAATAAAATGGTTGGAGGTCGATATATGAAACTGAAAAATTGAAGTCAAAGTTATAATATACCATTCATAATTTAATAATATAGCAATGTCAAAGAGTGATATTACTGTACATCCGAAAAAGACTCTACTGTATATGTTGGGAATAAAATGCAGTGGTTTTCATTGTTTGCCAGGAGATTGTTGGGTCTAATCTGGCCAGTAGAATTGGTTTATACTCCCACCATTGTCAGTATTCATACGTTTGCTCATTCATGTTCATGTATCATTAACATTATTTTTATATTTACATATACATATTATCCTACCTATAATTTATATGGATATTAAAATACTATATTCAGTATGTATTATTTATTATATTTAAATATTAGAGAAAAAGTATTTTTTTTTGTTAAAAGTTCAACTGGTGCATTGGCCAAGAATCAAACCTGGTACCTTTTAGCTTGCAGTCAAAAATTCTACCACTGAACCAAAGCATCACTCAATTTGGATGTATTGTTTGGACAGGCTTTTCATTTTCCATTGCAACAATCATGGCAGCTAAATGTAGTTAAAACAAGCATGTCAAAACTGTAGTGTCAAACAAATGACAAAGTTCAGGTGTCTGTGAAGCAGAAGTCTCTTTATTCATATGTATATGGAAGTCCGGCTTGCAACCACCAGACTTAAAAAATAGGTAGCTGAAGATGGTCCTTTATACCTTAAAACAAAAAGAGTTACTATGACACATTCTAAACAAATGATAAGACAGCAACACATGCCAATTAATTATATCTAAGTTGCAGACTAGACAACAGTTAGTTCTTTTCATATTCTGGGCTTACAGCCAGCTTACCAAATACATGCCCCTTATCTTACTGACCAAGGACAGGCAGCATCTTTATATATATTTGAGCACAAAGCCTACTTCAAGCCACTAGACTGCATAGTTTGCAAAAAACTACAAAAACAAGAAATTATATCATTATCTCACTTCCCGGGCGGCTCTCTTATCTTCTTTAAAACTTTTATAAAATAACCACAAGTAACTGAGTTAAAGAATTTGATGCAGATATTTCTAAAAAAATGGAATACCCTACTACAACCAGCTAAATATTATATTTATATTAATAAATTAATATTATTAATGAGGTTCAGAACCTTATTATTTTCAGCTACCAGAAGTTCCATTTAGTTACATGGTTCCATATTAATATTACATATGAAATGGTTTTAAAGAAGTAAGACAACAATTTAAATTAAGCTAATGTTTTTACTAACATCTAATGCACCACATGTGCCACCTATCAATCTTCTTTGGTCAGTGAATATTTTTTGGGCACTGTACCTATGTATGGCAAAGTAATTTTGATGCGATATTGAGTTTTAATGTGCAATCTGAGTGGCTGCATCTGTAATTTTTCAGACAGTTTAACAACATTGTTTTCACTTTTTCTAATGATTTGCTTCACAAATCTAACTTGATAAATCTAAATGAGGTGGTACAACGTTAACATCATTTCACATCAACAATTAGTTTCCAAAAAGTTAATCTCAATCTTTAAAAAAAATAATATATAATTAGTCAAATTAAAACTATTGTGTATTCTATTTAATTCAAAAATATGCATCAACAAAACTCAATGTCTGACATATCTGTCACCTGTTTTGGGAGACACCTTTGCAGCCAATGAGAACACTGGCTTAGAGGCTTAGAGGATGTCACATGAAACAAAAGCCCAGGAATGAATTTTGTATTCCATGATGAAGGATCCGTGTTATGTATCAATTCACTGTCAAAACATTTTAATGTGAATTGGAAACATGGTCAGAATACTTGGAATGTTAGTTCATGTGGAAGGGGACTATAGGGTCTATAATGAATAATTTTCAATGTGTTGAATTTATTTTGGCACTACCTCATCATTTTAAGACCCAGCAAAATGCTGTTTGTGATGTGTGTTTTTTGATCTACTTAACTAAAACATCAATTTGAAGTACCAATAAAATGGTTTCAAAAATTGAAAACCCCTAATTATTTGACAAGAAGACCTATTTGCCAACTGAGAGTTTATAACCAAGTGATCAACAGAGATAGTTATCAGTTTCAGAGAAAAGGCACATTGTTTTTCAGTCAATAAACAGCTTAGTTGCTTGGTTATTGATAAAGGGGGATTTGTGAAGAAGACTAGTAAGAAGCTCAAAGAGGAGCTTAACTTTATGTACCTGTGTAAGAGGTTTTTGTGTTTTCTTTTTTATTGCACTGATCACTTACTATAAAAAAGAGCTTACTCTTTATTGTCAGGTTGTTTTTTGTGTCTTATCTAAGAAGGAAAAACACACAAATCTATAATTATTCCTCTTTTTGACACCCTCCTCCATAAACCACCAAAGATAAGTATACGTTTCTTAATTCAAAGGTTTGTGGTTTGATTCCCACTTTGTGCATTATTATTATCATTAAGTAATTTTGACTTGGTCTAAAATTTTTAAATAATATAATTTTGTAATGTATCCCTTTTGTAAATTTGTAAATTGTCAATTTTGAAAGAAATAACTGACAGTTTTGGATGTGTAAGTAAAAATAAATATGTTTAGCAAATCTCTTCCATCATACCAAATATGTAGTACTGTTTAAAGACTATAGTAATTAATGTAGTAATTAATTAGTAAGTTGTACTAAAAGCCAAATCATAAACATAACATATAATATTTTTGTTAAATTAAATAACTTAACTTGTACTAGTAAAAATACACTACACCCTAAGGTAAATAGCCTAAACAATGTGCGTAAAGCTTTACTTTGGAGAGTTTTTTAGGCGCTAATATTAGAAACAACAGTCACTGAGAGATTTTAATTAGGGTGTACAAATGTGTAATTGTATTTCAAACTGATCATTCCAAGACAGATTATTTAGGAGCACAATCTAGGGAGCAAACAATCAAGTTTACTGATGAGGTAGAATCAGTAGACATAAGTATGGGTGTAAAAATAACTAAAGTAAAATAGATAAAAATTATGAATGTAATTAAAATCATTTTAAAATTGTGTTTTATAATCCTTTATTACATTTTTAAGTACAATGGTTTAAGCCCATAAAAAGTTTCTGAGTCCTGTAGTCACGTGGAGCAGTATGGTTTGTATCTCATGACAAGCCTACGCCAGCCTCTGGCCACTTTTTGTGGCCATTTTAACAGCCTGCTAGGAGCACACTTTGCCTCTGCAAATTCCCAAAAGGTCACATTCCCCTACTCTGCCTACAATGTAACTCTCCATATACATTCTGGCTCTCTATCGAGTATATTACTAACATAAAATGCTCCCAGTGAGTTCTCACCATAGACAGGTCCTCTGAAAACCTAGGGAACAGCTGCCACCTCCTTGAAGCCACCTTCTCTCTAACTGCATTATCTTCTTCTCTTCTTGTAGTGTAATTGTTTGCTACTGCTTGGAAATGTTTTGTTCCATCATCTTCTGAGTCTGCACATAATGTATGATTATCATAGTACAAATACTATTGAAATAATATGTGCAGCGTGAAAATAAAATATAAGAGATTATTTTAAATCTGTTTAATATGTAAGGAATTTATCTAAAAATGTAAATTAATTTTATATTATAGTGTTTTAGGCAAACTACATGATTGTGGTGGTGGTAATTTCAGTGAGGGGAGGCTACTTCTTACTGACTGTTTACCCAGTAGATCATTATGCTGTGAACTTCTTCTCCTCAAATGTATGCTGAGTCACTCTTGAGCCATCTAAAACTGCCATGCTGCCACTAATCTCTGTAGAGATCCCCTTTCTGGACACAGAGCTAAAGAGGACCTTTATGTTATAAACAAGGATTACAGAGCAGAACCAACCCAATTACCAGAAACCAACCAAAGATATCAAAGTTTCCTTCCTAAGTAATGTCAACAGAAACTCTGTTGGTACTTTACAGGACCATATCCCCTAACATAGTAAGTTGATAGTTCATTAAAATAAAATTATATATAAAAATATTAGGGTGAAAAATAAACTTGAATTTTAAATAAAAACCTAGACTGGGAGAGAGAAAGTTAAACACTATAATGTTAAACTTTTTAACTTTTATAAAATACTCTAATCAATAGAATAGTATCTGTGGCTCTTTCGTGACTCAACCAATAAAGACTCCCACACAGACGACAGGTGGAGACCAGTAATGCAAACATCACTATTTTAGATCTTGTATCATAAGTTACAGTAGGTGTCTTTTCTATATGACAGCACAATAATTCATCATCTAATAAGAGCTGTTTCATACAATTGCTGGACTCTAAAATCTCATTAATCACAGTACTACCTCATGATACAAAAAAGACAGCACAAGAATAGTATCTAGAAAGATTGTGACAAAGATAAAGTTTAATTTCACATGCAGATGCAGCCATTCAAAATGCGCGGGCGATACCGCATTATTTTGCGGTACTCTGTACGCAGTCTACCGCAAGCTACCGGTAAATACCGCGAGTTACCGTAAATTTTCCTATAATACGACAAGCAAAATAATAGTATCCGGAATTTCCGCAAGGTGGAGCTAATAAAGCTCAACCTCTCATGTTTGAGCTGTGGCCATCAAAGTCTTTAACGAAGATATTACTAATAGTATTAATAATGAATGACCTTGGACAAGCTGTAAGTGTAAACTCAAAGTATTGCCCTGGTCAACATTCTTTTTTTCATTGACCGTCTTTGTAAAAGTAACACCACAGCATTTCGCAATCACGCATTTGTTTCCAATCATGCAAAGTACAGTAATTTTTGAGAATCGATTCACCATGCCTTTCACATGCTCATAAAAGATATTGATTTAGGAACATAAACATATTACCGTATGAAAACTGTACTGTATACAGTATGTATATGTATATTTAATGTCTTAACTGTGCCTGTTTAAGTATTGAATATTCATATCTAATTTTACCACTGAAGGGAAATCTTAGTGCCTGAGCATAAAAAGAATAGGAGCATACTGCAATGCGTGTGAAGGCCATAAACGATATTAATTTTGGAACATAAACATATAGTATATGGTTGGTCTCGGTACTTTAAAGAAAACATACACGAAACATGGTTTCATTATGACCAGAATCGGTCTTGAGATATTTTTAACTTGATTTACAGTATTTGAGAGGTATGTCTTAACACCGATACTACAGTGCTTAAGTACTGCTCACATATATGTTTCTAGGTTTATATTATGCATTTCATACGGTCAAATTACTTTTGAGCAACTAATAAGAAGCGCGAAACGGTATGCGTTTTAGTTTCATTTTGTGCTGGGACCCGTGGATTGATTAGAGATATCAAGTACATACAAGTCATTTTTTAAATGTTGTAATTCGTCTTGAAAAAATGTTACGAGTACATCATCTATCAACAATTACACAGGTTCTGTTTCCATATTGCGGATTTTGGTTACGTAATATTATTTTCTAGATTTCACATTGTGAATATATGATTTGGGCAAACAGAGCCGCAAAGAAGTACATTATGGGTTGTTGTTGTTTTTTTTGCAGTTTTATCTAGAACAAGTGATGCTTAAACCTTTGTCTGATTCTTGTGAAACTATCCACACGACAGTTACAGTACCTAGGAGTTGACTTCAGTGATGTCACTGATGGGATGTTTCTAAAAATCCATCCTCTGTAAAACGTCTTCTCTAGTTGTCCTGCATATGTATTCGCTAATGAAGCTGTGTGTTCTGAGCCTGGATCTCTACATTTCTGTATGAACCAGCTTAGAGGGCTAAAGACAGCTTGTGTTTAAATTGAGTGTAAGGCAATTTATGCTTCTAAAGTCATGGTCAGCATTTATTATTGTACTGTGCTGTAAACTTGTTCTGTGCCTAGTCACATTATTTTATAGCGTTTTTATAGCGTTATCAAATCCGGTGGCGCTGTGTGTTAGTTTCCTGACTCCCATGTCACATGGTCTGTGATTGAAACCTGTGAAACCGGTTTAATTCGTCACAGCCAGCACTCCGGCAGAGAGGGGGTTGTACTCGTAAAGTAGAAGCAGGCGAGATTTCCAGCGAAAGACACCCCCCCTCATACGATTCAAATTGTATTACAGCATTGTAATTACACATTGTAATTGTATTACACATTGTACACATGCTTAAAAGAGAAAAGAGAAAACGCAAGCCTTCTTCAGGTGTGAGGGTCTTCTGCTCAGAATGAAACGCTAAAATGTAATGTAGGCTCTGAATGGGTTCAATTATGATTTGGGCTTGATTAAGGTCGCTGCCTTTCATCTAAAACCCTACTTGAATCCTTCTAAACTAAAAATCAGTGTTAGTGAGCTCTAAATAAAGAGGTATCCAGGTAACAGTGAAACGGGTGGACAGTCTGAGGAGATCGCCCGTTTTCCATGTAAATAGTTCCCTGGTTCCGCACCCCTTGGTGTTTCTCTCGCTCTCTCTCGGGTCACCTGATCATTAGCTCGAAAGATTTCAGTGCTTTGTGTATATTCTAATGGTAGTGGGGGCAGGGTGTGTGGGAACAGGTTTGGTTGAAATTGCATTGGAGATCTATGTTCTTCACACCTGAAACATTTTCTCTGAAAGCATTTTCTTCGCAGTTTAACCGATCTTGTTACAGCATGTTACAGTTTACTATTATTAACCATATTAATTTTAAGTGCTTAATGCCATTTTTTGACCAGGCACGAATATTCTTAAGTCCATATCTTCGCAAGGGAATCAGTGCGAATTGCAGTACTAATTAAATTAAAACTACTAACTACTAACTAATACTAGCTAATTAAAACAAACCAGAAACGTGTTGTTCTGTCTAATGACATTACAAGTGGAAAGATTACAGATTTTAATCGTCTTTAATTTTGTTACGTTATACATTTTAGAAACGTTTCATCCATACAAACACCACAAAACTATTTTCGATTGTATTTCTGAATAGTATGTTACACTTAGTTCACTGTTTTAAATACATCTAATTAAGAAAGTTAGGTGTTAGCATAAACTATTAGCAATCAATAATATTAAATTTAGCACTGTAATAAGCTGTTGCACTTTCCCCCGCATCTTGTAAAAATATATTTTCATTGTTCAAATATACATTAAGTCTGACTATCATATAATAAGTTAAATACAAAACTAAAGAAAAAATAGGGTTAAATATAATTCAAAATATTTTGCTAACAATGTTAACTGTTTATGAATAATAAAATGTATTAACTAAGGAGTAGGATGGCACAGTTGTTAGTATGTTTTTTGTTTTGTTTCTTTTTCATAAATACAACAGTAGTACCTGATGTCTCAGTGGCTTTCAAAATTAAATTATGCATGCAAACCTGTGAACTAGAAAGATAACTAAGATATCCATCCATTTATAATGGTGGCGAAGTGGTTAGCATTGCTATCTTGCAGCACTGGGGTCCTAGGTTCAATTCCTGCCATCCTGTGTGTGTGGGGTTTACATGTTCTCTCTGGGTTACATGGTTTTTCTCCATATGTGTGATATGACTCCCTCTCGCACTCCAAAACATACTGGTAAGTTAATTGGTTTATGGGAAAACTGGCCCTGGTGTGTGTGTGTTTGTGTCTGTCTGTCTGTCCTGTGATGGACTGGCGCTATGTCCAGGGTGTATTCTGCCTTGTGTCCGTTGCTTACTGGGATAGGCTCCAAATCCTCTGTACTGGATAAAGAGATTAGAAATGGATGGAAGTAAAGGCACTGTGTGGATGGAACTATACACAGTGTTAGAAACCCACTATGAAATGGCAGCATCTCACTGAGAATAAAATATCTTATAGTGCTGGCTTAAGGAAACAGCCTTTCCACCTCTCTTGCACATCAGTATCCATACCTAGTTATTTAAACAAATTGCCTCTAATTATAAACATCTTAATATGCTGGCTCTGTGGATCCGCATCAGCTATGTTTGCCCATTCCTTCAATTCATGTGCATCCAACACACAGTTCAATGCCAGCAACTACACATAATCTAAAATACAATCCTTATTTCAGTATCTATGTAAACATATAGTCTGTTAACTTCATCATCTTCATCAAAAGTATGCCTAACCCCATTAGGAAGTGTTCTTGTTATAAGTGTATTCCTCAGCTTTCCCCAAATTATCTTCTTCTTGCCAACATCTCTAGTCTTTTATCCTGCAATAACTCAGCCAACACTTAAATCTCCAAAAGCTGCTTGTGTTAATTTCTTTAAATCACAAATATCATGTGTAAATACTGGCCATGTAATACTCTGCATTGTGGAATAATAGTTTATTTTAAAGGGAACTAGAGAAACTAAGAACTAGAGAAATCAAGAAAGGCTTTTTTTTCTAGAATTAATAAATGCACATCCTGTTCACTGGGGAAATTAAATCCACACTGAGCAATCTTCAATATGTTCAGAATATGACAGCAAGAATCCTATCAGGGATGCATTACACCTGTTTTCAAGTCCTTGCACTGGTTACCTATCAGATTTCGAGTCAACTTCAAAATCCTTATCCTCCTTATATACTGTCCTACAACTGTTATTATTGATCACCGAATTATTGTACTTGACATGACTTCATTCAGCCTTTCCTGAACGTCTATGACAGGCAGAGAGAGTGCTGTTTCTGGTGCGATCTTTTGCAGCTGACATTTCACTGTTTTAAACGAACAAGAAATTAGATTGCTCATAAATCAGTTATTCTATATAAACACAGCGTAATTGCCCTCCGAAAATCCTCTTTTTCTTGTTCGTTTTAGAGACCTTGATCGAAACTGATTTTAGATGTCAGAAAGGATTTATTTTCTCTGTATTTCCTACATTGCTTTGTCGAGATTTTAACTTTATATCTAACTTTATATCTAGGCTCAGATTTCAACTATAAATCGTACAGTAATTAATAGCAGTAAATACTGATGTTTTGCGCCCTCTTACCACAAAATTATATGTTTTGTAGTTGGTATTAACTTTATTTCGTACGCGTAGCTACTCCGATTCGGACACCGAACAGTTAAAGATGGTGGCAAATCAGACACCCAGAGAGGGGGGGGGGCGTCTTCTCGCCTCCATAACTAAAATGCCAAATAGGAGTGGCTTAAGCGACATACACAGTCATGTAACTGACAGTTTGAGGTAGCCTATTGTGTAAATTTCGCTTTGTTGCTGATAGGTTAAACTTTCGAAACTCTGCCCCAAAGTCATGTGACTGATTTTTCGCCCTGTTTCGTTGGTTAAACGCAATGATCACAAGCACCACCATGGTAACTGGGATGTGTAGTTTTTAATTCCGTTTGAATTATAACTGTACGTACTGTCTTCATATTTGGCCAGGGCTTTAAAGAGAAGGCGCGCCAAAAAATTTCGGTGCCGTCGTTTCCGCTTTAAAGGTACCCCCGTGCTGGAAGAATTTGACCTCGGAACGTTTGCCCAGTGTAGTTATAGTGGACATAAAAACAAGAGTTCCCTGGCATTATATCCTAGAAGACACAGACCGGCGCCAGACCGGTAAATGCTTGATGAACTAGGGATTGGACAGTTTCCAAGTGCTTGTACAATCGATGGAAATGTTCAAATAAATGTGCAAAAGAAATAAACAAAATAATCATTTATTTCTTTATCATATTGGCTAGCTAATGTCCTCTCTTTGCTAGTTAGTGGCTGTGTTTCTGCGTTGGGTAGCAACAGGTGACTGTTCTCAGGCGGAAGATGTAAACAGCTTAATTTTCGTGTTAAATAATTTTTTAAAATTAAAATTCATTCTATACAGCAATCACATATTTGGGTACCGTTTCATAAAACTTTCATGCTTAAAATGTTTAGGGAGAAATGGAAGACTGGTGTGTATTTTTTCTTTAAACTATCAAGACCAGCCATACACAGTACAGTTTATGTACATACAGTAATGTTTATGTTCCTAAATTAATATCGTTTATGACCTTCAGATGCGTTATGCTCCTCTTCTTTTTATGCTCAGCTACTAAAATTTCCCTTTAGTGGTAAAATTCCATATAAATATTCAAAACTAAGCGGATTGAAATGTGCACAGTAAAGACATTAAATGATTAAATCTTTTCACTACCAACCAATGCACCACGAGTGCCCCTGTCAGTCATTTTGGCCAGCCAATCACTTACCGCGGTGCCCTACGGTGCCCTGCGGGTTGGTTACTGTACCGCGGGTTTTTAACGCTCATTTTGAATGGCTGCATCTGTAGTTTTGAGGTGAAAATAAGATGTTTCATTATTCATTTTTTACCATGCTTATAAAATACAAGATATCCAGCTTGAATAATATTTTTAAGAGTATTATAATGTTGTGAAATGCAGCAGTAGTACCTCTACCATTAAGACCCACGTTTCTAGCCTTCGAGACAAAATCATAGATGCAGTATAACAGAAATCTATTCATAATTAAATGAAACATTATTGTGTCTTTATAGTTATTTAATATGTTTTACAGAGGATATCAGGTTTCCAACTCCGGTCCTGCAACTCTGAATAGATTGTTTATCTGCAAGTGCTTTTCCTGTTCTTTTCTGAACTTATTTTATATCCCGTAAAAATATAAATATGGACTTGGCTGTGGTTGCTAATGATACTGTTAAGCAAATAAAGTTTTGACTTTCGATGACTAGTATCCATGCAGCCAGCACTCTTCTCTTATGCTTTAAAGTCAGTGTTGAATTTTAACACGGTAGCCCTACACTTCAGGCATGACTGTGTTAAAAGGGGAAAGGTTATCATTTTGGAATTCATTAACTGAAGAATAATGTGGAAATGGTCTGATTACTAATCTTAACAACAAATTCATTTAAATAGCAGAACCAATAAGAATATTAGTTGTATTGTATACATGACAATTGCAGTCAAATGAGATAAAATGTACTGTATACATCTAACTTTGGAAAGAAAAAAGCATAGGTGGCAGTAAAAAGACATCTCTTACCAATGGCCTTGACCCATTTAACTCCTACCACTATATTTCTGTATTTTATTCTCCTCTGGATTTCCTCCTCTTTTGCTACTGTAATTTCTGTACTAAAACAGAGTGAGACCAACATTATACATCGGCATTTCATGTGAAGTATCAAAGGGAGGTCCTAAAACTAATATTCAATGAAGAGGTGTAGGCAGCTACGTGGCATTGTTCAAGCTAAAAATTATAATGGAGGTGTATCTAATTTAAACATAAACTAAATGTGATTGGGATATATGCATTTAAACTGGATAGGGAAATGAAGGAAGGAAATATTACATTTGATCTGGTAAGAAAGCATTACTTTATGTATCTATATTGAAAGTAGATCTAACAACTACTGTCAATTCTAGTAATATTCTAGAATCTATACATGATAAAAGACTGCAAAAATCTATACTTCTGATTGAGTCAGGCTTTCAACAATTTCTTAATTTATCCCTGATATGTTATTTTTCTTTTATTTTGTTCATGTTCTTTCTATTAATTCCTTCTAGAAGTATTCTAATGAAGATATTTTGCGAAGCTGATATGATTTGATACGTTTGTAAGGAAACAGGCTGGGGTCGGGATCCAAGAGAGTGTTGTAGAGGCGAAGGTACGAAATCGGAAGGCAAAGGCGTAGTCGAAAAACAGCAGGGTCTAGGTCCAGGAGAGAAAACAGTAGTATAGCGAAGGAGTTGGTCGAAACAAAGCTCAGGGAGAGAATCTCAATCGTGAGCACTGAAAGGGGGTCTGGTGAGGGTTTAAATAGAGGACTGATTGGTGCGTGCACATTTGGTACGGGGAGAGCTCGTGGGAATGCGGGAGCGCTTGCCCACGTGAGAGCGATTTGTGACATCACTACTTGTATTGTGGACATACTGTATCAGATATTATATTGAGAAGAACATATTTTGTATAGAAAATCAGAATTTTGACTTAATAAACTAGTATCTTTCATTCTTTATTGAAAAAAAGACTGTATGAAGTACTGGATGTGTTGCCATATTACATACTTAATTTCCTTACAAAGGAGTAAACCCACAATATTAAATATAAAATACAATATAAGGCACCATAGTTATTTCAGGAAGAAGTGAGCTAAGCTTGTTTGATATCAAATGATTGGGCAAAAAAATGCATTGTTTAGAAATCTTAATTTCAAACCTGTGTGTATTACTCAGAAGTAGTTTACTGGACATTTTATCCTGTCTCTCATGATAGAAGCAATACAAATTCCTAAAGGAATCTCAGATTCTAATTGGCCAACCAGAACCCTGGCAGACAAGACTTTGGAATGTCTTTGTCTGAAGCTCATAAATAGGGCAAGCCAAGAACGACAATTTGGAATTTAGGCCCAGGAGAAAAAGAAGACCAGACGTTAGGCCAGGGAAAACAGGAAGTTAGTCCCATGACTTTAGGCCCAAGAGGATTGAATGCAAAGACCCAAGGATGCCATCATACAAAGGTGAAGAAGTAGCAGAGCTCAACTGGACCAAGGAAGCAAAGCCTGATATGCTGCACCACGCTCTCCAGCCAACAGCCCATCTATTGCACTCCACAACAATGCCGGGTTGCTCCTGAGCAGGGTTACATCACTCCTTGCCTTGACAAACCCTAACGGATCAGGTTACTGCAGTCTACTTCACTGCTATCCAGAACATAAGCAGTAGGAACACTTTAGGTTTTCGTAGTTTGCACACTTCTAGTTTGCATTTACATTGTGCTTGGTTTCAGTGCTTGATAGGGATAGTATAAAACATTTATCTTGATAACAATTTAATGTTACTTTATGCCTTTCAACTTGAATAAGAATTTTGAATTTACGAACACTTAATTATTCTATATCTTAGCAACTAGCACTTTTCTATTTCTCTATTTTCCAACCATTTCCTCAATTCTTTCCATAAGCCCTTGTTTGTATTTTTTTTTATTCCTGATAAACTAATTTATTTTAATAAAATAAAATAGTCCTGATTTGAATTTACACAGACCAACCTCACCTATATCTTGAATTTGGGTTGTTAAGAATTGTGCTAATGATCAAATTAATCTGATTGTGTTTTCAGAGGACACAGTCATTTAAGGTTAATTGTGGTGAATGATCTTAGTTAGATGGCGAATACCACTAGGTAATAGATAACTGTTTTGTACCTTCTCCTGCATATTGGCCTTGCATTTGAAAATGCTTATGACAGGGTTTATTGCTTATTACATGTGCTGTTCTCCTAGGGTACGTATTTGATTGACTGGAAGTTCAGGCAACCCTCCAAAGCCATCTAATCCACATGGCCTCCATTTTTGTAACTGTTCTTATGTTCTAATGTACTTACCAGTAACATTGATATGAAAATGTATCATTTAGCACATTTAGCTATATGATTAAACAAATAAAGTTTTATTCCGTGCTGAAAAAGCAGAAAAAAATGCAATTGGTTGGCCTTTGAGCCATCTTCAGGTTACCTGTCTGATGTTTAGTTCAAATCACATTTGAATGATTAGTACAGTCCCATAAACATAAACATTTGGACCAAGTATTAATTTCATCCCAGTGTGCTCTTTAGTTACCTATGTTTATTATAGAGCAGTTACAAAATTTAAAGTGTAATTCTATCCTTTTTTCCACAAATATGACTCCTAACAAGCAGTTTAGTATCTCTAACCAAGCTTTCAGTGATCTTCCTAGCTTAAACTGCATGCCCCGAAGAATGCATCTCTGGAAATTACATCACTATTAAAGTAATTGCTTCTGACGGTTTGTGCTATAACCTTAGGGAAATGTGTCAGATTCAGAAATGTTGACCAAACAAGGAAATGATTGCTTGGATACAAATACAATATTCGTATTTCTTAGATGAAATCTTGACCATACTGGTACATTATGTCATTTTTTGTCCTTGCATGCGTTTAAATTTGATTTGGCCATCTTTTCTAGCAGAGCTGCTTCTGACAATGCATTTCTCTTGCGTGTTATGCTTGCTGTTTATCTTGGAAATAAAAAAAAACAGACCTAGATGAATTTTTAAATATTCATTCTTAGAAATGTTACTTATTCTTAAAGCTTGCCTGCATACTACCAACATATGTACTTAAAGTAATTTGTAGTTTGATTTCAGTACATTACTAAACATTTTATCTCTGTATATCCATCGGTAGTGTTTGAATAGTAACAATAGTAATAGTTAAACACAGATTTAACTAATTGTGTCATATTGTTTTATCTCCATCTTTTACATTTTTATTTACCTTGCCCTTTGTATTTCTCTTGTTTTTGTCTGTAAAACATAATTCTTATTCATACTTTGAAACTATATTAATTTTGAAACTATCAAAGTTAAAGTATTTGAGAAACACCTGCTACACAGATAATTTGCAATATTCCTTTGTTTACAGAATGTTTCCTTTTTACATTAATGCGCACCTCAAATGTATTGTAAAATTGTTTCCCTTATCTTTCCAAAATTTGATAATATAAACTCATTACATTATCAATTTAGTAATTTAAACGCCTCCCTCTACATGATATAATCATAAAGACAGATTATTAGCCATAATAGGAGAGCCACTCCACACAGCTGGTCTATGGGAATCTTGGATCAGTAGCAGGTATTGTTACTCCCCAGCTGACCATCTTCAATAAAGCAATCCATTGTGGGCTGTTGCAGCTAGCCCTTTCACAGCACTGGAGCAAGAGTCAAGTATCCCTCTTTCTGGTACAAATCCCTGTTCCATACAACTACAGTGTGCACCAAGGCTCAATCTGGTTCTTTCCTCTAATGATGCACCAGTCCATGTGGTCCCACAGTGGCCCTGCCAGCTTTAAGAAGTGCAGCCTTCTCCTCCTTGTAGTACTCTGCCAACACACAGTGGTTCCACATGTCAATCACACATGAATGATGGGAGAGAGAATTGGCATTGGTGTGCTCAGGTCCGGGGCAATGTTTTATTTTGTGATAAACATTTTAATTGGATTTTCAAACAGATTACTAAACAAAAACAAAATGAGAACAAACATTAATTCTACAATCAACAATACAGTACCAATATAGTTGTGCAAGTTTATCCAAAGCTCATATAATATGAGTTTAATACACATGAACATAGAATGCACTATATGTGTTTTTCTTATTTAAAGAAACTAGAATCAAAACATATTTCGAATAGCTGTAGAAATTCCTTCTCAAGATTGCATTGTTTTAGGATTTGCCTTATAAAGTCTAACTGTTGAATATTCTAAGTTCACAATATATTGAAATGTGAGTAGCCAGTATGTATCTGACAAATTGTCTGGACCTAGCTAGTGTTATAGAATTGTTTCTTTTAACTGCTCAGAAACTGGCAAAAATCTGACTTTTCTGAAATAAAAATAGGTGAATAATCATCATTCAACAACCACAGGTAAGATTTTGGTTTGAAATGTATACCCATTAGAGTGTCCTTTGTTGTAAAGACATGAGTCCAGATATTTTGGCTAACTGGACACTCCCAAACAGTCAAAAACAGTGCCAATAGAATTGACACAGTGTGCATCTTGGACTTGTAATTAGATCAATTCTGAACTGTTTGTATGGTTTGGAATACATCCTATAAAATTAAAGTAAATAATCTGGTGATTTTTTAAAATTTAGAATTTAGAATTAGATTAGACAATATTAGACAATATTGTTTTCCCTTTCCATTTCTTTCTTATATGTTGTTTCTCTTGGCTGCTTCTTGCATATACTCTGCATGAAAGATTTATAAATATTTGTTACTGGCCATTGGGATTTAGAAGTTGGATCAGCCCAACTTTCCATCAAATATTTTTGGTAAGGGCATGTACACTGCTGTCCTTAGTCTTAAATAAAGAAGATAAGCCTGGAAGACTGTATGCATTTTGAAATTTGAAATTCTTGTACATAGATACAGATGCAGCCATTCAAAGTGTGCGGTACAGACACGTACCGGAGGTAATTGGCTACGGCGTCGCGCATCGTGACGCAAGATGACGCGGGGTACCGCGGTACGTGATTGGTTGACCGACAGGGGCACTCGTGGTCCGTTTGTCTGTCATAGAAAGACTTACAGTAAACATCTTTACTTTGCCCGTTGTAGATATTGAATTTTACCACTGAAGGGAAATCTTAGTAGCTGAGCATAAAAAGAATAGGAGCATACTGTAACGCGTGTGAAGGCCATAAACGATATTAATTTTGGAACATAAACATACAGTATATGGCTGGTCTTGGTACTTTAAAGAAAAAATACACACCAGTATTCCATTTCTCCCTAAACATTTTAAACATCGAAGTCTTTAACTAAAGAGATACCGGAGTCAACAAGCATACTTTTAGAATTTGATTAAAAGGGAATATAATATGGAATTGCGTATCTAACGAAATTAATAACGATATAATTATATTCATGTACCCCAACACAAGAATAGTACACGCTGTACATTGTCTGTCGATAATGTTTCTGTAGTGCTTTTTCAGCACTGTGCATGTGACCTTGCTGGTGGCGCTGTGGGTTAGGTTCCTGACTCCCATGTCACATGGTCTGTGATCGAATCCCACTGGAACTATGACTCTTTTTTAACAAACATTTCTTTGAAAAAATGAAACGTTTCTCTTGGTCAGAGATTAAATAAAACCTCACTCGCATCAAACAAATTTATATTTCTAAATATCACAACATGATCAGATTTAAGTCGTTTTAATAACAATGAATAGTCACCTATGCGTTACAAAATAAACATTTATATTGATTTGAATCGCGTTTTGATTTAAATCGTAAACGCGTGTTTAAATATATGTGTTTAAAGGCGATATATAAAAGCGCTGATTCTTATGGAATGTGTTGCGCTGGGGATTCAAAAAATTTATTTTTTTTAATCGCGTATCTAAGGAAAATAGCAGTATAACTTTGTTCATGCACATCATTATACAGTATCTCATTTTGTATTTCTATAAAAAAAATCGTTTGCCCAGCCACTATTGTTGTTATTGTTTTTATCCTGTAAAGCGCTTTGAGGAGCACAGCTTTTTCACTACTTAGATTACTTTTTGACACCATCCTTACACAAAGCAGAAACTGATTGTATGTTCCGATGACATACTGTACAAGTGCAAAGATTACAGATTTTAATCGTCTTTTTTCTGAACCAGGGAAAATCTGATCATGTTTCTCTATAACAATAATAAAAAACTTTATTTTACATATCACCTTTAAAAGTGGCATCTCAAAACAATACAGTAGATGTAAACCACAGATTACAAAGTAAATACAGAGACAAACGCAAACGCGTTTTTAATAAAATGCTTTCATTCATTCAACAGAGAGAGAGCGTCAAACCTGGGTGTAACAGCTGTTCCTTTTTCTGATCACTCGCTCTCTGAGATACATGAGAATCCAGGCTTTTTTATCAACGCTTTCTTTTCCATATACCAGATATTATGGAACCACTTCAGAAGGGTGTCAGCCAGTCAGATTCCAGGAATCGGTACTTTAAAGGAAAAATACACACCGGTATTCCATTTCTCCCTAAACATTTTAAGCATCGAAGTATTTAACGAACATGTGAAATAGCGTGTGAAAAAGTGGTAGTTTTAAGCTTTTCTGCTAATATAATATGGAATCGCGTATCTAAAGAATTTAATAACGATATGATTATATTCGTGTACTGCGACAGGGCTGTGTAGGGCTGTTTCGCCTCTCTCTTCATGCGACTGTACCAGGAAGAGGATTTCTTTCTATTCGAAACGTGTATTTTAAAAGTTTAAGAAGTAAAAACCTTACAGCATACACAGATTTCTAAACTGATCAGGATCATTATCTTTGTCTTATGCATAATAATGTTCACCGCTCTGTCCAGCAAATTAATGATAAACTTTATTTTATATAGCGTTTTAAACGAATAAGTAATTAGATTGCTCATAAACCTAATCACTTGCTTTTTCTTTTTATTTAGGCTCAGATTTCAACTATAGATCATATTATTAATAACCATAATAACAACCAACCAACAAAAACAAACATATAAACATAATACCAACCAAAAACATAGATAACAACCACAATACAAAATCAAATATATCAAACCATTATACTCTCGCAAATTCCTCCAATTATCATAATCCCGCCCCTTATGCAAAACCAAACCCTCCTCCCATCCTAGTTTATCCTCTTTATCATAAACAAAATCCACCTCAATTTTCAACATAAAGCATTACACAAAATCAATACCTCAATACTCCATATTCAACAACGATAATTCACAAACAGCCAGAACATGTAACTCCACATTCCCAAACAGACCTCATTTCCATAGCCCCGCCCCTTATGCAAAACCAACATCCCTCCCCTGTTCTCTCTCTCCCCTGGCGTTTGTAATCGTTTTTATTTTCAAATAAATTTTAGCAAAGTCATGTATTTTAAAAATCTTAAGATTTTTATACTTATGTCTTTATTTAGTGGTTTCATTATTGACAAAGGCTAAACTTTCTTGGAAAAATGTCTTTTATGTAAACCATGTTTGCTATTAATTCATTCAGGGCTAAAATATGTTCATTGTCTTCAAATGAAAGAAGGGTTCCTTTCACCGTGGTCGGGTTGAAATTAGAAGCTTGCCACGCCCGGACTGTTACACCAACGTATTAGCATGTTAAAGCGATTTCATTGAGGAGCCTAGCCTTTCTTAACTAGTACTGTACTTACTGGGTTTTTGAGGGGGGGGAGGTGTCTTTCGCTGGAAATCTCGCCTCCTTCTACTTTGAAAATACCTGTGAAACTGGTTTAATTCGTCACAGCCAGCACTCCTGCAGAGAGGGGGGTTGTACTTGCAGTGTATACAGTAGATGGGAAAGCCAGAGCTGACCTCTACGCCGCCCATGTGTTATGCTCTTCCTTAATGTCTAAGCCGGAACACATCATTATATCTCATTTTGTATTTCTTTAAAAAAAATCGTTTGCCCAGCCTAACAGTATTGTTGTTATTGTTTTTAACCTGTAAAGCATTTTGAGGAGCCACCTTTAAAGGCGCCATATACAATAAAGTTCATTATTATTACTATTGTTAATTTGCTGGACAGAGAGGTGAACATTATTACACAGAAGACAAAGAAAGCGATTTACGTTGTATTGTGCATTGTGCTGCTGTAATACAGTTTTAAATAATTAAAAGTCTAAACAGTATCAGCTTTATTTATGGGTTTTAAATGAAGGCGATTTAAACGCAATTTAAATCAATATAAATGTTTATATTGTTACGCCTAGGTGACTATTCATTGTTATTAAAATGACTTAAATTCGGACATGTTGTGATATTTAGAAATATAAATTTGTTTGGTGCGAGTGAGGTTTTAATTAATCTCTGACTCAGGAAGTGTTTCATTTTTTCAAAGAAATGTTTGTTAAAAAAAATCCAGTGGGATTCGATCACAGACTGTGTGAGGTGGGAGTCAGGAACCTAACCCACAGCGCCACCGGCAAGTTCATGTGCAGAATGCTGAAAAAGCACTACAGAAACATTATCAACAGACAATGTACAGCGTGTACTATTCTTGTGTTGCAGTACATGAATATAATTATATCATTATTAATTTCTTTAGATACGCGATTCCATATTAATACCTGTGAAACCGGTTTAATTCGCTAAAGCCAGCACTCAGCAGAGAGGGGGGTTGTACTCGTTAATGTCTTAGCACAAAGCAGAAACTGATTGTATTTTCCGATGACATACAAGTGCAAAGATTACAGATTTTAATCGTCTTTTTTCTGAACCAGGGAAAATCTGATCATGTTTCTCTATAACAATAATAAAAAAACTTTATTTTACATATCACCTTTAAAAGTGGCATCTCAAATCAATACAGTAGATGTAAACCACAGATTACAAAGTAAATACCCAGACAAACGCAAACGCGTTTTTAATAAAATGCTTTCATTCATTCAACAGAGAGAGAGCGTAAAACCTGGGTGTAACAGCTGTTCCTTTTTCTGATCACTCACTCTCTGGATAAACGTCTCGCCTGTCCAGTTCTTTGTTTTCCTAATTTGCCGATTATGCCTGCTGCGATCCACTCCTACCCTCACACCTAAATAAGACTATTTTAAATTTCTTTGCGCATCCTTAAGGTGATATCACATAAAGGTGATATGTAAAATAATGTTTTTTTATTGTTGTTATAGAGAAACATGATCAGATTTTCCCCGGTTCAGAAAAAAAGATCTAAAGTATACTAGTTAAGAAAAATAAATCTAAACGGGGAGAAAGCTATGCTGAAAGTTTATTAAGATACTTAGAAGACAAAGATATCAATTTATTTTAGTCAAAATTTTATATATCACCTTTAAAAGTGGAATCTCAAAGCAAAGTTAATACCCAACACTGATTGTACCTATCTGTCATGCTAATAAAACACCTTGAATTGAATTGAATTGAGGGAGAGAGGGGGGGAGGCCGAGCGAGATAACCAGGACGTAAGGCAAATAAGATACACTCCACAGGCATTCACAACAGCAACATATGAAATGTTTGCACATATAGTTAAGTTATTACTTGGTTTTCAAAGTGCAATGAAATACAATATTGCTGTTGTTGCTGTTCTTGTTGTTTTTATCCTGTAAAGCGTTTTGAGAAGCCACCTTTAAAGGCGATATATACTGTAAAAGCGCTGATTCTTATGGAATGTGTTCCGCCGGGGATTCAAAATTTTTTTTATTTTTTTTTAATCGCGTATCTAAGGAAATCTCAGTATAACTTTGTTCATGAACAAACAGTGGCATGTTACATTATTAATTTGGGTGTCTTAATTCGATGTATTTAAAGCAGTGAACTACTGTAGGTGTAACATAACATTCAGAAATACAATCGAGAATAGTTTTGTGGTGTTTGTTTAGATGAAACGTTCCTAAAACGTATAACGTAACAGGGCATCCATATGAATCAAGTAACAGGTTTATTCCATGCTGAAAAAAAGAAGAAAGAAAACACATTCCATAAGAATTGACTGAGCTCCGCTCTGTACCACGCAATGATCCCCCCAGAGTCTAAGCCCCGGGTTATTTGGGTTTTTAGACAGAGGGTAAAAAACTCTCTCTCTGGCTTGACCTCCCCCTCCCTGTGTATTGTCTGTTTTTTTGTTAACAAGGCTCGCCAGCTAATGTGAATCGAAACCTGTCTTTCTAGCTTTTAAAGTCGTGCTATGTGTAAGCCACAATTCAAATAGAGAAAAAAGAGCTGACTGACAAGATTTAAGATGTGGCTGTCAATGTTGGATTAAAAAAAACACATTGCCCGACGTTTGTTGCATTGCTTGAAAAATAACTTTATTTCGAGAGACTGGATAAGTAATTCAAGTGTTTTTTTTTTTAACTTCCTGAAAAACAACTAATAATTTAACTATATGTGCAAACGTTTTATGATATGTCGCTGTTGTGAATGTCTGTGGACATGTGCTGGCTGCACAGGAGGCTCTACTGTACACAGAGAGGGGCGGGAGGAGGGGACAAGCCGATACATACTCTTAGAGTTTGATTAATAGGGAATATAATACAAAAATATAGTACTAAAAATAAGATACACTCTACAGACATTCACAACGGCGACTGTCAGAAGATAGGACACAGTGGCTCAGGCACCTGCTGAATGGAAAAGGGGCACTTTAATGTTCTGTATGGCTAATACTAAAGCCAATACTAATATTCAATACTTTAATATTCTTTTCTGTATGTTTAACAATAGTGGGTACTGGCCTAATTCGTCCCTGCTCCCGTTGTTAGGTGTTAATGTGTTGTTAAGTGTGAATTTGTAGCTGTTAACCTGAGGTCTGGCTTTTTTTCTGGAAAACCATAACTCTGGTCTTGTCCAGATTGACTGTCGGCGCCCAGGTCTGACAGTGCTGCTCCAGCAGTGCCAGGTTCTGGCGCAGCCTCTGTTCTGTGGGCGACAGCGGGACCAGGTCGTCTGCACAAAGCAGGAACTCGATTTCCATAATTAATGCAGATCAGTAAATCAAGGGACAAAACAATTATTGCGCCCGGGTCCTCAATGGGCTTTGACGTGCTAATGCGTTGGTTTAACAGTCCGGGTGTGGCAAGCCTCTAATGTCTCCCGACTTCGGCAAAAGGCACCCGCCTTTCATTGGAAGACAATGAACATTCTTGCCGTACATGTGAATATAGCATAAATACACCAAGGGATTGGGTGAGCTCCCATCACAAAAAAAAGCATGGTGAATCAGAGATTCTCAACCCTTACTTCGTGCGACTGGAAAAGAATTTGTGATCAGATCAACGAAATGCTTCGTAGAAGGAGGCGCTCTTTTCCTCTAGTCTAGCAGTCTGTCCACAAAACAAAACATTCCTGTTAAACATAAACAGCTTAATTTTCGTGTTAAATAATTTTTTTAATTAAAATTCATTCTATACAGCAATTGCATATTTGGGGACTGTTTCATAAAACTTTGATGCTTAAAATGTTTAGGGAGAAATGGAAGACTGGTGTGTATTTTTTCTTTAAACAACCAAGACCAGCCATATATGGTACAGTTTATATACAGTCATATGTTTATGTTCCTAAATTAATATTGTTTATGACCTTCAGATGCGTTATGCTCCTCTTGTTTTTATGCTCAGCTACTAAAATTTCCCTTTAGTGGTAAAATTTCATATAAATATTAAATACTAAGCGGATTAAAATGTGCACAGTAAAGAGATTAAATGATTAAATCTTTTCACTACCGACCAATGTACCACGAGTGCCCCTGTCGGTCATTTTGGCCAGCCAATCACTTACTGCGGTAGACTGCGGTGGCTTGTGGGTAGTTGCGTGCGGTATGGGTTTGTACCGTGCATTTTGAATGGCTGCATCTGTATGCCCTTTGAGTACAATGACGTGAATGTGAAAGGCTTCCCTTCTGTCAATAAGTAAAAGTTATAACAGGTGATAGCTGATATCTTTCCGAGCTTTTTCCAGAGTTACAGTGAATTTATGATAACATTTCCAAACTTGAGTGTGAGATTCTTTTGACCCACTCCTGCAAATAATATGGCTTGGAGTCTGTGGCTTCACCAAGGAAATTGTCATAGATATCCAAAGCACTTAAGACTTCTTATTCATTTACACACTTAAAGCTCAAATTTAGAAAGCCCAATAATAAAAGTGTAAATTGGGACTACTAAACCACCCATAAACAGGGTTTCAAAAAGTGGTGATTTGGTTTGATGTTTGGTAGTGAACTCCTCTGCCACTATAAAGAGGCATGATTATTGCCAGTCAAAATTGGCCAAGGTATTACACAGACCAAAGGGCATAACATGGAACTGCCATAGCCTGCTCTGCAGGGAGAATGCAGTCTTTGCTCTGTCCTCTGGTGCCATCTCAGACTACCTATAGCTCAAAGTGCGTAAACAAGCAGTTTCATCCCAGGTTGCACTCCTCTTTCCCCTGGAACAAAAAGGGTTTTTCTGCTCCAGGATCAACCACTCTTGCCCCATAGTATGTCCTTGCCAAATGTCAGGTCAGAAAACAGTGACCACTACAATTTTAAAACAATGTGTATACACATTTGCCAGTCTCTATAAATACTTTTACCTACTTCTAACTCTCTTATCCTCTGAAACACTCTTGTGCTATATAAGTTGTTGGTGATGTGTTGTTTTTTTTCTGTTTTTTGTTTTACTGTTGTATTGGACTCTGCCTTAAAACAAATGTCATTCAAGGGATAGCAAATCTTGAATTGAAATACATCCATAATTGGTTGTAATTCAACACAATGGGATATTATTAGTATTGGGTGAACACAAAAATGTACTTTAAGTTCAGGAAATGGTTTTGTTTCAAATATTTATGCTGGCAGTGGCGAGTTAAATGAGCAGTTAAATGGTTGTTAAATGAGCAAAACCGCCATGAATGGAGATATTGAGGCACAGTGTTTGAACAGGATAAGTAATTATTATTTAATGGCTATACTTTTTCTCAAATCTTGTTTTATATAATGCACTTCTGAATTAGTTAATATAATTCTGGATTATTTAGCATGTCACTCACACCTAGTAGAATCAACATAAGTCTATGTTGTTATATTCAAAATCACTGTATAAATAACAGAAATAGACTAAAAACATTGCACATTGCACTCTCTGCTACACATTGTATTAAAATACTACTGCAACTATTAAGATACATTTGTAGTAGTTTCTCACCAGGAAAGTAATGTCATAAAATTAGATACTGGTTACAATCATAAGAGCTGAATCATAACATATACTTCTTTTGTGTTTTTTTAACATAAAATGTTCTAAATACACATCCACTCTTACACCAGATAGAAACATAACAAGTTTTGACAGACTGACAAGTTCCCTTCCATTAACCCTGTACTTTTGAGGAGTGAGTTTGGCAGGACAGTAAAAAAAGAACTCTAGTTCTCTAGTTATAGTGGTAGGAAAATTTCAACTTTCAAATTACATACCTTCATTTGATATGGAAAATTATTTTGTTCAGACAATAATGTTTCATTATAATTTTGAATGACTTACATTTTATTTCTTGTAGCAGTAGTTTGAAAGACTTTGTTGAGCACTGATCTTGGATTACCTAACGCTAATTTAGGTAAATGAGTTCAGGACTAATCCCAGTTGAGGTCTGTGAAACCAGTCAATCATCAATATTAATTGATACCAAAGAAAATGTGTTAAAATAACAACAAAGGATTGTGGGAACAACATAAATTTGAGTCTAGCAAAGATGGAATATCTGTAACAAAATGTAATGGTCAGCAATTTTACTTAATTAAATTGTAAGAAAAACGTAAAAAGAATATAGATTAGCACTGACCCTCACATTCATAGAAACATGGATATTAAAATTGATTGTTCTCTAAAGTTGATAGTTAATTTGATGTGATTTAGTAATGCACACAAATGTTCTGCAAAGTTTCACATTCCTTTCCTCAGTGTTGCATGTTATTTTTATATATAAATAGCTTATAGCTATTTGCAGTATACACAGGGGCAGCTGCCTGACAGAGGGATGGCATTTCTAAATCTAATATGAAGGTGTATGGTCCTAAAGAGATGAGTTGACGGATGAGGAGTAAATGAAGTGTTAAAGAACTTTTAGAGTCCAAAAAGGGGGCAATGTCACTGAAAGAGGACAAGGTGCAGGACTAAGAAGGGAGGATAAGGTGGACAGGAAGTAATGAGTTCAAGTAGGTAGCTGTGTCAGCATGTGTAGGTTGCAAAGGAACAGGTAAGGGTTTATTCCATGCTGAAAGAAAATGAAATAAGACACAATGTTTCGGCTGTGGAGCCTTCTCCACAAAAATAGTTGTGTTTCTTTTTTTTCTTTCAGCAAGAAGTAATGGGGATTTTTGGAAGAAGATTGGATGATATAATGAGAATAGAATGAAAAGAGCAATGAAGATTGCTCTTCATTGCAGAGTAAGAAGCAGAGTAATTTAGAGTTCCTCCATTACTTTTCAGCTGAAATAACAAGGAATTAAATCTGGCCTAATGCAAGGAATGCATAGGGGACAAATTGGTAATGAAAGAAGTGATTGGGCAAAGGGAGTCAAGGGTTGCAGCAGAAAATAAAAATGGATAGAATGAAGGGTAAAGATATGTAAGTGAGAGAAGGAGTAAGATGAAATATTTATAAAGGGGAGACAGGAAGAATAGCAGAAAGGAAGAAAGAATAATAATAATAATTCCTTACACTTATATAGCACTTTTCAGGATACTCCATTCAAAGAGCTTTACATGAAATGGGAACTCCCCTCCACCACCATCAATGTGCAGCACCCACCTGGATGATGCGATGGCAGCCATAGTGCACCAGTATGCTCAACACACACCAGGTGTCCAATTAATAGCTGTCCAATTAATAGATGGGGATTATTAGGAGGCCATGATTGGTACAGGCCCATGGGAATTTTAGTCAGGATGCTGAGCAACCCCTACACTTTTTCGAGAAATGCCCTGGGATTTTTAGTGACCACAGAGAGTCAGGACCTTGGTTTTACAACTCATCCGAAGGACAGTGCCTTTTTAAAATATAGTGTCCCTGTCACTATACTGGGGCATTAGGACCCACACAGACCGCAGGGTGAGCAGCCCCTACTGGCCCCTATAAAACCTTTTCCAGCAGCAACCTTAGTTTTCCCCGGAGGTCTCCCATACAGGTACAGATCAGATTCACAGCTGCTTAGCTTCAATAGGCTGCCAGTTGTGAGTTGCTGTGAGAAGAGTAGAGTAATATGGCTGCTGGCAAAATAAAGTAGAAATAATCGCAGCAGATGAAGAGGGAAGAGGAAGGGTATTTAAAATGTTCTGAGATAGGATTGGCTAGGTAGGTTCTCCTCACTATCCTCATCTTGCATAATCAAAATGGATATTTAAATATAAACTCTTTCTTACACCTTTCAGTCTGTGAAAGAGATTTAACCTGACCCCACCAATATAGCTGGTGGCAATCCAGTAAAGGTGCCAACCTGTTAAGCAAATCCTGTCCAATAAGCACTGGTTCTGTTTCAAATCTGGAAATAAAAACAATATACTGTATTTCACCATCATTTCGTTAAATTTAAACTATAACTATTCCCTGTGTGATTCCAGCAATATATTGTGTCTAACTAGTAATTGTTATATTACAAGTTTTCTTTCCCAGTCTTTTTCCAGACTTTTGTGTCTTTTGTTTAATTTTTGCACGGATGAGATCAAACAAATGTATCTAGCAATGCTTCATACTGAAAAGCTTTTTCAATGGTGACATTATCATATAAAAGTATTGGTTTGCCTCTCTTTACCAGCTTTAAATATTGACTTACATGTTTCATTCTGCCTGGGATCCTCCCACGGAATCAGATGATCAGACAAATCAAACAAAACTCATTCACAGTTCTGGTAGCTGGAAGGTAAAGCCGATTATGCATTCAAATAGCTGCTCTATCTTGGTTAGGCTAGCAGCATTGGAGTTTCCTTGCTTACTTTTAGGCTTTGATTTGCCCAATTTCCCTAAATTCCCTGGTCTTCTATCATATCTTGAACATCTTGCATGGTCCTGTCGATGTGGATTATGGTGTGTTTTACCCCACTTGGGGGCCTTTACCAGTCTCAGGGTTGAAACTGCCTGAGTAGCTTTTACAGCTAGTGAAAACTTCTGTTTGGAAGGATTATGAACATTGCTTTCCCATACTTTTCATGGCACATTTCTGATATCAGAGTTTTTCATTATCTTAGCATCAGCGTGCAGCACAATCATGTCTCAGACTGATTTGCAATGATTTGCAATGAATCAACTGCTAAAGTTAACATCCTCATTAAATCCCTGCACAATTGCTCGAAACTATTATGAATAGTTAGATTGATGGTTCTAACCGATATCTCTGATAACTCTCTCAGCTGGAGAAAGCAATTGTAAAGGGAAATATCAGTAATACTGTGCCCTGAATCTAAATTTTTTTATTCAAGACTTTGGAGTGGGTAATCGCTTCCACTGTTTGGAGTTTCCAGCAAGGAAGATACTGGAATGGAAGGCATAGGAGACTCTTCCACTGTTGGGTTGGCTGAATGCCTAGCCTGTGGCCAAAGCAATCCATGTAGGGGATCTCTACTTTCTCTTGAGACACAGACTTCAGATTCCATAATTTTTTGATGAGTTTCCAATATTTTAATTTTGTTTTCCCTTTTCTCGAAAACACACCTGAATCTTATCTTTAACCTCCATGGCTACCATTTTATCAGATGTTTCATCCAAGTTGTGCACTAATTGACCAGTGGTTTGCCAACTATTTTTAATTAATAATGCCTGATAAATTCAGCAGCCAGAATCCTGACCAGGTCTAGTGCAAGTGTTCACATTACTCCTATCCTGGAGTGCTTGCACTGGCTTCCGGTCAAATTCCATGTAGACTTTAAAATCCTCATGCTCACCTATAAGGCTCTGCATGGCTTGGCACCTCAGTACCTGTCTGAACTATTATCGCCCTACTCCCCACCTCGCAACCTCCACTCTTTAAATTCTGCCCTCCTTACTGTCCCCCAAGCCCGTCTACATTGTATGGGTGACAGGGCCTTCTCCTATTATGCCCCCAAGCTCTGGAACTCTTTGCCCAAGGATATCAGAGAGTCACCCTCTCTAAACTCCTTCAAATCCAGACTCAAAACCCTCTTCTTCAGAAAAGCCTTTACTTAACTGGTTCCATTCTTCACCCCTCTGCACTTCTTAGTACCACCATCCACGGTCTCCCCTATATATTGTAATTGTGTCTTATCTTGTGTATTCTCCTTATTTATTGTTATACTCTTCGTATTTATTGTTATTGTCATCCTGTAAAGCGCTTTGAGAAGCCACCTTTAAAGGCGCTATATAAAATAAAGTTTATTATTATTATTATTATAATTTTGTTTACACACTTTTAAAAATGTCCAGTTCACTTGTGAGCTTTTGAAGTGTCAAAAACTCTTTGAAAGTTAGTTCAAGATGCCTGAAAAGATTTTAAACTTAGCTGGACACATTTTTTAATAAATCCACAGAGACTTCTTCACTGAATTGCTCTGTTGCTGAAATGGTTTCTAGGAACAAATTACATCTGTAAAAACAGGCATGCAAACCTCTTTTAGTACACTTGTTCCCAGAAACCATTTCATATAGCAAAAATTAATTAAAAGAAAAACTTGTTTCCATTTTTTCTAATGGGGAAAAATTATGATCCATTCCAGACCTAAAAAAATCATCCCTATTTTTGCAATTTCAATAAAAAATGGCAGAAGAAACAATAATAACTAGCACTGTGAATTGGGGTTTTATTAATAGAAAACACTACTTGCCTACTTAGACATCATTAATTATATCTAAATACAGTACAGGTGGTTGATATAGAGTAACCACTTCTTTTGCTTTGTGTGTTATTACTCATATACTCACAATTATGATTTCCTTAACACCTTCAGTGTCCATGATAAAGTCTAAACCACAAATTTTCTTACACAAAAGGTAAGAGTGCACACAATAGTGAACAATGCATGAAGCAAGAAGTTGTGAACTGTATCACCGTCTCTTGTGCCACTCTACTGGCTTTGTGCTACAGATGCAGCCATTCAAAATGCGCGGTACAAACCCGCGGTACGGTAACCTACCCACAAGCCACCGCGGTTCACCGGAGGGCACTGCGGTAAGTGATTGGCTGGCCAAAATGACCGACAGGGGCACTCGTGGTGCATTGGTTGGTAGTGAAAAGATTTAATCATTTAATGTCTTTACTGTGCACATTTTAATCCGCTTAGTTTTGAATATTTATATGGATTTTACCACTAAAGGGAAATTTTAGTAGCTGAGCATAAAAAGAAGAGGAGCATAACACATCTGAAGGTCATAAACGATATTAATTTAGGAACATAAACATTACTGTATGTACGTAAACTGTACTGTGTATGGCTGGTCTTGGTAGTTTAAAGAAAAAATACACACCAGTCTTCCATTTCTCCCTAAACATTTTAAGCATGAAAGTTTTATGAAACGGTACCCAAATATGCGATTGCTGTATAGAATGAATTTTAATTTAAAAAAATTATTTAGCACGAAAATTAAGCTGTTTACATCTTCCGCCTGAGAACAGTCACCCGTTGCTACCCAACGCAGAAACATAGCCACTAACTAGTAAAGAGAGGACATTAGCTAGCCAATATGATAAAGAAATAAATGATTATTTTGTTTATTTCTTTTGCACATTTATTTGAACATTTCCATCGATTGTACAAGCACTTGGAAACTGTCCAATCCCTAGTTCATCAGGCATTTTCTTTTACGCTGCGGGCATTCTCCCGGTCTGGCGCCAGTCTGTGTCTTCTAGGATATAATGCCAGCGAACTCTTGTTTTTATGTCCACTATAACAGACAATCTCCTTTGCTTTTAACCGAGTGTTTAATAATTTTCTAAAATGAAAATGATTTACTTTATTTCCCTCAGGGGATCAATAAAAGTATCTATCATCTATCTAAACTATGGGACAGAATTCTGGGGTCTCCCCATACCAGAGATTATGGTAGGGCTTCAGAATGGTGATTGGCTGACACCATCTGACACCCCTCTGATTGGAGAAAAAAGACGGGCTGGTTTGCTATACATACAGTACTGTACCAGGAAGAGGATTTCTTTCTATTCGAAATGTGTATTTTAAAAGTTTAAGAAGAAAAAACCTTACAGCGTACACAGATTTCTAAACTGATCAGGATCGTTATCTTTGTCTTATGCATAATAATGTTCACCGCTCTGTCAAGCAAATTATTAATTTATTAATAATTTTATATAGCGTTTTAAACAAATAAGTAATTAGATTGCTCATAAACCTAATCACTTATTCTACATAAACACAGCGTAATTGCTCTCTGAAAATGCTTTTTCTTTTTATTTAGGCTCAGATTTCAACTATAGATCGTATTATTAATAACCATAATAACAACCAACCAACAAAAACAACCATATAAACATACTACCAACCAAAAACATAGATAACAACCACAATACAAAATCAAATATATCAAACCATTATACTCTCGCAAATTCCTCCAATTATCATAATCCCGCCCCTTATGCAAAACCAAACCCTCCTCCCATCCCAGTTTATCCTCTTTATCATAAACAAAATCCACCTCAATTTTCAAAATAAAGCATTACACAAAATCAATACCTCAACACTCCATACTCAACAACGATAATTCACAAACAGCCAGAACATGTAACTCCACATTCCCAAACAGACCTCATCTCCACAGCCCCGCCCATTATGCAAAACCAACATCCCTCCCCTGTTCTCTCTCTCCCCTAGCGTTTGTAATTGTTTTTATTTTCAAATAAATTTTAGCAAAGTCATGTATTTTAAAAATCTTAAGATTTCTATATTTATGTCTTTATTTAGTGGTTTCATTAGTGACAAAGGCTAAACTTTCTTGGAAAAATGTCTTTTATGTAAACCATGTTTGCTATTAATTCATTTAGGGCTAAAATATGTTCATTGTCTTCCAATGAAAGAAGGGTTCCTTTCGCCGTAGTCGGGTTGACATTAGAAGCTTGCCACGCCCGGACTGTTACACCAACGCATTAGCATGTTAAAGCGATTTCATTGAGGAGCCTAGCTTTCTTAACTAGTAAGTACTGTACTTACTGGGTTTTTGAGGGGGGGAGGTGTCTTTTGCTGGAAATCTCGCCCCCTTCTACTTTGAAAATACCTGTGAAACCGGTTTAATTCGTCACAGCCAGCACTCCCGCAGAGAGGGGGGTTGTACTTGCAGTGTATACAGTAGATGGGAAAGCCAGAGCCGACCTCTACGCCGCCCACGTGTTATGCTCTTCGTTAATGTCTAAGCCGGAACACATCATTATATCTCATTTTGTATTTCTTAAAGAAAAAAATCGTTTGCCCAGCCTAACAGTATTGTTGTTATTGTTTTTAACCTGTAAAGCGCTTTGAGGAGCCACCTTTAAAGGCGCCATATACAATAAAGTTCATTATTATTACTATTGTTAATTTGCTGGACAGAGAGGTGAACATTATTACACAGAAGACAAAGATAGCGATTTACGTTCCATTGTGCATTGTGCTGCTGTAATACAGTTTTAAATAATTAAAAGTCTAAACAGTATCAGCTTTATTTATGGGTTTTAAATAAAGGCGATTTAAACGCGATTTAAATCAATATAAATGTATATATTGTAATGCATAGGTGACTATTCATTGTTATTAAAATGACTTAAATTCGATCATGTTGTGATATTTAGAAATATACATTTGTTTGGTGCGAGTGAAGTTTTATTTAATCTCTGAGCCATACTGATTCTTATGGAAGCCAGTTTCCGCCAGAGAGTAAAAAAAAAACACACTATGGTATTCTCTCCGATGCAGTACAGTTAAATACATATCTCTGATGCTGTTCCTAAATGAATATCGTTTATGACCATCAGACGCTTTATGCTCCTTTTCTTTTTTCCAGTGGATTGAACAGGGAGAGGCATTTCATGATGTACTTTTCACTGATGAAACAACAGTGGCTCTGGAACAGTTTTCAACCATGTCGTTTTATAAAAAGGGGAGATATGTGAACAAGAAAAAACAAAACAAACATGTATGCCATACGGTGTACGCGTTACTGAAGCTAAAAGTTTAGCCTTTCACTAATGTAACCACTAAATAAAGACATATAGAAATCCCTACGTTACAGACTGTATATGGCTGGTATTGGTAGTTTAAAGAAAAAATACACACCAGTATTCCCCTTTCTCCCTAAACATTTTAAGCATCAGAGTCTTACATGTGGTTTTTTTTGGAAACGTTTGTACGTGCTCCTTCTGACCATGTTACTGTTTACTGTTACTGACAATATTAAGTTTAAGTGCCTTTGGGCACTTTTCCTGTCATTGGGGGGCGGGGGGTGGACCGTCTTTCATGAGAAGGTTAGTCTGTTCTACTCTGAGAATGTAGAGGGGGTGGAAAGTGCCCGCGGTCATTTAATTAGTATTAAAATTCGCACTGATTCCCTTGAGAAGATACGGACATAGGAATATTCGTGCGTGGTCAAAAAAATGGCATAAAAACGACAAAGTGAAGGCTTTGAAAACATTCACAATGTACTTTATACACAAAGCAAGTATTCTCACAACTCTAGGAGGTTTCGTGAAAATGCTACAGGCGTGCCAAAATCGTTTTTTTAAATTCTAGGTGACTTTCCCGCGGTTTTCTTTTTCAGATTGTGAATCAAAAAAGGCATTTAATTAAACACGCGATTGCGATTTTAATCAATTACTGTATTGATTGAAACACACATTCTGTACAGATACAGTACAGTCACATTCTCCTGTCGTCCAGTGGTGTAAAACGAATTAGCAGGTGATTGAGATAACAATGCACCGACCACTGAGTGGAATGTTCTCATTTGTTCTAAATTGTAAAAAGAGGTGATAATTCTTAATAATTCCGTGTCGCATTAACTAACCTTTTCAGTTTATTCCGCCAGACAGTACATGAATATAATTATATCGTTATTAATTTGTTTAGATACGCAATTCCATATTATATTCCCTGTTAATCAAATTCTTAAAGTATGCATTTGTTAGATAACAAGCGAATTCACAGAAAAGGTTAAAAGACTATCACTTTTCACAAAGTATATAATCCTAATATAAGTCTAAATCCTAATATAAGTCTAAACAGTATCAGCTTTATTTATGGGTTGCAATTAAAAAAAAGTCAAAAACCGCACTCAAAATGCAATTTAGAGCTTTCTGGCAAGAGGAGACAACCAAATTAATAATGTAACATGCCACTGTTTGTGCATGAACAAGGTTATACTGCTATTTCCTTAGATACGCGATTAAAAAAAATAAAAAAAAAATTTAATCCCCGGCGGAACACATTCCATAAGAATCAGCGCTTTTATATCTCGCCTTTAAAGGTGGCTTCTCAAAACGCTTTACAGGATAAAAACAATAATAACGGCAACAACAACAATATTGTATTTCATTGCACTTTGAAAACCAAGTAATAACTTTACTATATGTGCAAACGTGTTATGATATGTCGCTGTTGTGAATGTCTGTGGAGTGTATCTTATTTGCCTGTCTGTCCTGGCTCTCTCGCTCGCCCTCCCCCTCTCAATTCAATTCAAGGTGCTTTATTAGCATGACAGATGGGTACAATCAGTGTTGGGTATTTACTTTGCTTTGAGATGCCACTTTTAAAGGTGATATATAAAATCAAGGCTTTAACTTGCTTTAACTACGCAAGTCTGAGTCCTTGTGTCCGTCCTATCCGAACCCGAAAGTAAAAAAAATATCTCAAGACCGATTCTGGTCATAATGAAACCATGTTTCGTGTATGTTTTCTTTAAAGTACCGAGACCAACCATATACTATATGTTTATGTTCCAAAATTAATATCGTTTATGGCCTTCACACGCATTGCAGTATGCTCCTATTCTTTTTATGCTCAGGCACTAAGATTTCCCTTCAGTGGTAAAATTCCATATAAATATTCAATACTTAAACGGGCACAGTTAAGACATTAAATATACATATACATACTGTATACAGTACAGTTTGCAGACAGTAATATGTTTATGTTCCTAAATCAATCTCTTTTATGAGCATGTGAAAGGCATGGTGAATCGATATTCAAAAATTACTGTACTTTGCATGATTGGAAACAAATGCATGATTGCGAAATGCTGTGGTGTTACTTTTACAAAGACGGTCAATGAAAAAAAGAATGTGGACCAGGGCAATACTTTGAGTTTACAGCTTGTCCAAGGTCATTCATTATAAATACTATTAGTAATATCTTCGGTAATGAATTTGATTGCGACAGCTCAAACATGAGAGGTTGAGCTTTATTAGCTCCACCTTGCGGAAATTCCGGATACTATTATTTTAATTGCGGTATTATAGGAGAATTTACGGTAACTCGCGGTAGACCGCGTAAAGCGCACCGCAAAATAATGCAGTATCGCCCGCGCTTTTGAATGGCTGCATCTGTAGTTCCCACACATATTAATTAGTGGAATGTGATGCATACACTCGATATGAAACGAGACTATGATGCCTTCCTCTTCACTCTCTACATTTGGTGGAGGGTTTGAATTTGTTTTCTTTGTTGGCTTACGCTATTCGAAATGTCGTTAACAATTCACATTGAATTTTCATAAAAAGCACATTCATAGAAAGAGGTACGGGTATATTTCTGTTTGCAGCTTCTCAATCTGATAAAAGTCCAGTTTTCACTACTGCTTCAGTAGCCCCGGCGATGTCTCAGAAAATGATTCAATCAGTGAAAAACAACCAACCACAGTTATTAATATCTCACAGAAACATTTGACACTAAATTCATCCAATGACAACAGTGGTATTGTGATTAGTAGCAGGGAGCTGTGCACATTCTCTTACACACAGTATTATTGTATACAAATCTGGAAAATGGTCCAAAAAGTCAAATTACAATTAAATACAATACATAATGATCTAAGGGTTTTAAATTATGGTAACAACTAGAAATTGGAACAGCAAATTGTGAGAGTACTTGATGAATTTCAGGAAACAATCAATAATTTACAGTCTCACACATGGAATTTAAATATACAGAATACACTTTATTGATATAACACCACAAACATGCATCAAAAACTACAAACAAATAGAATATATTCATGAAACAATCTGCCGTGATATGAAAGTCTGACGTTCATTTATGGATTACAAGGGGAAGAGCTAATAACTTAGGAGTTAAAATACATTGACTATAATGTGTCACAGGCTAACTTATGGGTTTTATCAATCTTCTATTTTTCCATTATATTCATATTCTCAGATCCAAGTAAATTAGCATTTACTATCGTGAGCTACACATAAAACATGTTTGGAATAATAGTTCATTTCTCAAGAATTATAATGTGAATAAAGATGCTTTATACTCAAAGATTATCGTGAATGAGTTTAAATTTCCCACTGAGAAGATGGATATTGGCCATGTTGATCCACTGTCTGACTTGGCAGTTACTTGCTTTGTAAGTGTCCTAGTGCAGAGTGAAGAAAGAGAAAAGGTTTGCCTAACATTCCTGAGAGCACCTCTGTCAGACATCAGTTTTTTTTTTCTGAACATTGGTCTTTAAATGTTGTATTTAAAGCCCTCTGTACACAGTTGTCTTCTTGGGTCTGGTCACAAGGTAGACAAGTGGGATAACTTGATTGATCCCAGCTGCTTGGTTCTGAGTATGCTTGGATATTCAGGATGTTGACAAAAATAAGCCTTCTGTCTTATTTCATTGATCTGGTGAATATAACAGTTTACAGAGTTTACAAACATAATATTTTATTTTTATATTTGGGCAGTATCTTGCTTTTAACTGACTCACTCTCTCCACCTGGTGTCTTGGAGAAAAGTTTTAGGTCTGACTTGGATTGCAGTCACGTAGTTGAGAAATCCAGATTGTCAGTTCAGTTGAAGAGAGATGAAGAGACAGTGAATTAATCAATGAAAATGAGTTGAGTGCTAGTTTTTAAGGTATGACATCATAGTTGATGATTGGTTGATTGAAACCAGGATAGTTCTGGTTCCCATTCTGCGGGTCCCTCATTGGTGGATCTTCCTTTGGTTGATGAACAGTAAATAGACCCATGGTCTTGGCAAAACAGACTACATATATCATATATCATTAGGTAGCTCAGGGTCTCTACCACATTCCTCTGCATTAACTCAGAGACCCAAGGTGCCTTGTCAAGGCAACACATTATTAGAAATCTTTAATAACAATTAATTCTAAGTGTTATAATGGGCCTTACTGCTAAACACCATATATATATCATATAGCCAGTGTGACAAACCAGACAAGGTTTGCTTGATGTCAAATACATATTTCATGCAAACATATGGATGTTATAATCATCCAAATTAAACCATAATCATAATTATGCATAATCTGACCAAATAGTAAAATTGAGATAATAAATATAATTGGTCAAAGAGAAGAATCTTGTGGAATGCCAAATGTAACCAACTCTGTTGAGGAGAACAACAACTGATTTAAACAAATTGTTTTGTTTTTTATCAGTCAGCTAAGATTTAAATCCAATAAAATCAGCTCAGTTCCTAGTTATAGAACAACCCTTTCTCATTTATTCAACAAATTGTTATGGTCAACAGATCCAAGGCAACACCAAGTTGCAGTAGTTGAAGACAGGATAAAAAAAGAGTCATCATCAGATAAGCAAGTGTTGTTTCTCTACTATACATTGAACTGAAAAGGCTCCTAATGCTTATTTGCAGATAACTGAGCTTGTACAGAAACAGGCCACTCTATTACAGTAACACTTGTGAAAAAATATAATTTAGATATTAGCTGATAACTACTGAAGAGGATGGAGTTTAGAATCTGTGCTTTTAGCAGAAGGATAATAATTGCAAATTTAATAGCTGAGTCAATGATTCTAAACATTGATAATTCATTGACAAGAGACATCACTTTTCGATAGAGAATTGCATAATTTGAACTATGTTGGTCTTTGGAAATAGGATCCAGGGAGCATATGGTGGTTTTCATTTCAGTGATCATTTTAGATAGTTGATGAAGAAGGCCTGCATAAATCTAATCTTTTAAATTTAATCTTAAATATCTCACTCTAGGAGATGGAATCTCATGATAAAATCTGGATGCAATTTGAGTTCTGAATAGAACTGTTACACTGCTTCCCCGGAGGACTCGTCATTCCACCTCGAATTCCAACACAGTTCCTGATTAGCCCATTTACTCCAACCTATTTAATGCTGCTTTACACTTTCCCCTGTGCTCAGTATTAGGGTTTTTCCTGGCTAGAGCTACTTCGATTCTCAAGATTATTTACTACTTGGTTTTTGGCTTCCTGATCCTGGTTTGTTCTCCGAAAACGTCTCCTGGTTTTGGTTTTGGTACTTTGGTTCTCATTCTGGTTTTGACTCTCTGCTTCCTCACGGCTTACAGCTCTGCTTCTAGTTTTTGTACTTTTGCACCGGCTTGTCTACCTTCAGCTTTCAGACCTCGGATTGTTCTATCGACTATGCCTCTGGAGATCACCCTGGTTTTCTGCATAGTGTCCTCACTACTAATTCCTAACAAGAACTTCCAAATCAAAACAAATTTGGCTAATTTTATATGTCCATTTCAAGGATGTACAGGACACTAACAGGCAGACACAAACAACTAGCTCACTCTAATGTCTGAATACATTACAGCCTGAAATGACTTCCAATTATCTGGATCCTGGTTAACAGGTCAGATGAGCAATTGTGATGAGACAAACTGACAGAGTACAGCCAGCCAAGATTCCAAAGTATGAAATAGGTAACAGGAAGTCATAATGGAAAAACAAAAACTAATTGAAATTTCAATATCCAATAGAAAATTAAAATTATGAAGAAAAAATTAAATTAGTTTGCATTAAAAAAAACAAAATGCCAAGCTGTGTCTTTGTCCTCTCCCAAGTGGAGGAGTTAGCAAGGTATCTTTTTTTTTGTAGATTTTATATAAAGAGTATTGGAACCAATGGCATTTGTTGATTTTAATTATTTCTATTATTGATAATGTACTGAACTGATTAGGTTTTGTGAACTTTCAAAGGAATTGTAGGGCACTGCAAATCACCCTCTACCTTTACCTCTTGTCCAGTTAGTTTCTCCAGCCCCTGTTCTTCAGCAGGGGGGTCCACTCTATGTAGAGAGTCAGAAGGTTAGTATAGAACATCACATTTTACTACTTTATCTTCAATTTCCATAGTTTTTGATTTGTACAGAAATGCACAATATTCCTTTGCAGTAGAAAACAATAGAAGGAGAAAAATTTTGACGCCTACAATGCAGGTCATAGCTCCCCCTCTAACTCACTCCTACCACTGTGCGACACATGCCGGAAGAGGTGAGCCCCTTCCAGTTGTGACTGTAGCTCTATCCGGAAACTAAATCATTAAGATCCACTACCTAAGCTAAGTAGCCTACTTAATTCTTGTTCAGGTGGGTAGCTGCGTCAGCATGTGTAGGCTGCAAAGGAACAAGTAATAGGTTTATTCCATGCTGAAAAAAAGAAGAAAGAATGCTTTACTAAATGCTAGGCCTATCTATTCCAAACATAGGGGCTGCTGGAATGCACTCCTAAATTGCTTCTGATAGGCAAACAGAATCAAAGACAGCTGTCAATAACAGTCACTGTGATGCTTGAACGCAAGTGTAGAGAGCTGGGTGATAGGGATATGATTGAACTGCCCTACCAGAATGGGCTGCCATCCCCTGCAGCAGTGGGTCTACCACCATAGACTACTTAAGAGCCGCTTCACAGATGTCAGTTGGAGGTCTATGTTGTAGAGCAGTTGTCTTAGAGTAATCAATCACAAACCATCTAAAATAACAAGAAGCTCATTTCAGAAATCTCTTCACTTCCTCCACAATTACAGGCTTAGCAAGGCATCTGCCACTTTACAATATTTTCCTATATCAGTCTCCACCCCACTAAGGCCTACAATACCCCCAAAAAATGTATCTCCCGGCCAAAGAGGCAGTACTACTTTGGGTGCAGTTTAAATCCTGCAGCTCTAAGGCCTTCCAGAATATAACTGCAAGATCTAGCATACCCTCAAAATAAACCAGGGAGGATTTTACTTGCACCCAGCACTCCCCAACAGGCATTAACAATTTTCAGGGACCTTAGGCAACCAGAAATAGAAATAGAAACTACCATAACTATTCAACAATGAAAAGGTGGTCTTGGATCAAACAGTATCAGATTCAAGATCAAAGAAAAGTGTGAGAGCCAGTGCTATGCAATGGTAATATGTCCCGCTGGTGAAACTCCTTCTCAAACATATAGACCATATATAAAGTTTATTTTTACACCTTGTTGTGGGTCATTACAAAAAAGGGTTGCATTATGAGTGAATTTTAGGGGTCCTTCTAACAACACATTACTTATTCTGCATAAAAGAAAGGCCATTCAAAAATGAGAATAAGGCCTTAATAGGCTAAAGTGAAAATAACAAAAATGAAAACTAAAAACATTAAACATTTACCTGAAAAACATCAAATATTAAACACTCATTAATATTAAATACAGCGAACATATGACATCCAAGTATTAAATTCAAGTTTCAAACATTAAACACAAGCACACCTAAAATGAAATGCTTGTTTTTTTGTTGTTTTTTTTCATGTGTTTAATATGCACTGTGAGGCTTCCAAGTGTATTATTAAAGGGCAACATTTTTTAAGTATTTCATTTGTGCAGATGCATAATGTGTCAATCATTCTCCCCAGCTTTCCCACTTCCACCAGCCAAATCTGTCTGTCCATGCCAAGGATGTTGTTCTGGCAATTAATGGCTTTAGTTTTGAAGCAGGACAGTCTGGCTCATATCTGTAGAGAAATGATTATGTGAAAAAAAATTCCATCCCTTTCGTTTATGCACACAAATAAGTTTATATTAAATTCGTATGCTTAGGGTAGGATTTACTTTTTAAAGGCATTTAAAAAAAACCACAAAACACAGGTTTTGAGCTTACACAGGCATTTAATGCAATGTAAAACATATTCTTAATATTCCAAATCAAAGAAAGATTACATAACAAGGAGAAGCGTGTAATCGATGATTTGCACAACTGCATTTATCACATACTAAATGAAAAAAAGGGGTGACCAGCTCACCAAAAACTAAATGACCATATTACATTTCCATTGGAAAATTACTTATGTTATATTAAATATCCTTGTCTTTAATCTTTGAATGGTTGTGTTATTAAATATATAATATTTAATGCATACTGTGAGAGCCCAGCCCGGTAGGGACCACATTCCCTAGATTAATCTGGGGAGAATGAACTGTTGCTCTGTCACCTGACCAGCTACAAGAAGCCAACAGGTGACAGCTTAAAAACTAGAAAGAGGAATCTTCCATTGTCAGTTTGTGGGAGTCTACTGATGTCTGCTATCTGAAGGCAAGAGGGCAGACCCTCTCTGTGTGCCATCCAGGGAAGAGAGAGGAAAGAGAAAATTGACCAAGGACTAAAAGAATTGTGAGTATTTAGAAACCTTGTGAAAAGCCTGGGAGAGACTTTTGAGGCCGGTAAACAGTGTAGCTACTCGGACATGTTACTGAGGGACTTCAGGAAGATGTTTAGGCAGGAGCTTGAAGAACATCTTAGGCTTTCATTTTGTTGTTTGGTTTTTGATTTTCCACTGGACTATAAATAAAAGGTACTGGAGTGTTTTTTTAACCTCACAGCCATATTCTTGTGTGTTTGTTGGCCATCACCAGCCTATTTTTAAAAGTCCTGTTATGACAAGCCCATGAGTATGTCACAATACACATTATGTAATTATTTTATTCTGCATTTTTCATCTTTCATAACCTAGTTGCACTTTTGTGTTGTGAATATTTTTTTCCTTCTATTAAAGCGGTTCTATTAAACAGCTAATTCATGAAATGTACAATAATTATGATAAAAATATCCATAATATTCATGCAAATATGATAAAATATTAATTTAAAGTATAAAGATTTTTAGATAAAATAATCCAAACTATTATTCTTATAGCATTTTCAAATAAAAATAACAGATGCCAGGCATACCAGTATCATTTATGAAAAAAATGGTGCAGTACTCCTACACAAAACTGCAGTTTCAGCTCAGTTTCAGAAACACTAGGGAGACATATTTTGCCGTATTGCATCTTTATGAATAATTGCCACATGTCAATACTATTGCTGATTACTAACAATCGCTGCAGAGAATTACAGAAACACATTTGGAGTTGATAAATGATCTACTCAGCTTCAGCCTAAATTAAACTGACTGTAATTCAGATGAGTGCAACCACATATTAACACCAAGTTTGCTATTTTCACTCTTTTGGTGAATTATGACTTTGTGTTGCTCAGCTGCATTTGTTGATTAACACTGCTTCTACAAAGTCTTACACTAATCAATGTAAGAAGAAAAATAAATGCAGTAATAGACATTTTTAGCATCTTCACAATAGTCTTTGTACTGAAGTGTAACAATTAGAGCACTAACTAATGTTTCACATAAGATAAGTATGACATAATTACCAATTATTTTAAATTACAATGCATCAAGATAGAGCACTGTTGGGAGGTAATGAACATAAAATGTTTGTCTAAGATATTTGCATATTTCACTTTCATTCTCTCTCTATGCAGTCCAGAAAACAATCTGACACAGAGGAATTTGAAAAATATATATCAGTATAACATCAGATAGTGGTACACCATTAGAATTTGGTACATTTTCCAACATACAGTATCAAAAGTATTACACTGTCATTTGTTTATACAATTACTCATCTACTGTCAAAAATGGTTTTACCACATGACATGTGAATACTATTTTTTGATCTTCTTCTCTTGGTAAAAGTAGTACATTTATATTCAAGTAACATCACTATAAGAATAGGTATCTGGCATATTTTTTCCTGCTGTCAAGTGCTACATTTAAATTTCAAACAAAATTAATTCCACATAAAAGTTACTGACAGATGTTTTGTGCCATTATAGTAATTTTAGCTAGTTAAAATTCATATACTACTTTAATTATCCTATTTTATTTTCTTTTTGGTATTATATTTGCATAACTGGCACATTTTGTCTTTATTTTACACTAGATAAAATGAGATTAAATCTTTTTTAACTCATTATCTGACCATAATGCATATACAATTAATTGTGTATTAACAATAGACCATAAAAGTTAATCTGACTGTCAGATGTCCAACTAATAACAGTTTCTGTTGATTTCCAAGATAGACCTGTTCTCTAATTACTTTAGTTTCTACAGGGCTATGAAAAAAACAACTAACTCCTTATCAGAGTACTCACTTTAATTAACTTCTGTCCCATCCAGAATGAGGCAGGCATAATTCCAAGTACTGTACTCCCAAATATCCCACTATATTAATAACAACTACTAGTAGTTGTATAGTTTATCTAACTTTATCTCTGTTGGTCTTTTCCCAAGACAAACCTGTCTGGTTGCACCAGATTTATACAGCAGCTGGGCCAAATTATGTTTGCCTACAGCTCTTCTCAATTACTGGGCTGTCAGTAACCATTTTAGCTCAGTGACTACCTTTGTTTCCCAGATGAGCCAAAATGAGCCAAAATGGTCATCTCAACTGCATATACCTCTCAGGAATGTAGTTTTCCTCACTCTGCCCATTGCTTTTACCCATATTTAATCACTGAAAAAAATGAAAATTCAAATTTACTGATAACAAGATTATACAAATGATCTTGGAATTCTAGGAAATGTATTCAGTAAAAATAATTATATTTATGTTTCACATTTAAAGTAAACTTTGGCATGAGACCTTGTGTTTTGTGGATGTACAGTAAACATCAACAGTTTACAGAAAACAAAATGTTAAGTGTTCTTTTTTTTTAAATAGAGACAACATTTTTTGTCATACATATACAGATGCAGCCATTCAAAATGCGCGGTAAATACCGCGAGTTACCGTAAATTCTCCTATAATACGACAAGCAAAATAATAGTATCCGGAATTTCCGCAAGGTGGAGCTAATAAAGCTCAACCTCTCATGTTTGAGCTGTGGCCATCAAAGTCTTTAACGAAGATATTACTAATAGTATTAATAATGAATGACCTTGGACAAGCTGTAAGTGTAAACTCAAAGTATTGCCCTGGTCAACATTCTTTTTTTCATTGACCGTCTTTGTAAAAGTAACACCACAGCATTTCGCAATCACGCATTTGTTTCCAATCATGCAAAGTACAGTGATTCACCATGCCTTTCACATGCTCATAAAAGATATTGATTTAGGAACATAAACATATTACCGTATGCAAACTGTACTGTATACAGTATGTATATGTATATTTAATGTCTTAACTGTGCCCGTTTAAGTATTGAATATTCATATCTAATTTTACCACTGAAGGGAAATCTTAGTAGCTGAGCATAAAAAGAATAGGAGCATACTGCAACGCGTGTGAAGGCCATAAACGATATTAATTTTGGAACATAAACATACAGTATATGGCTGGTCTCGGTACTTTAAAGAAAACATACACGAAACATGGTTTCATTATGACCAGAATCGGTCTTGAGATATTTTTAACTTGATTTACAGTATTTGAGAGGTATGTCTTAACACCGATACTACAGTGCTTAAGTACTGCTCACGTATATGTTTCTAGGTTTATATTATGCATTTCATACGGTCAAATTACTTTTGAGCAACTAATAAGAAGCGCGAAACGGTATGCGTTTTACTTTCGTTTTGTGCTGGGACCCGTGGATTGATTAGAGATATCAAGTACATACAAGTCATTTTTTAAATGTTGTAGTTCGTCTTGAAAAAATGTTACGAGTACATCATCTATCAACAATTACACAGGTTCTGTTTCCATATTGCGGATTTTGGTTACGTAATATTATTTTCTAGATTTCACGTTGTGAATATATGATTTGGGCAAACAGAGCCGCAAAGAAGTACATTATGGGTTGTTGTTTTTTTTTTTGCAGTTTTATCTAGAACAAGCGATGCTTAAACCTTTGTCTGATTCTTGTGAAACTATCCACACGACAGTTACAGTACCTAGGAGTTGACTTCAGTGATGTCACTGATGGGATGTTTCTAAAAATCCATCCTCTGTAAAACGTCTTCTCTAGTTGTCCTGCATATGTATTCGCTAATGAAGCTGTGTGTTCTGAGCCTGGATCTCTACATTTCTGTATGAACCAGCTTAGAGGGCTAAAGACAGCTTGTGTTTAAATTGAGTGTAAGGCAATTTATGCTTCTAAAGTCATGGTCAGCATTTATTATTGTACTGTGCTGTAAACTTGTTCTGTGCCAAGTCACATTATTTTATAGCGTTTTTATAGCGTTATCAAATCCAGTGGCGCTGTGTTAGTTTCCTGACTCCCATGTCACATGGTCTGTGATTGAAACCTGTAATACCAGTTTAATTCGTCACAGCCAGCACTCCGGTTGTAAAGTAGAAGCAGGCGAGATTTCCAGCGAAAAACACCTCCCCCTTCTTCAGGTGTGAGGGTCTTCTGCTCAGAATGAAATGCTAAAATGTAATGTAGGCTCTGAATGGGTTCAATTATGATTTGGGCTTGATTAAGGTCGCTGCCTTTCATCTAAAACCCTACTTGAATCCTTCTAAACTAAAAATCAGTGTTAGTGAGTTCTAAATAAAGAGGTATCCAGGTAACAGTGAAACGGGCGGACAGTCTGGGGAGATCGCCCGTTTTCCATGTAAATAGTTCCCTGGTTCCGCACCCCTTGGTGTTTCTCTCGCTCTCTCTTGGGTCACCTGATCATTAGCTCGAAAGATTTCAGTGCTTTGTGTATATTCTAATGGTAGTGGGGGCAGGGTGTGTGGGAACAGGTTTGGTTGAAATTGCATTGGAGATCTATGTTCTTCACACCTGAAACATTTTCTCTGAAAGCATTTTCTTCGCAGTTTAACCGATCTTGTTACAGCATGTTACAGTTTACTATTATTAACCATATTAATTTTAAGTGCTTAATGTAAAATCTTGTAGAAATATATTTTCATTGTTCAAATATACATTAAGTCTGACTATCATATAATAAGTTAAATACAAAACTAAAGAAAAAATAGGGTTAAATATAATTCAAAATATTTTGCTAACAATGTTAACTGTTTATGAATAATAAAATGTATTAACTAAGGAGTAGGATGGCACAGTTGTTAGTATGTTTTTTGTTTTGTTTCTTTTTCATAAATACAACAGTAGTACCTGATGTCTCAGTGGCTTTCAAAATTAAATTATGCATGCAAACCTGTGAACTAGAAAGATAACTAAGATATCCATCCATTATATTCCATAATATCCATGAAATATATGGCGCTAAAATATGTGTGATGCAGTGGTGGCCTGACACGGTGAGGTGCCCTGGCAGCTGTATGATGCAGTGGTGGCCTGGCACGGTGAGGTGCGCTTGCAGCTATGTGACGCAGTGGTGGCCTGGCACGGTGAGGTGCGCTGGCAGCTGTGTGATGCAGTGGTGGTCGGGTATGTAGAGGTGCACTGGCAGCTGTGTGTTGTGACGCAGTGGTGGCCTGGCACGGTGAGGTGCGCTGGCAGCTGTGTGATGCAGTGGTGGCCTGGCACGGTGAGGTGCGCTGGCAGGTGGGTGATGCAGTGGTGGCCTGGCACGGTGAGGTGCGCTGGCAGCTGTGTGGTGTGACGCAGTGGTGGCCTGGCACGGTGAAGTGCGCTGGCAGCTGTGTGGTGTGACGCAGTGGTGGCCTGGCACGGTGAGGTGCGCTGGCAGCTGTGTAATGCAGTGGTGGCCTGGCACGGTGAGGTGCGCTGGCAGCTGGGTGATGCAGTGGTGGCCTGGCACGGTGAGGTGCGCTGGCAGCTGTGTGGTCTGACGCAGTGGTGGAAATGTTCACCATGTTTCACCATGCTGAAAATGTTTGTACCAGACTTTTTTGAGGCCTGTTTAATTGTGTCTGAAGTCTGATGTTGTAAATTTTATTGTTAAAAAGATCCATGAAAATGTCACTACTAAAGTTAGCTGGTACTGTTGGTATTGTAAGTGGCAAGTAGAGCTCATATTTTAGATTTTGTGTAGTTGCTAGCGTTGAACTGTGTGTTGGATGCACATGAATATATTCATTATATGCCAGCGCACCTCACCGTGCCAGGCCACCACTGCGTCACACCACACAGCTGCCAGCGCACCTCACCGTACCAGGCCACCACACAGTTTTCACAGCCTTCACTTTGTCGTTTTTATGCCATTTTTTGACCACGCACGAATATTCCTATGTCCGTATCTTCGCAAGGGAATCAGTGCGAATTTTAATACTAATTAAATGACCGCGGGCACTTTCCACCCCCTCTACATTCTCAGAGTAGAACAGACTAACCTTCTAATGAAAGACGGTCCACCCCCCACGGACAGGAAAAGTGCCCACAGGCACTTAAACTTAATATGGTCAGTAACAGTAAACAGTAACATGGTCAGAAGGAGCACGTACAAACGTTTCCGAAATAACCACATGTAAGACTCTGATGCTTAAAATGTTTAGGGAGAAAGTGGAATACTGGTGTGTATTTTTTCTTTAAACTACCAATACCAGCCATATACAGTCTGTAACGTAGGGATTTCTATATGTCTTTATTTAGTGGTTACATTAGTGACAAAGGCTAAACTTTTAGCTTCAGTAAAGTGTACATATCTCCCCTTTTTATAAAACGACATGGTTAAAAACTGTTCCAGAGCCACTGTTGTTTCATCAGTGAAAAGTACATCATGAAATGCCTCTCCCTGTTCAATCCACTGGAAAAAAGAAAAGGAGCATAAAGCTTCTGATGGTCATAAACGATATTCATTTAGGAGCAGCATCAGAGGTATGTTTTTAACTGCACTGCATTGGAGAGAATACCATAGTGTGTTTTTTTTTTTTTACTCCCTGGCGGAAACTGGCTTCCATAAGAATCAGTATGGCTCAGAGATTAAATAAAACTTCACTCGCACCAAACAAATGTATATTTCTAAATATCACAACATGATCGAATTTAAGTCATTTTAATAACAATGAATAGTCACCTATGCGTTACAATATAAACATTTATATTGATTTAAATCGCGTTTAAATCACCTTTATTTAAAACCCATAAATAAAGCTGATACTGTTTAGACTTTTAATTATTTAAAACTGTATTAAAGCAGCACGATACACAATGCAACGTAAATTGCTATCTTTGTCTTCTGTGTAATAATGTTCACCTCCCTGTCCAGCAAATTTACAATAGTAATAATAATGAACTTTATTGTATATGGCGCCTTTAAAGGTGGCTCCTCAAAGCGCTTTACAGGTTAAAAACAATACTGTTAGGCTGGGAAAACGATTTTTTTTAAGAAATACAAAATGAGATATAATGATATGTTCCGGCTTAGACATTAACGAAGAGCATAACGCGTGTACTGTATACACTCCAAGTACAACCCCCCTCTCTGCAGGAGTGCTGGCTGTGACGAATTGAAACGGTTTCACGGGTATTTTCAAAGTAGGAGGCGAGATTTCCAGCGAAAGACACCTCCCCCCCCCTCAAAAACCCAGTAAGTACAGTACTTACTAGTTAAAGGCTAGGCTCCTCAATGAAATCGCTTTAACATGCTAATGCGTTGGTGTAACAGTCCGGGCGTGGCAAGCTTCTAATTTCAACCCGACTATGGCGAAAGGAACCCTTCTTTCATTAGAAGACAATGAACATATTTTAGCCCTGAATGAATTAATAGCAAACATGGTTTACATAAAAGACATTTTTCCAAGAAAGTTTAGCCTTTGTCACTAATGAAACCACTAAATGAAGACATAAATATAAAAATCTTAAGATTTTTAAAATACATGACTTTGCTAAAATTTATTTGAAAATAAAAACAATTACAACCGCCAGGGGAGGGAGAGAACAGGGGAGGGATGTTGGTTTTGCATAAGGGGCGGGGCTATGGAAATGAGGTCTGTTTGGGAATGTGGAGTTACATGTTCTGGCTGTTTGTGAATTATCGTTGTTGAATATGGAGTGTTGAGGTATTGATTTTGTGTAATGCTTTATGTTGAAAATTGAGGTGGATTTTGTTTATGATAAATAGGATAAACTGGGATGTGAGGAAGGTTTGGTTTTGCATAAGGGGCGGGATTATGATAATTGGAGGACTTTGCGAGAGTAAAATGGTTTGATATATTTGATTTTGTATTGTGGTTGTTATCTATGTTTTTGGTTGGTATTATGTTTATATGGTTGTTTTTGTTGGTTGGTTGTTATTATGGTTATTAATAATACGATCTATAGTTGAAATCTGAGCCTAAATAAAAAGAAAAAGCAAGTGATTAGGTTTATGAGCAATCTAATTACTTATTCGTTTAAAACGCTATATAAAATAAAGTTTATTATTAATTTGCTGGACAGAGCGGTGAACATTATTATGCATAAGACAAAGATAACGATCCTGATCAGTTTAGAAATCTGTGTACGCTGTAAGGTTTTTACTTCTTAAACTTTTAAAATACACGTTTTGAATAGAAACAAATCCTCTTCCTGGTACAGTATGTATAGCAAACCAGCACGTCTTTTTTCTCCAATCAGAGGGGTGTCAGATGGTGTCAGCCAATCACCATTCTGAAGCCCTACCATAATCTCTGGTATGGGGAGACCCCAGAATTCTGTCCCATAGTTTAGACAGATGATAGATACTTTTATTGATCCCGTGAGGGAAATAAAGTAAATCATTTTCATTTTAGGAAATTATTAAACGCTCAGTTAAAAGCAAAGGAGATTGTCTGTTATAGTGGACATAAAAACAAGAGTTCGCTGGCATTATATCCTGGAAGACACAGACCGGCGCCAGACCGGTAAAATGCCTGATGAACTAGGGATTGGACAGTTTCCAAGTGCTTGTACAATCGATGGAAATGTTCAAATAAATGTGCAAAAGAAATAAACAAAATAATCATTTATTTCTTTATCATATTGGGTAGCTAATGTCCTCTCTTTGCTAGTTAGTGGCTGTGTTTCTGCATTGGGTAGCAACGGGTGACTGTTCTCAGGCGGAAGATGTAAACAGCTTAATGTTCGTGTTAAATAATTTTTTTAAATTAAAATTCATTCTATACAGCAATCGCATATTTGGGTACCGTTTCATAAAACTTTCATGCTTAAAATGTTTAGGGAGAAATGGAAGACTGGTGTGTATTTTTTCTTTAAACTACCAAGACCAGCCATACACAGTACAGTTTACATACATACAGTAATGTTTATGTTCCTAAATTAATATCGTTTATGACCTTCAGATGTGTTATGCTCCTCTTCTTTTTATGCTCAGCTACTAAAATTTCCCTTTAGTGGTAAAATCCATATAAATATTCAAAACTAAGCGGATTAAAATGTGCACAGTAAAGACATTAAATGATTAAATCTTTGCACTACCAACCAATGCACCACGAGTGCCCCTGTCGGTCATTTTGGCCAGCCAATCACTTACCGCGGTGCCCTCCGGTGCCCTGCGGTGGCTTGTGGGTAGGTTACTGTACCGCGGGTTTTTACCGCGCATTTTGAATGGCTGCATCTGTACAACCAAAAAACAATGTGTCCCTAACACTGTTTCTAAAATACAGTGTTATTTAAAAACCCTTATTTCTGTTACCTTAGTTGCCACAAAATTAGTGAATCAGTTCCAGAAACGTTGATAATGTAAAGAATGATGGTAGCAGCAAAATTAATTCTGAAGTTTACAGAAGTATTTTTTCTGCTTTCAAAAGAAAAGATCATACTACAACATTCAGTATGACAACCCAAAACATAAGGTCAATCAACCAAAGAGTTAATGTGGAAAAAAGGGGAAAGTTTGGACAGACAAGTCAATCTCCAATCCGAAATCTAATTAATATGCATTTTATATGTTTAAGAAAATAATGACGTCAGAACAGCCTAAGAATAAAAAAGTAAAAAAAATAAAGTGATTGTAACAAAGCATATCAAGTGATTACACAAAGAGTTTTGGGAGTTCAATGAGTCAATGAGTCACAGACATGCAGTTATTGTAGCAAATTGATTTGCTATCAAATACTGTTACACTCTGAAATATACTTTTAAGATTGCAATAGATAGATAGATAGATAGATAGATAGATAGATAGATACTTTATTGATCCCGTGAGGGAAATTGCAGTGCAACAGCAATTTCCAACAGCAACAGCAACTGCAATACATATGTTTACTTCATTAACAAATGTCTTACTTAACAAATATTAATAACAAAAATTAACACGTATGAATACTTAATTAACAGATTTCAACCTATCTACACTACCTCCCAGAAAATGTATTTCCAGTAATTTCCAGAACATTTGATACTTTGGGTGCAGTTTAAAAGTAAAGTTTAACTATTGATAAACATACCATTTACATTTTAAATACTGTAAGTTGTAGTTGAAATTAATTTAACATTATACTTAATATAAATAGATAATGCACTGTTCCAAATCCTTGCAGGCATGCTTTTTGGTAATTAAGATTAATATACTTCTTCATATAAATTTTGTTAGTTCTTTACTTCTACTACCTCTTCATCTCTGTACTGCTGTGGAGCCTTCTTCAGGTGTCCATTATGTACTCTGCATCCCACGCATGCTGACACAGCTACCTACTTTGTTAACATTTGTATTGAAATGGAAATGAGCATATGTAAAATTGCAAACATTGTAAAAAATCCTTGGGTGGGCTATCTGCCACAATTCAAGCCTTATTTTTGGTTATACGTATTGGACTCATTTACGATTTAGTCTGATATTAATGTGTAAGTTTCATTATATAAGAAACTTTATCTTCCCTTACAGATTTCAACACCTAATTTATTCTGGTATTTCCCTTAAATAATGTATAGAGCAATTTGGACCTGTTGTCACTATATAGGAATAAAACAATATTTTTTATTATTCTATAATTATTTTTTTTAATTCTATGAATATCTGTAGTCAGATAACATAATTCACTCATTAGCATACACCATAAAAGAAAATCATCTGTCTGTCCAATCATGGTAGAACATACCAGGTACATCATTCTTTATCTTTGTCTTCACTCAGCAATGCCTATTTTATGTATGGTGCTCCCATGGGAAAGAGCTCCAACTTCATCCCTTATATAGAGTATTAAATGCAGAGGACAGAATGACACTTTGAACCTCCCATCTAAGGTTTTGCTATTAATTGCTAGTGATGACTGCTATGTGGTATAGGGATTTATCCGTGGTAGATGAAAATATCTCTTGGGATATCATTTTGGAATAATGTAAGGATGTGACTCACATTATTGAAGCTAATGCATTAATCCTATTTTAGAGTCCTAGCACTGGCATTCTGTCAGGTTTCAAGTTGATTATGAGTTGATTAAATATTCAAGAAGAGTACTTCTGCTTACATTCAAGGCTCTCTGTGGTATGACACCTTGGTATCTTGACAAAATATTATCTGTTTACTCCCCTCACCGTCTTCTTAGCTCAGTTGATTCTATTTTAATATATTTTCCTCTGGTTTGCACTCACACAGGACTTTTGTTGCTTTGCCACCTAGATCTTGACCATCTTTTTTCTCTTTGCACTGTTATTTGATTGTATTTTGAGATGTACTTTTATGTATTATAAAGTACTTTAAAGTGACTGCTGTTACATTGCGTGTTACTGATATGATTGGAAAATTCTTTATTTATAATTTTTAATATATTACATTTCTGAGATAAAAACAATACACAACCAAATTAAAATAATACAGATGCAGTCATTCAAAGTGCACAGCACAAACACGTACCGCGGGCGTTTGTCTGCGTCATACCGCGGTACGTGATTGGTTGACTGACAGGGGCACTAGTGGTGTGTTGGTCGGTCATAGAAAGATTTAAATGTCTTTACCGCAAGTAAAATAATAGTATCCGGAACTTCCGCAAGGTGGAGCTAATAAAGCTCAATCTCTCATGTTTGAGCTGTCGCAATCAAATTCATTACCGAAGATATTACTAATAGTATTTATAATGAATGACCTTGGACAAGCTGTAAACTCAAAGTATTGCCCTGGTCCACATTCTTTTTTTCATTGACCGTCTTTGTAAAAGTAACACCACAGCATTTCGCAATCACGCATTTGTTTCCAATCATGCAAAGTACAGTAATTTTTGAGAATCTCTGATTCACCATGCCTTTCACATGCTCATAAAAGAGACTGATTTAAGAACATAAACATATTACTGTATGCAAACTGTACTGTATACAGTATGTATATGTATATTTAATGTCTTTACTGTGACTATTTAAGTATTGAATATTTACAGATGCAGCCATTCAAAATGCGCGGGCGATACCGCATTATTTTCCGGTACGCTGTACGCAGTCTACCGCGAGTTACCGGTAAATACCGCAAGTTACCGGTAAATACCGCTAGCAAAATAATAGTATCCGGAATTTCCGCAAGGTGGAGCTAATAAAGCTCAACCTCTCATGTTTGAGCTGTAGCCATCAAAGTCTTTAACGAAGATATTACTAATAGTATTAATAATAAATGACCTTGGACAAGCTGTAAACTCAAAGTATTGCCCTGGTCCACATTCTTTTTTTCATTGACCGTCTTTGTAAAAGTAACACCACAGCATTTCGCAATCACGCATTTTTTTCCAATCATGCAAAGTACAGTAATTTTTGAGAATCGATTCACCATGCCTTTCACATGCTCATAAAAGAGATTGATTTAGGAACATAAACATATTACCGTATGCAAACTGTACTGTATACAGTATGTATATGTATATTTAATGTCTTAACTGTGCCCGTTTAAGTATTGAATATTTATATGGAATTTTACCACTGAAGGGAAATCTTAGTGCCTGAGCATAAAAAGAATAGGAGCATACTGCAACGCGTGTGAAGGCCATAAACGATATTAATTTTGGAACATAAACATACAGTATATGGCTGGTCTCGGTACTTTAAAGAAAACATACACGAAACATGGTTTCATTATGACCAGAATCGGTCTTGAGATATTTTTAACTTGATTTACAGTATTTGAGAGGTATGTCTTGACACCGATACTACGTAAATACTGCTCACGTACTGTATATGTTTCTAGGTTTATATTATGCATTTCATACGGTCAAATTACTTTTGAGCAACTGATAAGAAGCACGAAACGGTATGCCCAGGGCGTTTTAGTTTCGTTTTGCGTGGGGACTGCTTTAACTATATCGCCGTGGATTGATTAGAGATATCAAGTACATACAAGTCATTTTTTAAATGTTGTAGTTCGTCTTGTAAAAGTGTTACGAGAACATCATCTGTCAACAATTACACAGGTTCTGTTTCCATATTGCGGATTTTGGTTACGTAATATTATTTTCTAATTTCACGTTGTGAATATATGATTTGGGCAAACAGAGCCGCAAAGAAGTACATTATGGGTTGTTGGTTTTTTTTGCAGTTTTATCTAGAACAAGCGATGCTTAAACCTTTGTCTGATTCTTGTGAAACTATCCACACGACAGTTACCTACAGTAGGAGTTGACTTCAGTGATGTCACTGATGGGATGTTTCTAAAAATCCATCCTCTGTAAAACGTCTTCTCTAGTTGTCCTGCATATGTATTCGCTAAGGAACCTGTGTGTTCTGAGCCTGGTTCTCTACATTTCTGTATGAACCAGCTTAGAGGGCTAAAGACAGCTTGTGTTTAAATTGAGTGTAAGGTAATTTATGCTTCTAAATTCATGGTCAGCATTTATTATTGTACTGTGCTGTAAACTTGTTCTGTGCCTAATTACAATTATATAGCCTCATCAAATCTGTACATTGTCTGTCGATAATGTTTCTGTAGTGCTTTTTCAGCCCTCTGCATGTGACCACGCTGGTGGCCCTGTGGGTTAGTTTCCTGACTCCCATGTCACACGGTCTGTGATTGAATCCCATGTAACTATGACTTTATTTTTTAACAAACATTTCTTTGAAAAAATGAAATGTTTCCCTTGGTCAGAGATTAAATAAAACCTCACTCGCACCAAACAAATTTATATTTCTAAATATCACAACATGATCGAATTTAAGTCTTTTTAATAACAATGAATAGTCACCTGTGCATTACAAAATAAATATTTATATTGATTTGAATCGCGTTTTGATTTAAATCGTAAACGCGTGTTTAAATATATGAGTTTAAAGGTGATATACTGTATAAAAGCGCTGATTCTTATGGAATGTGTTCCACCGGGGATTCAAAAAATTTATTTTTTTTTAATCGCGTATCTAAGGAAAATCGCAGTATAACTTTGTTCATGCACAAACAGTGGCATGTTACATTATAATTTGGGTGTCTCCTCTTGCCAGAAAGCTCTAAATTGCATTTTGAGTGCGGTTTTTGACTTTTTCTAAATTGCAACCCATAAATAAAGCTGATACAGTTTAGACTTACTGTATTCTAAACTGTATTACAACAGCACATTGGACAATGCAACGTAAATTGCAAAAATGCACTTGGAATCTGTCCAAGCCCTACTACGAAAATTATTTAAACTGCGACACTTATCATTCATCTTTAAATAAACTTTATTTTATATAGCGTTTTAAGCGAATAGGTAATTAGATTGCTCATAAACCTAATCGCTTTTTCTACATAAACACAGCGTGATTGCTCTCTGAAAATGCTTTTCCTTTATATTTAGGCTCAGATTTCAACTATAGATCGTATTATTATAAACTTTCTTGGAAAAATGTATTTTATGTAAACCATGTTTGCTATTAATTCATTTAGGGCTAAAATACGTTCATTGTCTTCCAATCGAGTCGAGTTGACATTGGAAGCTAGCCACGCCCGGACTGTTACACCAACGCATTAGCATGTTAAAGCGATTTCATTGAGGAGCCTAGCTACTAGTTAACACTGTACTTCCTACTTTGAAAATACCTGTGAAACCGGTTTAATTCGTCACAGCCAGCACTCCGGCAGAGAGGGGGTTGTACTCGTTAATGTCCGATGACATACAAGTGGAAAGATTACAGATTTTAATTGTCTTTTTTCTGAACCAGGGAAAATCTGATCATGTTTCTCTATAACAATAATAAAAAAACTTTATTTTACATATCACCTTTAAAAGTGGCATCTCAAAGCAATACAGTAGATGTAAACCACAGATTACAAAGTAAATACCCAGACAAACGCAAATGCATTTTTAATAAAACGCTTTTATTCATTCAGCAGAGAGAGAGCGTAAAACCTGGGCGTAACAGCTGTTCCTTTTTCTGATCACTCGCTCTCTGGATAAACGTCTTGTACGTGCTGTCCTTAAGGTGATATCACATAAAGGTGATATGTAAAATAATTTTTTTTATTATTGTTATAGAGAAACATGATCAGATTTACCCCGGTTCAGAATAAAAGATCTAAAGTATACTAGTTTGTCACTAGTATACTTTTAATACAGTCTTTGCTGTGCTCTTGAGGATCCTTGTGATATTTCGAGCTCTGGTTGAATGATAAGTGTCGCAGTTTAAATAATTTTCGTAGTTGGAAATTATGAAACACTCTGTTAAAAGCAAGGGAGTTTTTGTGTCCGTTACAGTAAAAGAAAATGCCTGACAGAGTAGGGCTTGGACAGATTCCAAGTGCATTTTTGCAATTTACGTTGCATTGTGCATTGTGCTGCTGTAATACAGTTTAAAATAATTAAAACTCTAAACAGTATCAGCTTTATTTATGGGTTGCAATTTAAAAAAAGTCAAAAACCGCACTCAAAATGCAATTTAGAGCTTTCTGGCAAGAGGAGACACCCAAATTAATAATGTAACATGCCACTGTTTGTGCATGAACAAGGTTATACTGCTATTTCCTTAGGTACGCGATTAAAAAAAAAATAAAAAAAATTTTGAATCCCCGGCGGAACACATTCCATAAGAATCAACGCTTTTATATATCGCCTTTAAAGGTGGCTTCTCAAAACGCTTTACAGGATAAAAACAACAATAACAGCAACAACAACAATGTTGTATTTCATTGCACTTTGAAAACCAAGTAATAACTATATGTGCACACGTTTTATGATATGTCGCTGTTGTGAATGTCTGTGGAGTGTATCTTATTTGCCTGTCTGTCCTGGCTCTCTCGCTCGCCCTCCCCCCCCCCCTCTCAATTCAATTCAAGGTGCTTTATTAGCATGACAGATGGGTACAATCAGTGTTGGGTATTTACTTTGCTTTGAGATGCCACTTTTAAAGGTGATATATAAAATCAAGGCTTTAACTACGTAAGTCTGAGTTCTTGTGTCTGTCCTATCCGAACCCAAAAGTATTACAATATGTATCTTTATAGCAGGTGGTGTACAGCTTTTTAGTATAGATTACACTTTTCTAAAATGTATTTAAAAAATAAAAACGATTACAATCTAATCTTTCCACATTTGATCCCAAGATCCCAAGAAAAATAAATCTAAACAGGGAGAAAGCTATGCTGAAAGTTTATTAAGATACTTAGAAGACAAAGATATCAATTTATGTTGCATTTGTCTGATTGTGAATCAAAAAACACATATATTTAAACCCGCGTTTGCGATTTAAATCAAAACGCGATTTAAATCAATATAAATGTTTATATTGTAACGCCTAGGTGACTATTCATTGTTATTAAAATGACTTAAATTCGATCATGTTGTGATATTAAGAAATATAAATTTGTTTGGTGCGAGTGAGGTTTTATTTAATCTCTGACGCAGGGAAACGTTTCATTTATTCAAAGAAATGTTTGTTAAAAAAAATTCATGGCTCCAGCGGGATTCAATCACAGACCGTGTGACGTGGGAGTCAGGAACCTAACCCACAGCGCCAACGGCAGGGTCACATGCAGAGTGCTGAAAAAGCACTACAGAAACATTATCAACAGACAATGTACAGCATGTACTATTCCTGTGTTGCGGTACATGAATATAATTATATCGTTATTAATTTCTTTAGATACGCGATTCCATATTATATTCCCTTTTAATCAAATTCTAAAAGTATGCTTGTTGACTCCGGTATCATGTTAGTTAAAGACTTCGATGCTTAAAATGTTTAGGGAGAAATGGAATACTGGTGTGTATGTTTTCTTTAAAGTACCGAGACCAGCCATATACTGTATGTTTAAGTTCCAAAATTAATATCGTTTATGGCCTTCACATGCGTTACAGTATGCTCCTATTCTTTTTATGCTCAGGTACTAAGATTTCCCTTCAGTGGTAAAATTCCATGTAAATATTCAATACTTAAATGGGCACAGTTAAGACATTAAATATACATATACATACTGTATACAGTACAGTTTGCATACGGTAATATGTTTATGTTCCTAAATCAATCTCTTTTATGCGCATGTGAAAGGCATGGTAAATCGATTCTCAAAAATTACTGTACTTTGCATGATTGGAAACAAATGCGTGATTGCGAAATGCTGTGGTGTTACTTTTACAAAGACTGTCAATGAAAAAAAGAATGTGGACCAGGGCAATACTTTGAGTTTACAGCTTGTCCAAGGTCATTCATTATTAATACTATTAGTAATATCTTCGTTAAAGACTTTGATAACGACAGCTCAAACATGAGAAGTTGAGCTTTATTAGCTCCACCTTGCGGAAATTCCGGATAGTATTATTTTACTTGCGGTATTATAGGAGAATTTACGGTAACTTGCGGTAGACTGTGTAAAGCGCACCGCAAAATAATGCGGTATCGCCTGCGCATTTTGAATGGCTGCATCTGTATGTGGTCTAGGTACTGGACTTGTAAGTGAGAGGTTGGCTGTTCAAATCCAGCTAGCGCCATGACTTTTCTTTTAACAAACATTTCTCCCTAAACATAATTCTCATTGTTATATTTGAGGAAAAAAATAATTTATTGAGTTGGAATTAGCAAGCTAATTCCAACAAAGCAAGCTCTCATAATGAGAATAAACAGCCATCTGAGGATAGTAAATTAAATGCATGTATTATATAAAAACCTATGTAATCTATCTACTTCCTTCTCTTGTTACAATGGAATATTTCCACCCTTTAGTAATGGATAAGAGCTGTTAAATTGCTGTTAAAAGCCATGCATATTGTGAGCAGAATATCTTTCCCTGAACTGATAATAGCGTTGATTGATGTGGTATTGATGGATATCTATAAATATTGAGAACAAGTGACCATGCCTATTTCACCAAGCAAAGCAAAATATACTGTAGTATAAACTGAGTTGCTTTCCGTTTAGGATAGCGACCAGAGTCCCTTTTCATAAAATGGGATTTCTAAGCATTACCAATTCTGAATACTGTAAGTTTTTACTAGAACCTATTAGTCCTACTGTACCAATATAGAAAAGCACATATTAAATTTGGGAAATTTGGTTTCAAAAGTCCTCATATCAACGATGCCTATACTGTTTCCCTCTACAGTATGCTAATCTATTATAGCGCATTCGCCCCGGGCAGCGGCCGAAGAGCGTCTGGCTGGGGTACGCGGTGAGGGGAAGGACGGGAGTGGAAGTGGTCAGGGTGGGGTATAGGAAGACCGCTGACCAGTGCAGCTGTCCCACAGTGAAAAGAGGGTACAGTCTGTATACAGTACCGTTTGCATACAGTAATATGTTTATGTTCCTAAATCAATATCTTTTATGAGCATGCGAAAGGCATGGTGAATCGGAGATTCTCAAAAATTACTGTACTTTAATTGGAAACAAATGCGTGATTGGATCAACGAAATGCTGGTCAATGAAAAAAAGAATGTGGACCAGGGCGATACTTTGAGTTTACAGCTTGTCCAAGGTCATTCATTATAAATACTATTAGTAATATCTTCGGTAAAGGCTTTGATGGTGACAGCTCAAACTCTCAGAGGCTTTATTAGCTCCATTTTGCGGAAATTCCGGATACTATTATTTTACTTGCGGTATCATGCGATATCAACAAACATGGAAACATGTAAACATGGAAAAAAGCATGAACTTTTGCACATTTTGAAGTTTTGTCCTGCAAATTTGAACATTTTTCAAGACTTAAGACCTGACTTAAGGAAGTAAAGATTCTCACTTATAAATTATGTAATTTGACTGTTTAATAAATGTCAGCTGAACAGATAAGTACACAACCATCAGAAACGTGTAATTTAATACATATTTGTATTTCAAGGCTAAATGATCATTTACAGTTTTTTATGTTGGGGGGAAAATATTTTTTACCACATTTATAGTGTTTAAAAACTTGGCACTAAACTTTGTCTAGGAGCAATGTACACTAATAGCCCTTCTTTCTACTATCCACAAATCATGTTTGTATCACAGAGTGAAAAGGTTGGGTGTTTGATACTGTAGTGCCAGAAAAAACGGCATCAGCTGAGCATTTGTGTGTTGAAAGTCATCTTTATTCATATGCATATGGAAGTCTTCCATCATGTGGCACAAGACTTAAAAACCAACATTTACAGTGCTCCTTTATATAGTGGAACAAACAATACAGGATACATTCCCACATGACTCCCTGCTTGCATTGTGGCTATATATGGTCATTCTAAAAAACTGACCATTACATATATATTCTTTACTGCCGGCTTGCGTGACAAGCAGCCCCTTCTGCTGAACTGACCATTTGTTCCAGAAGAGGTCATTCGGTCATTTCCCTGAAAGCTATGTCGGCTGTGCGTGAAGACATTATGTGGCTTTGTTATCTTCTGAGACTAGATATCCTGAGACGGATTTAGTAAAATATAAGTAAAAAGATATTTAATTAACAAGATATAATACAAACTTATAGTAAAAAACTTTTAGTTAATTCCCTCAACACTATGTGTTGAGGGCTGTATGGATGCGAATAGCCTTGATGGGCCAGTGACACCTCAGTGATAATTGCATCTCTTGCCCTGATCAATGACCCTCTTAACATTAGCATTTGCTAGGCAATTGCTACACCATTCAGAAGTAATGTGTGGGGGTGACAAAAAAAATTACTGGATCTGGGATTGAGAATAAGGCCTGAGAACAGAAAGATACAGAACAAAGCATCAGTACTCTGGGCCATATTTGGATAGGCACTTCCTGAAGGAGCACTAAAGGCTTCCTCCCCATTTGGTAGTCAAGAGCTGGAGGAAATTTTATGGGACAGATTGCAGTAGTTGAACCCAAAGTAGGATGCTGATACGAGGAATTCTACAGGGAGATCACACTGTATTAAGCCCTATACCAGAGTGCTGGATAGGACAGATTTGAACCTCAGATTCGGTGAATCTGAATAAAAGAAAGGTGAGAGGATAGTTATGAACTACTGTCAACAACTCCTTAAATAGCATAAAACAGAAGGTGCATGTTTGTTTTTTAGTGCTGTAGGGTCTTTAGCATATGACCAAAAAAGTTTGACAAACAGTGGCTAATTTCGAGGCTAAAATATTGTAGGTGGAATGGATAAGATTGTAGTTGTAAGCAGATGGATTGATTGCATTAAGCCGCTCTAGAAAGAGCTGTGCTATTTCTTGTCAACAAAACAGCTAAAAAAAATACTATGAATCAGGACAGCAATAAACATTTTAAAATCTTTTAAAACATCCACTCTAAAAATGATCTCTAAGCCTATTTTAACAGCTTGTGCAATATATAAATTATCTTGGTGAAAGTTTCACAGTTGCACATATTTGTCACACAATCCTTTCTGTATGGGTAGTTTTCCTCCATCAAGCCAGACCAAAAACAAAATCTCAATCAAAGTCCCAGGACAGACAAAACGTAGATTTATTAAGGTTGTGGTGTCAGCTAGGACCACAAGAAACCTCAGGGTGTCTCTCAGAAACATAATACAGGGACAAAAAGAAAACAAATACAACTAAAAAGACTATCTTCAACAAAAAATAAAACAAGCCAGTTGTGGATTACCACCACTGTTCCTCCTAAACAGGACACCAATTTCCTAACCATCACCTCTGCAAAATAAACGTTCTCCTGCACTGCTTCCCAGCATCCCTTTTACTGTATATGGCCTGGAATGTTCTAAAACAAAAAAAAGAACCTTAGTAATCTGTAGCCTTATTTTTACAGAAAGCTTAATTATACACACACAAACAATACAAGAGAGCAGTATAATTCATTATAGGCATTTTTTTTTATTAGATTGAAAGTGATGCATTCACTGATGCCCTTTGGTAATTACAAATGGTGCATTCCTCTGGCCAGGTTTGCATCCTTGTATATTGGCTACCTTAAGTGCAGTTTCTTCTTTTACAAGGTCTCTGCAGCACAAACAAAGATTGGACTGATAACTGTACAAAGGTAAGTCAAAAGCTATTTACTATGGCTCTGTCACACCTAACCAACTCATAAGACATCAATGAAGAATCTGCACCACTGCAGTATCATGAAAAAGATAACCAAGACTTGGAAACTCAGGAGAAATTCAAAAACCGGTCTCAGCAATTTTGAACAGCAGCAGTGACATTAAAAAAACAGAAGAATAAGTAATGGTTGTATCTGAGACTGTGTTCTAAAGAAAACTGTAAGCGAGTTACGCATGAAGTCTGTGAGTCAGCAACAAAATGCTGTAACAGAGGTGGCTGACATTGTTGACAAAATAGGTCCTAGAAAATGCAGGTGAGGATCATCTGTTGGTTGCCACAGTTTACCTGGTGGATGATGTCATTTATAGGACCAATGGGGGGGGGGGGGGGTGAATAGCTGAGGGACATGCTGAGCTAAATTAAATTAACTGGATTTACCATTGAAATTACGCAAATTACACATCCACCGATGGACCACACAAAAACAAAGGGGTCCTTGAAATTTTAATGGATGCAGGCTACAGGGAAGGCAATAAAAATATTGTATTAAAATGGACAAGGGACTCGGGGGTGTGGTGTCCTGGCTTCACAGATGGATGTTTTTGATACACAAAATCTACAAGTGCAAAAGGATAGAATGAGTAGTAGTATTTTAAATATATTCTGCTTACAGTGTGGAACAGATCCATCACAAGTGTAAGCAAATCCATTGATAGAAAGTAATGGACCAAATAAATTAATATATCAATTAGGAAAATGTAGTGCATGGAGAAAAAAAAAAGCACTTATAAAATCATCTAAAAATATCAGGGTTCAGTTAAAAAAAGAATATAAAGATTGTAAGCATGGGTAAAAAAGGATATTATAAAGACTAAGGGAGAGATAGAATATTTTGGTTGCTAAAATAATAAAAATGCTTTTACAGTATTGTAAAATTTACAGTATTGTATATATTTTCAAGATGGTGCCGTGTTAGTGGCAGCCTGCTACAGCAGCTCTGTGTCTCTTTGTTGTCTTTTTGTTTCTTTCAGTTAGTTAGTGCTAGTGTGTTAGTGTTTTTTCGTCATACCCTTGCCGGCAACTAGATTTGAGATCACAACATGATGGATACTAGGAAGCTGAGATACTTTTTCTTATTTTTTCTGATACTCGGACCTCTGTTCCTATCGGGTTGCAATGCCAATAGCTACAGAGGCATTGTCTACACGTGGGACCAACTGATCGTGCTAGCGCGTCCGGCTCTATTCACTGGAGAGAAGCCATCGGTGCCGGAGGAGCTGAGGAGGAGAAGCCGAGGTTGTAGGGCTGGTGTGACGCGAAAGGCGAAGAGAAGGAGATTTAAGCCCTACCTTCCTTCGATCATCATGTGAGGTCCCTAGCGAACAAGATGGAGGAACTGGGAGCATTGGTGAGGAGCCAGAGGGAGTATCATGAATGCAGTATCATGTGTTTCACCGAGACATGGCTGCAGGAACTTATTCCGGACTCGAATGTTACCATCGGCGGCTTTCAGACAGTGCGGGCGGACAGAAACACTGAGAGTGGTAAGAGGAAAGGAGGGGGACTCGCGGTGCTTGTCAACAACAGATGGTGTAATCCTGGACATACTCATGTTAAGGAGCGCGTCTGTAACCCGGACATCGAACTGGTAGCCATAGGACTGCGTCCATACTATCTGCCGCGGGAGTTTACATGCGCCATCTTTGTTGTTGTTTACATTCCACCTACGGCAAACGCAGAGGCAGCATGTGACGTCATAAACACAGTCACAGCCAGGCTACAAACAAAGCACCCTAGTGCTTTTATAGCTATTTCAGGGGACTTTAACCACGTATCTATTTCCACCACTTTGCCTACTTTCCACCAGTTTGTTAAGTGCCCGACCAGAGAAAACAAAACACTGGAGTTATTATATGCCAATGCTAAGGATGCATATAGTTCCACAGCACTTCCCTCCCTTGGCAGATCAGATCACAACCTTGTCTTGCTTACAGCACTATACACGCCTATTGTCCAGCGCCAACCTGCGACCATGAGGACTGTGAGGAGATGGTCTCAGGAGGCTATGGAGGATCTACGTGGTACTTTGGAGGCTACCGACTGGTATGTGCTGTGCAAACCACATGGGGACAACATAGACAGCATGGTGGACTGTGTCACTGACTATATTAACTTCTGCGTAGACAACACCATCCCCACCAAAAACGTACACTGCTTTTACAATAACAAACCCTGGATCACCAGCGACCTGAAGGCTCTGCTGAATGACAAGAAGAAAGCTTTAGGAGGGGGGATAAGGAAGAGGTCAAGCGTGTACAGAGGGAGCTAAAGCAGAAGTTAAGAGAGAGCAAGGACGACAACAGGAGGAAGGTGGAGGACAAGCTGCAAAGGAATAGGGTGAGAGATGTATGGAGCAGCATGAGAGAGATCACTGGCTTCAAACAGGCTGGGGGTGCAACAGAGGGGAACCTGGAGATGGCCAACAAGTTGAACCACTTTTTTAACAGGTTTGATTCAGGGCCCCTTGTGGCTCAACACCCATCCCCCCACAGCCACATGCTCCCTAACCCTTCACAGCTGCCCAACACCTCCTCCATCCCCCCACAATCATGGCCGCCTACAGCTACAACCCCCGACAGCTACTCACTCCCCCATCCCCCACAGCTGCCACTCTCCAACACCTCCACCATTAACACCTGCAGCACTGAAAGCGCTATGAGCACCATCCCCTAGGCCAGGCTGACCATCACGGTTGACCAGGTGAAGAAGGAGCTGAAGAGGCTGCACCAGGGTAAGGCCACAGGACCAGACAACGTCTGTCCCAGAGTTCTGAGGGCCTGTGCTGATCAGCTGAGCGGAGTGCTCCAGCGACTGTTCAACCTGAGCCTGCGCTTGGAGAGAGTCCCTGTGCTCTGGAAGACATCATGCCTGTTCCCGGTACCAAAGAAAGGGCGCCCCTCTGTCCTCAACGACTACAGACCAGTTGCACTGACTTCTCACGTCATGAAGACACTGGAGAGGCTGGTCTTATCCCACCTGAGACCCCTGGTTAGCTCATCACTGGACACCCTACAGTTCGCCTACCAGCCCAGTATTGGTGTGGAGGATGCGATCATCTACATGCTGCAAAGGGCCTACTCACACCTGGACAGGGCTGGCAACACTGTAAGGATCATGTTTTTCGACTTCTCCAGTCGAAAAGTGCCTTCAATACCATCCAGCCCTTACTTCTAAGGAGGAAGCTGGAGGAGATGCAAGTTGATGCCTCCATGACCTCATGGATCACTGACTACCTGACTGGCAGACCACAGTCTGTGAGACTTCAGAACTGTGTGTCTGAACAGGTAGTGAGTAACACAGGGGCTTCTCAGGGGACAGTTCTTTCTCCATTCCTCTTCACCCTCTATACTTCGGACTTTAAGTACAACTCAAAGTCATGCCACCTGCAGAAGTTCTCAGATGACTCTGCAATTGTGGGATGTATCAAGAGTGGGCAGGAGGAGGAGTACAGAGGACTGGTCAGCAGCTTTGTGGAGTGGTGTGGGGAGAACCACTTGGAACTGAATGTAACAAAGACAAAGGAACTGGTGGTAGATTTCAGGAGGAAAAAGGTCAAACCTACTCCTGTCTACATCCATGGGAGTGGCGTGGAGATGGTGGACTCGTACAAGTACCTGGGAGTCCACATCGACGATAGAATGGAATGGTCTAAGAACATCGAGGCCATCTATAAGAAGGGACAGAGCCGACTTTACTTCTTGAGGAGGCTCAGGTCCTTCAATGTATGTAGTAAGATGCTACATATGTTCTATCAGTCGGTCGTAGCGAGCGCCATTTTCTATGCAGTGGTATGCTGGGGCCCTGGGATTAGAGCAGTGGATTCTAAAAGGCTGAACAAGCTCATCAGGACAGCAAGCTCTGTCATTGGGTCTGACCTGGACCCCTTGGAGGTAGTGGCTGAGAGGAGAATGGTGTCCAAACTAGAGGCCATCATGGACAACATCTCCCATCCCCTCTATGACAGGCTTGTAGAAATGAAGAGCACATTCAGCAATAGACTGATTCATCCACGGTGCGACAGGGAGCGCTACAGGAGGTAATTCTTGCCTTCTGCCATAAGACTGTACAACGCATCCACCTTTCGTCTGGGCAGAGGCAACATTGACAGTGACCTGTTTCTGGACTAAACACATCTACACATCTACTGCTACATCTGCTCTCTTTCTTTTCACGTTTACAACTGTTTTTTGTGCAATATATGCCAGGGACCCGTGCAATAAATTTATATTTATATCTATTTATATCTATATTACATCTATATTTATATTCATATGTGTTAAACGATTTTTCTGCATACTGTTCTGTTCTAGTTTGTTCTTTGTGTGTCCGGACTGTGAGTAACTCTTTTAGTGCACCCCTCACTGTACTGATTGTATTGTATGTATTGTACTATTATTATTATTGTATCATCCGTTACGCTGTGGCTATGTTGTCTGTGTAAAGCTGCTGTTGCACTGCAATTTCCCTCACGGGATCAATAAAGTATCTATCTATTGCAACAGCAAAAGATCAGCAAAGAATGAAGTGAAATGAGTGAGGTAGCAAAGGGAAACGTCGTCATGATGAAAGGGAAATAGCAGATGTACTGTATTTGTGAATTAATGAATATTTCATTCTGATGTTCTACATGAAAATAAAAATAAGTATTACTCCTTAAACATTGTAAAGACAAAATTCTTCAGTAAATGATAATAGCTTAGAAGAGCTTGATGTATTAAGATAAGAGACTCATCAGGCCATGATTGCATTCTATTAATAGTACTTAAGGAAGCAAGACGTTCAATTTATAGGACATAGGTATACTGTTTCCAAGAGTTACTCAAGGCAGGGGCAATATAAATAGACTGAAAAATTGCTAGTCCAGTTCTGAGAAAACATTCCTGTCAAATGGAAATTCCAAAATGACAATGATCCAAAACATCTATCCAAATAGACAAATAGTTTCCAGAACACAAAATAAATATTCTTGACTATCTTAATTTCTAGACATCAATTTAATTGAATATTTGTGATCCTAACTTCTGATGACAGTTCACTAATGGAAATCAAATGATCTGACACAGAACAATTGAACTGGAATAGTTTTTAGAAAATTTCCCTCTGAAGTGCTAGAAGCTCATAGCAAACTAAAGGAGTGATCAAATCAGTGTGTTTAGTGAAAGAGGTGGATTTACAAAATATTAACTACAGGGATGTGAATAAACACAACCATTGTTTTTGTGGACTTTAATTATGAGAAATATGATTGTGTTCTGATGTTATTTAGATTAATGTATTTTTTTGTTTGTTTTAAGAAATAGATCAACTCTTTAAATTTGTTATTTCATGTTTATTGTTTCTATTTCATCAGAGGTATGAAATAAATTTGGAGAGCATACTACTTTCAGAAGGAAGTTTGTTCTATGCAATTTTTTTAGAAATATATTAGTAGGTGGTTTATAAGCCAATATTAAAATTTAACTTTTCAACCTCTACTCTAAAGTATGCCCACAATATTTATGTTATTAATAAAAATACTGTCAACATGTTTACAGTCGCTTTGAGCCCTTGTAACACAGAAAAAAACATTTTTTTGAATATCAGGTTAGCTGTAAAATAATTTTCAGTCACAACAATTAATAGTTATATAATGACAGTTTTCCATTAATACTATTCTTTTAACAACTCATTTTTTATTGCTTCAGTTCTCCATATATTACAAAATCAGAGTATTTAAGTGCTTTTCTCTGGACTCATTTCAGAGTAGCAATATATTTTTTTTATTATGATAACTAAAATTGCATGCAATATTCTAAGTGAAGTCTAACTAATGCATTGTTACTATTTTAAACTTTACAAACACAAGAACACACAATTTTAACACTATTCCAAATTTTAATAGTAAGATTTAAATGGTGTTAACATGAGCACCTAAATCTTCATAGCTACTTTAGCTACTTTAAGATCAGTATCTCCTTTAGTGAATATTATAGTGTATGTAACGCTGTGCACTTTTATTTTACATGAGATGCCATCTGTCATATGTTTACCCAATCTTGAATTTAGTATTGATATGTTGGATTTTCTTTTTTGTCCCTACTGCTACTTATGCTACTTGTTTCTATCCATAACTGCTTTTCCTTGTTCAAATAACTCCATTCTATTGTGGTATGCATGATTCTCTAGTTTAGTTCTAATTAACTGGCTTGGTTTTGCTATCCATATAATGAATGGGCACCGTATTTGTAATTTTCCAGTCTATGGGTCCGACTTTATTCCTAACCCACTCTAGCTTCAGTTTTAACACTAAATCTGCTTTTCAACCTTTCAAACTCAGATTGTAATATATAACTTTTGCTGCAAGCCTAATCCTAGATCCAACCTAAACATGCACCTAACACCACCTCCGAATCTACCCTCACCCTTATTTACCAAGTGTTATTTTAGGAGATGACATGCTGTTCTTTACTGTTTTTGAGAGATGAAGAAGGTAGAACAAGGCACCAAGAAACCACTGTGGGGCCATTACTATAACATGTATAAAATAAATTTAACAGCCCACAGGCTTAAGTGATTTATATAATGAGACATAACTGGTGTGAGGTAAAGAGCAGTTGGAGGAGGGAAGCAACACAAATTATTTCTCGGTTTTCTTCAAACAGGTAATATTCTCTGTCTGCTAACAGATCATTAGAAAAAGTAAATCATGACATCAAAAAATAAATATCTTAATTCATGGATTATGTAATACAGCCATTGGAGGCTGTTGGAGTAGTTATTTTGTTGGGACTTACTAAATGTTGAGGGTTTAGGAAAAGTATCAAACTTGGATAAAGCTGTAGAAATACAGAAGGAATTCTTTTGATTGTGTTTAATCTTTAACTGATAAAACATATATCACTGTTTTTAATGAAGCAAGCATGATAACAGAGTGTGAGTTCAGATATCAGTTTTCAATCCACAATTGCATAAAACAGGGAGATATGAGTTATTACCAGTGGGTCTTTTTTTACATACAAAAGAAATTGTGCTATGAAACAATATGTCTTGGGCATTGTAATAGAAGGATAAGCATGGTTACAAACACAGGCTTCAAAGTGTAAAGTATTTTTTAATGTAAATTCTAAGGAAAATCCCTTTATTGTCCAGTTGCCTTTGCCGATTACAGGATTTTTACAGCCTCTTCTATCTGTTCCAGGAAAATTGTCTTTGCAAGAAATTAATGTTCTTTCTCTGTAAGAGAAAGGAGGCGGAGTGAACTAAGGAATTTAAATACGTTTTCAAAGTTAAACCCACAGATGAATTTCCAATTGTGACTAACTACTCAGCATGAGCAATCAGCCAAGTCCAAGACAAACACCATACCATCAGAAAAGGATAAAATGAGTGCAGATTTAATTAGTGAAACCAAACCAAAAAAAAAGAAAACAGAAAAACAGCAGGTCAGAAAGAATCTCAACCCACACCTACTACACCCTCTAGGCTGGCCTATATACTATAAGCCCCACCCCAGTCCCCTTGATGGACAGTTGAACCTTCATTTTAAGGGGAGGTCAACAAGCTCTGTAACCTGACACAAGATGGTGTAACAGACTGACACAAGACAACACAGAATCACAACAGCCGACACACGACAAAATACTACAATATACTGTATACAATACAAAAACAACGTTACAAATTTGGGGTTACTATAATGGTGAATTTCAGGAATTGAACAAGCAGTTTAGTCAATAAATAAAATGACTGTTCGTAACTCCCAATTTGTAAGTGATTTATTCAGGATATACCTGAGCGGTCGGATATTTAGAACATTAATTATTTGTTATCTGGCACAGTTTTGGTGAAAAGAGTAATAATCCAGACACACCTGGTTAAACAAATGTTTAACAACAAGGACAATACAAACACTACACTACACAAAACATAAACATACAGCACAAGTTACTCTATGTATACAGTATGTACAGACAAGGCCTAATGTTCTAATCACCAAGAAACACCAAACTGCTACCAAGTATTCGTCTCTTAAATAATGCCTATAAAGACCAAAGAAGAGATTGGCTGCCTTCTAAAATAAATGCAATAAAACATGCCGTTAAATCTCTCTCTGCAAACCTGGATGCCAAAAAATATATGTGAGCTCCCTTTTCTAAAAATATTCCCACAATCAGGAAAAACTGTCATTAACCAAAGTATCTTTTACTCAGGAAACCCAAGTTCCCTAAAAACACAGAACAGCAAGCCCTCTCCACGGTTCAAGTACTTAGGTTTTGTGTTGATGATAATGAAGTAGGGGCTTTCTTCTGGTGCATGCTTCAAGTTCCAACTGCTCCTGACTCCTCTCTTACCTTCTTCTTCCTCTCTGTGGTCTTAATGTGATCTTATATGGTGTGTTTCTAGGCTGGTCATTGACAGTCATTTATCCACAACTTAATTAACTAGGTAAACCAAGGTTTTGATCACTGGATTTGTACCCCCTAGATCTCAGCAAACATCCCCTTTGCTTTGAAGCTGGAAATGTTTACACTGCCAGGTGTATTTTTTTTTCTAAACTCGTAGTCACCTATATTTGTAACAATAACATACAGTAGGAATATATGCTACAAAAAAGAACTATATACAAATGTCCTATGGCATGCCACAAGGCCATGCAGCAAGGGGCTAGGACAGCCCTTTGTTACTCCAATGTATAGACATACATCAAGCTTTTAAAGGATGAAAGGCTCTTGCTTTGTGTTTTTTTCAGATGATAAGCATGGGTTTTACTAACTTGTTCAAATCTTTTTTTTAATAATATAATAGATTAAAAAGCATATCTTCCCCTTCACCTTATTCAATTTAACCAAATTTAATTACAGTAATTTACTTTAACTTTATGTTGGATAATTGTACTTATTGTAAACATTGTTTTTTTCCAACTTGGTTGACCTGGAAACTTTGTGTCACAAGGGAAAAACAGTATTTATTCTATGGGCTGTTTTTGCAACATCTTTTAATTCCTTTTAATTAATAATGACAGTAAAAGTTAAAACCCGGCTGGTAATGAAGAGAATGAAGGGCCAGACACCAGGGGGTTTTCATTTACAGTAACAATCAGAAATTATAAATATAAATTGGAAGAGTACTTGATGACTTCAAGGAATCAGTAAACATTATAATTTAATCTCATACACAGATTCTAAATATACAATATACAATTTATTGATATAACAACCCATACATAAACAACAAGCATAATAGAATATACAGTACTGTATCTGTGAAACAATCTGCTGAAATAAGGAGGCCTGGTCATTGACTCGGGGATTAGAAGCATCAGAGTAAATAACTTCAGAGTTAAAAATAAATTTACTATATGTTATGGTCTGCCTCAGGTTTTATCACTCTCAGATAATTATATTACATTCATATTTTCCGACACCAGTAGCTCAACTTCAAGAATTATAATATGAATAAAGAAGTTTTATATTCAAAATCAGTTTGCCAAAGGCCCTAATGAGTTCAAACTCCCCACTGAGAAGACAGAGATCACTTGTTTGAACCAGAGTTTGACTTGACAGCTGCTTGTTCTGTTTGTGTGTGTCCCAGGGCAGAATAAAGAGAGACAAAGAGGGGAGAGCTTTGCCTATCATTGCTTGGAACAGCACTGCCACAGGATAGTGTGTCTGAACTTTGGCCTTGAAAAACTGTCTGTGCACAGTTGTCTTCTTGGGTCCAGCTACAGGTAGACAGGTTAGACAGGTGGAAAAACTCTAAAAAGCTAAAGCTTATTAGTAAATATGTTCAGATATTCAGGATGTCAACAAAAAGAAAGAGTTCCACAGTCTTTTTTGTTGATCAGGTGACAATTACAGTAGGTTGACAAACAGAAAAAATATTTTGGGTAGAATTGTGTACTTTACTGATTCTGAGCCAGGCATTTTGGAAATAAAAACATTTAAGGCCTCACTATGACTGCTTGCAGTCACATACTGTAGTCAGAAAATTCAGATTGCTAGATTAGAGAGGTGCTCTAGAGAGAGAGAGGTGAGTAGCCAGTGTGCTAACCAACAAGAAAATGAGCTGGGTGCTAGCTATAAAGTTATGATATCACAAGTCAGGTTTCAACTCTGCAAATCCCTCAGTGGTGGATATTCCTTTGGGTAATGAACAGTGACCTTAGACCCGGGGTCTTGGGAAGAAACAGACTACAGGCTAAATGGACCCATCTGTGTATAGATCATTATATGGTTTAGCATTGGATACAGCTTTATGGTCTCTCTTATCACAGGGTCACGTAGCCACATTCCTATGCATTTAGACAGAAGCCCAAGCAGTCTTGTGAAGTACAGATGCAGCCATTCAAAATGCACGTTACAAACCCGTACCGCGGGCAACTACCCACATTTTACCACTAAAGGGAAATGTTAGTTGCTGAGCATAAAAAGAAGAGGAGCATAATGCATCTGAAGGTCATTAACGATATTAATTTAGGAACATAAACATATTACTGTATGTAAACTGTACTGTATATGGCTGGTCTTGGTAGTTTAAAGAAAAAATACACACCAGTCTTCCATTTCTCCCTAAACATTTTAAGCATCAAAGTTTTATGAAACGGTCCCCAAATATGCGATTGCTGTATAGAATGAATTTTAATTTAAAAAATTATTTAACACGAAAATTAAGCTGTTTACGTTCCTCCGCCTGAGAATATAGTCAGTCATTGCTACACAGCCACAGGTAGCAAAGAGAGGACATTTGCTAGCCAATATGATAAAGGAATAAATGATTTTTTTTATTTCTTTTGCACATTTATTTGAACATTTCCATCGATTGTACAAGCACTTGGAAACTGTCCAATCCCTTTAATGCTCCGGGCATTCTCCCGGTCTGGCGCCGGTCTGTGTCTTCTAGGATATAATGCCGGCGATTTGTGTTAAAATTGGGTTTCCAATAACGCCGCAGCAAACTCTTGTTTTTATGTCCACTATAACGGACAATCTCCCTTGCTTTTAAACATAATTTCCTAAAATGAAAATGCGACAGAATTCTGGGGTGTCCCTATACCAGAGATTACAGTAGGCTTCAGAATGGTGATTGGCTGACACCATCTGACACCCCTCTGACTGGGGAAAAAAAACTTGCTGATCTGTTCTACATAGGAGGAAGAAAGCAACATACAGATGCAGCCATTCAAAATGCGCAGGCGATACCGCATTATTTTCCGGTACGCTGTACGCAGTCTACCGCAAGTTACCGTTAAATACCGCAAGTTACCGGTAAATACCGCTAGCAAAATAATAGTATCCGGAATTTCCGCAAGGTGGAGCTAATAAAGCTCAACCTCTCATGTTTGAGCTGTAGCCATCAAAGTCTTTAATGAAGATATTACTAATAGTATTAATAATAAATGACCTTGGACAAGCTGTAAACTCAAAGTATTGCCCTGGTCCACATTCTTTTTTTCATTGACCGTCTTTGTAAAAGTAACACCACAGCATTTCGCAATCACGCATTTTTTTCCAATCATGCAAAGTACAGTAATTTTTGAGAATTGATTCACCATGCCTTACACATGCTCATAAAAGAGATTGATTTAGGAAAATAAACATATTACCGTATGCAAACTGTACTGTATACAGTATGTATATGTATATTCAATGTCTTAACTGTGCCCGTTTAAGTATTGAATATTTATATGGAATTTTACCACTGAAGGGAAATCTTAGTGCCTGAGCATAAAAAGAATAGGAGCATACTGCAACGCGTGTGAAGGCCATAAACGATATTAATTTTGGAACATAAACATACAGTATATGGCTGGTCTCGGTACTTTAAAGAAAACATACACGAAACATGGTTTCATTATGACCAGAATCGGTCTTGAGATATTTTTAACTTGATTTACAGTATTTGAGAGGTATGTCTTGACACCGATACTACGTAAGTACTGCTCACATACTGTATATGTTTCTAGGTTTATATTATGCATTTCATACGGTCAAATTACTTTTGAGCAACTAATAAGAAGCGCGAAACGGTATGCCCAGGGCGTTTTAGTTTCGTTTTGTGCGGGGACTGCTTTAACTATATCGCCGTGGATTGATTAGAGATATACATACAAGTACATACAAGTCATTTTTTAAATGTTGTAGTTTGTCTTGTAAAAATGTTACGAGAACATCATCTGTCAACAATTACACAGGTTCTGTTTCCATATTGCGGATTTTGGTTACGTAATATTATTTTCTAATTTAACGTTGTGAATATATGATTTGGGCAAACAGAGCCGCAAAGAAGTACATTATGGGTTGTTGTTTTTTTTTGCAGTTTTATCTAGAACAAGCGATGCTTAAACCTTTGTCTGATTCTTGTGAAACTATCCACACGACAGTTACCCACAGTAGGAGTTGACTTCAGTGATGTCACTGATGGGATGTTTCTAAAAATCCATCCTCTGTAAAACGTCTTCTCTAGTTGTCCTGCATATGTATTTGCTAATTAAGCTGTGTGTTCTGAGCCTGGATCTCTACATTTCTGTATGAACCAGCTTAGAGGGCTAAAGACAGCTTGTGTTTAAATTGAGTGTAAGGTAATTTATGCTTCTAAAGTCATGGTCAGCATTTATTATTGTACTGTGCTATAAACTTGTTCTGTGCCTAGTCACATTATTTTATAGCGTTTTTATAGCGTTATCAAATCTGGTGGTGCTGTGTGTTAGTTTCCTGACTCCCATGTCACATGGTCTGTGATTGAATCCCATGGAACTACTGTACAGTATCACTTTATTTTTTAACAAACATTTCTTTGAAAAAATGAAATGTTTCCCTTGGTCAGAGATTAAATAAAACCTCACTCGCATCAAACAAATTTATATTTCTAAATATCACAACATGATCGAATTTAAGTCTTTTTAATAACAATGAATAGTCACCTATGCATTACAAAATAAACATTTATATTGATTTGAATCGCGTTTTGATTTAAATCGTAAACGCGTGTTTAAATATATGTGTTTAAAGGCGATATACTGTATAAAAGCGCTGATTCTTATGGAGTGTGTTCCGCCGGGGATTCAAAAAATTTATTTTTTTTAATCGCGTATCTAAGGAAAATTGCAGTATAACTTTGTTAATGCACAAACAGTGGCATGTTACATTATAATTTGGGTGTCTCCCCTTGCCAGAAAGCTCTAAATTGCATTTTGAGTGCGGTTTTTGACTTTTTCTAAATTGCAACCCATAAATAAAGCTTATAAAGCTTAGACTAACTGTATTCTAAACTGTATTACAACGTAAATTGCAAAAATGCACTGGGAATCTGTCCAAGCCCTCCTACGAAAATTATTTAAACTGCGACACTGATCATTCATCTCTAAATAAACTTTATTTTATATAGCGTTTTAGGCGAATAGGTAATTAGATTGCTCATAAACCTAATCGCTTTTTCTACATAAACACAGCGTGATTGCTCTCTGAAAATGCTTTTCCTTTATATTTAGGCTCAGATTTCAACTATAGATCGCATTATTATAAACTTTCTTGGAAAAATGTATTTTATGTAAACCATGTTTGCTATTAATTCATTTAGGGCTAAAATACATTCATTGTTTTCCAATCGAGTCGAGTTGACATTAGAAGCTTGCCACTCCCGGACTGTTACACCAACGCATTAGCATGTTAAAGCGACTTAATTGAGGTGCCCAGCTACCAGTTAACACTGTACTTCCTACTTTAAAAATACTTGTGAAACCGGTTTAATTCGTCACAGCCAGCACTCCTGCAGAGAGGGGGTTGTACTCGTAAAGTAGAAGCAGGCGAGATTTCCAGCGAAAGACACCTCCCCCCCTCAAAAACCCAGTTAGCAGCAAGGCTTTATGTTGAAAATTGAGGTGGATTTTGTTTATAATAAAGAGGAGAAACTGGGATGGGAGGAGGGTTTGGTTTTGCATAAGGGGCGGGATTATGATAATTGGAGGATTTTCGAGATTACAATGGTTTGGTATATTTGATTTTGTATTGTGGTCGTTATCTATGTTTTTGGTTGGTATTATGTTTATATGGTTGTTTTTGTTGGTTGGTTGTTATTATGGTTATTAATAATACGATCTATAGTTGAAATCTGAGCCTAAATAAAAAGAAAAAGCAAGTGATTAGGTTTATGAGCAATCTAATTACTTATTCGTTTAAAACGCTATATAAAATAAAGTTTATTATTAATTTGCTGGACAGAGCAGTGAACATTATTATGCATAAGACAAAGATAACGATCCTGATCAGTTTAGAAATCTGTGTACGCTGTAAGGTTTTTACTTCTTAAACTTTTAAAATACACGTTTCGAATAGAAAGAAATCCTCTTCCTGGTACAGTCGCATGAAGAGACAGGCGAAACAGCCCTACACAGCCCTGTCGCGGTACACGAATATAATCATATCGTTATTAAATTCTTTAGATACGCGATTCCATATTATATTAGCAGAAAAGCTTAAACTACCACTTTTTCACACGTTATGCGCCCTCCCCCCCTCTTTCCCTCAATTCAATTCAATTCAAGCTGTTTTATTAGCATGGCAGATGGGTTCAATCAGTGTTGGGTATTTACTTTGCTTTGAGATTCCACTTTTAAAGGTGATATATAAATTTTTGACTAAAATAAATTGATATCTTTGTCTTCTAAGCTCTCTGTGTACAGTGGAGCCTCCTGTCCAGCCAGCACATATCCACAGACATTCACAACAGCGACATATCATAAAACAATTGCACATATAGTGTGCAAAAATGCACTTTATTTACTAAAAATAAGACAGAGATACTGTATCAATTTATGTTGCATTAGCCTGATTATGATTAAAAAAACACATATAATTAAACACGCGTTTGCGATTTAAATCAAAACACGATTTAAATTAATATAAATGTTTATATTGTATCGCATACTGTCCAGCCTCCATTTCTCTATAAAAATTTACTCTATTACACACACACACAATAGAAGCAGGAAGCAGAAGCAGGGACCATTGTCAGAAGGGAAGAAGGTGACTATTCATTGTTATCAAAAATGACTTAGAATCGATCATGTTGCGATATTTTGAAATATAAAAGTCAATTGATTGTCCATAATATCGCTATTCTATTTTTTCGAAGAAATGTTTGTTAAAAGAAAAGTCCAGCACCAGCTGGATTTGAACACACAACCTGCAAGTTGTTAATCAGGCACGTAGACCAGTAGGCTACAAGACAACTCGCATGAACAGGGAGGCGAAACAGCCCTACACAGCCCTGTCGCAGTACACGAATATAATCATATCGTTATTAAATTCTTTAGATACGCGATTCCATATTATATTAGCGGAAAAGCTTAAAACTACCACTTTTTCACACGCTATTTCACATGCTAGTTAAATACTTCGATGCTTGAAATGTTTAGGGAGAAATGGAATACCGGTGTGTATTTTTCCTTTAAAGTACCAATTCCTGGAATCTGACTGGCTGACACCCTTCTGAAGTGGTTCCATAAAATCTGGTATACGGAAAAGAAAGCATTGATAAAAAAAGCCTGGATTCTCATGTATCTCATACAAGTATCTTTTAATACAGTCTTTGCTGTGCTCTTGAGGATCCTTGTGATGTTTTGAGCTCTAGTTGAATGATAAGTGTCGCATTTTAAATCATTTTCGTAGTTAGAAATTGTGAAACGCCCTGTTAAAAGCAAGGGAGTTTTTATGCCCGTTGAAGTAAAACAAAATGCCTGACAAAGTATGGCTTGGACAGATTCCAAGTGCTTGTACAAATGTGCTAAAGAAATTATACTTTGACTATACAGCTTGTCCAAAGTCATTCATTATTAATACTATTAGTAATATCTTCGGTAAAAGGCTTTGATGCATAAATATTTCTGATAAAGGTAGGTTGTGTACTTTTGTCCAGCTGAGCAATCTTGCTTTCATAAAATATATACGCGATTCAATATTATATTCCCTTTTAATCAAATTCTAAAAGTATGCCTGTTGACTCCGGTATCTCTTTAGTTAAAGACTTCGATGCTTAAAATGTTTAGGGAGAAATGGAATACTGGTGTGTATTTTTTCTTTAAAGTACCAAGACCAGCCATATACTGTATGTTTATGTTCCAAAATTAATTTCGTTTATGGCCTTCACACGCGTTACAGTATGCTCCTATTCTTTTTATGCTCAGCTACTAAGATTTCCTTTCAGTGGTAAAATTCAATATCTACAACGGGCACAGCAAAGACGTTTACTGTAAGTCTTTCTACGACAGACCAACGGACCACGAGTGCCCCTGTCGGTCAACCAATCACGTACTGCGGTGTCTCGCGTCATCTTGCGTCACAATGCGCGACGCCACCTGCAGTACGTGTCTGTAATGCGCACTTTGAATGGCTGCATCTGTATGCTGCTTCTACCCAAAACGCGTATTTTAAAAGTTTAATTAGGAAGTAAAAACCTTATAGCGTACAGAGATTTCTAAGCTGATCAGGAGGAAGAAAAATGTTTCGCGCATAAAAAGTGGTTATTAACTATCGAAATCTGTTTTATTTATTTTATTTTTATTTAGATTAAAAGTTGCCGTCACCCCCATTTCCATTTAAATTGCAAACCCGTGTTTAATTAAATATTTTTATTGATTCACAATCTGGCAGTGCAACGTAAATCGTTATCTTTGTCTTCTGCATAATAATGTTCACCTCTCTGTCCAGCAAATTAATAATAAACTTTATTTTCATCGTCTCCACTTTAAAGGTACCCCCGTAATATTGTATTTCATTGCACTTTGACAGATTGTCTTTAAATCAATTGTTGTCAGAATATCCCCACCTCCAAACAAGAACAAAATTGCAGCGATTTTATTAACTGGCTGTTTCAGTAACTTAAAGTACATATTTAAAGTAATAATTTAACAATATATGTAAATGTTTTAAGATATGTTTATGTTGTGAATGTCTGTAGATTGTATTTTATTTTTAGTTTTTGTTTTGTTTCAAGTTAATTTTATAAGGGAATCTTGATTAAAATACTTTTATTTTTTCAGACAGAATTCACATTCGCTGCAGCCAAATGGCCTTGCAGATCAGATATCAAGGAACAAAACAATTATCCTCAATGGAATCGCTTTAACATGGTAATGTGTTGGTGTAACACTCTGTGTCTACAGTACATTGTAAACAAACCAGTTTCACAGGTATTTTCAACCCCCAGCCACTGTTGTTTCATCGGTTGTTATCCTGTAAAGCACTTTGAGGAGCCAACTTTAAAGGTGCTATATAAAACAAAGTTTATTATTATTATTAATATTGATCATACTTTTCCTCCCAGAACTTGTAAATTGTTGTTGTTATCCTGTAAAGCGCTTTGAGAAGCATACTGTCCAGGTTGTCAGGTGCATTCTCTTGTAAAATAATAAGTAGAGCTTTGGGCTTATTAGTGCTCCACTTACAGCAACCCAATGTAAATACATTATGTCTCCAAATCCACCACCACTTGTATGAATCATAGCCCTGCCAAACGATGCAAATTCCGCTGCAATGGTTGTGTGCAGGAATTATTCAGAATGGCATCTCCATGTTCAAGTAAACACTGCTCTGTGTGCAAATGCAAATGCATTTAAAAAAGTTTTTTTTTTAAAAAGCCACCTTTAAAGGCGCTATATAAAATAAAGTTTATTATTATTATTATTGATTAAAGCGCTTTGAGAAGCATACTGTCCAGCTTGTCAGGTGCATTCTCTTGTAAAATAAAAAGTAGAGCTTTGGGCTTATTAGTGCTCCACTTACAGCAACCCAATGTAAATACATTATGTCTCCAAATCCACCACCACTTGTATGAATCATAGCCCTGCCAAACAATGCAAATTCTGCTGCAATGGTTGTGTGCAGGAATTATTCAGTATGGCATCTCCATGTTCAAGTAAACACTGCTCTGTGTGCAAATGCAAATGCATTTAAAAAAAGTTATTTTTAAAAAAAGCCACCTTTAAAGGCGCTATATAAAATAATGTTTATTATTATTAATATTGATGATATTCTTCCTCCCAGGACTTGTGAAATTGTTGTTGTTATTGTAGTTATCCCGTAAAGCACTATGAGAAGCATACTGTCCAGCATATTGTATTTCATTGCACTTTAACAGATCGTCTTATACTCACTTGTTGTTAGAATATCCCCCAAGAGGATATTCCCCCCAGGAGGATATAGGGGATATCCCCCAAGAGGTATCCAGGTAACAGTGAAACAGGCGTACAGTCTGGGGAGATCGCCCATTTTCCATGTAAATAGTTCCCCTTTTCCGCACCCCTTGGTGTGTCTCTCTCTCTCTCTGTCTCCCTCTCTCTCGGGCCCACGCTCTTGGCGGGCTTGTCTTGTGTCTCTCTCTCGTCTGGGCACGGGAGTGCTGCTGGCTGGTGGTGACGGAGAAGAAATAAAGCGTAGTTTTTAACTCCACAAGTTTGAGTCTCTGTGTTCGTCCTCAACGAACTCAAATTCATTACATTGGTGTCAGAAGCGGGAGGATGGACAGTTAACAGCCGATGATGTCGGACTCAGAGAAGCGCCGGGTCCCCCAGCAGCCGAGTGACCCCCTAAAGCGCCTTTTGGGGGCGAGCAGCAGCCGCCAGGGGCCGGGACGACCCCTCAGCACCGCCAGTGGCTACAGCCCTTATCAGGACTACCCCACGGTGACCTACTCAGCGGAAGGGGGCCCTTTCCCGGGTCACCTCAGGCCGTGTGGCAGGAAGGAGACGCCAGACCAGCGGGGTCCAGCCCGCCACCCCTGCTCCAGCCTGCGCCAGTGAGACCGAGCCGTTATAATGGGGAGATCCCATGGCAGATGTTTGAGGCCCAGTTCCAGATGGCGGACTGGGCAAACGGCTGGTCTCAGGTGGAGATGGTGGGCCACCTCTCTGCCGTCCTGGAGGGGAAGGCCTGCCAGGCTTTGCTGGATGTACCCGGGGACCAGCGGTACAACTACGCGGCGTTGGCGTCGGCCATCCGGAGGCGTTTTGGAAGGAGAGGGGAGGCGCTGGTTCGCCCAACGCTGCTGCCTAGCAGGAGATCCACTGGGTCCAGTCGCCGCAGATGTGGCCTACTTAGCCCGCCAGGGTTACCCTACTCTCCCGGAGGAGGCCCAGGCGTTCCTCTGGGCCCTGGCGTCGACTGAGGTGCAGCACCACGTGATGCTGGCCGCGCCGGTCTTCTTGGAGCAGGCCCTGGCTCTGGCTGAGCAGGCTGATGCTGTATTCGAGGAGACTGGTGGGCACCAAAAGGATGGGGGCGCGGGGATTAAGATGGGGAGGAGGAGATGGCTAGCGCGGCGACACCGGAGGAGCGACGACGGCGGGTCATCTGCCACCGCTGTGGCGAGAGGGGGGCCCGGGAGTGCCAGGGCCCGGAGCCCTGGGGACTCTGGAGGCCGTCGGGAAACGGGAGCAGGGCGGCCTAAAGGGGGGAAGGCCGCCCTTGAGCGACGCTACCCCTTGCTCCGGAAAGCCAGAAGGAGCGCTTCACCCCGCCTGCTGTAGGAAGGGTTGGCCACAGCCGGGGCTTATTTCTTCCCTGCCTCATCGAGGGCAGACCCTGCCAGGCCCTTGTCGACACTGGTTTCGACCATCACCCTGCTGTGGCCTGGTGTCCTGCCGGGCACCGAGGCAGCCGGACCCCCAGGGCGCTCACCGTGCACTTTGGGGCTGCGAGGGTGAAGCACCCCTTCTACCTTGCCCTAGTCCACGAGGCTGGCCAGCAGGCGGGGTGAAGCGCTCCTTCTGGTTTCTGGAGCGGGGGTAGCGTCGCTCAAGGGCATCCTTCCCCCCTTTAGGCCGCCCCGCTCCCGTTTCCCGACAGCCTCCAGAGTCCCCGGGGCTGGGGGAACCGGCAGTTCTCTGAGTCCGACATCATCGGCCATTCACTGTCCATCCTCCCGCTTCTGACACCAATGTAATGAATTTGGGTTCATTGAGGACGAACACAGAGACTCAGACTTGTGGAGTTAAAAACTGCGCTTTATTTCTTCTCCGTCACCACCCGCCAGCAGCACTCCCGCACCCAGACGAGAGAGAGACACAAGACAAGCCCGCCAAGAGCGCGGGCCCGAGAGAGAGACAGACAGAAAGAGACAGAGAGAGAGAGACACAAAGGGGTGCGGAACCAGGGAACTATTTACATGGAAAACGGGAGATCTCCCCAGACTGTACGCCCGTTTCACTGTTACCTGGATACCTCTTGGGGGATATCCTCTATATCCTCTTGGGGGGAATATCCTCTTGGGGGATATTCTAACAACAAGTGATTATAAGACGATCTGTCAAAGTGCAATGAAATACAATATGCTGGACAGTATGCTTCTCCAAGTGCTTTATGGGATAACAACAATAACAACAATAATTTTACAAGTCCTGGGAGGAAGAATATCATCAATATTAATAATCATAAACTTTATTTTATATAGCGCCTTTAAAGGTGGCTTTTTTTAAAAAAAAAACTTTTTTTAAATGCATTTGCATTTGCACACAGAGCAGTGTTTACTTGAACATGGAGATGCCATACTGAATAATTCCTGCACACAACCATTGCAGCGGAATTTGCATTGTTTGGCAGGGCTATGATTCATACAAGTGGTGGTGGATTTGGAGACAAAATGTATTTACATTACACAGAGACTCAGTAGCTATAGAAATAAGCAATATCAAAATAGAAATATTATGGACACACAATTGACTTTTTAAAAAAAAAACTTTTATTGGACAGCTGTTTTTTTTTGACAGCTTGACACAAGTTTATCAGTGAAAAGACCACGGGCATTCTTCCTCCCCCCTACATTCTCAGAGTAGAATAGAATTTATTATTAGCACAATTTATTACAGTGCTAATTTTAATATTATTGATTACTAATAGTTTATGCTAACACCTAGCTTTCTTAACGCGAGAAGTACTACCATAAGTACTGTACAGTAAGTACTTACTGTACTGTACTTAAGAACTACTAGTGTAAACAAAAAAAAGGGGTTTTGGAGGGGGGGGAGGTGTCTTTCACTGGAAGACTCGCCGCCTTCTACTTTGAAAATATCTGTGAAACCGATTTAATTCGTCACAGCTGGCACTCCCGCAGAGAGTGATGAAAACCGCGCAGCGCCAGGCGAATGCACATTAATATGTTGGGCTTTTGGGTTCGGGTGGATTTGCGTCCTACAGTTCAACCTGCGGTACCGCTGTGTACTGTACATACAGTACAGTACGAACGTGTTATTTTGAAATATAAAAAATGTCAATATACTGTAGGAGAAATTGAGTATTGGTATGTATTTTTTCTTTAAAATACCAATAACAGCAACATACAGTTTACATAATATGTTTATGTTCCTAAATTAATATCGTTTATGACCTTTTTGACCTTTGTTATGCTCCTCTGCATTTTATGCTTAACTACTAAAATTTCCCTTTAGTGGTAAAATTCCATATAAGTATTCAATACTAAGCGGATTAAAATATGCACAGTAAAGAGATTAAATATTAAAATCTTTTCACTAACGACCAATACACCACATTATCTTCCGTGTCGCATTAACATTGGAATGTTTTTTTTACAAGTATCAAAAGAAGCGATACACAACCTGTCTCCTCTATAACTCTTCAGTTTACAGAGAAATTCCGCCAGAGCCTCACAACATTGTCCAATAATACTCTTCTTGTGTCTAATTTTTAGTTAAGCAGGATTTGAGCTACAGACCATAACAGACCAAAAAACAGGATCCACCTGCGATTCGGGTGTTAACAAAACATGTTTACAAAGAAAGTGAAATACAGTAATACTACCAGCTATATAGATACATATATTTAGATATTTAGATCCTTAAATTAATATCTTTATTAATTTCTTTAGATACGTGATTACATATTCTCGATTATAAAACAGATAATTCCGGTCCTGGAATCTGACTAGCTGACACCCTTCTGAAGCGGTACCATAATCTCTGGTATACGGACACCCCAGAAATTTGACTTTTTACTGTTTGATAAATTTTAAAGACTAATTTAACTTAGCGTAGATAAGAAAGCGTAGATAAAAAAGCTTCTAATGTATCTTTTGATGTCTCTTGAGGATCCTTGAGATGTTTTGAGCTCTGGTTGAATGATAAGTGTCGTAGTTTAAATAATTTTCGTTGTTAGAAATTATGAAACGCTCTGTTAAAAGCAAGGGAGTTTTAATGTCTGTTATACTAAAAGAAAATGCCCGACGAACTAGGGATTGGACAGTTTTCCCATCCTTGTTAGTTAGATCAACGAAATGCTGTGGTGTTACTTTTTGTCGATGAAAAAATAAAGTATTTTCATTTAAAATGACAGTTACAAATAATGTGGAAAAGCGTAATGCTTGTCCAAGGTCATTCATTATTAATACTATTAGTAATATCTTCGGTAAAGGCTTTGATGCATAAAATATTTCTGCATAATTAAAATATTTATGATAAAGGTAGGTTGTGCACTTTTGCCCAACTGAGCAATAATGCTTTCATAAAATATACCAACTTCTTAATGACTGATGATTAACATGCTGTAATACACAGTTTAAATTTAAAAGCTCAAATGCTGTACATGAGAGGTTAAGCTTTATTGGCTCCTCCTGGCAGTTTTACAAGGTGATTCCGAATACTTTCCGATATGATGTCATATGACGCATGATACTGTGTCATGCCGCGTTAGGATGCGACACGCCCACTGCATGGTACTGTGGTGTACCTCACGCGTTTTGAATGGCTGCATCTGTATATACAAAGATTGTTAAAAATCTTTAATAACATTTAATTCAAAGTGAAATAATATGCTTTGATGCTACACCACAAGTGTCAGGTCAGTATAATAATATAACAATATAATATAGTGCCTTTAAAAGTGACTTCTCAAAGCACTTTACGCAGAGAGAAAAAAAATAAATAAAGTAGCAGGAAAGCAAAGGGAACCAGTTAAGTAACAGCCATTCTAAAGAAGAATCTTTTGAGTCTAGATTTGAAAGAGCTCAGGGAAGGCGACGTTTTGACTCTTCAGAGTTTTGGAACATAGCAGGAAAAGGCCCTGTCACCCATAGAGTGTACTCGGGCTTGGAGGACAGACAGGAGTCCAAAATTAGATGAACAAAGGTTGGAAGGTGGGAGTAAGATGATAATAACTCAGACAGGTACTGAGGTGCCAAGCCATGTGAAGCCTTAAAGGTGAGCATGAGGATTTTGAAATTTTGAAATTGTTAACCAGCTTTTCAGCAATAGTTGGCAACAACATAGGACGTAGTCTGGTGATATTTCTGAGGTGCAAGAATTATGTTTTTACAACATGTTACATACGTGGGTCAAATATCACACTCAAATTGTTCAATTCAGATTGCAAGTTAAGTACAGTCCTATCCACAGATAAGGTTACTGCATTGACTTTACAATGATGGGGGGTGCCAAGAAACATGATTTAAGTCTTTTCACAATTTTAGACCTTGTGCTTTTAATAACTGCCCAAGTGGAAACATGTAAATACTGAAAAGCAAAGGCCCCCATATCATGCCCTGAGGAACACCACATTATCTAGACCAATTTCAGATCTGAAACTGCTAAGGGAGACAAAGTGAAGACATTCAGTGAGGTAAGACTTAAACCTCACAAGTTACTGTTTAAGAGCAGTATCAGAAACCCCATACAGTCTCAAGATGAGAAAGTAAAATTTCATGGTTAAAAGCAGCACTGAAGTCAAAGAGAACAAGGGCAGAAAAAGAACCAGAATCAGAAGCCATAAGAAGATTGTTAGTGACTTAACCAGGGTAGTTCCTGTGCTGTGTAGTTGTCTGAAACCAAACTGAAGGAGGTTCAAAGAGGTTATTTACAATGAGACATCTTAAGCTGTCAAAAGACTGAGTACATTTTTAGATGGAGAGGAGAAACTGAATCGAGTCTTTTAACAGATGTGTCTAGTGCTTGCTTAAAGTCTCCACCTAAAGTTATTGATCCTAATGTGTAAGATTAGAGCAATTAACAGACAACAGTCACAGATTGTGGGGTATTTACATCAGGAACATACACACCATTGACTTAAAGTGTGACTCCTGGAGTCATGTCATCTGAGCACTAGGTGTCTGTAATAGGTAAGGCCTTATTCTTTTTATGTGGCTGAAACTTTATCTAAAGCAATTTATATATTTGTAATGTATTTTACTAGAGCAATTATGTGAATCACCTTGCTTAAAACTAAAAAAATTCTGTGCATTATTTCTGCAGGTTTATTTTTGATTCAGAACAAAAAATATGTTAAGAGATGATTCTCTGTAGTACTGTTTTGGATTCAATTATAGACCTCACTATGAAATGTCTTCTAGGACTTATTCTGTTTTCACAAAAAAAGTAACAATATCCATTTTTACACTAAGGAATGAACCAGGAATTATTTTGTCACCCTCTAGTTTGTCTTGCATTTCACAATATTTTAGATTATAATGGCATTTGCAGTTTTACTATCTGTTTAGTCAATTTGAAAATATTATTTTTGTTATTTTGAGGAAAATAAAAATCATGAGAATTTTTCTCTAATTTAATTTCAGATTATACAATTATTTTTGTAAGTGTTAGCCTCATGAATCAAAAGGAAACTATTTTCCTTTAGGAGACATAGTGTTTGACTATGTGCTTTTATAGACTAAACATAAATAGGGACTTGCTGAGATAATAGAGGGTCCTAGGGAAACATAGATTTTATGCAACTGCCTTCATTTTGCAATTACCACAGCCTGCCAGTAAATTTCACTTACACCCTGGTGTTAAATCTTCTCTTATTATGTTTCCCTGTTGTGAAAAACTGTTGTCCATAAAACAAGGAATTTGAGAGTGTTGGTTCTTTGTAGCTATATTTCCTCAGGAGTGAACACCGATATCTGTTCTCAGAACAATGATTTAAACCAGGTTTTGCTCTTTTCTAATAACAGAAAGGTTAGAGTTTAATAACAGGAATTTGTCACTTGTAGAAGTCATTAGCAGACAGCTTTGTCTCCTGTACACTACACACATAATGTTCTACATTTTATCCAATAATACTTTACTCATGGAAACTGTGCTGTAGTTTGTCAGCCTGTATTATAAAAAAAAAACATTCTACACATAAAAGTATATATTTTTTCACACAGATCACCCAAATTTATATTTAAATTCAGTATTAAATATGGATATATTGTGGTTTCATTAGATTTAGATAAAGAAATATGATTTTATTAGTTTTAATCTGATATTGTTGTCTTTCAGATCATTTGTTAAATATTTAACATGATAAAGCTAACAATTTAGCCAAAGAATAATTAATATTTACTACAGTAAAAAAATTAATAACAATAGAAACCAGCAGTATAAAAATGGTCATATATATTTTGAAGCCCTTCACATACTGAACTTAATCATGGAATGGATACGGACAAATCTGGATAGGGATTACAATGCACATAAATGCACCATCGTATAGTTGTATATGTATGTTGATATAGTATAGTGACTGCCTGTCATAAAAGAACCATGCCCTGACATAAAAGCTATAAAACTAAGGTAGGTGAAATTGAAGTGTTCATGAAAGCTGTGTACTGTATATACAGTATAGCTATACAATATTGGAAATAATTACGGAAATAGATAAAATGAGGAATATAATGCACATTATATCAGCCCACAGACCTGAAACAAATGTACATGTTCAGAACTCAAGAAGGCCCAACGGATGAAATGTTGAGTATTGATTTCTTTACTTTTCTGAGTGGAAATAAACTAGAATTATTACAGACGAGTAGTTATGAACTCTTTGCAGGTTAGTGAGAGAGTCAGATGGCTACGAGTCTGAGAGGAGAGAGGCAGCAGAGTGGTCGGTAGTTCCAGGCTAGAGGTGGAAGTCCGGTTTGAGAAGGCAGCGAGGCAAACAATTTCAGAAAAGGTGCGAGACTAAAGACTAGTCAAAAGGCCCAACGCTAGAAAGATCTGTATGTCAGTAGCCAGAGGTTTGAGGATGACGCAAGCTCAGGTGGTGGATAGATTCCTAATACTGAGTGAGGACTAGGAGTGAATGGAGGGTTTAAATAGTGAGGGACGAGGAGATTGAATAATGAGGGACAATTGGTGCCGGCTGTGCTCGTAACAAGAATTTTATGAAGCGAGGCAAAAAACATATCAGAAAATACTTGGGGGTATCTAAGCAGAATGGGGTTATATTAAGCAGAATGATTTTAGACATTATTGATAGCTGAAATAAAGCTTATGCAAGGACTCCGGTCCAGGAGTGAAGTGATGTCCTGTGTGTGATCTTGTCAGGATTCTGACTACCGTTTTCTGGATATTTCTGGAATTTTAAATGTAGTTTCAGAGCAAGGCATTACCATAAAAAGTCCTGGAAAAACAAATTTGTGAATCAGCTACAGCTTTTTCAGCTATAGACACAGACAGCCTAGTACACACTCTGAATATATATATATAATTAGATCAATCTGTTGTAACAATCAGAACTGAAGCTTTTGTCTGAGTCTGTGCTGCCAAAGAAACTATAAGGGAAAAGTCTGCTAATAAAAAAAACAGGTTTAAAACAAAAGTTTTAACAGAATAAGTAAATAAACAAGAAATAAAGCAAACACATGTTAATGTCATGACCACAATTGAAATTACGCTGGTGCACAGAACTCCACAGTAAAATACCTCCCTCTACAGGCAACTACCTATTCAGCCACTTAATCCACCTGTAACTGTATTAACAGAGATCACTACCACTGGAATGCAATTAATATATTAATTATCTTGTCCACCATCAGATACTTAAGCATTGTAAAGACAGCACCTTTCACTCTGCCATAGAGTTCCACTTGAGTATTTGCAGTTTCACCGGTTCATTTCTCCCTGGGACTTCTTGCTGTGTCCTTCGGATCTCGAGTTTTGGATTGTCATTTAGTTCCTGCCTGCTTCTCTGTGCTTGACCATGCTTGTCTGACAACAGTTTTTGACAGTCTTTTTGTGTACCAAACTTGGACTGTTTCTTAGACTACTCTTTGACTCTTTCTGTGTACTGTCCTCCTGTTATTCTCCAAATTTATATCTCACCTGATTATTTTTCGCCCAGACAACATTCACTTATGGTTTGTAACATGTGCTTCTCCTTTGGTTGAGTATAAACTAGTTCTGAATAGATTGTGTTTCAACATTTGCATTCCATAGTGATAGCCAGAATAAGAGAAAACAGATTTTATCAGTCCGTTGTGTAGTTTTCAAGTCCAATATTTTTCGTGCAAATCCAATATATCAATATATTGAAGCTCCAAGCCCCGGACTGAGATGGTGAGGATGCCGTTGCGAAGCCTGTGCTGTTGGGACACTCCTGGACTCGCTGGTAGGTGGGCTTCCGGGCGTCCATCTTCCATAGCTGAGCCCAGAATGGTAGAATTGTAGGGAGGGGCTGGATAGGAGTCAGGTGCAGGAAAATCAACCTAAACAAGAAAGAGCCGGGGCGCCCTTAAGAGGAGGGACTTGCAATTGTGACAAAGTAGAATAATTTCAGGTTTGGAATGCACCACAGAGATCTCCCTATTTCTATAAGGGAATTATAAGCACTTTTTACAAGAGTATGTGGATCTACCTTACACTAGATTTAAAGTATTCTACAAGTTTAGTTATAGTTAGATAAGAGGAAAGTTAGATATGAGGTAAAAATTATTCAAATCATTCAAAGCCATTAATTTTTTAGTTACTGACATTATGATTTTAAAAGCTCATTATGTTAGGGAGTCATGTATATTAGTAAGGACCAATGAGCAAAGCAAAGAGAAACAAGAGTAGGTTACATATGTGATACCAATTCAGTAAGACATACAGGAAATAGCAAAAACTGATAAACACACTCATTAATAAACTAAAAGAACATTAAGACTGCTGTAAATATCTTGCTCTTCAAAAAAGCCCAAGCTCACTGTGATTTCCAAAGACACAATGTACAAAGAATATTGTGAAATAGTTATGGGAATATAATACCTGAAAAACCTTGTGGTAATATTGAGGTTGAATAGGTAGACTCTCAGAACAATCTACAAATGAGACAGTGCAAGTAACAGGACAAAGAATGGCACAAACAATTATTCTTATTAGGAGTGTTCCAATAGACAGTAGCAAAGATGTCAAGCCCACACACATGCATAAATAAGACCAAACAGAGTATCAGAGTATCAGAGTAACAGGACCAAACAAGAGTATCAAACATACTGCCATATGCAGGCCATTGGTTCATACCCTAAATGGAGAGCCCCAGGAAAGTTATAGACACAATCAAAGTAGGTTTAGAGGTACCCCCATCTAGGATACAAGTGAGACATACTCCACCAGAAGCAAAGTGGGACCCAAGAACAACAGCACAATGGAACTGATTACACAGGAAGATGAAGCAAGCAGCGGCATTCAGTAGCAGTCGTTTCACGCCATTTAAAATTTGAACAACTGATGCAAATAATGCTAAGATACATTTTAAATTAGGACACTGAAAAATTAAAGCGAACAATTTAATCTTTCAGTATATCTGCTTTATGACATTTGACTCAAATAGGATAAGTTCAGTCCAACATGCGATTAACAGTGTTATTTGATTGTTCTGGCAGCTAGATTTAATAGGGGTCATACATTAAGCCAGTTACAGAAGTTGCCCCCACCCCAACTGAAAGCTAGGCAATGTAAAACTTTGTTACTGCAGAAGACCTGATCTTTTGCAGTAGAGTTATTCACTGTCTAGGGAGTGACATTATGCAGGCTCAGAGCCTGCAAGCAGCTGGTCTCTTAATAAGTTCAAGTAGGTAGCTGCATCAGCATGTGTAGACTGCAAAGGAACAAGTAAAGGTTTATTCCATCCTGAAAAGAGAAGAAAAGAAACGCAAAGTTTCAGCTGTGGAGCAGGGGCAGGGAGAACTGCATTCGTTATATAGAAAAGTGTGGTAATATGAATGCACAATATATTGCAATAATTGAATTAACATAAACTTTAAATATCTTACTATAGTGCCATTGTTTTATGTTATTCCCTAATCCACACATTCAAAGCAATAAACAAAATAAACAAAAATAAAAAAGTAAATACACTTGTATATTCTATATGAAAGAACTTCATAATTGCATACAGTAAGTATTCAAATCCTTTACTGGACCTACCCCTCACATTCACAGCAAAAAACAAAACCAAAGAAAATTAATAATATGGAAGAACATTTTAAAAGTCATAATTGCATAAGTATATGGCAAACCCAAAGTAGTTTAGGTGCACAAAATTACCTTAATGATCCACATAATCAGTTGAGTGTGTTGTTTGTGTGCATTAACAGTATTTTACATTATTTTAGTTTAAATATGCCTATCTCTTTAATGCCCCTCATTCAGGTGGTAACTTTGAAGCATTCAACATTCAACCATGAAGGCTATGGAGCTTTCATAATAATTCAGGGACACATTTATATGAAAACACAGATAAGAAGAAGTGTTAAAAACATCCAAATTACCTTATGTATCTCTTTAAGTTATATATCTCTTTTATATTTTATAAAAAAACATATTTAAATGTATTACCCTTTAAGTTAATCATTAAGAAGTGGAAACTAAGCACACACTTCATAAATCAGACTGTCTCTCCAAATTGAGCAGCCAAGCAAGAATGAATTGGGGTGCCACCATGAGTCCACCAAAAACTGAGTGGCACAGTTCTGTAGCTGAGATGGCAAAAAATGTCTATGTTTTTTTCTACAAAAGGGGCTTGTATTGAACAGAAAAAAATCTCAAATCCCAAATGTGGATTGCAAATCACCTCAGTGATACTGCAAACATGTGGTAAAAAGTTTTGTGGTTAGAAAAGACAAAATTGAACATTTTTGGACTCAATGCAAAGCATTAATTCAAACCTGTGACTCAAACCTACAACCTGTGACATAGTGAATCACTCAGTCAACACTGTCACTGTTATCAATCATGTTTGTCATCTACAGGGAATATAAAGCTTTTAAAAACTGAGAAGAAATACACTGATAACTTTCTGAGAAAAACGCGATTCGGTCTGTTGGAGACCTAAAACCAGAACAAAGTATCACCTTCCAGGTGACCTAAATCACAAGGCCACTATTATATTGGAGTGGACTAAGAAAAAGAAAATGGTCTGAGTAAAGTCCTTTCTTGAATACTGTTGAGAATCTGTGGACAAGTTTGAAAATTGCTGTCCCTAAAGTATCCCCAAGCAACTGCTCGAGCAAATCCTTTGAGAAAAATGGGCAAAAAGCACAATAAGCCAGTGTGAAAACTTTCTAAAGATTTACCTAAAACATTTGTAGCTGTAATTGCTGCCACAGGTGCTTCCATCAAATATTTATTTCACAGGTTGATTTAAGCAGCCAACATATTTCATTCTTACAACATTTTAGTCTTTCTGACATTTATTGTAACTTAAATGTTACAATTCATCCTTAAATGTATCACATTGATCATTCATTTTTACGTTTTACATGTTTTACATAAAATTAATGTGTATGAATCACTTTGTAATTTTTAGATTGGGACACCATAGGTATGATCAGAATACTTTTGCAAGGTACTGTATGATGTTTTATTTTAGTTAATATACACAGCATTGAAAAATGTCTGATACTGCACTCTTAAAAGGTGAACATCAGTTTATCAAATTATTTCATTGTACTTAATTTTAAAACTATGTCACTTTAAATGGTTCTAAACAGCAATCCAGTTCATAGATAATCCACCATTTGAAAGGATAAAAGGAAGAAAGTGTTAGTCATTGTTTGCAATAAGTATACTGTATTTGAAATGTTAACATTTTGTAGGCTAGCATTTCATCTCTTTTTGTAACAGGAGACATTCCCAGCAGTTCAATTAGCTGCATTAGTGCATGTTCTCTCAAATGTAACTCATTTTTGTGACAGAAAAAATATATTAAAAATGTGAACCACTGCATATTTCTGCATCAGAGCAGTAGTCAGAATCACAACACAGCTTTGTGGTGAAATAGATTATGGTCACAAAGGGTTCAGTCCTGATTAGATAGATTAATTATTAAATGTATTTTAGGTCTAATCTCAGTCTGTTTAACCATCCACTTTTAAATCCTAGGGAGTATTATATAATTAAAACAATTAATCATTACAGTCACCCTGAGCAAGGGTTTAATGCATTTAGCCATTCTCTCATTATTGTATTCAACCTTTATAACACTCTGCATTATTATTTGCAAGATATGAATTATTTATTCTAAGAGTGTTTTCAAATTACTTGTGATAATACCTGTTCATTACAGAAGTAGGATTTTTCTAACCTTTTCCTTTGTTTCCTTTATTTTCTTACTTGAAACACTGATTGGTTTAATCATAATAAAGGTTGATAATTTATACTTTCTGCCAACACTCTGCGCTTCCCCAAAATATGTTCCCCCATATTACTTATACAATTTACTCTATTTAAAAGATCATTTATAATATTGTCTATAATCTTTAACCATTTCTGAAATGTTTGTTTCACAGTATTTGAATTATAAAGTACTTTAAAATAACTTGTTACATAGAGTATCCCATATAATGAAACACTAATGATAAACTAATACAATCTCACCAGGAATTTTCAAAATCCTAAAATTAGTTATTTTAGATAGATAAGAATTTATTAATCCCGTAGGGAAATTGATGTGTTACAGCAGTCCAGCCCAAGACAAGCAAAAACAGAAGACAACAAAATAAATATAAAATAAAAAATAAAAAAATAACTGTAGAAACAATAAAATATGTGCAAAATGTGCATAGGTTTATACAGACTGAGTGTCCAAAAAGTACAATGGAGAAAACATGCTGTCCATAGATGAGCAGATGAAGGGCTAACAGTCCGAGCCTAGGGCTGCATTATACACCCTGACAGCCGCCGGGAGGAAAGACCTGCGGAAACGTTCCCTTGAACACTGTAGCTGGAGCAGTCTGTTGCTAAAAGTGCTCCGCTGCCCAGTAACAGTCCCATGAAGCGGATGAGAGGTGTTGTTCATGATGGCTGTGAGCTTGGTCAGCATTCTCCTCTCAGCCACCACCTCCAGGGGGTCAAGGCTCATCCCCAACACAGAGCCAGCTTTTTTGATAAGTTTATTGAGCCTATTTGCATCTCTTGTCATGATGCTGCTGCCCCAGCACATAACAGCGTAGAAGATGGTTTTATTATGCACAATATTTATTAAATACAATTTTTAAACTACATAATGAGAAATAAACCTCAGACAGACAAATACAGCATTTTAGAAAGTTTTTCTCATAGTATTATTTATTTACAATAATAAAATATATCTATAAATATATCCTCACCTGAAATATATTCCTCCATGTGACATCTGTAAATGAACAATTACATTCATTGAAATTATATTAGCTATGATTGCTTCTTGAGAAGACCTTGTCTGGAGCATTAAAGATCTGCATGTCCACTAAAGTCACTGCTGTTTGTGCAAGTGCCTTGAGGTATCTAGTCAACATCGTCAAGAGATTCACCAACAATAATTCATATCCCAGATAGCTCAGGCTGGATAGCATTAATTTTGTCTTTGATCTTTATTTGAAGAAGTATGATGTTTAGAGTTACTTTCTTGTTAATTTCAGTTTAACAAATGAAGGTTGAAGGCTGAAGTATTCAAAGTATTTTAATGTACCTTTAAAGTAAATTATTTGCTTACTTAACTATATAATATTTCATGTGGTAATAATGTTTCATAGTAATTATGAATTATAAAACATAACACATCACCAGCCTTATACCTTCAAGAATGTTAATTGTTAAATTATTAAATTTATTTTCAGCATAAAATGATTGTGGTACAGGTAGAAGAAAAGTCAACAGATTAAATGTATTGTAAATATATTAGTGAACCTCAGAGGTCTGTTAACTTTCTGATCAATTGTTTGATGCTGCTAATGTGTGTTATTACCTCAAAATATTTGCTTTTTATAACTTCATTATATGGAAGCTTATTAGCGCCACAGAGAAAAAAAAATTGTTTATACGAGATACAGATGGAGCCATTCAAAACGAGCGGGGTACGCTGTGGTACAACACAGTGGGTGTGTCGCAATATACCGTATGCAAATTAGATTATGTTAATAGTATCCAGAATCACCTTGTAAAACCAGCAGGTGGAGCTAATAAAGCTTAACCTCTCTTGTACAGCATTTGAGCTTTCACCAGAAAACACCCGGTTTCGAATCCCGATCACTGCTGAGGGACAATCTTTATTCAATTAAGAATTTAAGTTGTATACTCTTTAGACTTTTACATTGAAACTGTGTATTACAGCATGTTAATCATTATACATTAAAAAGTTGGTATATTTTATGAAAGCAAGATTGCTCAGTTGGACAAAAGTACACAAACTACAGATGCAGCCATTCAAAATGCACGGTACAAACCCGCGGTACGGTAAACTACACACAAGCCACCGCAGGGCACCACGGTAAGTGATTGGCTGGCCAAAATGACTGACAGGGGCACTCGTGGTGCATTGGTTGGTAGTGAAAAGATTTAATAATTTAATCTCTTTACTGTGCACATTTTAATCCGCTTAGTATTGAATATTTATATGGAATTTTACAACTAAAGGGAAATTTTAGTAGCTGAGCATAAAAAGAAGAGGAGCATAACGCATCTGAATGTCATAAACGATATTAATTTAGGAACATAAACATTACTGTATGTAAACTGGTCTTGGTAGTTTAAAGAAAAAATACACACCAGTCTTCCATTTCTCCCTAAACATTTTAAGCATGAAAGTTTTATGAAACGGTACCCAAATATGCGATTGCTGTATAGAATGAATTTTAATTTTAAAAAAAATTATTTAACACGAAAATTAAGCTGTTTACATCTTCCGCCTGAGAACAGTCACCCGTTGCTACCCAACGCTGAAACACAGCCACTAACTAGCAAAGAGAGGACATTAGCTAGCCAATATGATAAAGAAATAAATGATTATTTTGTTTATTTCTTTTGCACATTTATTTGAACATTTCCATCAATTGTACAAGCACTTGGAAACTGTCCAATCCCTAGTTCATCAGGCATTTTCTTTTACGCTGCGGGCATTCTCCCGGTCTGGCGCCGGTCTGTGTCTTCTAGGATATAATGCCAGCAATTTTTTGTTAAATTTGGGTTTCCAATAACGCCGCAGCAAACTCTTGTTTTTATGTCCACTATAACAGACAATCTCCTTTGCTTTTAACCGAGCGTTTAATAATTTCCTAAAATGAAAATGATTTACTTTATTTCCCTCACGGGATCAATAAAAGTATCTATCATCTACAGTATCTAAACTATGGGACAGAATTCTGGGTTCTCCCTATACCAGAGATTTTGGTAGGGCTTCAGAATGGTGATTGGCTGACACCATCTGACACCCCTCTGATTGGAGAAAAAAGACGTGCTGGTCTGCTATACATACTGTACCAGGAAGAGGATTTCTTTCTATTCGAAACGTGTATTTTAAAAGTTTAATTAAGAAGTAAAAACCTTACAGCGTACACAGATTTCTAAACTGATCAGGAGGAAGAAAAATCACCCGTGTTTCCTGCATAAAAAGTGGTTAACTATCGAAACCTGTTTTATTTATTTTTATTTAGATTAAGAGTTCCCGTCACCCCCATTCCCATTTAAATCACAAACCCGTGTTTAATTAAATGTCTTTTAACGTAAATCGTTATCTTTGTCTTATGCATAATAATGTTCACCACTCTGTCCAGCAAATTAATAATAATTAATAATAAACTTTTAATAAAATTTTATATAGCGTTTTAAACGAATAAGTAATTAGATTGCTCATAAACGTAATCACTTATTCTACATAAACACAGCGTAATTGCTCTCTGAAAATGCTTTTTCTTTTTATTTAGGCTCAGATTTCAACTATAGATCGTATTATTAATAACCATAATAACGACCAACCAATAAAAACAACCATATAAACATAATACCAACCAAAAACATAGATAACAACCACAATACAAAATCAAATATATCAAACCATTAAACTCTCTCAAATTCCTCCAATTACCATAAACCCTTTATGCAAAACCAAACCCTCCTCCCATCCCAGTTTATCCTCTTTATCATAAACAAAATCCACCTCAATTTTCAACATAAAGCATTACACAAAATCAATACCTCAACACTCCATACTCAACAACGATAATTCACAAACAGCCAGAACATGTAACTCCACATTCCCAAATAGACCTCATTTCCATAGCCCCACCCCGTATGCAAAACCAACATCCCTCCCCTGTTCTCTCCGCTGGCGTTTGTAATCGTTTTTATTTTTAAATAAATTTGAGCAAAGTCATGTATTTTAAAAATCTTAAAATTTCTATATGTATGTCTTTATTTAGTGGTTTCATTAGTGACAAAGGCTAAACTTTCTTGGAAAAATGTCTTTTATGTAAACCATGTTTGCTATTAATTCATTTAGGGCTAGAATATGTTCATTGTCTTCCAATGAAAGAAGGGTTCCTTTCGCCGTAGTCGGGTTGACATTAGAAGCTTGCCATGCCCAGACTGTTACACCAACGCATTAGCATGTTAAAGCGATTTCATTGAGGAGCCTAGCTTTCTTAACTAGTAAGTACTGTACTTACTGGGTTTTTGAGGGGGGGAGGTGTCTTTCACTGGAAATCTCGCCCCCTTCTACTTTGAAAATACCTGTGAAACTGGTTTAATTCGTCACAGCCAGCACTCCCGCAGAGAGGGGGGTTGTACTTGCAGTGTATTGGTATACAGTAGCCAGAGCCGACCGCTACGCCGCCCACGTGTTATGCTCTTCGTTAATGTCTAAGCCGGAACACATCATTATATCTCATTTTGTATTTCTTAAAAAAAAATCTTTTGCCCAGCCTAACAGTATTGTTGTTATTGTTTTTAACCTGTAAAGCGCTTTGAGGAGCCACCTTTAAAGGCGCCATATACAATAAAGTTCATTATTATTACTATTGTTAATTTGCTGGACAGAGAGGTGAACATTATTACACAGAAGACAAAGATAGCGATTTACATTGCATTGTGCATTGTGCTGCTGTAATACAGCTTTAAATAATTAAAAGTCTAAACAGTATCAGCTTTATTTATGGGTTTTAAACAAAGGCGATTTAAACGTGATTTAAATCAATATAAATGTTGATATTGTAACGCATAGATGACTATTCATTGTTATTAAAATGACTTAAATTCGATCATGTTGTGATATTTAGAAATATAAATTTGTTTGGTGCGAGTGAAGTTTTATTTAATCTCTGAGCCAGGGAAACGTTTTATTTTTTCAAAGAGATAAAAAATTAAAAATTAGATATAATAATATAAACATTTACTGCAATACGTTTACTTTGGTGGGTAGCTGCGTCAGCCTGCAACGTTTCGGCTGTGAATCCTTCTTCAGGTGTGAGAGTCTTCAGTTCAAAATGAAAAGTTTGGAGTTTGTAATGTAGGGCGCTCTGAACGAGTTCAACTTTAATGCAGGAAAAATGTATTTCCCAGAAGCTATACTGATTCTTATGGAAGCAAGTTTCCGCCAGGGAGTAAAAAAAAAACACACTATGGTATTCTCCCCGATGCAGTGCAGTTAAAAACATATCTCTGATGCTGTTCCTAAATGAATATCGTTTATGACCATCAGACACTTTATGCTCCTTTTCTTTTTTCCAGTGGATTGAACAGGGAGAGGCATTTCATGATGTACTTTTCACTGATGAAACAACAGTGGCTCTGGAACAGTTTTCAACCATGTCATTTTATAAAAAGGGGAGATACGTGAACAAGCAAAACCCGAAACAAACATGTATGCCATATGGCGTACGCGTTACTGAAGCTAAAAGTTTAGCCTTTGTCACTAATGTAACCACTAAATAAAGACATATAGAAATCCCTACGTTACAGACTGTATATGGCTGGTATTGATAGTTTAAAGAAAAAATACACACCAGTATTCCCCTTTCTCCCTAAACATTTTAAGCATCAGAGTCTTACATGTGGTTATTTCGGAAACGTTTGTACGTTTGTACTCACAACTCTAGGAGGTTTCGTGAAAATGCTACAGGCGTGCCAAAATCGTTTTTTTTAAATTCAAGGTGACTTTACCGCGGTTTTCATTTTCAGATTGTGAATCAAAAAAGGCATTTAATTAAACACGCGATTGCGATTTTAATCAATTACTGTATTGATTGAAACACACATTCTGTACAGATACAGTACAGTCACATTTTCCTGTTGTCCAGTGGTGTAAAACGAATTAGCAGGTGATTGAGATAATAATGCACCGCCCACTGAGTGGAATGTTCTCATTTGTTCTCAAGTGTAAAAAGAGGTGATAATTCTTAAAAATTCCATGTCGCATTAACTAACCTCTTCAGTTTATTCCGCCAGACAGTACATGAATATAACTATATCATTATTAATTTGTTTAGATATGCAATTCCATATTATATTCCCTGTTAATCAAATTCTAAAAGTATGCATTTGTTAGATAACAAGAGAATTCACAGAAAAGGTTAAAAGACTTTCACAAAGTATATAATCCTAATATGGTCAGAAGGCGCACGTAAAAACGTTTCCCAAATAACAACATGTAAGACTTTGATGCTTAAAATGTTTAGGGAGAAATGGAATACTGGTGTGTATTTTTTCTTTAAACTACCAAGACCAGCAATATACAGTACAGTTTACATACAGTAATATGTTTATGTTCCTAAATTAATATCGTTTATGAGCATGTGAAAGGCATGGTGAATCGGAGATTCTCAAGAATTACTTTGTATGATTGGAAACGAATGCGTGATCAGATCAACTAAATGCTGTGGTGTTACTTTTTGTCAATGAAAAAATAAACTCTTTTCATTTACAAAGACGGTTACAAAGAATGTGGACCAGGGTAATTCTTTGAGCTTACAGCTTGTCCAAGGTCATTCATTATTAATACTATTAGTAATATCTTCTGTAAACACTTTGATGCATAAAATATTCCTGCATAATTAAAATATTTATGATAAAGGTGGTAGGTTGTGTACTTTTGTCCAACAGAACAATCTTGCTTTTATAAAATATACCGCCTTTTTAATGTTTAATGATTAGCATGCTGTAATACACTGTTTAAATTTAAAAGTCTAAAGATTATACAACTTAAATTCTTTATTAGCTCCACCTGGCAGTTTTACAAGGTGATTCCGGATACTATTAACATAATCTAATTTGAATACGGTATGATGCGGTATACTGCGACACGCCCACCGTGTCCACCCGCTTGTTTTGAATGGCTGCATCTGTACCACCTTTATCATAAATATTTTAATTATGCAGAAATATTTTATGCATCAAAGTATTTACCAAATATATTACTAATAGTATTAATAATGAATGACCTTGGACAAGCTGTAATCTCAAACTATTACCCTGGTCCACATTCTTTGTAACCATCTTTGTAAATGAAAATTTTTATTTTTTATTTTTTCATTGACAAAAAGTAAGACCACAGCATTTAGTTGATCTGATCACGCATTCATTTTCAATCATACAAAGTATGCCTTTCACATGCTCATAAAAGATATTAATTTAGGAACATAAACATATTACTGTATGTAAACAGTACTGTATATGACTGGTCTTGGTAGTTTAAAGAAAAAATGAACACCAGTATTCCATTTCTCCCTAAACATTTTAAGCATCAAAGTCTTACACGTGGTTATTTCAGAAACATTTTTACGTGCTCCTTCTGACCTTATTACTGTACGTTTATATACTTTGTGAAAAGTGATCGTTTTAACCTTTTCTGCAAATACACTGGTTATCGGAGTAAACAAAAGCATACTTTTAGAATTTGATCAATAGGGATTATAATATGGAATCGCGTATCTAAAGAAATTAATAACGATATAATTATATTCAGGTACTATAGCACAAACAGTAGTATAAAACTTTCCATTGATATGTGTATTGCTGTTTCAGTGCTTGTCACATGACTGGATTGGTAGTGTGATAGCTTAAGTGACTGACTTATAAGCATGAGGTCGGGTGTTCAAATCCAGCAATCACTATGAGTTTTCTTTTAACAAATAAACATTTAGTTGAAAAACTAAAATAGCAAATATTTTGGACACTACAGTATATTGATATTTTTCATATTTCTAAATATCACAACATGTTCTTACTGTATGTACACAGTGGTACCGCAGGGTGTAGGGCGCAAACTCACAAGTCCTACATTAATGTTGCGCATTCACCTGGTGCTGCGGCCAAAGAGCGCTTGGCTGGGGTACGTGGTGAGGGGCAGGACAGGAGTGGTAGTGATCAGGGCAAGGATTAGGAAAGCCACTGACCAGTGCAGCTGACCCACTTTGAAACAAGTGTACAGTCTGGGGAGATCGCCCGGTTTTTGGACCACTGTGTCTGGTCTGGTCTGGTCTGCTCTGCTCTGCTCTATCTCTCTCTCGGGAGTGCTGGCTGTGCCGAATTTTACTCCACAAAGTCTGAGTTTCTGTGTCTACATTGTTTGTAAACAAACCGGTTTCACAAGTGTTTCCTCAGCTTCTTCATTTTCAAAGTAGAATAGGGCACGTCTTATAATGAACGACAGTCCACCTTCCCCCCACGGACAAACTGACACATGTTTTCTTAGAAAAACAGATTCACAACGCGAACCTGTGTCAGTCTTCTGTGTAAAAAAAAATAGTCTTGAACACCATTGGTACTGTTTTTAATAAGCTGCTGAGTAAAGAATGGGAATTTTCCTGCTGTCAGCAGTATTGTGTATATAGTTTTATGTACAGGCTGTGAAAAGTAGAGGTCTTTAAAATTAGGCTGGGCAAACGATTTTTGAAATTCTTAAAAAAATAAATAAAAAATGAGATATAATGATGTGTTCCTGCTTAGACATTGCATGACTTTAAAAGCTATAAAAACAGGCTTCGATAGTTAAGAACCACAACAGCATCCAAATCATATCAGCTACTGTTTATAAAATAAAGTAATATATTTACAGTAATTTAAAGTATATATTTAAAGTAATAATTTAACAATATATGTAAATGTTTTATGATATGTCTTTGTTGTAAATGTCTGTAATATGTCTGTAGATTGTATCTTATTTTTAGTTTTTGTTTTGTTTCATGTTAGTTTTATAAGGAAGAGTGTCATAGAGAGACCCCCTTACCCCCATCTTGATTAAAATCGCAAACGTGTGTTTCATTAAACACTTTTATTTTTCACAATCTGACAATGCAAGACAGACCTCACATTCACTCTGCCCAACGGCCTTACGGATCAGCAAATCAAGGAAGAAAACAATTATCACGCACGGCTTTTCAATGGAATTGCTTTAACTTGCTAATGCGTTACTGTAACAGTCCAGGTGTGGCGAGTTTCTAATGTCTCCTGCCCATGTCATGTCTAATGCCTTGGGCAAAAGGAACCTGTCTTTCGTTGGAAAGCGGGGGGTGCTGTTCCAGCAGGAGCGTATTGTACTTCCTCTTGGGATCAAACATGGAAAGATTAGATTGTAATTATTTTTATTTTTAAAATAAATTTTAGAAAAGTGTAATCTATACTAAAAAGCTGCATTTATTTAATACCACTTGATAGTTATATTAATAGAGATAAGAATTCAAGTTCATACTGTTTAGACTTTTAATTATTTTAAACTGTATTACAGCATCATACACAATAAACATAAAAAGGTGGGTATATTTTATAAAAGCAAGATTGCTCGGTTGGACAGTATAAAGCAAGTATGAATCGCTATTCTTGCAAGTACAAACATAAACTGGAATGCTACAGAACCCTAAACAGACAATACACACTTTTAGTTTAGCAGGATTTGCGCGATAAGCACATTGTTTAATGGGGATGACATTACCCACGTCTGTTATCACTGTACAAGTCTACTTCAGCCTGCATAGTCTGCAAAGGAACAAGTAATAGGTTTATTCCATGCTGAAAAGAGAAGAGAGAAAACCCAACATTTCGGCTGTGAAGCCTTCTTCAGGTGTGAGGGTCTTCAGCTGAAAATGAAACGCTAAAATGTAATGTAGGCTCTGAACGAGTTAAACTTTGATTTGGGCTTGCTTGACGTAACTGCCTTTCATCTGAAATCCTGCTTGAATCCTGCTAAACTAAAAATTAGACATAAGAAGAGAAGAGGCTCTGGTGAAATTTCTCTGTGAACTGAAGAGTTAAAGTGTAAAGTGTCTCCTCATTTTAAACTTGTTAATGTGACACGGAAGATATTACTGTATTAAACTGTATTAATTATTAATTTCGGCTCACATGGGTGTAGTGGCAATGCTTGTTAATAAGACAGAATTAAGTGTTACTGTGCTTTCCCAAATGAGGCCCCATCTCTCTCTTCATCTCTGTGGTGCAGCCACAGAGAAACAATTCATGCAGGCTGATTTAAAGATGTTTTCTTTTGATAAGGGACAGCTCCCAAATGGGGATGCACTTAGCTAAGCCTGGCTATCATGATCAATGGTCATCCATTGGCGCCTAAAAGTCTGCAAGATTCCAAGGGAGAGCCTCATCCAAGTGGTTTACAACCCCAAGGTCAGAGGGCATGGTTACTCATCATCAGCCAATCAGGAACTGGTAGGGCCGAGTAACCCACGTGGGTCTCTGATGCCCATGAGACTTTCAGCCAATGAACGAGCTGAAGTTCCTCCAGGTAAAAACAGGCAACACAGAGCTCCAAGATTTAAAAAGAACTATTCTGGAGACTATTCTAAAGACTATTCTAAGGAGAATCACTGAGGAGAATTCCAGGGGTGCGAGACAATTCCAGGGCAGGACGGCCCAGGAGCAGAAAGGCTCCCAAGGGCAGGACATTCTCGCAGCGCGCCTCCTGACCATCCTGAGACTCAGCCCGGACAACCACGGAACGGCCAGTGTGTCCGAATTCCAGAACTTTCCTTTGTTCTAAGAGTCGAGAGCGGAGGTTGCCAGAGAGTAACCAGAGGACCCACCTGAGGTTAGCATCAGCAGCAAGCCTCGTGAACAGGTCGGAACTGTGGACAGCTGAATCACTATTCAGAACTAGCGCTTCATCAGGAACGAACCGGTCCTCATCCTGACCTGCTGGGACCCACAGTAACTTTTCTCCTGTGCACAAACTTTGCTAGTTAAAGCCAACACTTACTAGCCGGTCAGTGAGCATCAGTAGCGCACCGTCGCAAGCCGCACAGCACAGCCTGGCACGGAGCCAGAGAGCCCGCAGGAGATCTGAATCCCCAGAGATTGGATGAGTGTTCAACTTCAATGCATTACAGCTCGAGAATTCAATTGTTATCCCAAGCAGTTGATATCAATTTAATTCCTAAGAGTTATGTACTTGTTTTGAGTATCCAATGTAGAAGTTATAACCAAGTTCATTTACGAAACGGTCTAAATGAATGATATACTGAACGTATGTCCTCTTGATATATGTAACTCTTCGTAACTGAATGAATATATATCTTTTGTATTCTGATAACCCTCACGATAAGATCTGTTAGGTTTACATGCACATTCTATGTATTAATAAAAAAATCCTCGTGTATTAGTTTATTAGTTTAGTAACTGTGTGTGTGCGTTGTTTGGGTTATATCGCATGGTTGGATTCTAAGGCCATTAAAAGAATCAATTTCGTGATTTACAGCTACAATTAATAATTGTCCCCGTAAATGCCCAAACCCTACAGAACTGGTGCCTCGTGAGAGCACACTACATGGGTTTGCGCCCTACACCCTGTGGTACTGCTGTGCACATACAGTAAGAACATGTTGTGATATTTAGAAATATAAAAAATGTCAATATACTGTAGTGTCCATAATATTTGCTATTTTAGTTTTTCAAAGAAATGTTTATTTGTTAAAAGAAAACTCATAGTGATTGCTGGATTTGAACACCCGACCTCAGGCTTATAAGTCAATCACTTAAGCTATCACGCTACCAATCCAGTCATGTGACAAACACTGAAACAGCAATACACATATCAATGGAAAGTTGTATACTACTGTCTGTGCTACAGTACCTGAATATAATTATATCGTTATTAATTTAATTAGATACGCAATTCCATATTACTGTATATTCCCTATTAATCAAATTCTAAAATTATGTTTTTGTTTACTCCGATAATTAGCGTATTCGCAGAAAAGGTTAAAACGATCAATTTTCACAAAGTATATAAATGTACAGTAATATGGTCAGAAGGAGCATGTAAAATTTTTTAATGTAAATGTAAGACTTTGATGCTTAAAATGTTTAGGGAGCAATGGAATACTGGTGTGTATTTTTTCTTTAAACTACCAATACATATGTTTATATTCCTAAATTAATATAGTTTATGACCTTCAGATGCGTTATGCTCCTCATCTTTTTATGCTCAGCTACTAAAAATTCCCTTTAGTTGTAAAATTCCATATAAATATTCAATACTAAGCGAATTAAAATATGCACAGTAAAGAGATTAAATGATGAAATCTTTTCACTACCGACCAATGCACCACGAGTGCCCCTGTCGGTCATTTTGGCCAGCCAATCACATACCGCAGTATGACGTGCTGGTTCGTGTGTAGTTGCGTGCAGTACGGGTTTGTACCGCGAACTTTGGCTGCATTTGTAGTATCTCGATAGTATCTTGATATTTATTATTTTATTACAAAAGATAACGAATTGAATTTTCATCCATTTTGGGTATACATTATAATTATAACACAGCATTTGATTTTTAAAATCTGCATTTTTGTTAATGAAAAACATTGTTCAGACAATAAACTATGCAGGTTGTAGTTCATATCAGATGAAAATAGAAACTTCAATAACCATTTAAAAATGACATTTTAAATTATGTCAAAGGGAAACTAATTTGAACCTAGAGATTCACTATTGGTTTTTATGGCATAAAGGTTGTTTGGAGACTGTTTTGGGCATGGGTATACTGTATAAACACCAGTACTACTACAAGGCTACTATCGAACAACTGTCAGTCATGATCTTGGAGGAAACTGACAATCCAATTATATTTATGTGATGCTTTGAAGGATGGACTCTGGACCGAGTGCCAGAGGGCTCCCCCATATATTCTGAGTGTAATGTACTGTATTTGCGCCTGGTAAAATATGTTCTGTCATTTCAACTGCTTGACACTTTTTTCCTGGAGGAAGTTGATCATTTCTCTCCTTTAGATATCGTCCCTGGACAACTCTATCATTTCTTTTCCACTTTTTAATAAATAAAATGGTTTTCGACTTATCGTTTCGACAGTACAATGCTAATACTTACAGTACTTCATGATTGCTTCATAACTGATTTGTGTTGGAAGATAAAAATACAATGTTTTGGCATCTTTAATCACTTTTGTTGGTGCAAACCTAAATGTTAATATAAAGACTCAGAACTGGGCTTTTAACATAACATATATTTGATTTCTCGATAAATATAAAGAGGTTAAAAAAAGAAGATTATGTCATTAGCCTTCAGTACACAGGGATTAGTTGACCAGGAATCTATCAGCTTTTTGGCAAACAGTAACATCTGTGACTTGCTGGATGCATGCAGTCTCGAAGTGAACTCAAGAGGAACAGACTGCTCCTTCACTGGCACTAACAGTTCTGACAGGTTCTTTTGATCTTATAACGTTTCAAATGATGCATCTCTGCATGGTTCTGGGGTGGTTGTGTGGGATGAGTATATTTACAATCACTCTTGAGTGGGTGCATTGAGATTCTAGTGTAGAGCCAGCTCTTAAAAAGATTGTCAGTTTCAAAGTTTATTTCACATTTTAAAAGTAAATTAGAAAAATAAACTTTTATTTCATTAAAGATCTATAGTTAATATGTAAATGGGTTATCATTAATTTAGATTTACTGATGTGTTGACAAACTTATTTCTGTAAGTAATTATTAAAAACTATTAATTCACATTTAAAATAATATCACATTGCATTTTATTTATATTTGTATGACAATAAATTTATGCAATTATGCAATGTCTATCCATCCATTTTCTAACTGCTTTATCCAATTCAGGGTCACGGGGGAGATGGAGTCTATTTTGGAAAGCAAAGGGTGCAAGGAGGGGTACATCCTGGATGGGATGCCAGTCCATCACAGGGTAACCACCAACACAGACACACACACACTCACACGAGGGCCAGTTTTCCCAGAACCTTATTAACCTACCAGTATGTCTTTGGACTGTGGGATGAAACTGGAGGAAACACATGTGAACAGGGGGAGAACATACAAACTCCACACAGATGGCACTCTGGAATTGAACCCAACTCCCCAGCTCTGTGAAACACAATGATAGCCACTGTTCCACAGAGCTACTGTTAACACAACAAATGTTCATTTAAGTGGGAAGGCTTTTCAGTGAGCTTTGGCTGCAAAGGAACAAGTATAGGTTAATACCACACTGAAAAATTAAAATAAAAGCAGGCGCAATTTTTCTCCTTTCTATTTCTCATTATGGATGTACTTATTCCACATGTAAATAATTTGTGTAGGTATTTTAGCTGTTCCTACCCACTTTGGTCTGTAGCAAATGAAGCCAAGTAAAGTACCTGTTAGATTAAAAAGTGTTCAATAGAAGAAAAGGAGTGAAATCATATATGAACTACTCTTTTGTTTTTCTTTTGTATTTATCTTTAGTTCATTAGTCTGAGTAAGAGTCCACATTTGTTCCATTACATATTAATCATTTTAAATTTTTAGCTACAATACATGGAAAAGGATTTCATGTCCGCATGTTTTAATTGAAATCCTTTTGGATATTCCATAATGATTTTGTTTTATATATATATTACTGCCTTGTTTAATAAATGAAGTGGCAAGCTTAATGTATCTTTAATTCTACATTGATTCTGGCTATTGTTTACTGCTCACCTATATAAAAATAACTTGATTGACACAAAATTGTTACTAGATGGAAACTAGTGTTAATACCAACTAAGCCGTTTAATCTTTAGTTATTTTATGCTATATGTTTCACATTAGTTACTTTTTCGAACAGAACTCTCCTTGTAATTAATGTAATATTCCCCAACCATAGTTTTTTATTTGCAATTTGTTTCGAGTTTTTTGCAAGTACTTGTGGTTATTTCAGTAGTAAAGAATTCACTTGCTAAAATAATCATAATAAATAATTGCTTACACTAAGAGTTTTTTTTCTGGACACTCCACTCAAAGAGCTTTACAGGTAATGGGGACTCCCCTCCACCAACACCAACATGCAGCATCCACCTGGATGATGCGACGGCAGCCATAATGTGCCAGAACGCTCACCACACATCAGCTATCAGTGGGGAGGAGAGCAGATTAATTAAGTCAATTCATAGATGGGGATTACAGTGGTGTGAAAAAGTGTTTGCCCTCTTCCTGATTTCTTATTTTTTTGCATGTTTGTCACACTGAAATGTTTCAGATCATCAAACAAATTGAAATATTAGACAAAGATAACACAAGTAAACACAAAATGCAGTTTTTAAATGAAGGTTTTTATTATTAAGGGAAAAAAAATCCAAACCTACATGGCCCTGTGTGAAAAAGTGATTGCCCTCCCTGTTAAAAGATAAATCAGCTGTGGTTTATCACATCTTTGGAAAGCTGAGTTCAATTTCTCTAGCCACACCCAGGCCTGATTACTGCCACACCTGTTCTCAATCAAGAAATCACTTAAATAGGACCTGCCTGACAAAGTGAAGTAGACCAAAAGATCCTCAAAAGCTAGACATCATGCTGCAATCTAAAGAAATTCAGGAACAAATGAGAAACAGAGTAATTGAGATTTATCAGTCTGGAAAAGGTTATAAAGCCATTTCTAAAGCTTTGGGACTCCAGCGAACCACAGTGAGCCATTATCCACAAATGGTGAAAACATGGAACAGTGGTGAACCTTCCCAGGAGTGGCCGGCCAACCAAAATTACTCCAAGAGCACAGCGACGACTCATCCAAGAGGTCAGAAAAAACCCCACAACAACATCCAAAGAACTGCAGGCTTCACTTGCTTCAGTTAAGGTCAGTGTTCATGACTCCACCATAAGAAAGAGACTGGGCAAAAATGGCCTGCATGGCAGAGTTCCAAGACGAAAACCACTGCTGAGCAAAAAGAACATAAAGGCTCGTCTCAGTTTTGCCAGAAAACATCTTGATGATTCCAAGACTTTTGGGGAAAATACTCTGTGGATTGACGAGACAAAAGTTGAACTTTTTGGAAGGTGTGTGTCCCATTACATCTGGCGTAAAAGTAACACAGCATTTCAGAAAAGGAACATCATACCAACAGTAAAATATGGTGGTGGTAGTGTGATGGTCTGGGGCTGTTTTGCTGCTTCAGGACCTGGAAGACTTGCTGTGGTAAATGGAACCATGAATTCTGCTGTCTACCAAAAAATCCTGAAGGAGAATGTCCGGCCATCTGTTCGTGACCTCAAGCTGAAGCGCACTTGGGTTCTGCAGCAGGACAGTGATCCAAAACACACCAGCAAGTCCACCTCTGAATGGCTTAAGAAAAACAAAATGAAGACTTTGGAGTGGCCTAGTCAAAGTCCTGACCTGAATCCGATTGAGATGTTGTGGCTTGACCTTAAAAAAGCGGTTAAGGCTCGAAAACCCTCCAATGAGGCTGTATTACAACAATTCTGCAAATATGAGTGGGCCAAAATTCCTCCACAGCGCTGTAAAAGACTCATTGCCAGTTATCGCAAACGCTTGATTGCAGTTGTTGCTGCTAAGGGTGGCCCAACCAGTTATTAGGTTTAGGGGGCAATCACTTTTTCACACAGGGCCATGTAGGTTTGGATTTTTTTTTCCCTTAATAAGAAAAACCTTCATTTAAAAACTGCATTTTGTGTTTACTTGTGTTATCTTTGTCTAATATTTCAATTTGTTTGATGATCTGAAACATTTCAGTGTGACAAACATGCAAAAAAATAAGAAATCAGGAAGGGGGCAAACACTTTTTCACACCACTGTATATGAGACAGCCATGATTGGTAAGGGCCAATGGGATATTTGGCCAGGACACCGGGGTTACACCCCTACACTTCGAGAAACACCCTGGGATTTTTAATGACCACAGAGAGGCAGGACCTCGGTTTTACATCTCATCCGAAGGACAGCACCTGTTTACAGTATAGTGTCCCCGTCACTATACTGGGGCATTAGGACCCACACGGACCACAGGGTGAGCGCCCCCTGCTTGCCCCACTAACACCTCTTCCAGCAGCAACCTTAGTTTTCCCAGGAGGTCTCCCATACAGGTACTGACCAGGCTCACACCTACTTAACTTCAGTGGGCTGCCAGTTATGAGCTGTGATTTCATAGTGATAAAAGGACTATGGCATCTTACAACCGTATTTAGTATCTCATAATGGCAGCACAATATTGCCTGAGTTTGATTGTAGTAGTTTCTGTTAGTGCTGACAAAGGGACTTTTGGTTTACTCTGCTCTTCCCTGATAAAAATGGTTGTGAGATTTAGGTTTGTGTATATCAGTTGTATCCATTCTGTAATTAACATAATATCTTTATATATCACTTGATATCACAAAAATTGGTGTATTTTGACAGTGAATTTCTCAAAGGACAAAAGAGCATTATAATCTTTCCAACATTTCTCTAGAGCTGTAATGGTAAATTAGGTTGAATTAAAATAATACCAAACTGCAGGCTACAGAAAAACAATTGGTGATCTTCAAAAAATAAATAGGCCTTTCTTGTATAAAGCAGTCAAACCTACAGTATTGCAAAAACTAAGCAGCAACCGATATCGAAGAAGTGAAAAGAGAAGTACATGTACAGTTAAATATGTATTAAAGAAAGATGTCATTTAAGATTTAATATGTTTAAAATAACCTTATTACAGCACATATACTGTAGCACAAGGAGCACTATTCTAAAACAAACTAACTCCTGCAAGAAAATAACCACCATAATTATATATATATTTTTTATAATTCTACAGTATTGTATGATGTCATTACAATTCAAATGTAATTACATAATTAATATTAGGAATACCATTAACCTCCTGTGAAAACCTCATTGGTACATGCTTTCATAAAAATGTTTCTGTCATTGCTGAGGACTAAAGTGATCTTGAATATGTGCCAAAATAAGATGCGATATAATAAATTATGTTCATATAGTTTAAAGAGTGATAGAAAATCTCCATAATAATTGTGATGATTGCATTCCAGTTATTATAATCTGTCAGTTATATTTAAACTAACTCAGTCATTAAATATGTATATGTTCTTCCAAATACGTTTGCATCCAATTTTCAATAATAAACATAGATAACTTTTTCTTCATTTTTCTGAGTGCACATTCAAATACAGTACCATTTAAAAATTGCAAGAATAAAACCATAATTGTAAAAGTGAAAGGTGTATTCAATTCAAATAATGTTTTTTTTCAATTCAGTGAGTACACAATTTGTATGTTATTCAAACTATTTTTGAAGGATAGATTTAAACCTACAATTATGTTTTTGTAAAAAAAACTATGAAATCCGTTTGTTAGTGGCTTGAAAATGTGATTGAACATTGCTCAGTTTCATCAAGACACAAAGTTTTTGCTTATTTCAGTCCTGTTGTTCATGTCACTATTTCTCTCATCCTAGCATTAATCCCGCATCAGCAGGGTCCGCTTGTCAGCACGCCCATCTCCATTTGGTGGTTTGAACCAAATCTTTGAGCTGAAATTGCCATTATATGCAACCGAGAATACTCCAACCGGCGCATCGCTCTGCCTGCCATCGGAGGGGGGAGGAGAACAAAGTAATGTAGCCAATTCATAGAGGGGGATTATTAGGAGGCATGGGAAATTTGGCCAGGACGCCAGGGTTACACCCCTACTCTTTTCGAGAAATACCCTGGGATTTTTAATGACCACAGAGAGTCAGGACCTCGGTTTTACGTCTCATCCGAAAGACGGCGCTCCTTTTACAGTATAGTGTCCCTGTCACTATACTGGGGCATTAGGACCCACGTGGACCGCAGGGTGAGCACCCCCTGCTGGCCTCACTAACACCTCTTCCAGCAGCAACCTTAGTTTTTCCCAGGAGGTCTCCCATCCAGGTACTGACCGGGCTCACACCTGCTTAGCTTCAGTGGTTTGCCATTTGTAAGCTGCAGGGCGACATGTTATTAATTTGTTATTAAGTTAATTATTAATGTTAATAAGTTATTAATTTCTGAAAAAATACAGAAGGAAAACAAAACAATGTATTCCATGCAAATAATTTGTTGAATATTTATTTCAAATAGAAAAAAAATGGTTAAATTTAATATGAGTATTGACTTCTATGTTTATGTGTTCTTTCCTGTTAAATATGGACCATTAAAACAAGAATAAAATAATAATTTTCTCAATTCTAATTTTACTTAACTAAAAAAAGTGCTCTTCAACCCCATAGATGAAGCATGCCAAACTGAGTCTTAATATATTTGGATAGAAAATGCAACAAAAAAAAGCCACAAAAATGGCTTGAAATCAACTCACAGTTACCCCTACCTATAGCTATGCTACTGTGCAATACAATTATGATACACTAACAACTTCTGAATAAATAAGTTAAAATGCTTTATACTAGAATTTAAAGCAACTATAGGGAAAACTAACTGGCTTAACCAACAAAAGCACTTGCTCAGAGCATAGATTAAAACTGGATAAATATCTTATCGTGACCAGAAATCCATAGTGTCTGCAGTGCAAACATGGTAGACTGTGCCATGACTGCATCGAAATTATTTAACCACAGCCCTCACTTGACAATTAAGATGCCTTGACAGAAGCCTACAGGCTAGCAATGAAACTACTTGTGCAAAAGATGAATGAGCATTACAGACCAATGTGTTAGAGGTACGATCCATAAGCAACTGGCAAATTCCAAATTGTGTGGATATATAATCAAATAAATTACATACAAATAAGTGCAAGTTGGAAGTACAGATGAATTACACAAAGGAACTATTTCTATTTAAAAATCAGATCCTGACATTACCTTGGCTTGGAAGCAAAGTGGAATGTTTAATACTTACTGTACAAATCCACGATTGTCAAGGTATACCAAGCGGTAACATCTGTTGGACTAATGTTTCTTTGTTATTGGCATAGTGAGGCAATGGTTTAATGAACAAAGCAGCACACTTAAAAAAAAAACAGATACTTATTTATAATTCTTATTATACATACACAAAACACACAAAACACAACATTTATCACTATTATTTAAATGAACTGTAAGCATCTGGGGCAAGGCCTTTATAGAAAAACAGATCTCATATTTGAAAATGAGGCATACATACTGTATCATAGAGGGAATAAAAGGGGAATCTACTTCCTAAAAATAAATATAAGGATCACTACCCAAACAGATGCTAAACAAATTGGAACTTTTCTCCCTTTGCTAAAAATAATACCATATTACAAGTGAAGCATTGGAAATGTACAGTATATATAAAATACAGAACAATAAATTATCACAAAACAGAACTACTGTATAAGCTAACAGTACCTTTCTTAAATCCTACAATTATAAGTCTGACAAGCAAAGGAGGAACCAACTTACTATGCAGTTTATTTTCTTCTATACTATGTCAACTTTATATATTATGTATATTATATACTTGTAGGCATCCTCTCACGAGGCAACAATAAATGTAGGGGTTTTGTGCATTTACTGGGACAATTATTAATAGTAGCAGTAAGTCACAAAATGATTTTGATGGCTATTAGAAAACCGACCCAGCAGGATACTCAGCAACGCACACACACGGATACTAATACATGACAGTACATTTATTAATGCATAAAATGTGCATATAAACATAACAGATCTTATAGTGAGGGTTAGCAGAATACAAAGGATATATATTAAATCACGAAGAGTTACACACCAAGAGGGACATACATTCAGTATATCATTCATTTATACCGTTTCGTAAATGAACTTGGATTACAACTTCTACACTAGATACTCAAAAGCAAGTACATCACTCATAGGAATTAAATTAATATCAACTGGGGTTGAGGTAACAATTGAATTCTAAAGCTGTAATGCAGAATGTTGAATACTCATCCAATCTGTGTGGATTCAGATCTCCCGCGGACACAGAGGAACAGTGGCAGGCTTGTTGCTGTGTCCAATCGGCGTTCTCCAGCCCGGTGCCAGGCAGTGCTGTTTCGGCGTGAGTGAAGTGGGAGAGATTCCTGCTGCAATGCTCTGGTAGTAGGCTCTCTGAAGACCGGCTAGTTAGTGTTGGCTGAAACTAGGCTGGGCTAACCTCAGGTGGATCCTTTGGTTACGCGCTGACGACCTCCATTCTTGACTCTTAGAACAAAGGAAAGTCCTGGCACTCGGACACACTGGTCGTTTCGTGATTGTCCGAGCTGAGTCTCAGAATGTCCAGGAGGAGCCCTGTGCTACCTGTGACTACGGTCGTTCATTGGATGAAAGTTCCGTGGGCATTCGAGACCCACGTGGGGTTACCCTGCCCTACCAGTTCCTGATTGGCTGATGATGAGTAACAATGCACTCTGACCTTAGAGTTGTAAACAACTTGGGATGAGACTCTCCCTTGGAATCTCCCAGACAGTAAGGCGCCAGAGATGACCATTTATTAGGGTGGCTGAGGTGTGTCAGCCTTGGGAGTTGTTCCTTATCAGGAAGCTCTATCAGCTAGAAAAACACCTTAAATGTGAACCAAATGGAATGCCCTCTCTGTATCAAGCACCACTGAGATAAAGGATAGAGGGACTGGCAAGGGAGCAGCGAACTTAATTCCTGTATTTTTAATAAGCCTTGCCACTACATACTGTATATACTGTATGAAAAGTGTGTGAAGTCCTATTAGTACTGTATTGGGGCCCACTTTTTTGTTTTACTGCACTATATTAAAACACAAACAGATTGATGGCCTACCCAAGAAAAAAATGTTAAGTACCTAGGTTCTGGCCATTACAGCTTTTTTCAATTGATAGAAGAATGGTCTCTAATCAGCATGCACAAAAAATCCAAAGAAAAACTATTGTCCTACCTTTAAGATAAGAGACACTTTTAGATTTAGTTAATGTTTGTTTTGTCCCTCCACACAAAACTATATATGTAAAATAATAATTAATAATAATAATTGCTTACACTTATATAGTGCTTTTCTGGACACTCCACTCAAAGTGCTTTACAGGTAATGGGACTCCCCTCCACCACCACCAATGTGCAGCACCCATCTGGATGATGCGACGGCAGCCATAGTGCGCACAGTACGCTCACCACACATCAGCTATCAGTGGGGAGGAGAACAGAGTGATGAAGCCAATTAATAGATGGGCCATGATTGATAAAGGCCAATGCAAAATTTGGCTTGGACACTGGGGTAACACCCCTACCCTTTTTAAGGAATACCCTGGGAATTGTAATGACCACAGAGAGTCAGGACCTCACTTTTACAAAGGAAGGCGCCTTTTTAGAGTATAGTGTCCCAGTCAGGGACAGTGGGTTGCCAGCTGTGAGTTACAGGGTGATATGGCAGCTCGCTAGCAGGCCTAGCAGGATACCTGGAATATCTTTATACAAGCAGAGAGGTCACTTTTAATAGAAGACAAACATGAGTAAGACTCTTCAGGTATGTTTTCTACAATGTGAGGAAAAGTAAGTCATCTTACTGAGATAACTTCTGTAGAGCTGTTGTATGTACATTCGTCTATTTTAAAGTTAAAAGGAGATTGTTGTAATATTCAAGAATAATTGTACAACAGCTACACACATTTGTTGAATGGTCATATGACATGTACTTTTTTAGTCAGATGAAAACTATACAATAACCTTAACTGTCAAATTTTCAACCGTCTAGAGCGAGCCCTAATATTCCAACTTATTTGTCAGAACCAGTAATTATAAAACTAGGACATATAGCAGTGGGAGATAATTAATGTAAGCGTGTCCCAGAGGTTTTTTTTAAAGAGTGGCTGTGACAAAGACATTCAATTAAGTCAGTCCCAGTGGGTGGAAATTCAGAATGTAGTATGTCTATATTAGAAGTGTGTAAACAGTAAATGCAAAACTCAATACAAAGGAGCTGCTTAAGAGAAGAGAGAAAAGAATGGCTCTTGACTGAATTATGTTTATTTTGATAAAAAGCCCAATATACAACAGATAAGAACAGTGTTAAAAAATCTATGATAGGAATATGTTTTACAACATATATTAAAAATTAATAATAATTATTTCTTTTTCATTTGGTTTTATCTTTGAATATTAATAAAAAGAAAAGCAAGAGGGCCTACACTTTAATGTTCCTCCAAAGTTGGCAGCATACAGAAATGTCATTTTAGCTGAGTGCAGGTAAATTTATTAAAAAGTGACTGTTCATAATTGTATAATTTCTCTTAACTATTTCCTTTTCAGTATAATATTCATACAGTGAACACCCACAAAACAACGTGAGTAACCCATTTAATATTAAAGTTTTGCTCAAGTCACCACCATTCTAACTATGGTTAAACATGACTGAGCAAGCTAAGAAAATGATTTGTTACCTGTCATACTCTATAAAGAGCATTTTTACATTTTACATACTATATAAATATAAGATGTGAACTTAATCTGGGCACTTGTACTGAATTATTCTGAAAATTTTAAAAATTGACACAGAACACACTTTTTTAAAAAATACCATTGAATATTCTTTGACGTTGATCCAGTATTTTCTAGTTGGTGAAATTAATCAGAATTCATTTTTATAGCAACCAAAAATTTAGTACTTGATGTGATTTGGAGATAATTGCCTTGCTGAAAGGGGAATCTATGCTATGTATAGAAAAGAAGGGCAATTGCTACATTACTGAATAAGATTTTTATTCTTGTAAAGTAGTCTAGAAAACAGACCTTTTCTAAATAATGTGTATTGTACATGTATTGTACCTGCTTCATAAATCCATAGAAAAAACATTATATGGGACCAGTAACATTTGGAAGTATAGGAAATTAGATTACCAAATAAGAACAAAAAACTAGAATAAAATACAACCTAGATCTTTCAAAGCATGATTTTTGTCATGTTTGGTTATATATAAAGACAAAAGATGAGAAGAAAATATGGTATTGTACATTATAGTACATAAAGTATCCATTTAACTTTTTGGATGTGTAGAAAGGAATGAATTCTGATAATGCTGATATTAATAACAAGGCAGACCTGACAGTGAGTCAATTAAATGTGGTTGGGAAACATGATACATTAGATTCTACAACACTTTATATTAGCAGCTGATCAATGGGAAATAAAACATGTTAAATTACAGGGTTGGACTCATCCAAATTAACCTGTATTAATAAGAACATTTTTATAATAGTAGAAAGCAAATTCTGTAATTCTGAAAGCAAAAACAGTAGAAAGCAAATTCTGATGCTCTAATATTTAAACAATGTGAAATCCTGCTTGTCTTTAACATGTTGTGCTTTTGTATATATTTTGTATATATTTGTTTATCTAAGTATGTCATTGTATACATACACTGTTTATATTATATATATGTTACATAAATAGTGTATTTATAAAGTTAGTTTAAGCATTTGCACAACTGTCCCATGATGATTGTACACGATTCAAGGAAATTGGCTGCATAGAAATTTGCTACATATGTATGTCTTCACCATAAGAATATGTGAACAGCAAATTCTTACGGCAAAGACATACATTCAGCACTTACACTTACATTACATACACATTATTTTAATACTAAATAAAACTTGTGAAATGTTTGTGGAGGACAAAATATTTCTGAACTCAGGGTGACAGCTACACAAACTGTCATCTAGACATTTTCTTCTTGAGACATTAAAATAAATAACCCAGAATGACTAATATGCAAAGCGTCATACTTTATGCAGACATTTATTAAGCATGTTTTACTATGGCTCATAGAGTACTGAAAGAATGGATCAATACATTAAAGTCAAGAAAGGCTTAAATAACATTACATTATGCAACATTTCTTGTGAGAAAAAAACAATGACTCAAATAAGACCCTTGGCTGCAAATTTATTACATCAAGTTACTGGAAAGAATCAGTGGTCTAAACTTGTTTGCTAAAATAATTAGTTTCAAATGGGTTTTTCTTATTTTACATTTCACATGGGTGTTATATATTTTAATGTACTGTCATACCATATTGTAAAAATGTAATGGATAAGAATTTGTCACAGAATCAGTAATATGATTACAGTTGTATTTTGCTACTTTTTTACACTCCATTTTTAAGAATTAGGTTTGTGCTGGCTGGTATAATAAAGCATGTTCTCATTCATTTTCCCAGTAGCTAATTATACTACTGCTAATTTTAGTTTACAGTACTTCCTGACAGTGGATTCCTACACATGGAAGTGAAGTGATCCTACACATGGACATATTCAAAATTATTTTCCAGCACTTCATACTTACATAACAATGTACAGTTCTAGTTTAATATGTGATTTGTTTTATATATATAGTCGTGTTTTTGAAAATGTAAAACACCCTTTTATTACTTCTGGATTTCCTTCAATTTTAACACTTTTTTAACATTCTGCTTTTGAATTTCCAGGATAAGATAAAGCAAGAGATAGAGTAGAGTAATTTGTTTGACAGAATGGCCTTGACTAATTTCTCTTTTCAATATCATAATTTTCAAATATTTCTAAACGTTGGCTGCAGAGGGAAATTGTTTAAGCTGATTATTGAAAACATTAAAGCTCACATAACTTGTACTTTTGTATGCAAACATTCCTACAGAATCTTAAATGATTTTTTTGCTGTACTGTATATTGGCAGAAAGCTATAGGTCAATAAGTACAAATATATGTACATGTTCTATAGAATACAAAGCTTGGGTCATATTCAGCAGCAGCTTAAAATGGTGTGTATGGTTTGTGAACATTTGCATTATACTCCCTTCTAAACCAATGCAAAAAAAATAACACACTATCAAAATCGAGTGTCAGTGTTTCTGCTTAGTTAAACTTTACAATCACTATAGATCCTGTTTAGAAAAGGGCACACTTTTATGATGCACAGACAAACCACATTTGTGATGACTTCAAAATCAGTCACAGATGTTGACAAACACACTTTACCCACATATCAGACATGCGCTATTGCACTTTTGGCATGTCGAGGGTAGTACCAGGTGCCAACAGAACCTGAAGGTAGAGGCCTCATTTATGTATAGCTGAAGAAATTTCACAAGCAATCCAAAGTTGTTACCTTTTAAAGTTTCACTTGAAATGGAAAAGAAATCAAAATTGAGAGCAAAAGCTGATCACTCCAGAAACAAAACATTGAACTATAACAATGAGCAGAGAGCAAATGTGACAACAGTAAATGAGAGACAGACATAAAATATAGTTTGTACCATCATAATATATGGAGCATGCTGTGGGATTGTTCGTGGCCAGAGCAAAAAAAGAAAAGGTTATCTAGAGAATTTAGAATGCACCTGTGTTTTGGGGATCTATGTGATACGCAATGTGTCTGAGGGTTAGGCAAACTGAGATAGAAAATAGTTTGTGATATTCTATAATTTGATTAATGCATTCATTCATGAAAGGCAGGAAAATCCTTTTTTCTGCACAACAGTAATCAGCAAAGGACAAAGCTTTAAGCACCTAGGAGAAGTGGCACCTAGAGAAAAAAAGGAAACAGATGGATATGGATAAAGAGGGAGGAGAAGGAATGGACAGTAACAGTTATTTTAGCAACCTAATTATTTTTGAAAGTGAGTGAATTTATGTCATTAGCATCATTTTTGAACAGCAATGAAATAACCAAGACAAGTGACCAAATAGTTGCTTTACTGTCAAAGCATTGGAGAACCTAAAATTGTATTTTCCCTATTAAAGCAGTTATAAATATTATAAAGTAATGATTTCTAATAAACAATTTGCTCATCTACTGTATATAATGCATTATGCCATCTGGCATTATGTAAGAAAATGTGTAGCTATTGGAACATACTTATTTTTCTTTCTACTTCAGAATTAATAATATCAAATAAGATATGAAAAAAATAAATCAAGAGGTACTAGAATTTACCATATTTTTAAAAAAATAAGTGTCAGTTGTCAGACTTACAATAAATGCACTTTTAATTCATGACTACTAAAATAGTATTCTAATTTAAAAAATTATAATCCTGTACCAATAATTCCAAGTAACAGGCAATAGCTGTTACTAGATGCTGCTTTCCTGGACTTTCATTTAACTGTTATGAAAAAGCAATAAATAATAAAAAGGGGAAAATGATTCCAACTATGTTATTTAGTAGCATAGAGGACCTCTCAGTTTTATAGTCTGGGGATTCCCTGTTTACAAAGTCTCTCACAGTAGTGACAAATACTTGTGGTACTATGGATAAATGTGACTCCAGTATTCACAAACTTGTAGCTGTCTATGCTACCTAGCAATGTTTGTGTTAGGACCTTTTCCCCATCACAACAGGTTCTTTGCATCTCTAGGATCAACTACTGCACCCATAGAGCAACACAAGACAGTAATCCTACATTAGTTGTAGTTTTTATTACATTGACGACAACAACAACAACTTATCACTTTTTACACCATATTACAGGCAACATTAACATGTATCTAGGCAACATTTGTTAGGAACAAGCAGTTCTTCACAATCTTTGATGATTGGTACCTGACAAACGTTTTGTGCCAGAAAGGCTTGGAGACCTTGAATAACTGGAGGAAAACAAAAAAGAACACACCAAATACTACCAAAAACAATCACTATTGCATGCAATATCGCCCGAGAAACCTGTTGCCCTACACCCACTTTTGTCACTCTGTGTCAGGATTTTTACCTGTGGAGTGACTATGATGTCAATGACAGAGTAGGGTCAAGTAAAAAGTTAAAAGAAAACTTTTAAACCCAAAAGGTTAGTTAGCAAAAGTGCTTACAGAGAACATTGCAAAGAATGAAGAAACTTTAAAGGTGTATTAGCTAATATCTCTTCTCTATTAACAAAAATAAATTTAATTGTCATTGAGATTAACAACAATCTATCAGAGTTACAATATAAACTATTCCAAGAATAAAGACAAAATACACAAAAATAGATCTAGGAAAAACAGACCAAATCCATCCATTTTCTTACCACTTTATCCAGTACAGGATCACGGTGGAGCAGGAGGATATCCAAGCAAGAAATGGGCGCAAGGCAGGATACACCTTAAATGGAACAGATGTCCATCACAGGGCACACACATACATGCACACACTCACATCAGGACCACTTTTTCTAGAAGCCAATTAACCTATCAGTATGTCTTTGCACTGTGGGTGGAAATTGGAGCACCTGGAGAAAAACCAAGCAAACACAGGTAGAACATACAAACTCCACACAGATAGCAGCGAGGAATTGAACCTAACGCTGTGAGGCAGTAAAGCTACCTACTGTACCAACTTGCCACTCAAAATAATCAAATATATAGAGAAAACAAAGTGGAGAGCAAGCATAATATAATATTTAACATTAACACAGGCTTCCCTAATAAAACCTAAATCAGTCAACAAAACGATACATCCTCTTGAACACCCTTACTACTTATCTGAAGTCTGTAAACCAAAAGTAGATTTTCCCAGGAAAATAAAACAAGAAAAAGAAAATGACCTGCTTTCAGATCTGCATAGGATCTAAAACAAAACCTCTCTACTTGATCTGTGGCTTCTCCCTTAATGTGCTCTTGCTGTCTTAACTGAGTCCCCATGGTTGTCAGCAATATTTACAGATGGAACATTGTTCTCTTTTGCATAGGAGTTTGTCAATCACCAATCACTGTCAAGGCCAAAACATAGTGTGTGGACTGGACCTGGAAGAGATAGAGAGAATTAGACAAAGGGGAAAGGAAAGAAAAGACAGCATACTTCAACACTCAATATTTAATAGCAGCCCTATGAGTTTCTATGCAATTTGCATGCATCCGTATCCCTATGTGTATATGTATCCCTATGTTATGTAATGCTACTGAGTTAATAAGAGGAAAGAATAAGAATAAGAGGAAAGAAAAACAGACTAGGCACAGACCATGGAGGGATGGAAAGAGTCTGAGGGAGGGAGAAAGGCTGGACATTATGGCTTGTGGGTGGGGAACATATTGTGGTTACGCTGTAGTGCTGTGAGGGAGTGTGACATCATCTGAATGGGCTAAGAAAAAAAGTCACGGTGGCTTTCTTAGTTATGAAGATCCCTTAACGGAAAGATCTGAACATCAAACTTCATTGTGCACCACAGGCTTAGATTAAAAGTAAAAGTTTTACATGCTCATCATTGTTTTTTATCATTATAAACACATACCAGATCTATTTTACCTGGAGATATTTCTAGCTCTGTTATTTAATATACTTCAGATAAAAATGTGTAAACAAAATAGAGTTTTTCAGTGGAGAAAGTGTCTGTGCATTATTAAGTCTATTAATGTGCTTATGTGTAAATGTAGTGGGTTTAAATGGCACATCTGGATTATATTAATATCTAGATTATTTAAGTAGCTTAGCTTGTAGCTATTAAAATGTAAATGCTCCTTTTAAATGTATTGTAATTAATAATAGCTTTTTTAGTTGAAATGACTTAAACTTAAAAAATAATGGTTGGTGTTTGTGATCCTTTAATGCCCCCATGCTGCGGATAATAATATTACAGTTCTTTTGCCTGCTTTGGTTAGCATTTTGTACAGGGAATAGATACAATATTTAGTGGTTACAGCTTTACAGCTGCAAAAACACAGTTGTATTGCACTACATATTTCATATTTTACTTTATTTAAAAATTGAGAAAAATCAGTTGATTGTGTAGATATATATATGGAGATGTTTTTAATACTAAAAACGTGAAACAATGTTCCTGAAATAATCAAATGTAATTTTCAAAATAATGGACCAATAATCCTTGAGTAGTTGTGACATTAATAAACCTTGATCATAACTAATGATTTATAAAACTTGGTTATTCAAGGAACCTCAGAATAAAGCAATGTATTGTACAAATCTCAAGACTAATATTGTTACAATAAATATGAGGAATCTTTTATCACTCAACAGTACATAACATACATTTTGTCATTATAATTCAGAAAATACTAATCATACATATCCTGTGTTTTTCTTACCCAATCAACATGCATAAGGGTACAAATGATAAGTTTATAATTGGGAGCACTGATTTCCTATTCACTTGATTGTGAAATTAATTGCATGTTTGTTTTCTTAATTATATATTGTTTTTACCAGCTGTCTTTAGTATAGCTAAGGTTGTTACTTAATTGGACTGTCCAATGCTTGTTATTTTCAAAATCCATGTCAATGTTTTGGTAACGTAAAGTAAGAACAGAGATGTAAGATGTAAGAACAGAGAACATACGGTACTGGTATGTAGTAACAATGACTTTTCTGAAGCAAATGGAAATAAACTACCTTTGTTTCCAACAGTCTTCAGAGAACACTTTTTTATTATTTTATTTTTACATTTTTTCATGTTCAACTTATCCCTCAAAAACCTTGCTGCAGCAGCAGATGCTTTTGAGACAATGATCCACTGGGTTTTCTCCATGCTTTCAAAAACATTAAATCTGTGGGAATAGCAAAGGTGCGGATAATCAGTTATGTTACTCTCCAGTGGGTTGTCTGTGAAATCTGTGTTTAGAACAAAGAATAAAATTTGAAAAGCCCAAGGCCATTTGAAGTAAAGTAACTGCTGACATGCAGAAAACATTCCTTGGATGTAACAGGGCAAAAAGTTAAAAGGACAGACAGAAAATTGTGTTTTTCTATTACTTAAGTAAATGAACTTTACTTTTTACTTTATAGTTTTCTCCTATTCTTATTACTTAATTGCATTAAATGTAAACTATCAATATTTTATTATATTCACATTAGATTATGGTTCAGGAAATCAAATTAAATTATTAATAACATTATTTGTAGCTTTGTACAATTGCTGTTTATGCCACCTAGCAATTTTCAGGGTGCAAGACCCACAGACCTGCACAAGACATCAGTATTACATAGTTACTCATTTTATTACAGTGTATCAATCTATCCATCACACAGTTCCCATGACACAGATCCACAAGAGACACACTCACAGACCATATGAGCACCATGGACCCCATATGAACAAACCAATGTCCCAAAGGAACAGTCCAGCTGTGATGTTCTGTGCTGTTCTCCAAAAAAAAAAATCAGTTCCAGTTTGTGACCTGATGTGCCTTCTTCCTCCACAGTAAAGAAACTCTGTTAGACTTTCATTGGTCTTAGGCATTCTCTTCAGTGCCTGCCATCCTTAATAAAGTGGTCCCTTATGAGTCCAACATAACGTAAATGATGACGAAGATAATGCCAGAGACTTTCCCTACTGTTCTCTGTAGAGTCCCTGATGCCAAAGTCCTATCCTGGGTCCAGTGGTGCTTTATTCTTTATAATTGATTCTTCTTCAGTCTGCCATATGAGTCCTATTACTGAGGCTTATGAAGCCCTTTTCCAGCCAGAGCTCAAAACTCTTTTTGGGGGGGTTAGGGGGTATTAGAAATGTCCTTATGATGTCTTGGTTTTGGACAAATCTAACCGCTCAAGACTAATTAGTGAACGGTCTGTAAGCAGATGTCCAGGTGGGTATAACAATATATTGTCTATCCTTGCCCTGTTCTAAATCTACCCTCTAGCACAAGACACTGGCCATTGTATGCAAAGTTAAAGTCAATAGAGTCCCTGACATCTGCTACCCCACAGCCATTTTTTTCCCCACTTTTTAACATTAAACCTACATTTTAGCTGTATTCTGTTGCCCATTAGAAATGTTGGTATTTGTTTTTTCTGTCAAATTGTTTCCTGCAAAAACATTGACAGTCTATGTCTGTCACACAATGGCCTGAGGAAGGCAAAAGTAGGTCCGTTTTATAACAGAATGACCTCCACCGCAAAAGCACTCAAGTAAAATAAGTGCAGTTTATTTACAGTGCTCCAAAACCCCAAAAAGAAACAAAACTAATTATTCAAATAAAGATAAGTCCTCCTTTTCTTATTGCTTTCTCTCTCTGTTTTTAGTCACACTACCTGACTTACCAACCACCAACAACAACTACCTCTTAGCCTGAGGAGCCAGCTTAAAAAGCATGTAAGCCCCTCCCCCTCTGGAACAAACCATGTCTCCAATTCATAAGCATGTGGTTTTTCCCATCTCCATAAATAAACCTTGAAAAGTGGGGTTAGGTTTGGCCTTCTGAGGCCACCATAGGCTGACCCACCCCAGAAGTACCAACACTAAACAAACTGTGAGTATCATCCATTTTGAGAGCGCTCTCCATTCACACCATAATACTCACTCATACCTGTGTTTACATGTGTTTTATGTATGTGAATGTATGTGAAATTAAGTATGTTTTTTATGTAAGTGAATGTATATGAAATTAAGTAATAGCAGTTACTAGTCAAGCCCTGAGTGTGCACCCTCAGGAACTTATCTAACAACCGCTCAACGGAAGGTGTATGAATAGTGTATTTCCTGTGCTACCTGTACCTCATGACAGGCTCCTCTGTCACAATGTCTTTTCAGGATTTGGAAATTTAATTTTAGAATTCTTTTTTATTAACACAGACATGTGTTACATAAATGTGTTTCATACATGAAAACAAGTGATTTAGCAATTGGAAATAAAGTACTCTAACCTGTTACTGCTGGATCTATGTCTCATTGGGTTTAATACAGCATCTTTTCTTGGTAAGGAAAGGAAAATGACAAAAAATAATTTTAAAATTGTAATTAAGTACAATTGGTTGGTTGGGTTATTAAGCTAGAGCTAATATTCACTCACCTACACAATAGACCAGAACCATGCTTGAAGTAGGGACCACATCTGTAACTGTCAGGCCACCTGCTTGTTTCCACAGTGCCTTCTTGTGGTTTGGAGAGACTCCTGTCTCCACAACCATTTAAATACACATTTTATTCATGAATCACATTATTTGTGAAATTTAGGAACATATAAAACATTAAATATACTTAATGGGGGAAATTATGGTTATTTGTAATATCATTGTGATGTGAATATGCATGAAAAGGGAAGTTTTCTCTTTTAAAGTTACTGTGGGTTAAAACAAGTGGGAGGAGCTTCCAAAATAAAAGGCAGGCTCTCTGGCTAGCTTGTTAGCTCTTTAGCAGAACTCAGTGGTAGTGAACTTTTGGTTTATTTGTTTTTTGTATCAAGGAAAAAAAATCTAAAAACATATAAAACCTATGCCTTAATGTTTTCTTTGGCCTGTGCATGAAGTTATGTTTTCACATTGAGCCAAAGCAGACTGCCTGACAGAACGGGCCCTGTGACAGTATTAATATAAGGTGCATTGTGCAATATGAGATTGCACACATTAATATTGCATATTTCAGTAATGCAATAGATAAACTGAAGAATTAGAATGCTACAACAAACAAGAACAAACCAGACTGCTGTGAGTTTTAAGCTTAGGTGCAGTCAAGAAGATATTGTGCAAATTCCTGATTAACACTCAGCATTTTGTGTAATGTTAGATCCTGCAGCCAGAGATATTTTTAGATATGTTTGCCTGAATTATTTTTTAACTCATATGAAATCTTTGAGATGTTAGTATTTTAGTTCCCTGTGTTGTGGTTGCTGCTGGTAGTAGATCTTTGTTTATGCTCACAACTAATTTATATAACTTAAACTGGGTTATATATCTTTAGTTATTGTGAAGACCTGCTGTCTCTAAAGTTCACTGGTTTCCTTAGTTGCTCTTAGCATACTTTTAAAGGTAACCTTAAACATTTCCATTGAGTGAGGACAATATTTTTTGGTGTATACCATGCTCCTTGGTTTCATATTATATTCCGATCAAGACAATGCAAAAAGTGTTGCAAATGCAGCTCTTTAATCTGCATGATATAGGATCTGGAGCATCACTTATTATTTTTTTCAAAACATCCCTACTCCTTGTATTACTATGAAGAAAATGTGGTCTTTTAGTTTCAAATTCTTACAGTTCCTGAGATAGTGTGTATACACCAATGTATTGTAGAAATGTAAATGACAAGTGTCACAAGTACACCATCTGCTAATGCTTTTGCATCCATCAAAGGTATGCACGGTGTCTTGAGGACCACCTCCATTGGTCCCCTGTGTATAAATGAAGCCAGCCTTCTGCTAAAAGACTAGAAGTATTTACAGATCTATACATGTTAATCAGGAAAAACACACCACAATGTGTTAGAAGTTTAATTGCTATTTAGTTATAACAAAGGTATCCCACTTGTAGGCAGGAAAGGACATATTGTCCTTTACCAATAAAGAAACACTTGAACAGGGAATAGTCTTGCATGAAATACATTTGGAAAACTCACAATCCTGGTGTCTTGAAGACAGAAAATTCTTTAAAGGACAGAATAGGTGTGGTACACTGAGTTAATCATGTATCTTCCATAACCTGCAATGAAATATCAGTAGTCCTGCCTTGCACACATTACTGCCAGGTTAGCCTGTGGGCCTTTGTCTGGAATAAGGGTTTTTCTGAGAAAAAGTCTTGCTCCAGAGGTGATGCAGTATACAGTACAGTATATGGCTAATTGAGCATCATTGAAGAAATACTGTAAGGAGATTATGTCTTTAAAAATGCTTTTTTTTAAATCTATGTTTAACATTTTTTATCTGTGTGTATTTATGGACATTATTAGCTCACTTTTATATTAATTAAAACTATTTTTTCTTAGAGAAATAAATTAGTCCATTGGTGAACTAATGCATATTATACTGTATCTTCAATTAACAAACATATTAGCCAACATAAATCATGTAAATATTTTTTTCTTATCCAAAGTGTTATTATAATTAACTTTTTTGAACATGAACATTGAAAATGAAGGGAACAGAATTTAACTTAATCTTTCATTAATGTTAAATGTACTTTTCTTTTCTAAATGGCAACCTCCTTCTTAAACTTTACAGAAGATTGTTTGAAAAAATATTAGCACTTCCAAACGACTTCTGTAATGTGTGTTTAAAATGTAAGAGTGAAGTTCTTGGCTTACAAGAGATCTAGAAAAAGAGACACACAAATCTACAAGTTATTGTACAGAATCATCACATATAGAAAACAACTTGAGTAACCATTTGGAATTCATCAACATTAATATTTTGCAAATTCCATAGTGTTGACTTCATCACTCAATGTCTTTAAAGATTTTTAAAACTTAAATTCCAAACTCTCCTGGCTCATCTTTTTACTATCAAGCTAAATCTTAAACATGGTAAAGGTAATGTCATGGCCAGGGCATGCATGGCCATCTTTGAAACTAGCTCATTTGCCTCTATTGATGGTATAAGTACTGAAATATTTTGTCTATGTAGAAAATGCTTCCATACATACAAGGAGTGAAACTTGTGTGGTAATACACTGTACTGTGATACTGGTTAAAAAAAGCAATGAAACGTGTGCACGAGATACAGGCAAAATGGAGCAGCTAAAACCGCCGACTGAATTAAAGTTAATGGGCAATGTAGAGGAGCAATGGAAGCAATTCAAACAACACTACCCTCTACAGTTGCACTCTTTTTAAGTGTCACAGAGTCAGACGCAATTGATGTGTTCAACAGTTTGCAGCTGACAGAGGAAGAACAGAATAATTATGAACTGGTCTTAGAGAAGTTTCAGTCCTTTTGTACTGTAAAAAGAATGAGACATTCGAGAGAGATGTTTTCAACAGCAGACTACAAAGAGAAACTGAGTTGATGGAGGAGTTTTTCATGGACTTGAAAATAAAAAGCCAGACCTGTAACTTTGGACTCTAGCTGACTCGTTGATACACGACAGAATCATTATGGGAGTGAGAGACAGGGGGCTGAGAAAGAAGCTGCTCCGTGAGACAGAGCTGACCCTCGAGAAGGCAATTCAGGTGTGCCAGACCAGAATAAAGTCCATGGATGGGAACCAGCCCAACGAGATGGTGTACAAGATCAACAAAGAGAAATAAAACAGAAAAAAAATAAAACAGCCTTCGGGAATGACTGCAGGAACTGCAGGTAGGAAAATCACTTTGCAAGAGTCTGCAGGAGTCCTAGGAAGATGTGCAGAAATGTCGACAAGAAAGAAACTCCAGCAAGGAACAGTTAGGAACAGTTGACACCGCAGGGAAAGAGGAAGATTGGACTGCTATTTACAAGGTCAATGGGACTGACATCACATTCAAACTGGACACGGGGGCTCAAGTTAATATCATGCTGGACACAGAACTGTCATGGCTAGAGGTAAAATCTATCGTAAATACAAAAGAAAAGGTGAAACTTAGGGCTTATAATGGTGAAGCGATTCCCAGTGTTGGTACTTGTACATTAAGGCTAAACATTGAGGGAGAAACACACATGGTGCCATTTGTGATTGTAAAAGGTAATAAAGCTCCTATTATAGGTTTTAAAACTTGTAATATGTTAGCTTTGGTAAAACGCGTGCATATGGTGGATGATGTAACAGACACAAATGTAATGAATGTTGAGGATACATACATTGATGTATTTAATGGCATTGGAAAGCTCAAGCTATAGCACATAATTGAATTAGAAAAGCCAAACAAGACGGTAATACATGCACCAAGAAAAGTACTGCTTGCATTGAGAGACAGGCTAAGAAATGAGCATAAAAGCTTGGAAACCTTAGATATAATTGAGAAGGTAGAAGAGCCAAATGAATGGGTGCACTTGCTAGTGATAGTGGAGAAAAAAGATGGCTCGTTAAGGTTGTGTGTAGATCCTAAAGAGCTGAACAAATCCGTAAAAAGGGAACGCTTTCAGTTGCCCAAAAGGGGTGAAATCTTAAGGCATATACTGTAGCACGCGCTATTTCTCTAAATTAGACGCATCTGCAGGATTCTGGTAGGTTGCTCTTGATAAGGTCAGTGCACGGCTGTGCACATTCAACACGCCTTTTGGGAGGTACTCTTTTAAAAGGATGCTATTTCGATTTTGTTCTGCACCTGAGGTCTTTCACAGGACGGTGCAGCAAATGAAACTTCTGAAATGGACTCCTGAAACGGAAACGGGGAAAAATGCAAGCTTGCAGATTCCTAAAGCAGGTAAGCCCAACACTATTGGTGAAGAGCTTTGTTTACCATTGGCAAAAGAGCTGACACGTATTATGTGTGTAGAAAAAGCTGCTAAACAGCTTGACCTGCTGCCATTTTTTAATGACACAGTCACTCATAGAATTATTCCTATGTCAGATGAGGTCAAAAGTACGCTGGTGGAGCACATTAAGATTTGCAGATGCTTTTCACTCCAAATAGATGAGTCTGTAGATTCTGTTGATTTGGCCATTTTGCTGGTTTACGTCAGATATGAATTTGAGGGCACTTCCAATAAAGACTTTCTGTTCCATTAGAAACAAAAACTACAGGAGAGCACATATTTTAGCTTCTGAATGAATTTATCGAAGACAATGGCAAAAATCGAACTGGAAAAAATCTGTCGGCATTTGTATAGTGTTAGAGCAATGATAAGCCAAAACAGCCGTGTAGTTGCATGAATTAGAGAGCTTGCTCCAGATATGAAGTGGACGCACTGCAGCATCTACTGCGAGACCTTGGCTATCCAGAAAATGCCTGAGGATTTAAATTCTGTTAGACTCTGCTGTCAAAGTTGTGAACTGTATCAAGGCTCAACCAATGAATTCGGATCTGCTTTGCTTGACTAAATAGGCTCACTCCTCTCACTGAATAGTAAGCGATCAGTGCTATTTTTATTATATGTGTATGTGAGTGTGTGTGCGTGCTCATGTTGGTCATTGGGATTTTCTGTTGTTCCTATGAGAAGATGACTTGTAGATGGTACTTGGATGCTTTGGTTTGATCAGGGGTAGTGCTTGGTCCAAAAAGTTTGAGAACCACTGATGTAGGCAAATTTATACCTAATTTAGCAACATAGTGTGCTTTGCAAAACAACTGGATTGAACTGGAATGCAAATCATCAAAAATAATTTGAGGATCTGAAAGCTCTCATCATTCAAGTACCAGTACTGAAATTGTATGATGAGAATAGGAGCACCAAGATCTCTGCAGATGCTTCTCAAGCAGGCATAGAGGCAGTGCTGCTACACTATGGTAAAAGGTGAAGCCCTGTAGCATATGCCTCTAGGGCTCTAAAGCTCTAAATGCAATTATGCCCAGATAGAAAAAGAGGCTTTGGCCCTTGCCTATGGATGTGAAAAGTTTCATGTGTACATATATGGGAAAGCAGTGAGGGCCGAGACTGATCACAAACCTTTAGTGACAATTGCAAAGAAGGTTTTAGCAAACACTCTGCCTTACAATTCAGAGACTGTTTCTTAAATTACAGAAATATGAATTAAATCCAGAGTACAAACTAGGTAAGGAATTGATAGTAGCAGACACGTTATCGAGAGCATTTTGACAAGACAGTACAAACAGAAAAATAGAACAGGATGAAACTACATGTTAATTTTATCAGGAAACGGTGCCCAGTGTCTGATGAAATGTGGACTGTAATAGCAAGATACGCAGCAGAGGACAAAGTACTGCAAAAAGTAAAACAGGCGATTACACAAGGCTGGTCTGCTCATGCTGTCCCTTCACCATATGTACAGTACAGAGACGAGTACAGTATAGAGATCTGTTCTGGACGGGATACTCTTCAAAGGGTCAAGTGATTCCGAAGATATTAAAAAAACATGGTGTTATAAATACATGAGGGCCACTTAGGAATGAAAAGTCAAAAAGATGAGCAAAAGCTGTGTTATTTTGGCCAAATATGAATGCAGACATTGAAAAAACAATCAGTACATGTGCTACTTGTCAGAAGTACAGGTGTAGGCAAAGAAAACACTTAATGTGGGTGGAAGAGTGCAGTCCAGTGGGTCAGTGGAGTAAAATAGGTATTGATCTCTTTGCAATAGAGGGCAAGAACTACGTGTTAGCACTGGACTACTGCTCTCACTACCCAGAAATAGCATTGTTAAAAGACACTACAGCCAAATGGGTGATAACACACATCACATCTTTCTTTGCACAACATGGCATTCCTGATGACCGTAATGACCGACAATGGACCACAGTTCAGTTACAGTGAATTTAGGGATTTCGCCAAAAGATATGAATTCAGACATGTTACCTCCATTCCTCGTTCTCCTCAGTCCAGTGGCCCTGTAGAGAACAGTGTCAGGATTGTGAAGCTGCTGATAAAAAAGACAATGGATTCCAAGACTGACCCATACATTGCATTTCTAAATTACAGAGCAGCACCACTCAAACACTGTTGGTCACCAGCAGAAATGCTGTTTAACGGAAAACTAAGAGCCAGATGTACAAACTTAAAGGGAAAAAAAGAAATAAAAATGCTACTAAGACAGAGGAGCAAGCTCTCTTACAGAGCTCAAACCTGATGATTCTGTTAGAGTGCATGATGGCCATAACTGGAACATTCAGGTAAAAGTGGTGAAAAACGTAGCCTCTCGTTCCTATGAGGTGATTACCAATGAAGGTGTGATCCTTAGAAGGAATCGAAAACATCTGTTGCAAGTACAAACACAGACATGTACAGAGACTGATACCAATGCAACACAGAATCAAACAAATGAACAAATCTGGTTGATGGTGGACAAAATTGCCGTGACCAGGATGATCAAATTCCCACTGTAATAAGGTCCACTAGAGTTTTTAAAGTTCCTAAAAGATTGATTGATGAGTTTTGATATCAAAATTGTTTTTTGTTCAGCATGTCTGTTTTGTTGTTAGTATTATTGAGATGTCAAACTAAGTTACACGCTTGTGTTATTACAAATGGGTATAATTCACTGCTGGTGGGGAAGATGTGGTATATTGTAAAAGTGCAATAGCATTCAGTGTTTGTATTGTATCATGTGACCTGTAAGAATGAGGGCGGGAAAACAACTGGTAGGAGACGGTTAATGGATGTCAGGTGGAGCACACAATAAAAGAAGTCAGGTTTTAACAACTTGGTTCTGTTGGATTTACAGTATATTTAACACAACAGATGATAACACAACTCTGACTGCACATGCCTGGCCTTGTCTCTGTAGAGCCCCTTAAGAGCAAGTGCCTTAATCAGCTCAGCTCCGTCCCTTATTGAGGACCACCCTGATATGGAGTATGCCCGTATGCCCAGCCTCCAATGTCGTACCCCTCTGCATTGCGTTGCCATCTGAATGATGCACAACTCTTTCTCATCCTGCACCAGCCTTTCCTGTACTTCCCTCCCCTGCATTCCAGTCCCTCAGACTTCCTGCCTGCATCCCGGGCAATTCTGGCAGACTGTCTGTTACCCTGTGCAGCCTCTTACCGGGAGTCTAGCCGCTTGTAATCCGAACCAAATCCAAGGAGCCCAATTATCCCATGCAGCCTTTGCTCCTGGTTCCCTGCTACTAGGCAGTGCTGTACTGTGCTAGCACTGTTCTCTTCACCCAAGGTGCAGTGAGACAGTCACTCCCCCTGGACTCCATCGCCCTAGCTCTTGGGTCTGTAACACCTAGAGCATCAGCCTCCATTCCCTGGTTGTAACAGTGAAAAGAAGAATATTTTATCTACAAAAATTCATGAATCTCAGGAGGGGGGGGGGAGTTGTTAATAAGATTGCAGCTGGGGTTCTCATCTATGACATTTTAAAAAAATATGTATTCTGTAGCAAAATCTAGGGAATCTTTTATGTTAATATGCAATATGGCAATATGATATGTTCTATATTTTTGCATTGTTCTAACGATATACAGTATATATTAATTTTCTACATATAATGTGTCTCAGAATTTATTTTTATTTCAAGACCTGAATGCAAGCCAATTGCAAAACTATGCCCAGAACCAAATAATGAGACCTTTGCATGCCTTCAATAATATTTTACAGCATAATGTCTAACATAAATGACCTACAGGTCCTTAGGTGCCATTAGAAACAGACTCTCCTAGTGCGTATTTTATTACTGCAGTTAATTTTATTGTGCTAGTTAAGTTAAGTAGAGGTGTTATTGCCAGCTTCCATGCTGATTATCTAAGCATTTATCTTAGACATGCGATTTGCAGATTCCTTTGTGCTTTAGTGGTCATCTTTAAGGACTTCATAACCACAATCCAAATTTACATCTCTCCTGCCTTTTAGACAAAATTAAACCAAAAGTGTTGTGCATTGTTTATCCTGATTGGATAATATGGATTCTAGTACATTATATTGTTACAAATGGAGGGTTACGAAGATGGTGACTCCAACTTGTAAGTGATTTCTCTTACAAGAATATAAAGTGGTTTGTATAATTAGAGGCACGTGAATTCTTTATTCTCTTGCACAGCTTTGCTGAAAAGAATAATAATCCTGACACACCTAACAAATGTTTATTAACAGTGACAAGTCATAAACTACAACATTGTATTTGTAAATCACTATAAATAGTTTGCAGTGAAGTTCAGAAGAGATTACAATAGACAAGCCAATCTCGAGTTCTTGCTTGTTATTGTTGTGTTGGTGTACTGTATGTCACCTGGACTACACACTTATCACCCAAAAGCCCCGTTCCTGATAATTGGTGATTTTAATAATGTTTCGCTCTCCTCTACTCTGCCTACTTTAAGTCAGTTTGTTAATGCCCTACTAGAGATGATAACACTTTGGACTTGCTGTATGCTAATATCAAAGATGCATGCAGCTCCTCATCACTCCCCCGTTTGGCAGATCTGACCACAACCTTGTTCATCTCCTAACTCTGTGCAAGTCTCTTGTCCACAAGGACAGTGAAGAGATGGTTAGCTGAGACTAATGATGCACTGAAGGACTGTTTTGAAACAATGGACTTGCCAGTACTCTGTGAGCCTTATGGAGATTATATTGATAGTCTTACCCACTGCATCACAGACTACATAAACTTCTGTGTTGACAGTGCTGTGTCCACCAGGAAAGTGCGCTGCTTCTCTAGTAATAAACCCTGGGTCATCAGTGATCTGAAGGCTGTCCTAAATAGGAAAAAAAGGGCTTTTCGGGAAGGTGACAAGAAGGAGCTGAGGCGAGTGCAGAAAGAGCTGAAGGTGAGAGTTAAGGAGAGCAAGGTGACTTATAGAAGGACAGTGGAGGACAGGCTGATGGAGAACAATGTGAGAGAAGTGTGGAATGGCATGAGGAAAATCTCCGGATACAAGCTGTCCAGTGGCCAACAGAGTGAGGGAAGCCTGGAGAGGGCCAATGAGCTGAATCTTTTTTTTTAACAGATTCAATATAGGGTCCACTGTAAATTCACCTCACAGGCCTTCACCCCAGACATCCTCTTCATGTCCTCAGTCACCCCATCATGAAATCCCTCCTACTTCATCTTGTCTTCCCCTCCTCGGCCTATCCATCATAGCTGACTAGGTCAGAGGGGAGTTGAGGAAACTACATGCAGAGAAGGCAGCGGGTCCTGATGGTGTCAGCTCAAGGGTGCTATAGATCTGCATGGACCAACTGGGTGGGGTGCTACAAAGGAGACCTTTTACACCTTTGACTTCAAGTACAACTCTGAACAGAAGTTTTTGGATGACTCTGCAATTGTGGGGTGTATTAGTGAGGGGAGGGAGGAGGAATATAGGAGTCTGATTACCAGCTTTGTGGAGTGGTGTCATCTTAACCATCTCCAGCTCAACATCAGCAAGACTAAAGAAATGGTCATAAGTCTCCTTTGACCCCTGTTTCCATCCAAGGTGAGGACATATAGAGGTGGTGCAGTCCTACAACTACCTAGGGGTATACCTGGATGATAAGATTGAGTGGACTGTTAACATTGACACCCTGTACAAAAAAGGTCAGAACTGACTATTTTCTTAGGAGGCTCAGGTCCTTTGGTGTATGTGGAACACTGCTATTCATTTTTTATGAATCAGTGGTGGCAGTAGTCATCATCTACACTGTTGTGTGCTGGGGCAGCAGCATCATGGCAAGAGATGTAAATAGACTCGATACACTCAAGAAGACTGGCTATGTTTTGGGGCTGAACCTTGACCCCTTGGAGGTGGTGGCGGAGAGGAGAATGGAGAAGGAGAATGCTGGCCAAGCTCACAGCCATCATGAACAGCGCTTCTCTCATCCGCTACATGGGACTGTTATTAGATAGAGGAGCACTTTTAGTAACAGACTGCTCCAGCTATGGTTTTCAAGGGAACGTTTTTGCAGGTCCTTCCTCCCGGTGGCTGTCAGGGTGTATAACACTGTCCTAGACTACGCCTGTTAGCCCTTCATCCGCTCATCTATGGACAGCATGTTGCACTCATGTACATTTTGGACACTGTGTTAAAATACTGTTTATACTGTGGTATTTTCAATCTGAATATGTCTATCCGCATTTTGTCTTAATCAATCTTAATCTTGTCTCATCTTTAATCTTTTATTGTTTTACAGTGACTTTTAGCTTATTTTGTACACCTTTCTTGCTATTAATTTTATTATGTATTCCATAAACTTATTTAATTACTCTAATGCTGAAGTTATTTTAATTTTAACCTATTCTGATGTCAGTCTTGCTTCTCTTGGGCTTGGCTGCTGTAATGCCTCAATTTCCCTTCAGGATCAATAAAGTCTTATCTTATCTTATTCCTGTTTCTCCTGCATTTTCTGTTTTGTCTTGTTTTCCTCATCCAAACTACTCAGTCCTCAGAATTTCATGCCACATGCCTTCTTCCTTCCTTCACGTTCTTCAATTTAATCTTGAACCTTTGTTCTGCACTCTCTCCTGCTTCTGTTCTTCTGCATCCAACTTTGCATTGTGTTCCTCTCTCTTGACCCCTGGTGCTCCTGATACCGTTTCCTCAGCCGCAGTCAGTGCTATCTCTGGCTCAATCAGCAGGAGTCACACAACTTTTAAATTCTGTCTTCCTCCTACTGATATTGCTCCTGATGTTATCTCCTTTTCCCTGGTTCTGTCTGGCTCAGTCAGCAGGTGTCCCACACATTTTATTGCTTGCCTTCTCTTTTTATCATAATGTCCATATTTCTATATCATGCTTGTAGGCTATTTCTGCCTCTGTTTCTGCATTGATGATTTTGGGGTTCACTTGTTTCTTTTGGAGTTTGAGAGCCCCAGATTCATCCCTTTTGGCCCCTGCTGCTATTGATGCCTTATACCTGGATCTGTCTGTCATCCTACCTTTGGCTCAAGTCAACAGGCATCCTACAGTATTAAAAGTCTGCTTTCTCTATTTTATCACAATGTTCACATTTCCATACTGTGCCCATACGTTCCTTCCATCTTTGTTTCTGCATTGGTGGTTTTGGGGTTCACTTGTTTCTTTTTGGGGTCAAGCCTCCTCCACAAGGCTACCCCTTAACCAAGTGGGCTAAGCCAACATTTATTATACTTAAAAACCCAATAAACATTCACAAAGCGTCTGATTCTTGGATGCTGCCTTTACTCATGAAATCGAAAATCTTAACTGAAGCTCTAGAGAGATAACGACAGACACGTTAATTTCGCCCAGCTGTTTTAACCAAATGTGCCTGGATTATTACTCTTCTCAACAAAGCTGTGCCAGAGAATGAAGAATTCACATGCCTCTATCTCAACCGCTTCGGTATAATCTGGAGAAATCACTTACAAGTTGGGGGTTATGAATATTTATGAATATTCATAACCCCAACTTATTGACTTATTTTATATACTTATTGAATATTTATTTTACTTATTGACTAATACACTTGGTCAATTCCTGATATTTGCCATTTTTGTAACCCTCCATTTGTACATTATAATACATCATTATACTTAGAATTCAATCAACATTCACAAAACATCTCATTTTATTCCTTGTGAAGTTCACGTTAGTGTTGACAGTCAAAAGTGAGATATCATATCTGCAATTTAAATAAAAAACAAAACTAAGATTTTTTATTATCTTAGCAAGCATGAATCAGTTGAGGTATACAGTGGTGTGAAAAAGTGTTTGCCCCCTTCCTGATTTCTTATTTTATTGCATGTTTGTCACACTGAAATGTTTCAGATCATCAAACAAATTGAAATATTAGACAAAGATAACACAAGTAAACACAAAATGCAGTTTTTAAATGAAGGTTTTTATTATTAAGGGGAAAAAAAAAATCCAATCCTACATGGCCCTGTGTGAAAAAGTGATTTCCCCCTAAACCTGGTTGGGCCACCCTTAGCAGCAACAACTGCAATCAAGCGTTTGCGATAACTGGCAATGAGTCTTTTACAGCGCTGTGGAGGAATTTTGGCCCACTCATCTTTGCAGAATTGTTGTAATTCAGCCACATTGGAGGGTTTTCGAGCCTTTACCACTTTTTTAAGGTCATGCCACAACATCTCAATCGGATTCAGGTCAGGACTTTGACTAGGCCACTCCAAAGTCTTCATTTTGTTTTTCTTAAGCCATTCAGAGGTGGACTTGCTGGTGTGTTTTGGATCATTGTCCTGCTGCAGAACCCAAGTGCGCTTCAGCTTGAGGTCACGAACAGATGGCCGGACATTCTCCTTCAGGATTTTTTGGTAGACAGCAGAATTCATGGTTCCATTTACCACAGCAAGTCTTCCAGGTCCTGAAGCAGCAAAACAGCCCCAGACCATAACACTACCACCTCCATATTTTACTGTTGGTATGATGTTCCTTTTCTGAAATGCTGTGTTACTTTTACGCCAGATGTAATGGGACACACACCTTCCAAAAAGTTCAACTTTTGTCTCGTCAGTCCACAGAGTATTTTCCAAAAGTCTTGGAATCATCAAGATGTTTTCTGGCAAAACTGAGACGAGCCTTTATGTTCTTTTTGCTCAGCAGTGGTTTTCGTCTTGGAACTCTGCCATGCAGGCCATTTTTGCCCAGTCTCTTTCTTATGGTGGAGTCATGAACACTGACCTTAACTGAGGCAAGTGAAGCCTGCAGTTCTTTGGATGTTGTTGTGGGGTTTTTTCTGACCTCTTGGATGAGTCATCGCTGCGCTCTTGGGGTAATTTTGGTCGGCCGGCCACTCCTGGGAAGGTTCACCACAGTTCCATGTTTTCGCCATTTGTGGATAATGGCTCTCACTGTGGTTCGCTGGAGTCCCAAAGCTTTAGAAATGGCTTTATAACCTTTTCCAGACTGATAAATCTCAATTACTCTGTTTCTCATTTGTTCCTGAATTTCTTTGGATCGTAGCATGATGTCTAGCTTTTGAGGATCTTTTGGTCTACTTCACTTTGTCAGGCAGGTCCTATTTAAGTGATTTCTTGATTGAGAACAGGTGTGGCAGTAATCAGGCCTGGGTGTGGCTAGAGAAATTGAACTCAGCTTTCCAAACATGTGATAAACCACAGCTGATTTATGTTTTAACAGGGGGGGCAATCACTTTTTCACAGAGGGCCATGTAGGTTTGGATTTTTTTTTCCCTTAATAATAAAAACCTTCATTTAAAAACTGCATTTTGTGTTTACTTGTGTTATCTTTGTCTAATATTTCAATTTGTTTCATGATCTGAAACATTTCAGTGTGACAAACATGCAAAAAAATAAGAAATTAGGAAGGGGGCAAACACTTTTTCACACCACTGTATATCAGATTGATTAATCACTTTATGAAATTGATCAAATTTTACACTTCTGAAATCTGAAATGATAAACAGGATACTATTTGGTATACTTATATCAAAAAGTGTAAGAATCTGTGTAAGAGATTTTTAAATTATTAATACTAAAAGTAATGAAAACACAATAAAGGGTTTAATATGCAACAATACATTCCACATATACATTTTTTATTACATCAAAATCATTTTTAAAAGCATGTAAAATAATAAATAATGTTATATTATGGCTAAGATTTAAAAGCTGTGCAGTTTGTCATCCACGTCACAGTCTGTAGGGCTGACCTAAGCTTTGAAAAAGGTACATTATAAAAAAATTAAGGTTGCCTGTCCCTAAGGATGTCATCAACACAAACACAAAATCATGCTTATCTCCACAATAAGCTCAGTACTAAAACAATTAAACTTGGAAGAATCAGTCAGAATGAAAGTCACATTCTTATATCCCATAGGCAATGGCATAGCACATTGGACTATCACATCTAATAGAACAGCCCTGACGACTAATGAGTGCAGTTGAGAAGCATTTTAATTTGCCCTTAGGCCCAAAACATTTGTATGAAGAATTTTTCTCCCTCCTGTGTGCAGAAAGGTGCGTTTGTAACAGTTACAGTGCCAATTAAAAAGAGCTTAATTAAGATGAATGAAGTAGAATTGAATTTCTTCACATTCTGCATTGTCGAAATCTTGGGAGTATTTAACATGAAACAAGAAAAAAAACCTACATGCATTCATTCTTTGCTAAAGTTTAATTACGTAAAGCTATTGCACCTACACAGTAGACAAACTAGATGGAAAAAGTAAGAAAATTAAATTTAAGAATAGGTATTTTTAGAAGCAAAGCACAAACATTTTTAGAAAGTGTGTTTCAGATAAGAGATGTATCACATCACTAGTATCTATTACTTCTTCATATGAAACCGACTAAGCTTAGCAACTTCCTGTACTGTGCTATATTGAATTGATCTTGGCTTGGTATACTGTACTGTACTTTTGTATGTATTTTTTGTTTCATTGTCTCCAACAAAAGAGTCATACCATGTGATACTACCTTGTCTTTTAATGGCATTACTCCTCATAGATTTAGGTTTGCATTGATATTTTTGGAAGTGTTTGCATTGATATTTTGTTTATTTTGTTTTATTAAGATACGCTTATGTAGTGGCAATGCTTGTTAATAAGACAGAATTAAGTGTTGCTGTGCTTTCCCAATCGAGGCCCCATCTCTCTCTTCATCTCTGTGGTGCAGCCACAGAGAAACTATTCATGCAGGCTGATTTAAGGTTTCCTTTGATAAGGGACAGCTCCCAAATGGGGATGCACTTACAGATGCAGCCATTCAAAGTGCGCGTTACAGACACGTACCGCAGGGGCGTCGCGCATTGTGACGCAAGATGACGCGCGGTACCGTGTTACGTGATTGGTTGACCGACAGGGGCACTCGTGGTCCGTTGGTCTGTCGTAGAAAGACTTACAGTAAACGTCTTTGCAGTGCCCGTTGTAGATGTTGAATTTTACCACTGAAGGGAAATCTTAGTAGCTGAGCATAAAAAGAATGGGAGCATACTGTATTGCGTGTGAAGGCCATAAATGATATTAATTTTGGAACATAAACATACAGTATATGGCTGGTCTTGGTACTTTAAAGAAAAATACACACCAGTATTCCATTTCTCCCTAAACATTTTAAGCATCGAAGTCTTTAACTAAAGAGATACCGGAGTCAACAAGCATACTTTTAGAATTTGATTAAAAGGGAATATAATATGGAATCGCATATCTAAAGAATTTAATAACGATATGATTATATTCGTGTACTGCGACAGGGCTGTGTAGGGCTGTTTCGACTCTTTCTTCATGCGACTTCCCTTGTAGCCTACTGGTCTACGTGCCCGATTACCAACTCACGGGTTGTGTGTTCAAATCCAGCTGGTGCTGGACTCTTCTTTTAACAAACATTTCTTCGAAAAAATAGAATAGCGATATTATGGACAATCAATTGACTTTTATATTTCAAAATATCACAACATGATCGATTCTTAGTCATTTTTGATAACAATGAATAGTCACCTTCTTCCCTTCTGACAACGGTCCCTGCTTCTGCTTCCTGCTTCTATTGTGTGTGTGTGTAATAGAGTAAATTTTTATAGAGAAATGGAGGCTGGACAGTATGCGATACAATATAAACATTTATATTGATTTAAATCGTGTTTTGATTTAAATCGCAAACATGTGTTTAATTATATGTGTTTTTTTAATCATAATCAGGCTAATGCAACATAAATTGATACAGTATCTCTGTCTTCTAGGTATCTTAATAAACTTTCAGCATAGCTTTCTACCCGTTTAGATTTATATTTCTTGGGATTTTGGGATCAAACGTGGAAGGATTAGATTGTAATCATTTTTATTTTTCAAATACGTTTTAGAAAAGTGTAATCTATACCTGCCCAGACTTTACGCCTTCCTAAACCCCGCCTTTCACTAGTGTCCTGCTCTTCCCCGCGCACCCCAGCCGGGCGCTCTTCGGCCTGTGCCCGGGACGAATGTATATTTTGATATTTACACCCGGCACGGCACCGAGGGAGCGTCTGCATTTATAACTTAGTTTTTAAAATTAGTCAAGCAATATGAAGCATCTCCTTTTACTTTTAAGTCCCTTAAATACATTGAGCACAACTTTCTCACCACTTAAGATTACTTTTTGATACCATCCTTACACAAAGCAGAAACTTTCCGATGACATACTGTACAAGTGGAAAGATTACAGATTTTAATCGTCTTTAATTTTGTTACGTTATACGTTTTAGGAACGTTTCATCTAAACAAATACCACAAAACTATTCTTGATTGTATTTCTGAATGTTATGTTACACCTACAGTAGTTCACTGCTTTAAATACATCGAATTAAGAATGTTAGGTGTAGCACTTTAGATCTTTTTTTCTGAACCAGGGAAAATCTGATCATGTTTCTCTATAACAATACTAAAAAACTTTATTTTACATATCACCTTTAAAAGTGGCATCTCAAACCAATACAGTAGATCGAAAAACAGTTAAAAGGGACCAAAGTAAATACCAGACAAACGCAAACGCGTTTTTAATAAAATGCTTTTATTCATTCAGCAGAGAGTGAGAGGGACATCCAGCAGAGAGAGATACCGATGAGCTAATACCAGGGAAAGACACTCCTGTTTTGTTTAAAACACAATACGCCAGGAAATGTCTGATGCATTAGCAAGTTAAAACAATTGGGTCGAAAACCTGGGCATAACACCATTTCCTTTTTCTGATCACTCTCTTTCTGGATACACGTCTCACCTGTCCTGTTCTTTGTTTTCCTGGTTTGCTGATTATGCCTGCTGCGGTCCACTCCTACCCTCACACCTTAAGAAGACTATTTTAAATTTCTTGGAGCAGTTCATTGTGCAATTAACCCTTGTATGTGCTGTCCGTGCTCAAAATGCAATTTAAAAAAAGTCAAAAACCGCGCTCAAAATGCAATTTAGAGCTTTCTGGCAAGAGGAGACACCCAAATCAATGTAACATGCCACAGTTTGTGCATGAACAGGGTTATACTGCCTATTCCCTTTGATACCCGATGAAAAAAAAATAAAAAATGTTTTGAATCCCCGGCGGAACTAGGCATCCTTATGAATCAAGTAACAGGTTTATTCCATGCTGAAAAAAAGAAGAAAGAAAACACATTCCATAAGAATTGACTGAGCTCCGCTCTGTACCACGCAATGATCCCCCTGGAGTCTCTGCCCCGGGTTATTTGGGCTTTTAGACAGAGGGTAAAAAACTCTCTGGCTTGACCTCCCCCTCCCTGGGTATTGTCTGTTTTTTTGTTAACAAGGCTCGCCAGCTAATGTGAATCGAAACCTGTCTTTCTAGCTTTTAAAGTCGTGCGATGTGTAAGCCACAATTCAAATAGAGAAAAAAGAGCTGACTGACAAGATTTAAGATGTGGCTGTCAATGTTGGATTAAAAAAAACGCATTGCCTGACATTTGTTGCATTGCTTGAAAAATAACTTTATTTCGAGAGACTGGATAAGTAGTTCAAGTGTTTTTTTTACTTCCTGAAAAACAACTAATAATTTAACTATATGTGCAAACGTTTTATGATATGTCGCTGTTGTGAATGTCTGTGGACATGTGCTGGCTGGACAGGAGGCTCTACTGTACACAGAGAGCTTAGAAGACAAAGATATCAATTTATTTTAGTCAAAAATTTATATATCACCTTTAAAAGTGGAATCTCAAAGCAAAGTAAATACCCAACACTGATTGAACCCATCTGTCATGCTAATAAAACACCTTGAATTGAATTGAATTGAGGGAGAGAGGGGGGGAGGGCGAGCGAGATAACCAGGACGCAAGGCAAATAAGATACTCTCCACAGGCATTCACAACAGCAACATATGAAACGTTTGCACATATAGTTAAGTTATTACTTGGTTTTCAAAGTGCAATGAAATACAATATTGTTGTTGTTGCTGTTCTTGTTGTTTTTATCCTGTAAAGCGTTTTGAGAAGCCACCTTTAAAGGCGATATGTACTGTAAAAGCGCTGATTCTTATGGAATGTGTTCCGCCGGGGATTCAAATTTTTTTTTTTTTTAATCACGTATCTAAGGAAATCTCAGTATAACTTTGTTCATGAACAAACAGTGGCATGTTACATTATTATTAGTTTTTTTGTTAACAAGGCTCGCCAGCTAATGTGAATCGAAACCTGTCTTTCTAGCTTTTAAAGTCGTGCGATGTGTAACCCACAATTCAAATAGAGAAAAAAGAGCTGACTGACAAGATTTAAGATGTGGCTGTCAATGTTGGATTAAAAAAAACACATTGCCCGACGTTTGTTGCATTGCTTGAAAAATAACTTTATTTCGAGAGACTGGATAAGTAATTCAAGTGTTTTTTTTAACTTCCTGAAAAACAACTAATAATTTAACTATATGTGCAAACGTTTTATGATATGTCGCTGTTGTGAATGTCTGTGGACATGTGCTGGCTGCACAGGAGGCTCTACTGTACACAGAGAGGGGCGGGAGGAGGGGACAAGCCGATACATACTCTTAGAGTTTGATTAATAGGGAATATAATACAAAAATATAGTACTAAAAATAAGATACACTCTACAGACATTCACAACGGCGACTGTCAGAAGATAGGACACAGCGGCTCAGGCACCCGCTGAATGGAAAAGGGGCACTTTAATGTTCTGTATGGCTAATACTAAAGCCAATACTAATATTCAATACTTTAATATTCTTTTCTGTATGTTTAACAATAGTGGGTACTGGCCTAATTCGTCCCTGCTCCCGTTGTTAGGTGTTAATGTGTTGTTAAGTGTGAATTTGTAGCTGTTTCCCTGAGGTCTGGCTTTTTTTCTGGAAAACCATAACTCTGGTCTTGTCCAGATTGACTGTCGGCGCCCAGGTCTGACAGTGCTGCTCCAGCAGTGCCAGGTTCTGGCGCAGCCTCTGTTCTGTGGGCGACAGCGGGACCAGGTCGTCTGCACAGAGCAGGAACTCGATTTCCATAATTAATGCAGATCAGTAAATCAAGGGACAAAACAATTATTGCGCCCGGGTCCTCAATGGGCTTTGACGTGCTAATGCGTTGGTTTAACAGTCCAGGTGTGGCAAGCCTCTAATGTCTCCCGACTTCGGCAAAAGGCACCCGCCTTTCATTGGAAGACAATGAACATTCTAGCCGTACATGTGAATATAACATAAATACACCAAGGGATTGGGTGAGCTCCCATCACAAAAAAAACTGCGAACCTGCACTACAGCGACCACAGTACAGTATGGAGACCAAGACCTTTTACGGGAAGAGACGGGGTGCTTCTGCCGCCCCAGCTTCCAAAGAGCGAAGGGTAAGCAAATACAGCAGACTTCATCTGAAATACGCGATTACAGCGCATATTACAAGGTATTATTGCCGTTTTGAATTTTAAATTCAATTATAATTATTTCTTCGTAGCCTGTTCTTCAAGAAAACACAGCACGGGCGAAACGATCTTCGAAATCTACCACCCGGACAGTAAAAAAGAAAACGGTAAGACGGAAAAAAAGAAAAGTTTATTTTGACGTCTGTTCCGCGACTGATGAATACTACTGTGTGACTTTATTTCTTACATGAATTATGTTATTTTGCCACAGGCCGTGGGTCTCCGCTCTCGGCCACTGGCCAGGGTGCCAACATGTAGAAGCAGCACCTGTGTGGAGACATTTCGGCAGCAGCGGGAGCAGTATGATGCATTACTGGGGAGGATTGGGAGGCTAGAGACACTCCTGAAAATGCAGAGGAAGGAGACAGTATGTTCCAGCAGTCAAACAGTTGAGCAGCTGTCTCCCGAAAAGTGCCTCTCCCCGCCGCGCAGGTTGCAATGCCTGGCGGAAGCTGTGCCCCCCGCAGAGCACACACTGCCTCAGGACACTCCATCCCGGCCTCTCCGCTCACCACCGCGCAGGAATTTGTTGATGCTGTCCCCGCCGTCTGTCTCCCCCCAGGAAGCACCGTTCACAGAGCGGAATTCACAGACGCCAGTGGGACAAATAATTCTCCCAGATATCCAACTGCTACCCATCACTCAGGAGATGGAGGGGGGGTTGTACTTGCAGTGCATCGGCATAGACGGGAAAGCAAGAGCCGACCGCTACGCCGCCCTCGTGTTTCGAAATCTTGTGACTTTTGAAATTTACTGGGGGTGGACCACGTCTGTAAATTTCGATGGGTCCAGAGGCAAAAGTGCCTTGCCTTGCAATCTCCGGGAAACCATTAGTCGCATGGTGAATCGGAGATTCTCAACCCTTACTTCGTGCGACTGGAAAATAATTCGTGATCGGATCAACGAAATGCTTCGTACAAGGAGGCGCTCTTTTCCTCTAGTCTAACAGTCTGTCCACAAACAAAACATTCCTGTTAGACAAGAGGAATTGAAAAAAAACAATTTTGTCAATGGAAACCGGTGTGTGTGTCTCTCTCTGCTGGATGTCCCTCTCACTCTCTGCTGAATGAATAAAAGCATTTTATTAAAAACGCGTTTGCGTTTGTCTGGTATTTACTTTGGTCCCTTTTAACTGTTTTTCGATCTACTGTATTGCTTTGAGATGCCATTTTTAAAGGTGATATGTAAAATAAAGTTTTTTAGTATTGTTATAGAGAAACATGATCAGATTTTCCCTGGTTCAGAAAAAAAGATCTAAAGTGCTACACCTAACATTCTTAATTCGATGTATTTAAAGCAGTGAACTACTGTAGGTGTAACATAACATTCAGAAATACAATCAAGAATAGTTTTGTGGTATTTGTTTAGATGAAACGTTCCTAAAACGTATAACGTAACAAAATTAAAGACGATTAAAATCTGTAATCTTTCCACTTGTACCGTATGTCATCGGAAAGTTTCTGCTTTGTGTAAGGATGGTATCAAAAAGTAATCTTAAGTGGTGAGAAAGCTGTGCTCAATGTATTTAAGGGACTTAAAAGTAAAAGGAGATGCTTCATATTGCTTGACTAATTTTAAAAACTAAGTTATAAATGCAGACGCTCCCTCGGTGCCGTGCCGGGTGTAAATATCAAAATATACATTCGTCCCGGGCACAGGCCGAAGAGCGCCCGGCTGGGGTGCGCGGGGAAGAGCAGGACACTAGTGAAAGGTGGGGTTTAGGAAGGCGTAAAGTCTGGGCAGGTATAGATTACACTTTTCTAAAACGTATTTGAAAAATAAAAATGATTACAATCTAATCCTTCCACGTTTGATCCCAAAATCCCAAGAAATATAAATCTAAACGGGTAGAAAGCTATGCTGAAAGTTTATTAAGATACCTAGAAGACAGAGATACTGTATCAATTTATGTTGCATTAGCCTGATTATGATTAAAAAAACACATATAATTAAACACGTGTTTGCGATTTAAATCAAAACACGATTTAAATCAATATAAATGTTTATATTGCATCGCATACTGTCCAGCCTCCATTTCTCTATAAAAATTTACTCTATTACACACACACACACACACAATAGAAGCAGGAAGCAGAAGCAGGGACCGTTGTCAGAAGGGAAGAAGGTGACTATTCATTGTTATCAAAAATGACTAAGAATCGATCATGTTGTGATATTTTGAAATATAAAAGTCAATTGATTGTCCATAATATCGCTATTCTATTTTTTCGAAGAAATGTTTGTTAAAAGAAAAGTCCAGCACCAGCTGGATTTGAACACACAACACGTGAGTTGGTAAGCGGGCACGTAGACCAGTAGGCTACAAGGGAAGTCACATGAAGAGAGAGGCGAAACAGCCCTACACAGCCCTGTCGCCGTACACGAATATAATCATAAGGTTATTAAATTCTTTAGATACGCGATTCCATATTATATTAGCAGAAAAGCTTAAAACTACCACTTTATATAACTACCACTACCATACCGGTGTGTATTTTTCCTTTAAAGTACCGATTCCTGGAATCTGACTGGCTGACACCCTTCTGAAGTGGTTCCATAAAATCTGGTATACGGAAAAGAAAGCATTGATAAAAAAGCCTGGATTCTCATGTATCTCATACAAGTATCTTTTAATACAGTCTTTGCTGTGCTCTTGAGGATCCTTGTGATATTTTGAGCTCTAGTTGAATGATAAGTGTCGCATTTTAAATCATTTTCGTAGTTAGAAATTATGAAGCGCCCTGTTAAAAGCAAGGGAGTTTTTATGCCCGTTGAAGTAAAACAAAATGCCTGACAAAGTATGGCTTGGACAGATTCCAAGTGCTTGTACAAATGTGCTAAAGAAATTATACTTTGAGTATACAGCTTGTCCAAAGTCATTCATTATTAATACTATTAGTAATATCTTTGGTAAAGGCTTTGATGCATAAATATTTCTGATAAAGGTAGGTTGTGTACTTTTGTCCAACTGAGCAATCTTGCTTTCATAAAATATACCAACATTTTAATGACTGATGATTAACATGCTGTAATACACAGTTCAAAATTAAAAGCTCAAATGCTGTACATGAGAGGTTAAGCTCCCCCTGGCGGTTTTACAAGGTGACGCCGGATAGTTTCTGGCATGACGTCAAATGACGCGTTATACTGCGTGATACCACGTGATACCGCGTGATACCGCGACACGCCCACCGGGGTGTGCCGTGAAATACCCCACCCATTTTGAATGGCTGCATCTGTAGCTAAGCCTGGCTATCATGATCAATGGTCCATCCATTGGCGCCTATCTGCCTAGGGAGTGCCAGATGGACATCTGAACTGCATTCCTAGGTGTCAGGAGTAAGTGACTCATATCTCACCTTGATCAACCAATCAGGGACTGGTAGGGCCGAGTAACCCATGTGGGTCTCTGATGCCCATGAAACTTTCAGCCAATGAACAAGCTGAAGTTCCTCCAGGTAAAAACAGGCAACACAGAGATTTCGAAAGAACTATTCAAAGGAGAATTCCAGGGGTGCAAGAAAATTCCAGGGCAGGACAGCCCAGGAGCAGAAAGGCTCCCAAGGGCAGGACATTCTCGCAGCGCGCCTCCTGACCATCCTGAGACTCAGCCCGGACAACCACGGAACAGCCAGTGTGTCCGAGTGCCAGAACTTTCCTCTGTTCTAAGAGTCGAGAGCGGAGGTTGCCAGAGAGTAACCAGAGAATCCACCCGAGGTTAGCATCAGCAGCAAGCCTCGTGAACAGGTCGGAACTGTGGACAGCTGAATCACTATTCAGAACTAGCACTTCATCAGGAACGAACCGGTCCTCTTCCTGACCTGCTGGGACCCACAGTCATCTTTTCTCCTGTGCACAAACTTCGCCAGTTAAAGCCAACACTAACTAGCCGGTCTTCAGAGGGCATCAGCAGTGCACCATCACAAGCCACACAGCACAGCCTGGCACGGAGCCAGAGAGCGCAGATTGGACAGCAACAAGCCTGCAACTGTTTCTTTGTGCCTGCAGGAGATCTGAATCCCCAGAGATTGGATGAGTATTCAACTTCACTGCATTACTGCTCAAGAATTCAATTGTTATCCCAACCAGTTGATATCAATTTAATTCCTAAGAGTTATGTACTTGTTTTGAGTATCTAATGTAGAAGTTGTAACCAAGTTCAATTACGAAACGGTCTAAATGAATGATATACTGAACGTATGTCCTCTTGATATATGTAACTCTTCGTAACTGACTGAATATATATCTTTTGTATTCTGATAACCCTTACGATAAGATCTGTTAGGTTTACATGCACATTCTATGTATTAATAAATGTATCCTCGTATATTAGTACCTGTGTGTGTGCGTTGTTTGAGTTATATCGCATGGTTGGATTCTAAGGCCATTAAAAGAATCATTTTGTGATTAATAATTGTCCCAGTAAATGCCCAAACCCCTACAGAACTGGTGCCTCGTGAGAGCACACTACACTTACAAATGATACATATTGAGCAGCTTTGTTGATTTCCTTTTTTCTCTCCATTTTCAAGATCTCCTTGTGCAAAGCAATTCACATTGATTAAAAAATTCTAAGGGCAGCATTCTAAGGGTGGCACGGTGGTTGGCATTACTAACATCGCTGGGTTCCTCGCATGGGTTTCCTCTGGGTGCTCTGGTTTCCTTCCACAGTTCAAAGACATAATAGTAATTTAATTGGCTTCTGGAAAAACTGAACTGTTGTGAGTTGAGTGTATATGTGTGTTTGTGTCTGCGTGTGCCCTGCAATGGGCTGGTGTCCTATCTTGGATGTATCCTGCCTTGCTTGGTCCTTGATTCAGATATTTCCTAATCATGGCTGATTGATTTCAGATTTCTCTTTGAGGCTTATTTTTACATTTTAAACTCTTTAAAAGGTAAATGTAATTTATGATTGGTATAAGCCCAGTATTATTTTGTTAATTTCAGAGCTGCCCTCATTCAGGTGTATCAGCTGAAATGTGAACATTTGGATTTCAATAGAAGGAAAAACTTTGTGTCTGTTCGTTTTAAACTGATTAACTATTAAAATATTTGCATTCAGAAATAAGAAGCAAATTGAATGGAAATTGCATAAAGGTCTGTAGGCTGATGTTGTTGGTAAAATTATGTTTTAGAGTATTTTTTAAACAAACTAGATTAGCTACAGATACAGATTAGTTCTGATGATTTATGCCATCACTTGAAAGAAAACCACCAGATACAGAGGTCCTTCCTTCACGACTAGTATTGAGATTAAATTATTTAGATGGTAAAAAGAAAACGGGTGATAAATTAAATTAAAATTTTTGGCAAAGAACAATTCAATGGAAGGCCCTAGGATGAGGAAAGACAAATTTGCATGAAAAAGCCAGAACTATTACATTAAATTTTCTGACATTATCCTAGTATACCCATTATACCTAAGCAGACAGATCTCGTTCATAGACAGTTAACAAGATTGGTGAATTCCCAATGTACTACTTACCATAAAAGGGTGGCAAAACTGTTTAATTACTTCAGTAATTAAACACCAATGTGTGTGATACTTTTATTACATGTAAAATTGCAAACATGATAATTATAACTAAATTAGAGTATAACCTACTTTTCAACTATAATTAGGTTGAATGATTGCTATAAAATGAGATGAGGTTTACTAAATTATTTTGACATATATCACACAGTTGAATGATCGCTGTCTGTATGCAGCAATAGAGGTCACATGGTTTACGAATACATACACCTATTTCTGTAATATTCCTTAGGCAGGTAGTGAATTCCAACCAAAAATTAATAACGACCAGGGAGCTTCCAAAACAACCCAGGGATAAAGTTGTAGAAAGTTGAAAGTGTTGTCCCTCCAAACGGAGCAACCAGAGAAGGAGGAAAGTAGTCAGTTATAATACCATGAGGCCAATGGCAACTTTGAAAAAGCTAGAGAGTTCAATGGTTCAGATGGTAGGAAATGTTCATAAGACAATAATATATTGGTTAGTCCATAAAACTGTTCAGTATGACCATTTATCTATGGAGTTTGTAACAGCATATTTGCTGTAAATAATACTATAAATATGGAAAATATTTCTTTTGTCAAATCAGTGAAAATTGGAACTACTATGGTCTACACAGACCTGTCAATACCTTCCTTACTGTCAAGTATTGTGGTGGCATTATTAGAGGTATTTTATGGGACTCTTTTTTATCAAAACAAACTGGGAAGCTTGACAAGACAAAGAGAGGAATTGGTAGTAAAATGCTTAGGCAAATCTTAGAGGAATGGCAGCGCCCACGCAGGCAGCAGCCCAGCGAGCTCTCTTAAAGAATCTTTATCATTGTTTTTTTTTTTCTTCGTTCTTTCTTTTGTTACTGTTCTTAGTCCTTAGTTTCCCTCTCCACAATGTTCACGTACATAACTTATGATCCACAAACACTTTTAGACATCGGAACAAGATCCGCAGGACTATCACTTAGTCTGGAAGATCTGGACTGCATCAGCTCGCACAGACTTCTCCGACAAGGCCTGGAAACTACGATATCACCTGAACAAGGTAACCAAGCCAGGAAGCGTCGCAAACGATGTGAACGAAAACGGAAACGCGGTAAGCGAGCTGGGCTACAAACAAGACTAAAGACCGAACAGAACAAACATCCTTTACCAACCATTTTACTCGCCAATGTCCGATCCCTCAACAACGAACTCGATGATTTCAGACTGAGACTCTCCACACAACGAAAAATTAAAGAATGCTGCGCTTTTATTTTTACTGAAACATGGCTAACAGACAGTATTACGGACTCGGCAATACACCTAGACGGATTTTCTGCCTTCCGCGTGGACAGAACTACAGAATCCGGTAAAACCAGGGGTGGGGGAGTGTGCATTTTTATTAACAACGTGTGGTGCAACAATGTATCTACCATCACGAAACACTGCTCAGCTGCTCTGGAATTTTTAATGATCAAGTGCAGCCCCTTCTATCTGCCGAGAGAATTTACAACTGTTATTATCACCGCCGTCTACATCCCCCCTGACGCTAATGGCAAAGAAGCGCTAGAGGTACTGCACACTGCAATAAACAAACAGGAATCTGCACATCCCGACGCAACCTTTATCGTCGCGGGTGACTTCAATCAAACAAATCTCAAATCCGTTCTCCCAAAATACCATCAGCATGTCTCCTTCCCAACGAGAGGAGAAAACACTCTGGACCATTGTTACACCAAGATTCAGAACACTTACAAGGCAGTACCCCTCCCCCACTGTGGAAACTCAGACCACATCACTCTGTTTCTCCTCCTGGCATACAGACAGCTGCACAGGCGCGTGAAACCAGCGCTCCAGACAGTGAAAGTGTGGCCTGAAGGAGCTGAATCGGTCCTGCAGGACTGTTTTGAATGCACTGACTGGAATGTGTTTAAAGAGGCAGCCACACAGGGATCATACACCGACATACAGGAATATGCATCGTCAGTCACTAGCTACATCAGGAAATATGCTGACGATCTCACACTCACAAAAGAAATAAGAACCTTTCCTAACCAGAAACCATGGATGAACAGTGAGGTTCGGACCCTAATCAAAGCAAGGGATGCAGCATTCAAATCGGGCAATAAATCAGAACTAAGGTCAGCCAGGATCAATCTTAACAATGGTATTAAACATGCAAAAAATACGCTCAAATAGGAATTAGAGGAACACTTCACCACTAATGACCCAAGGCGCATGTGGCAAGGTATACAGGCCCTCACAGACTACAAGAGGAAGAACATCTGTGCACCTGCCCATGATGCCTCCCTGCCTAACGAGCTCAACACCTTCTATGCTCGGTTTGAAGCCAACAACACAGAACCAGTCAACAGAACTGCACCCTCCGCAGCTGACCAGCTGCTCTCACTGTCTGCAGATGAGGTGAGGAGATCTCTGCTAAAAGTGAACACACGCAAGGCTGCAGGACCCGACGGCATACCCAGTCGGATCCTCAGAGCCTGCGCCAATCAACTGGCGGGTGTATTCACAGACATTTTCAACATGTCTCTGACCCAAGCCGTAGTCCCCACCTGCTTCAAGACAACCACCATCATCCCAATACCAAAGAAAACCACAGTGACATGTCTTAATGACTACCGACCAGTCGCACTAACACCTGTCATCATGAAGTGCTTCGAGAGGCTGGTCATGAAGCACATTAAGGACACCATCCCAAACACAGTGGACCCGTACCAGTTTGCCTACCGGTCCAACAGATCCACAGATGACGCAATCTCCATTGCCACACACAAGGCCCTATCCCATCTGGACAAAAAGAACACATACACAAGACTACTATTCATCGACTTCAGCTCAGCTTTTAACACTATCATCCCAGAGAAACTAGTCAAGAAACTCAGTGCACTGGGTCTCAACACCACCCTCTGCAACTGGATTCGGGACTTTCTGACAGGCAGACCTCAGGCTGTCAGGCTTGGAAACCACACCTCCGGCACACTAACTCTGAACACTGGGGTCCCCCAGGGGTGTGTGCTTAGTCCATTGCTCTACTCCCTCTATACCCACGACTGTAAGGCCAAACACAACACCAACTCCATCATCAAGTTTGCCGATGACACCACAGTTGTAGGTCTGATCACAGACAATGATGAGGGGGCCTACAGGGAGGAGGTCAATCTCCTTACAACGTGGTGTGATGACAACAACCTCACCCTCAATGTCAGCAAAACCAAGGAGCTGATCGTTGATTTCAGGAAACTGCAAACCGGACATGCCCCTATCCACAACAACAGGACTGAAGTGGAAAGGGTCAGTAACTTTAAATTCCTTGGTGTCCATATCACCGAGGACCTCACATGGTCTCTCAACACCACCTGTCTGATCAAGAAAGCGCAACAGCGCATGTACTTCCTAAGACGGTTGAAGAAGGCTAAGATATGTCCCCAGATCCTTACTAACTTTTACAGATGCACTACAGAAAGCACACTGACAGGTTGCATCACAGTGTGGTATGGCAACTGCAGTGCTGCTGACCGCAAAGCCCTACAGCGGGTGGTGAAAACTGCCCAGTCCATCACTGGGGTTACCCTCCCATCTATTCAGGACATTTATGACAGACGGTGCTTGAGGAAAGCTCTAAGCATAATCAAAGACCCCACACACCCCAGCTACAGACTTTATGATCTGCTACCATCTGGAAAACGGTACCGGAGCATTCGGGCCCGGACTACCAGACTCGGGAACAGTTTTTACCCCCGCACTATCAAACTGTTAAACTCCCAGCCTCTCTCACTCTCACCTCACCTCTCACCTATGATCTGAACCTCACAGTGCCTTCTTCCTTTCTTTCTTACCAAAAACCCAAACACACATTGAAAATCTACCTCTACCATAGAGGTAGATTCAAAAGCTCACTCCCCATAATTTCTATCCCTTTATTTTATTCTGCTGATGCATATTTTTGCACATAACCTGTTACCTTTTTGTTGTTTTGCACATTGCCTGTTGTTGTTTTTTGCACACTGCCTGTTATCTCTGTCTTTCTTTTGCTACACAATTGTGTTGTTGTTGTTGTTGTTGTTGTTTTTTCTCTTTGTACTACTTATGTCCGAGAGCTAGCTAAATAGCATTTCATCATACCATATACCATGTATATGCATGCAATGACAATGAACTTGAACTTGAACTTGAACACCTTCTAAAGGCCTAGAATTGAGACAAATATTCACTTTTCAGAAAGGCAATGGACCTAAAGCACAAAGTCAATGTGGCACTAGAGTGGCTTAGCATAAAGGAAGTGAATGTCTTTGAATGACCTTAAAGTCCTGACTTGAATCAGATAGAAAGACCCTTTGACAAGACTATCCATCAACAAATCCCCAACCAACTTAATAGAGTTTAAACTAGTTTGCAAACCATATCGAACAAAACTTTGTATACCATGATGGTATAATTTCATATTGACTCATCCAAAAAAAACTCACAACTGCAGTATAATTACCTCCACCAAGTATTGATTTTGGTTTGAATACATATGAAATCAATATTTTAGTTTTTGATTTTTCTCTGCAGGTTTTGCTGATGTATAACTTCTTTCAACAATAAAAAAGTTAAATTTCAGCTTTCTGGTTCTTGATTAAAATATTAATTTTAAAAAATGTGTAAACATTATTTCACAGAAATGGAATGTTTTTGGATGGCAGTGAATAATTTTATATGGCAATGTATGAATAAATAGGTATAAGTTTATAGGATCCTAAGGGATAGTTTTGTTTAGAAAATAGGCCTTTCTTGGCTACTGTACCTTGTTAGAGTTCTGACAAGCAACAACAGTAATGGACACATAGAGCATATGTGCCAGCAGCCATATCACTCTGCAACTCACAACTGGCAATCCACTGAAGCTAAGCAGCCTCAGTAGATTGCCTGGTTAGTACCTGGATGGGAGACCTCCTGGGAAAAACTAAGGTTGCTGCTGGAAGAGGTGTTAGTGGGGCCAGCAGGGGGTACTCACCCTGTGGTCTATGTGGGTCCTCATGCCCCAGTATAGTGACGGGGACACTATACTGTAAACAGGCGCCGTCCTTTGGATGAGATGTAAAACTGAGGTCCTGACTCTGTGGTCATTAAAAATCCCAAGGCCTTTCTCGAAAAGAGTAGGGGTGTAACCCTGGCGTCCTGGCCAAATTTCCCATTGGTCCTTATCAATCATGGCCTCCTAATAATCCCCATCTATGAATTGGTTTCATTACTCTGCTCTCCTCTCAACTGATAGCTGATGTGTGGTGAGCGTTCTGGCGCACTATGGCTGCCGTCACATCATCCAGGTGGATACTGCACATTGTTGGTGGTGGAGGGGAGTCCCCATTACCAGTAAAGTGCTTTGAGTGGAGTGTCCAGAAAAGTGCTATATAACTGTAAGCAATTATTATATGATACACTCTCTCCCATGGTTACGCAATACTGGATTTATACAAATTTGACTTTACTTAAAAATCTCCCACGGGTCTCATTATGCATTTTTCCATTTACAGAGAGTTTACATTACATGTGTAAAGAGCACGTAGTGTGAAAACTTACCTGTTATTTGAGTAAATGTACTGCATTCTCTGTTTTACACTCCAGTCTCCTTTTGCTTTTGTGCATGTGAGGAGAACTCTTATCTTACTCTTAGGTTATTAATATTATCTTGTGTGTTATTCCACTGAAAATTGTGAATAGTGCATATTGGAATCATATCAGGGGAGTACCCAAGTGATTTTATTATTTTTATTATTTACATTGTATTTTATTTTATTTGCTGAACAAATTAAATTAATTAAAAGATAATTCAGTCTCATATACTCTACTGTATATTTTTAGTTTATATTTGCTGTTTACTATTTCTAATTACATGGTTAATTTTTTATTAATCATTATTTCATTTCTCTCCCACTATACAGTATAAACTTCCTTTCTTTGTACCTCATGGATGAATAGATGCTCCGACTGTACATTCTCTCTACACCTCTCCATGATTAGCACACACACTGTATCTGTTAACCATTAAAGGACAATCTCTGGCTAGCCTGAAGTTCTGGTCTCCTGTCCCTCCTTTCTCACTTGCAGAAACATTTTGGACAAAAAAGGGAGGATCACTGCAATATTATGAATGGTAATGCTCGATATGTATTCACACATTGGCTAAGAAAGGATTGCCTCCGACTTATGTAAAATTTAGGTCACGTAAATACTTGTGAAACTGAACCTTATGTAACCTAGGGCATTGTATAGTGACATTTTGGGAAAAAAAAAAGATTTTTTCACAAAAGATTTATTTCCAGGCAATAGGCATTCAATGTATTGTGAATCAGGATCACTGTACTACAGTGGTGTGAAAAAGTGTTTGCCCCCCTCCTGATTTCTTACTTTTTTGCATGTTTGTCACACTGAAATGTTTCAGATCATCAAACAAATTGAAATATTAGACAAAGATAACACAAGTAAACACAAAATGCAGTTTTTAAATGAAGGTTTTTCTTATTAAGGGAAAAAAAAATCCAAACCTACATGGCCCTGTGTGAAAAAGTGATTGCCCCTAAAACCTAATAACTGGTTGGCCCACCCTTAGCAGCAACAACTGCAATCAAGCGTTTGCGATAACTGGCAATGAGTCTTTTACAGTGCTGTGGAAGAATTTTGGCCCACTCAGAATTGTTGTAATTCAGCCACATTGGAGGGTTTTCGAGCCTTAACCGCTTTTTTAAGGTCAAGCCACAACATCTCAATCGGATTCAGGTCAGGACTTTGACTAGGCCACTCCAAAGTCTTCATTTTGTTTTTCTTAAGCCATTCAGAGGTGGACTTGCTGGTGTGTTTTGGATCATTGTCCTGCTGCAGAACCCAAGTGCGCTTCAGCTTGAGGTCACGAACAGATGGCCGGACATTCTCCTTCAGGATTTTTTGGTAGACAGCAGAATTCATAGTTCCATTTACCACAGCAAGTCTTCCAGGTCCTGAAGCAGCAAAACAGCCCCAGACCATAACACTACCACCTCCATATTTTACTGTTGGTATGATGTTCCTTTTCTGAAATGCTGTGTTACTTTTACGCCAGATGTAATGGGACACACACCTTCCAAAAAGTTCAACTTTTGTCTCGTCAGTCCACAGAGTATTTTCCCAAAAGTCTTGGGGATCATCAAGATGTTTTCTGGCAAAACTGAGACGAGCCTTTATGTTCTTTTTGCTCAGCAGTGGTTTTCGTCTTGGAACTCTGCCATGCAGGCCATTTTTGCCCAGTCTCTTTCTTATGGTGGAGTCATGAATAGACGTTAACTGAGGCAAGTGAAGCCTGCAGTTCTTTGGATGTTGTTGTGGGGTTTTTTCTGACCTCTTGGATGAGTCGTCGCTGCGCTCTTGGGGTAATTTTGGTCGGCTGGCCACTCCTGGGAAGGTTCACCACTGTTCCATGTTTTCGCCATTTGTGGATAATGGCTCTCACTGTGGTTCGCTGGAGTCCCAAAGCTTTAGAAATGGCTTTATAACCTTTTCTAGACTGATAAATCTCAATTACTCTGTTTCTCATTTGTTCCTAAATTTCTTTGGATCGTAGCATGATGTCTAGCTTTTGAGGATCTTTTGGTCTACTTCACTTTGTCAGGCAGGTCCTATTTAAGTGATTTCTTGATTGAGAACAGGTGTGGCAGTAATCAGGCCTAGAGAAATTGAACGCAGCTTTCCAAAGATGTGATAAACCACAGTTAATTTATGTTTTAACAGGGGGGCAATCACTTTTTCACACAGGGCCATGTAGGTTTGGATTTTTTTTTCCCTTAATAATAAAAACCTTCATTTAAAAACTGAATTTTGTGTTTACTTGTGTTATCTTTGTCTAATATTTCAATTTGTTTGATGATCTGAAACATTTCAGTGTGACAAACATGCAAAAAAATAAGAAATCAGGAAGGGGGCAAACACATTTTCACACCACTGTATATAACCCTGGTTAAATAATAAACAATAAATTGAATATTTAAACAATAATGGGTCAAGAACAATACAATAAAAATATTTAAAATCAGATATTTCTTGGAACAAAAATATAAAATTATGATATATATTCTATGACTTTGTGCAATTTTAATACCATTGCACAAAGTCGTATATGTCAGAAATAAGTTCACATTTACAGTACTTACACCCTGTTTGTAATTGGTAAATACTCCTCAGGCAGGGAGTACTCGTGTGCTACGAAGATTCTCTCACTTCATAGAAGACATTTTTTTTCATTTCTGAAAAATCATTCTTCAAAATCCAGGTTCATCAGGAGTTTCTTCCTTGCAGCCCAGATTTGTCACATCTATGCTGGCTACTTAGAATGATAGTTTTTGACAGTCAATATGTATTAATATCTCTAACTGTCTCCTTTAGATTTATTGTTAGAACCCAGACTACTTTTTTCACAGCGCATTGCTTCCATTTCACTTTCAAACAGCAAAATGTTAGTTTTTGTTTAATTTTTAAAATAAGTACTTAGGGATGTAAATAACTGTGATTCTCTTAATATTAAATTCCATTAAATCATTTTTGCTAAATATAACTTTGCTCTTTGTATTTTTATTAAGTGTTAGACACTGTTAAAACGTTTTATGTGACATTATCTATTCCATATCCAAGTCAATTTTTGATGCTTTTTTTCCCTATTTCTTTGGGAATATGAATAAATCTTGATGGCACTGTAGACTGTCATAGTAAACTGGCAAAGTTTGCAGGGAAAACTAAAATTGGATTACTTAACACTGTAGAAACCACAAAGGAAAATTCAAAACTCTAGATATAAAACCAGATACACTGAGCTTAAGGAGCCACTTAAGGAGAAAATCTGGGTTTTATGTTGACACTTCTTGTGGAGTTTAATTGTATTAATTTAGAGTTTTCTTAAATATATAAAAATATATCACAAAAGTATATATCACAATTGAGATCTAATTTGGAATAATGTGTACAATTTTGGGAATTACAATACAAAAAAAAATATTGCTCTTACTTTGCCTGGAATGTCCTACTCTGTAAAGCTGAAAGAACCTTATCGTTTGAGCCTTGAATATGTAACAATCAAGAAAAAATATATGCTGTACATGAAATTTATTCAGATACTGATTGGCACCTTACTATTATTATCATCACAAATATGCACAAACCATGCAGATGCTGTAGATTACACCATAGGAAATCTGCATGCACATATCTTTTACTCTAGATATAGAGTAGTAAGTCCTTTTGTCATATTTAAACAAGTGCTATGTTACTGAAGATCATAGTTAGATCCTACCATAGGTCCAAAAGACTTCAGCATTGAAGATTATTTACCTCAGCATTGAAGAAGTATTTAATAAACTGAAATATGTAATGCTAACAGAAGTAGTAATAGAAAATTAAATGATCTGCTTCTCAAAATCTCTATTTCCACATGTAACCAATGTGTAGTTGAGTTTATAAAAAAAATCAACCACTCAAAAGCTTGCCACAAAAAAGTAAGTCCTTGTCACCATTAAATGAAACATGAGTATTAATATAATGCATGTTCAATACAAACAAAAACGAGTACAGACAGTACATCTAACTGTCTTGTTTTCTTTCACCTACTTTCTCCAGGACGACATGTTGCTCAAGAACAAACTCTTTATTCTGTAACCCTAACTCTGAACATGCTAAACCATGCTGTCATGATTGTAGTCCCTCCCCCTTAAGGGTACTCCAGCTCGTTCACTTTTTAGTTGATTTTGTGCACCTGCTCCCTGTTCCAGCCTCCTTACAAAAGCCAGACGCTCACTCTGTTCCGGGCTCTGCATTGGAACACGGACACTTGGAGGCTCACCTACCACCGAGTTGCCCTATGTCCGCGGCTTGGGTGGCATTCTCCTCCTAGGTGTCCTGAACCAGCCGAGTCCGGGACCTGGAGCGCCTAGTTCCGTTCCCCTTTTTTCCCCCCGACCCTTCGCTGGATCCCACTCCGGTTTTTAACTTTATCTAGTCTGTCTACAACCCCTCGCCCGATCCCGCTCTGGCTTTTAACTTTGTCTTGTCTTGGATTGATCACCCGGCTCTGGACATTTGCCTCACCACGGATTTCCCTTTGGAGTCCCTTTTGGACTGTTCGCCCTGGACCACGCCCCCCCCGCCCCATTCATCTACTAGCCCTGTTCCTTGTCTCTTCTCTGTGTGTGTTCACTCCCTTCCGGATTGTGTCGCTTGCATAGGGTCCTGAAAGACACTTCGTAACACCATGCACCTCCTGCTCTGATACCTTGCTTATACAGATGCAGCCATTCAAAATGCGTGAGGTATTTCGCGGCATACCCCGGTGGGCGTGTCACAGTATCACGCGGTATGACGCAGTTAACGTGGTGTCACGTGGTTAACTATCCGGCGTCGCCTTGTAAAACCGCCAGGGGGAGCTTAACCTCTCATGTACAGCATTTGAGCCTTTAATTTTGAACTGTGTATTACAGCATGTTAATCATCAGTCATTAAAATGTTGGTATATTTTATGAAAGCAAGATTGCTCAGTTGGACAAAAGTACACAACCTACCTTTATCAGAAATATCAAAGCCTTTACTGAAGATATTACTAATAGTATTAATAATGGATGACTTTGGACAAGCTGTATACTCAAAGTATAATTTCTTTAGCACATTTGTACAAGCACTTGGAATCTGTCCAAGCCATACTTTGTCAGGCATTTTGTTTTACTTCAACGGGCATAAAAACTTCCTTGCTTTTAACAGGGCGTTTCATAATTTCTAGCTACGAAAATGATTTAAAATGCGACACCTATCATTCAACTAGAGCTTAAAATATCACAAGGAAAAATACACACCGGTATTCCATTTCTCCCTAAACATTGTAAGCTTCGAAGTCTTTAACTAACGTGATACCGGAGTCAACAAGCATACTTTTAGAATTTGATTAAAAGGGAATATAATATGGAATCGCGTATCTCAAGAAATTAATAACGGTATGATTATATCCGTGTACTGCGGCAGGGCTGTGTAGGGCTGTTTTGCCTGCTTGTTCATGCGAGCTGTCTTGTAGCCTACTGGTCTAGGTGCGTGACTACCAACTGGCAGGTTGTGTGTTCAAATCCAGCTGGTGCTGGACCTTCCAGTTTTATTTATTTATTTTTTAATCACGTAACATAAACATATTACCGTATGCAAACTGTACTGTATACAATATGTATATGTATATTTAATGTCTTAACTGTGCCCGTTTAAGTATTGAATATTCATATCTAATTTTACCACTGAAGGGAAATCTTAACATAAACATACAGTATATGGCTGGTCTCGGTACTTTAAAGAAAAAAATACACACCAGTATTCCATTTCTCCCTAAACATTGTAAGCTTCGAAGTCTTTAACTAACGTGATACCGGAGTCAACAAGCATACTTTTAGAATTTGATTAAAAGGGAATATAATATGGAATCGCGTATCTCAAGAAATTAATAACGATATAATTATATTCATGTTGCAAAAGAACTACAACGGACATAAAAACTCCCTTGCTTTTAACAGAGCGTTCCATAATTTCTAACTACGAAAATGCCAGGTGAAAGGATTTGTAAACATATTTTGTTAAAGCAAGTCAGTTTTTTCTGCAACACATAAAATACATTTTTCCAAGAAAGTTTAGCCTTTGTCACTAATGAAACCACTAAATAAAGACATAAATATAGAAATCTTAAGATTTGTTTTATTTAATGTTGGTAGCAGGATGAACTGTCAGAGTGTATATTTTGTCGCAAAGTTGCTGCAAGATGTTAACAGTGAAAAAGGTATTTAGAAATGAGTTATTTCAAGATGAAAAAGAAAACATACACGAAACATGGTTTCATTACGACCAGAATCGGTCTTGAGATATTTTTAACTTGATTTACAGTATTTGAGAGGTATGTCTTAACACCGATACTACAGTGCTTAAGTACTGCTCACGTATATGTTTCTAGGTTTATATTATGCATTTCATACGGTCAAATTACTTTTGAGCAACTAATAAGAAGCGCGAAACGGTATGCGTTTTACTTTCGTTTTGTGCTGGGAGCCATGGATTGATTAGAGATATCAAGTACATACAAGTCATTTTTTAAATGTTGTAGTTCGTCTTGAAAAAATGTTACGAGTACATCATCTATCAACAATCACACAGGTTCTGTTTCCATATTGCGGATTTTGGTTAGGTATTATCAAATCCAGTGGCGCTGTTAGTTTACTGAGTCCCATGTCACATGGTCTGTGATTGAAACCGGAAAAACCGGTTTAATTCGTCACAGCCAGCACTCTTCAGGTGTGAGGGTCTTCTGCTCAGAATGAAACGCTAAAATGTTTGTGTATATTCTAATGGTAGTGGGGGCAGGGTGTGTGGGAACAGGTTTGGTTGAAATTGCATTGGAGATCTATGTTCTTCACACCTGAAACATTTTCTCTGAAAGCATTTTCTTCGCAGTTTAACCGATCTTGTTACAGCATGTTACAGTTTACTATTATTAACCATATTAATTTTAAGTGCTTAATGTAAAATCTTGTAAAAATATATTTTCATTGTTCAAATATACATTAAGTCTGACTATCATATAATAAGTTAAATACAAAACTAAAGAAAAAATAGGGTTAAATATAATTCAAAATATTTTGCTAACAATGTTAACTGTTTATGAATAATAAAATGTATTAACTAAGGAGTAGGATGGCACAGTTGTTAGTATGTTTTTTGTTTTGTTTCTTTTTCATAAATACAACAGTAGTACCTGATGTCTCAGTGGCTTTCAAAATTAAATTATTTCTCCCTAAACATTTTAAGCATCGAAGTCTTTAACTAACGCAATACCGGAGTCAACAAGCATACTTTTAGAATTTGATTAAAAGGGAATATAATATGGAATCGCGTATCTCCAGAATTTAAAGACCAGACAATCGCAAACTCGTTTTCAATAAAATTATTTTATTCATTCAGCAGTTTGTGAGAGGGACATCCAGCAGGGAGAGACACACACACCGGTTTTCATTGACAACATTGTTTTTTTTTCAATTCCTCTTGTCTAACAGGAATGTTTTGTTTGTGGACAGACTATCAAAATTCAAAAAACAGAATCAAATTCTAAAAGTATGCTTGTTGACTCCGGTATCGCGTTAGTTAAAGACTTCGATGCTTAAAATGTTTAGGGAGAAATGGAATACTGGTGTGTATGTTTTCTTTAAAGTACCGAGACCAGCCATATACTGTATGTTTACGTTCCAAAATTAATATCGTTTATGGCCTTCACACGCGTTACAGTATGCTCCTATTCTTTTTATGCTCAGCTACTAAGATTTCCCTTCAGTGGTAAAATTCAATATCTACAACGGGCACAGTAAAGACGTTTACAGTAAGTCTTTCTACGACAGACCAACGGACCACGAGTGCCCCTGTCGGTCAACCAATCATGCACCGCGGTATCCCGTGTCATCATACCTGCGGTATCTGTACCGCGGTCTCTGTACCGCGCACTTTGAATGGCTGCATCTGTATGCATCCTGTCCTTGCCTTCATCAACACATGTACATACACAACATCATTTGATTCGTATAGTTATCACGTGAATATTACACTACTGAAGAGTACATTTTTATGTTGTTTTTTTTTGTTTTGTAGCAATGTAATAATTACAATAATTGTTTAGTTTGGGCTTTCTGAATAAAAAAGTAAAGTTTGGTTTAGTTTACTCACTGTCAAAAAGATGGGTATCTTTTGTTAATGTAATGTATTGTTAATGTATTGAGGTACTGTGTGCAATAGGCAATATATCACAATAATTTAGTTTTACATAAAATATTTGCATGGCATTTCTTCTGTCCTCTTATTGTCTGTGTAGTCAGTTTTTTTTCTTTTTATATATTCAGAAAGAAAGAAGTCAGATCTTCACAACTAGCTTAGAAATAAATGGAAGGTCTTTATTGGTGCTTAACATCCTTCTTTGCATACATACACATCATTAATTCAATGTAGTGAAGAATATTCTAACCCTATCACTTTCCCTCCCGGTAAATCCTTATTTTCCTCAGAGAAATACTAATGGGAATAGTAAAAAGGATGGTGCAGAATAATGGATGACAATCATCTATTCCAAGTAGTAAGTTCAGCACCATTATAGCTAAATCAAGCCCGTTGGACACACTTGAAAATGGTGGTGATAACAAAGCTCTCTAAGCAAGTTTAAACAAACTTTCAATGGCCCTTATCTATATTTTGCCACTGCAATGACTAGAAGATTCAGATTTTGAGGTCATTCATATTCAGTTTTTTTGGACACTATAGAAAAGTAGCATTATACTTTTCAGAATGAGGCATAAAATAGATAATGCTGTGCACCACCAGCTTTATGAGGACTGAAAGTTAACTGTGAAATCTATAAGTGTCTGTTTATATCAGAAAGAGTGATAGGATCAGTTTTTTTGTTCTTATTTTGGCTATTATTTCTCAGTTCCCTATGAATATCAGACCTTATTTTTTGGAAATAATTTGTTATTCAATTATGGTATTATCATTAAGTTTAATATATTCTCACAAAGAAAAGTGTTTAATGTAGTTTTAATCAATCATTCATCAATCATATTTAGAGTAAAGGGTTCACAAAGGGGGATACACATTATATGTAACAAAAATAAGTAAAACCCAGACAAAAATAATAAATAATAAACTAAAACAAGATCAAAACAAAGTATAAGGTAAATAAGAAAAAGATTTGTGTTCAGCATTGTAAAAAGGGACTGTAGTAAGACAAGCAAAACAAACTTTTGGAACGCTGAGAAGGGCATCTGAATCTATGATATCCTATTAAATTAGAACGCAACCCTTTCTTAACACTACTTCAGTACCAGATTATTTGTCTTGTATCCAAACTTCAATTTCTAGCCTGTAGCCATTAAAAAATGAGTTTCCACTGCTTGTCTCAGCATCCATTTAAGCTAGGTAGCACACTTTTCTATTTATTACCTGCTGGCTTGGTATGGCAGCATTGAAAGTAGAGTATGTCATCGTAAGCAGCATAACATGATCTTTGCAGGGATAGGTAAATGTTTACTTTGTTATACAAGGAATTTAAACCTATACATGTAAAATTAAGTAGACTAAAAGCTGAATAATTTAAATAAACGTATGCAACAATATTGCTGCAACCAAGCCTGTGGTCAATAGAAAAGTAGATTGTGTCCAAGTAGAAAAGGAAGATAAAAAAAATGTTTTGCTAGCATTCAGAGATTAGGAGTGAGTCTTGGAGGGACACCAAGACGTCAGATTGAATTTTATATGGCTGGGTAGAATTTTATCTCTATAGTCAGATTAAATTATTTAAAAGTTAGGTTGGTTTAATATTGTTTGGTGTTTGGTTTCTCCCCCCTTACTTTTTAAAAATTTTGACAGCTTGTAAAGTATTTGGCTAAATTAAGGGCATTTACAGCTGGTTACTCTTCCTGCAGACCCATTTTAACACAAAAATAATTAACACAAAAAATTAAAACTATTAAAATGTGTTAAATGTTATATTTCCTACCTTTTCTATGGGTGAGCAAAAGGCATGTTTTGTCAATTTGAATCAAACATCCACACAATCATATAATCAAAAGGTGGCAAACAGTGCCTTTTTTGGGAAGTTTATTTTCTAATTGTAATTGTCTGAAGATTTTTTTTTCTCCATCAGTAACTGCTATTGAAAACAACACATTTAATGAACACATTTGGAGACCAACTGATACCATAACTGCTACACAACTCATACAACAAGTGCAACAAAAGTCAAGGAACAAATGAGTACAGCTGCTTTTTTTTAAGTTAATCATGTAATTTATCACTGCCTTTAATCTTCATCAATAATGAAACATACAGAAACATGTCATAACAGAAAGAATTCATATACAAGAGCAAGCATCTCAGTAATAAGCATGTTTGCAACCACTTACATTCATATCTACATTATATTTTAAGATGTTATAAATGTAAGACTGTGCACTTTCATACGTAAAAATAGGTTGTATATTATCTGGTATTATTTTATTTTCTCATCCAGTTCACCTGAATATGTGCTGGTATATCTACAGTATATGCATTTCCCAATTGAATAAAGACACTGAATTCCTTGCAAGCTTTTGGTTTATAACATTATGGATATGTTCTGCAAGCTCTTGTGTATCATGCTGTATATAGAAGCAATTAAAGAAAGAGAGAAAGAGAAAGAAATAAGACAGGAATCAGATTGTTGCCAGTGCTACTAGCTACTGAATCTTCACCATGTGGATTCTTCATTGAGAGACAGAAACCTATAGGTATTGGCCAAAGAAGGAATATTTCTATTTATGGAAATATTTTATATCATCTTAAATCAACCCAACCCAAGTCTTCTCATACTTTTGTATTTACTGTAGATGTATTATTTTACAGGGATTAACACTGTGTTCTTTAAATTGACCTCTGAAGGATTATTTTATTAAATGTGTTACTTTACTTAAGGTAATTACTTTCCCATATAAAGATTTGTGTCTACACCTGGGTTCACACCCATTGCGCGCCGGGAAAGGCTCTGGCTCACCTCTGTATTGAAAGTAGCTGTTAGAAAATAGATGGATAGATCTGAGCGTATTATTTGTCATTGTGAGTAATTAAATTGGATTAAAGGTTGGATCAAATTTATTAGGGTCTGGAACCCACTCATCTCACACAGCTGTACACAGAAGATTGCAAATATTAGCTTATCACTCTTGTGTCTTGTTTGGAATTTTAATAAGTATTTGTATTTGAGGTTATTGACTAATTACTGTATGTCTTAACCACCAAACTGTTTATAGGAAATTTAAGAAACCTTGTGATCCCACTTGGTATTCCCTGGCATGTAAGAGTGTTATTATTTAACTTTCATAATTTATTTCAAGTCTCATTTATACTGAGGTTTAAACAATCAGAAATGTAAACCATGATATTTGAATGTCTAGATGTCTTCTGATTTTTTTCTAAGAAGTCTGGATATGATCCAGAACACATGTGGTTCTCTTTAAACATTGTTCATTTCATTACATATTGTGCTTTGATTTAATATTCCCAAAACACAGCTCTACCTTCTGTTTCATACCTTCCGTTTTCTTTCATTGATGTATTTAGTCACAAGGCCTGAAACATTAGAAACATTGACTCAAAACACTATAAAATAAGATTTCTGTCTGCACACAAAGAGTCCACATAAAGGTATACATTCTGTGTGACTGCATGATCACAAACACTTATTTCTAAATGTATGATGTTGAATAAACAAATTCATATCTCACAAATCCACTATTTTGTGAAACCTTTTTGATAACCTTGATGAGGTGTTTCTTGTAAAATTTTCACAGATGAGACTAAACTACTCATGAAGCATTAGACTTCTCTATGAAGAACCTCTCCAGCTCCAGCTGCTTTTTTAGCTCATACCATAAATGTTTTACTAGAGACTGAGATAACTAATTTAGTTTTATCCTCTTATCCTTTTCATGACTGTGTTTGTCTCCTATTTTATATTCTTACTAATTTTTGTATCTAAACAATCTTGGTAAACTTTATAATCTGTACCCACTTTAAAGTGGGACACCATGACTAGATGATGAAAACTAACCCTAAAGCAGGACATATACATTGATATTCAGGACATTATGGATATCTTTTATTAACATGAGCTTCACTTGTATGTGCTTATCAGATTCTTGGTTTAGACAAATCCAAATTCCAGTTTGTTTCATCCAGCCACATCATGTGGTCCCATTTAACGTGAGAGTTAATTAGTTGCCATTTGACAAATTCATGTCTTTTCTATTTGTGTTGATATAGAACTCTGTCACAGACTCCAAATTTATGAGGTCAACCTCAGATGGTATTCTCAGATTACATGGATTGTATCACAGCGTTTTGACGGTTTTTAATTAAATGCCCTAGGTGCGCATTATTTTCATAAACCACTTTAATTGGCAGAACATTCAGATGTTACTTATTCGTATGCTCTTGGTTGATATCAAGGACATTTCATTAGCCTTTAACTTCTTGGCAATATTAGACACAATAGTCAAAAATAGGGATGCGTGATGAATTTATATAACCATCACTAGAATAATTGAAGTTGATGTTTTACTTTAGATCTTCAGTCTTCTGACTTTTTCAATAAAGAAATTAAACTGAGTGTTTTTCTTCTGCTCCCACCCTCCTGGTTTTGTGAATCTACTGGATGACTAAAATTCATGCACCTGTGTTCCACACTGTGTGTAGTCTTGACTGCAGCTGAAGATATTTTTTTTTATTTATGTTTCCTTTTATTTAACATTATACCTCAAAATCTATGCCATCCTTACCTTTTTCAACTCATAATTGATAACCCATTTGCACTTGTGAAACCTAACACGATGGTTTATATTTTTTGAGATGAGTAAATTAATTCAATCTGGATTTATATAATTTTGAACCAGCTTATTTTTTTTTTCTAAATCATGATTAGCTTGTAGTTAAAGTATATTGTATCTGGCTTTACATGCACAGCTCAGAATTATCAACTTACAATAAATCAGAAAGACTATTTTTTTAATATATGAGAGTTGAATTTATCTACTGGCTCATTTATTTTGCCTTTAGAATGACATTCAATTCCCTGCTTGTATTTAAAGCCACTTAGAACAAAACACTGTAAATTTCCACAGAGGTAACTAGTTTACGTGATGGCAAGGGCACTAGATTAAACAGGAACAGAAACTACCAGCCTAGCTATTGTCCTTCTGGTTTACGTAAGGACATGCAGCACACCAAGCAGGGATGATATTCTCATCGCTTAATTATAAATTATAAATCATATTACAGGCACATCAACATGTCCGCACGTCCATGAATTATGTAGTACAGTTCACTATCAAGTAAGTAGCAGATCAGCTCCCACAAAATACCTAAAATTTCATTTCTTGGTTAAATTCCACATTTTTTGGCTGCTTTATGCATGTCATACAAAATCACAGTGCATGCCACCTAGTGGTACACGTGTCATAGGTTCCCAACCCCTGCCATAGCCATATCTTGGTGGGCTTAATTGAATAACCTTGTTTATTTGCCTTTTGCCTATTGGATAGGAATTCCAATCAATAATAAAGTTCTGTTGAGTTCCAGGACTGTTGTACAAAACCAACAAAGAACTGGAGGAGTAACAAACGTAAACAAAACTGAAATTCCCTGAGTGGCATACAAAAAGAAAGTAATTACTTATTCTTAGTTTCAACAAAATATAATACTTTATGCAAGTTTTTTTCTGCCTAACACACTCTCAAACAATGTTAGCTTTTAGTATTGAGGTATATATTTCTGATGAGTTTTAGTTAAAAGACATCACTCAAACAATAGCTGACTTTTTATTTTGTTCCACTAGTATTCTTTTTCTGAAAAGAGACATTCTAAATTCATGTCACAGCTTTTGAGATAATTGTATTTTGAAGTATGTGCACCCTCTTTAAATTGAAATTGCATAGATTGGATGTTGTCTGATGTCACTAAATAAAAAAAGCATTCTCAATCAGTTGGGTCTACATTTGGCAGTAGCTTTCTCTGTTGTTCTGAAAATGGATTTTGTCTCAGATTTTGTGATTGTTTTGGTTGAAAAAAAGAATGTATTAGAAGAAAATGTGCAACATAGTTGAATCACAACATTAAAATGTTTCAAACTAACTGATGATTATTCATATGAAAAAGACATAAAGTATATAACATTTTGATATTTAAAATATCAATAATATACAATATGTTTACATGTAAGGTTTATTTAGCTAGAACTCTTTCTCAATATAAATAGCTGCGTTCATTTCTTAGGTTGCTAATATTAGTTTAGAAAATATGAACTGGAAAGCATTGTTTTTGTCAAAAGGAAATGGTGCCAATGATTTCAACAAAAGCAAGACAATTATGAATCTAACTTTAACTTTAACTTTAATTTGTAACTTTTTACAAATATGTGAATTTTTTTTTTAGCAGTTACTGTCATCACAAATTCCAGTCCTTTAATTGTAATCACTCAACTTACCCAAAGGGTACAATCATATAGATAAGCCACCATCTATACTCAAATCCTTACTGTTATAGTCACTGAATGTTACTCATCTGTTGTGCATAATATAAAAAAAATATATTTTTGTTACAATTTTACTCTGCTCCTTATGATATGGAACAAAAAAAACTGAGGGGTATGCAGAGGATGATATCCAAAAGGAAATGCCTATGACAGCTTGAATCTATGATGCATCCATTCCTGTTATATTTAACTGGTGTACAGCATACTTCAGAGTTGCTTGCTGGTAGCACTTCCATTCCTCTGTCATTCTAATTTGTAGTCATACAGTACCTTTGAAGAACACTTATCTTTCCTAGCATTTTTGCTTTTACCTGCAGACATTCAGTTGGATTTGAATCAAGGGTACAGAGAGGCTAACCGTGAAGTGTAACATGGTTTCACAAAAATTCTTACCTTCAAGCAAATTATGCATAGCAAGAAAGATTTTCATGTTAAAGCTTTGGATGTGCATAAATGAGCATATACTTGAGACTTGCTGTAATCTTGTTCATCTGAGATACAAGTCGGATATAAGTTTCCTCGATAAGTTATATACATTTAATGCTGTGGTGTTGCTTATATTCGAGGCCTTACAGAGGCCTCTTTCTAATGTAGATGTGCAAACATACTGCAAATATATTATTTATGTAATACCAAATTCTTTATATGAAACCAGGGGGTATATTAACATGGCACTGCCACTACCATTCTTCAGAGTAGGGAGTTCTTTAGGTGGTGTGCTGTGTTGGATTTGTGCCAAATACTTTGCATTTAGGCTAAAATGTTCCATTTTAGTTTTGTCACACCACAAAACATTTCACCACATGTTTGCAGTGTCACCATAATGTTTAATTTGTGTTTTTTTTTCAGTGATGGCTTCTTCTTACCCTCCTGCCATTAGCAACTTTGGAGGTGCTGAAGAACAAAAAGATAAATGTTTTTGAGTGGCCCAGTCAGAGACCTGACTTTGGTCCAAATTAAAATCAGTTGTATGACTAGAAATCCATCTAAAGTCATGCCAGCAGCCATATCACTCTGCAACTCACAACTGGCAACCCACTGAAGCTAAGCAGGTGTGAGCCTGGTCAGTACCTGGATGAGAGACCTCCTGGGAAAAACTAAGGTTGCTGCTAGAAGAGGTGTTAGTGGAGCTTGCAGGGGACACTTACCCTGCTGTCAATGTGGGTCCTAATGCCCCAGTATAGTGACGGGGACACTATACTGTAAACAGGCGCCGTCCTTCCGTTGAGATGTAAAACTGAGGTCCTGACTCTCTGTGGTCATTAAAAATCCCTGGGCGTTCCTCAAAAAGAGTAGGGGTGTAACCCAGGCATCCTGGCCAAATTTCCTATTGGCCATTACCAATCATGGCCTCCTAATAATCTCTATCTAGCAATTGGCTCCATTACTCTGCTCTCCTCCCCACTGATAACTGATGTGTGGTGAGCGTTCTGGCGCACTATGGCTGCCGTCACATCATCCAGGTGGATGCTGTACATTGTTGGTGGTGGAGGGGAGTCCCCATTACCTGTAAAGTGCTTTGAGTGGAGTGTCCAGAAAAGCGCTATATAAGTGGAAGCAATTATTAATTATTATTATTATTATTAAAGTCCCCTATTAAAGACTGAGTTTGATAAGTTTTGTACATTACCAAATTTAGGTGTGCTACATTAGTGCACATCTATCCCAACAGAATTATGACTGTATTTCAAGAAGAAGGTGCTTTCACCAAGTCCCAGGGGTTTGTACTCTTATCAAACCCATTTTTCTAGGTTTTCATTTGTGATTAATTCATAATGTTTGAACATTTCTTTTGCACTTAGAGGTTGTGTGTTACAATGTGTCAGTAAAGGAAAAATACATTCTGATTTAATGTTTCTTCATTTTCAGATGTTAAGCCACAAAATGTGTTACTTTTGAAAAAGGTGTGTAGAGTTTCTATAGGCTCACTCCATGACACTCAATTACTCATTGTTATTCGTTCTTCACTTCTTTCTCAAATATTCACATTTTCTCTCTTCACCAAGACTGTTCTCTGACACAATGAGTAGATCACTCTTCAGTAACTCTTCCTGCTGATCCTGTTTGGCCAGTGACACTTCTCTACATCACAAACTTGTATCCCTGAAACAGCAGCAATTCGGATTGCTGTTTTCTTCCTTTCAGTCTTTCTTCCATCACTGAGACCATCTGTCCATCTTATGTTAAACTGCAGGGAGTACTTTGTACTCAAATTGTGCTGTCTAGACTCCTCTCTGTGACAATAGAGACAATATGTTGCTACCTTGGCAAGCAATGCCATGTTCCCTCAGGTAGTAAAGCCTTCAATGAACCCTCATTCTGCAGGCCAACCCTGTTCATTGGCACCACTCTTTGTCTCCACAAAGCGGGGGGCACCTGCATTTTCTTAGAAAATATTTAAGTTGCATGTCATAATACATCATAGCTGCGTTAATATATTTTTTTAAAATAACTGAAGTAACTAAACACATTTTGAAGAGAATATCTTCTGTGTAGTATAAGATTTGGAACGTTTAATATTACAATTATTTTGTCATCTTAAACAGGTAAAAATGTCCACCTGAAATAAAATTGAATAGATATATGTATAAGTTGGTTAAACTGGTTTTCTTAACTTCCTCCGATAACTCTGATATTTTTATAGCTCTACACTATGGAAGTTTATCCTTGCAAAAACATTTGTGAGTCCTGCTTTTCACTGTAACAATGTAAACGTGCATTTTGTCTTTACAACCTGTATGTTTTATCTATTACAGATGACTATGAATCAGATATTGTGTTAAAGTAAATGAAATTTGATCAATTTGGTTATTCAAACCAATTACATTTCTGACTCATTAGACATTATGATTCCATTAATAATTTACTTATTATATTTTATATTTTAACATTTTAATTGCTTATTATTTATTATATTTATTTAACTATTAGAGAGCCTTTATTATCCCCTAGGGGAAATCTGTTAAAGAAAGCCCTGTCCTGTCCTATGTCTGAGGTTTTGTCACTGGATTGCCCTAAGAGTCTCAGAGTGCTTCTTGCATGACCCTGCCTGTCTGTACTAAATCTAGCATTCTGCCTGAAATTACCTATCCATTTCGACCAGACTGCCTGGATCTGATCACGAGTCTGAATCTTTTATTCAGCATGCTGCACAGCTGCTGATGGCATGTACAGCACATCCTCTGTTCTGCCTGGCTGCGCAGACATCTTTGCTGTGCCTGTCTGAGCATCACATCATCCACTCTGCCTGTCCTCTTGCTTTCACCCAGACCTAGCGATTAGTTTCCTCAGCCTGTCTCACAGCTGTGGCATTCTCCAGGTAAGTGCTGTATCCTAACAGAATGACCGAGCCAAAGAAAAAGAATCCAGCAAACCCAAGTGAAATCCACTATATCATGTCTTGCCATCAAGCTGGGCTGCAAGCACAGGAGACTCAAGCGAGCTACTGAACTGAGAGAGGGTGTACAGGACTTGCATGCTGCCATACAAAACATGTTGCAGACCCTCACCTCTGTCCTTGTGCCAGTCAACATGGCTGCTTCAGCCCCAGTCAATGCTCTTGCTCAAGCACCAGTCATATCTGCTGCGCCAACTCTATGAGAGCCTCAGATGTGTCCTTTCCTTCCTTTCCTGGATTTATCATCCAGTGCAACATTATCTTTGGTATGCAGCCTTCCCCATTTCTGTCCAACCAGATTAAGGAGGTATACATGATTTCCCTGCTAACAGGAGAAGCCCTGTCCTAGGTACCTGCCTTGTGGGAGAAGAGGTGCTTCACTACTATGTTCCAGGCCAAGATATAAGAGGAACTCAAAAATGAGTTAACATGTAAAGATCTCACCAACTAAATGACTTTGATGCTACAGTGAGGGCTTAAGCAGCTACGGGGATTAGGGTATTGGTGACATCTATGTCTAGTGCTGCCAGGACATTCCCTGGCTAGATAAGCAGTGAAGAGATAAGGAAATTTCATAGATCCCCAGTTAGCCCTTGAACTGGGAATACCTCAGTTTTCATGCTTTCCTAACCTCCTGGTTGCACAGGAGGCTTCTCAGCACAGAAGGGATCCAGAAACAGGCCTGTCCTCTGACACTTATGGTCGGCGCAAGGCACAGTGAGATCATCAAATTCCTTTGTATCCAATCACCGCACTGCCAACAGGTCCTTGGATTCCTGTGCTTCGTAAACACAATATATACCTGGACTGGTCCACCTAAGGTGATATGCATCATGTCACGCTCTGACCTTCAGATGGACCCCACAAAACATAGTGGCTAAAAAGAACTGGCCCACTCCCACCTCCCTGAAACAAGCACAGCGGTTCATGGGAGTCACAAATTATTACAACTGTTTCTTCCACAACAGCACAGTCATGGCCCCTATCACGACCCTCACCAGAAGGAAGCCCAGACAGGGTAGTTGGAACCTCAAGACAGAGGAGCTATAGCACAGCTTCTCCACAGCCCCTTTCCTTTGACATCCGGGTCTCTCCTTTCCATGTGAGATGGAAGTAGACATGTCAGATGTGGTAGTATGCACAGTCCTTTCATAATGGTATGCTGCCCAAACTCCATACTTATGCCTCCTGGAAATTGTCTGCTGTGGAGTAGTACTATGATTTGGGCAATCCTGAATTGCTGGTGGTCAAGACAGCACTCACGAAATGGTCACATCTCCTATAGGCAGCCTATCAAACTTTCATAGTGTTTACGGATTATAATAATCTCAAATATTTTGAGAAGGCCAAGAGGCTGAATCCTCAACAGGCACAGTGGACACTATTTTTCTCCCTATATGACTTCTCCATCTCATAGTTGGCAGTACTGGTCTCAAATCCTTCTCCTCCCTCAGATAAGGTCTTTGTGTCTCAGCAAGCCAGATCACAGAAGCCATTTCTCCAGACTGGCAAGTCTTTTCAGATATCATGAGCTCATCTACTGCTATTTCTGGTGGTCCACCATAAGGGCCAACACCAAGGCCTTTGTGGCAACCTCCCCCAGCTGCAGCAAAATTATGGACCCTTGCATGGATCTAGCAAGACTGCTCCAGTCTCTCTCCATTCAAGAATGTCCGTGGCTATCCACTTCCATATACTTCATCATTTGCCTTCTCCACTCTTAAGGCCATTCCATGAACCTTACAGTCATTGAGAGGTTCTCAAAAGTTGCTCCAAAATGACTGACAGTTTCACCAAGGAAATCTTCCAACTTCATGGATTTCCATTTGATATCACCCTTGATGGTGGACCCTCTGTCGTCTCAAAATTCTGGTGTGCAGTCTGTATTCGAGTAGTGAAGGTCAATTTGAAGGTGAAAGCCCCTCAGAGAAAAGAGTGGTGTGCCAACTGCTGTCAGTAGGCTACACCACCCCTGAGGCTGGCCCAGCGACTTTGCCTCTCAACCAAACATCTCCACCTGTGACTCCCCTCAAAAAAAACTGGCACCTCACTTTATCGGGCCTTACAAGGTAGTGAAACTTGTGAACACCATCACATAATGGGGTGTCTTTACCTGCCAGCTTCCACTTGTCCCTCCTGAAGCCAGCTCTGATCACTACCTTTTCACCCAAAACAGCTGAGCCCTCAAAACCTCCAGTTGAATGATCTCAAGAAACCAGACCCCTGTTCCAGGGAAGGTTCCAGGGAACCTTCAGGGCTTCTACTCGGAGATTGCCTGTGGAGAAGGGAACTGTAAAACCCAGGTGAGCCCGAGCTCACAGTCCAAGATCACCATGGCAACAAGCTGCATTTGCATGTGGACTCAAACACCTCCTGGTGCCTTGAGAACACAATTGGGGCAACTCTCTGCTGCCTGCCCCACTTAATGAGTAATCACTCTGTCTGGCAGTCTGTCATTGGCTTATTGACCTGAGAGTCAGAGTGCTTCTCACTCAATTCCTCCTTTCTGTGTTAAATCCAGCATTCCACATGAAACTGCCCATTCCTTCAGGCCTGCCACTGTGCCTGGACCTGATTACACGCCTCCTGATTACAATTTCCCTGTATTTAGCATGTTGCACAGCCACTGACGGCAACGGCATGTTGTTAAACAGAAATTGTTGCTGGATTGCTAATTTAGAACTTGTAGTGTGCTCTCTGAAGGCACCAGTTCTGTAGGGTTTGGGCATTTACTGGGACAATTATTAATTGTAGCAGTAAATCACAAAATTGATTCTTTTGATGGCTTTAGAATCCAACCATGCGATATAACTCAAACAACGCACACACACAGGTACTAATACACGAGGATACATTTATTAATACATTTATTAATACATAGAATATGCATATAAACCTAACAGATCTTATCGAGAGGGTTATCAGAATACAATTCAATCAGTTACGAAGAGTTACACATCAAGAGGACATACATTCAGTATATCATTCATTTAGACCGTTTCGTAATTGAACTTGGTTACAACTTCTACATTAGATACTCGAAACAAGTACATAACTCTTAGGAATTAAATTGATATCAACTTGTTGGGATAACAATTGAATTCTCGAGCTGTAATGCATTGAAGTTGAATACTCATCCAATCTCTGGGGATTCAGATCTCCTGCGGGCACAAAGAATCAGCTGCAGGCTTGTTGCTGTCCAATCCGCACTCTCTGGCTCCGTGCCAGGCTGTGCTGTGCGGCTAGCGACGGTGCGCTGCTGATGCTCACTGACCGGCTAGTTAGTGTTGGCTTTAATTAGCAGAGTTTGTGCACAGGAGAAAAGATGACTTTGGGTCCCAGCAAGTCAGGAAGAGGACCGGTTCGTTCCTGATGAAGCGCTAGTTCTGAATAGTGATTCAGCTGTCCACAGTTCCAACCTGTTCACGAGGCTTGCTGCTGATGCTAACCTCGGGTGGATCTTTTGGTTACTCTCTGGCAACTTCCGCTCTAGACTCTTAGAACAAAGCAAAGTTCTGGCACTCGGACACACTGGCCGTTCCGTGGTTGTCCGGGCTGAGTCTCAGGATGGTCAGGAGGCGCACTGCGAGAATGTCCTGCCCTTGGGAGCCTTCTGCTCCTGGGCTGTCCTGCCCTGGAATTCTCCTTTGAATTCCCTTTGAAAAAGTTCACAGAATTCTCTCAGGCCCTCTGTGTTGCCTGTTTTTACCTGGAGGAACTTCAGCTCGTTCATTGGCTGAAAGTTCCATGGGCATCAGAGTCCCACATGGGTTACTCGGCCCTACCAGTCCCTGATTGGTTGATCAAGGTGAGATATGAGTCATTTACTCCTGACACCTAGGAATGCAGTCCAGATGTCCATCTGGCACTCCCTAGACAGATAGGCGCCAATGGATGACCACTGATCATGATAGCCAGGCTTAGCTAAGTGCATCCCCCTTTGGGAGCTGTCCCTTATCAAAAGAAAACATCTTTAAATCAGCCTGCATGAATAGCTTCTCTGTGGCTGCACCACAGAGATGAACAGAGATGGGGCCTCATTTGGGAAAGCACTGCAACACTTAATTCTGTCTTATTAACAAGCATTGCCGCTACATATCCCCCCTTTTTGAAGGTCACGAGGTCCTGAGGCATTGTTGCCTTCAAAACAAAACAGAGTTAAGTGATGTCCCTTGTCATTAGAACATTAACCTTAAATGTCCACATTACTCTGCGAGAATTCATACCAGAACCAGCATTGGATGCAAACATTATGAACAACATCTGGAGTATGTATAAACACGGTAGGAGACATCATCTCAGTCTAGGCATTACAGGAAGTTCACTGTCAGTATCTGATACCTCTGTAGGCAGATATTTGGGGAGAAGTCACTTCCTTTCTTTTGACATGCTACCTTTGACTCATTCATGCTACCCAGAGTACATCTTGATGTAAGAGTACAGCATTTAGAGTACACTGTCAGTCATGATTCAGCTACCCAGCAGCAGTATTACAATAACACCGGTTCCAGTTCCCAGCCCCCCTGATGAACCACAACACCTGTGTTGGGCACCTGCCAGGGTGGTTTGGAGGTTTGTTCCATTAAAGCAAACTAACTACCTGTACCTCTTCAGGGCTTACTGTTTCTTGGATATCTATCCAATTCAATAGTGTGGCACCTGAAGGCATCCATAACCTCACGTTTGGTCTTATGTGTCTGGTTCTAGACAGTACAGTGTTAAGTCACCAAGCTGTACTATGGCCTCCTCGGGAACTTACAGGAAACGGTTGGTTAGGTAGCTGCATTGTGGTAGCTGTATCATGCCTGTCACAAGTCATAGTGACAGTTAAATGTGGTGTGCTGACCAGCCATTTACTTCCCACCTGCTCTTCATGGGGTTCATTAACCTCCCTCTACTCGTTAGTAGCTTTACACCCTTCATTGGTGAATCGTTTAGACACAGCCAATGGATAACTTTGGTAGCCATACCCATCTCAAGATTTGGAACCGAATTCAATCTTCGATTGCCTTCTGGGTGAACTATGAGCGATGGGGTTAATGTCACACACTCCTCTACTGAGAAGAGTGGAATCAAGTGGGTTGGGATTTGTGCCATGGCTAGACTGGCTACAGTGGCACTAAACTCCCTTAACAGGTCTTGTGTCAACATTCTGGCCTGTTGCACACAAGCATAAACCCACTGTATAACACCGACAATCATGTCCACTGGTTGGGGAATAAGATTTAACCCTGTTGCATAGGAAGTTGCCTGTAGGGTTTTCCCTAGGCTTTCCACCTTTTGCTGCTGTCGATACAGTCTGTCACTACCCTCTGGCATCTCCTTCACCTGCCTTCTTGGGGCAGTCAGGGTGAGAGTGCCAGTAGCAAACAAACCTACCAGAAATAGCAAATGCACAACAGTGGCGGCAGCAATCAGTCCTCCCAAAAGTCTTTTAGGGTGGCTGATCCCAGTCATCTCCTTCTGAGTGACTGTCACCTTTCTAAGCTGGCGCAGTGTGTACATGGTGTCTTTCTCAGTATGCCCTGTGGCATCTTGGGCACCACCATCCTGGAAATCTGGGGAGATCTGACGCAGCGGCTGATGCTGCTCCTCCGTTTCCAGGGCATCTGCTTTTTCGATTTGTTCATGCCTGTGCTCTAGGAACCCTGCAGGGGGCGGTGCAGCGGTGGAGCATGCCTGACCCTCGGCTGAGTGGTCATCTGGAGCACCTGAGTGATCTGGGATTGTTACCCCATTCTCACTGTTCAGGTCCACCCTGCACACTTCCTGATTGAGGAATCCCTCTATCGGCATGTTTACAATCGTTCGCTGGGGGTAGGTGTAGGACACCTGCTCGCTCCCCCCTTCCCTCGCTAGGGGTTCAGGGAGCTGCCCCAGCACTGGGATAGCTAGTTCACTGTCTTTGAACTCGCTATCACCCACCAGGCCCATGTCAATGCAGGCGGGGATTCTGACACCCCTCTTTGCGATGTCCTGCACTGGCAGGCGGGTGGCTTGACCATCCAGCTCCAGTCTGGCTGAACCACTGTTGGTCAGACTCAGACTGACAGACTGAGCTGGTGGCTGTAAGAAAACTGGCTCGGCTTTCATTCCCTGTCCCTTCTTGGGGACTGGGTGTGTTGGAAACCCTGCCGTTGAGGCAGGAACAATCAGGTCAGTCTCACTCACTACCTGGTAGTTGTGAGAAATAATGTTACCTGACTGCAGGTTCCCTGGGTCACAGCAGAGGGAATCGACATCTGGGATCAGGTGTGTCCACAGCGCAGTAGTCCCAGTGTCCAGCTGGACCTCCTGTCTAACCTGTGAATGTTGCACCAGGGGCACCTGGCGGTGGCCCTGTGACAGCTGCTCAAGCAGATCCTTACTAATAGAGGACCTCTCAGGGCTAAGGGTGAGGGCTATATCACCAACCTGCTCTCCTGCCATCTGGATCCCATCCACCCCTGCGGGGTGGTCGTCCTGACCCCTCTTGGGTGCCAGGGTGCACAGGGAAAGCTCCTTTTCATCACCAAGTGGGGAGATCCGCTCCTCTTTAGGGATGTGAAAGGGGTGTGCTTTACCTGGTGGATCAGGCGGCTGCTCGGAGCACCGCTCCTGTGGCATGGAGGCTGCTGGGACCTCGGCCGGGACACGACTTCCCTGTATATCCGGGGAACAAGAAAATATTTTTATTTCTTGTCCAGAGGGAACAGAAGGAATCTCCGCATGGGCTTCTGTGTTCGGTGGGCACTGTGTGAGCACAGTCTGCCTCTTGGCCCCCCTTTCCTTCTGTACAGAAGGCTTAGGAGCCTTGACCTGTTTCCACACTTTGCCTTTCTGGTGATCCACCAAAGGTTCCACTCTGAGTCGCATGCCCTTTTCTTTTTCTACCCGTTTGAGCTTGCCGTGTGACATCAAACACCTCTCAACCTCAGTGTCAATCAGTGTCTCACTGTGTAAGACATCTCCCATGGCAGCCTTGAGGTAAAAGCTTCCTGCTTTTCCTCTGTGTTTTACTGCCTGCTCTGTGACTTCAGGGGTGGAGTCAGCACTCGCTTGGGAGTGGCTGACCTCATCCAGGCAGGAACCCTTCCGCTCAATCAGATAGAGTCAGGGAGTGGGAGGGGGCGGGTCTCCGCCTCCTCCAGTGGAGAGTATCAGCTCATTCACGCTTCCGGCAGCCTTTGGGAGTGGTTGTCCCTGTCCTAATAAAACTTGTTCAAGCCTGGCCAGGTGGGCGGCTACTCAATCTTTTTGTTCAGTTTTATCTAACCCTTTCCCTCCCCCAGTGTTCTCATGGCTCTTAGGAAGCTGGGTGCGGTCCTGTGTGCCTGCTTTGGAACGGGGCTTAGCCAGCTCAGGAGCCTGTGCTCCTTCGAGCAGGAGGGAGTTAACCCTGCTGGCTCTGACGGCGAACACAGTCGCTTTAACAGCTTTTTGCTCAGAGCGACTTTGGACATCATACTCCCAGGCTTTCTGCACGAATCTCTTAATATCAGTCATTTTCATGGTCTGTGCATCTGTATGCATTAAGATCATCTTTCTGACTGACGGGTGGAGATTCGCGATGAATAAACCCTTGAAATGTGTGTTCTCTTCGCAACCCTCATCATTTCGCCCTGCAAAATAAGTTCGTCTAAGTCTCTCGTAATATTCGCGAGGGGACTCTGCTCTCTCGTGCTTAAGGTTAAGGGCGGCGGCTATCGTGGCAGTCGGGTCAATAAACGCACTGTATTCTTCGATAAGTGCTTGACACAGCTCCTCAAAGTCATTACAGACTTCTTTCATCTGCCTAGCCATCCACTCATGTACAGCTCTGCTGGTAGTTTTCCTGACCAGAAATACTTTCTCCTGTTCTGTGGCGTTTGGCAGGTACTGCAGGGTATACCTGAGGTCCTGAATATAACTCTCGATATTATTCTCTGACACTGCGGGGTCAAATCTCTCTATGTCCTTCGCTAGCTCTCTCAGAGAATGGAGATGTATTCTTCTAGCTTCTCCGCTGACGGAGATATGGCGGAGATCGTGGTCAGACCTGTCGCTGCTAGAGAGAGTGCTTAATAGCGACTCGAATTCAGACCTTTTAGCAACCATTGTTAAACTTAAAGAGTATTACTTTTAAGTACGAAATCACAGTTTTACCACAGAAAACCACAAGATCAAGTATGCAATCAACCCGGTAGATCGCAAAAGATCACAAAACAATCAAGCACTGCTTAAAGAGCAAGGGGAACTTTTTTTCCTTTCAGCTTTCAGCACACACTGTATTATCGTGTATGAAACCCGCGGCGTTTTATATGAATTATTCCGCTTGGTTGATTCATTTCAGTCTTGCCACGCCGGTCCAGGGATGCCAAATTAAAATGTAGTGTCACGCCTGCCCAGGCACGCCAAATTAAATGTAGTGTGCTCTCTGAAGGCACCAGTTCTGTAGGGTCTGGGCATTTACTGGGACAATTATTAATTGTAGCAGTAAATCACAAAATTGATTCTTTTGATGGCTTTAGAATCCAACCATGCGATATAACTCAAACAACGCACACACAGGTACTAATACACGAGGATACATTTATTAATACATAGAATATGCATATAAACCTAACAGATCTTATCGATAGGGTTATCAGAATACAAAAGGTATATATTCAATCAGTTACGAAGAGTTACACATCAAGAGGACATACATTCAGTATATCATTCATTTAGACCGTTTCGTAATTGAACTTGGTTACAACTTCTACATTAGATACTCGAAACAAGTACAGAACTCTTAGGAATTAAATTGATATCAACTGGTTGGATAACAATTGAATTCTCGAGCTGTAATGCATTGAAGTTGAATACTCATCCAATCTCTGGGGATTCAGATCTCCTGCGGGCACAAAGAATCAGCTGCAGGCTTGTTGCTGTCCAATCCGCGCTCTCTGGCTCCGTGCCAGGCTGTGCTGTGCGGCTTGCGACGGTGCGCTGCTGATGCTCACTGACCGGCTAGTTAGTGTTGGCTTTAACTAGCAGAGTTTGTGCACAGGAGAAAAGATGACTGTGGGTCCCAGCAAGTCAGGAAGAGGACCGGTTCGTTCCTGATGAAGCGCTAGTTCTGAATAGTGATTCAACACAGCTGTCCACAGTTCCAACCTGTTCCAACCTGTTCACGAGGCTTGCTGCTGATGCTAACCTCGGGTGGATCTTTTGGTTACTCTCTGGCAACCTCCGCTCTAGACTCTTAGAACAAAGCAAAGTTCTGGCACTCGGATACACTGGCCATTCCGTGGTTGTCCGGGCTGAGTCTCAGGATGGTCAGGAGGCGCACTGCGAGAATGTCCTGCCCTTGGGAGCCTTCTGCTCCTGGGCTGTCCTGCCCTGGAATTCTCCTTTGAATTCCCTTTGAAAAAGTTCACAGAATTCTCTCAGGCCCTCTGTGTTGCCTGTTTTTACCTGGAGGAACTTCAGCTCGTTCATTGGCTGAAAGTTCCATGGGCATCAGAGTCCCACATGGGTTACTCGGCCCTACCAGTCCCTGATTGGTTGATCAAGGTGAGATATGAGTCATTTACTCCTGACACCTAGGAATGCAGTCCAGATGTCCATCTGGCACTCCTTAGACAGATAGGCGCCAATGGATGACCATTGATCATGATAGCCAGGCTTAGCTAAGTGCATCCCCCTTTGGGAGCTGTCCCTTATCAAAAGAAAACATCTTTAAATCAGCCTGCATGAATAGCTTCTCTGTGGCTGCACCACAGAGATGAACAGAGATGGGGCCTCATTTGGGAAAGCACCGTAACACTTAATTTTGTCTTATTAACAAGCATTGCCACTACAAACTGATCATCAAAATTTCTACCATGTTTCTCTGCTTTAATCTCATTGTTTAGTACCATTCATCCAATATCTGTACATGCAACACTGTATGAAGATGTGAGTGGTAGTTCAGATGTTGTTTGTTGTCTGAATAGTACTTCTTGTTTATGTATCATCCAGGTGGATGTTGCACATTGGTGGTGGTGGAGGGGAGTCCCCATTACCTGTTAAGTGCTTTGAGTGGAGTGTCCAGAAAAGTGCTATATAAGTGTAAGCAATTATTGGCCACTCACAATTGGCAGCCCACTGAAGCTAAGCAGGTGTGAGCCTGGTCAGTACATGGATGGGAGACCTGCTGGGAAAAACTAAGGTTGCTGCTGGAAGCGGTGTTAGTGGGGCCAGCGGGGGGCGCTCACCATGCAGTCTATGTGGGTCCTAATGCCCCAGTATAGTGACAGGGACACTACACTGTAAACAGGTGCCGTCCTTCGGATGAGACGTAAAACCAAGGTGCTGACTCTCTGTGGTCATTAAAAATCCCAGGGCTTTTCTCATAAAGAGTAGGGGTGTAACCCCGGCGTCCTGGCCAAAATTTCCCATTGGCCCTTATCAATCATGGCCTCCTAATAATCCCCGTCTATGAATTGGCTTCATTACTCTGCTCTCCTCCCCACTAATAGCTGATGTGTGGTGAGCGTTCTGGCGCACTATGGCTGCTGTCGCATCATCCAGGTGGATGCTGCACATTGGTGGTGGTTGAGGGGAGTCCCCATTTACCTTTCAAGTGCTTTGAGTGGAGTGTCCAGAAAAGCGCTATATAAGTGTAAGCAATTATTATTATTATTATTAATGATTATTATTATTATGTTCTTTTTATATGCTAGCCACTATCTGTAAACCTTCGATCGTGTGAAACAATACATTAGCCTGGACTACTATTGTCTACAGTGATGCACTTGAAGCATGTGTATGTGAGGCATGATAACTATACCTCGTGTGAGGCCATTTATATCAGCATTCTTTTCCATAACTCAAAACTCGACTACAAAAAATATGTAGTCTGCTTTTACGTTTTAGTTACTGAAAATTCCCTCTCCAAAATGTGTACGTGTATTCACTTCAATCCAGTACAAGCAAAAGAAGAAAACTAAAATATATAAGCATATGCAATACTTTATCATATAAGGTGCTAAGCAGCTCAGAAGCTGGATTTAGTAGCTGTTCAGTGCTTCCACAATTGCCTAATAAGTGTATTGACAGTTTCAAGAAGGAAGACAACATTGTTGCACTTAAAACCACAGAAATTGAAATAAGTGTAAGTGTAAGCCTAAGTGTAACATAAATATTGAACAAGTAAGGGCTGAGGCTTGAGCCCTGAGGGACTCCAAAAATATGACTCGAGTAGAATCCAATTTGAAGTTGCCAAGCCTAACAAATTGTTGATTGTCAGAAATGTCATGTATGTACCACCTGTATAACCATCCAGTTCATTAAACAAAATATAATGATTTACACCATCTGCAGAAATGAGATCATTAACAACTTTCATCCAACCAGTTTTAATACTTTGGTAGGTCTAAAACTTGCTGTACTGTTTCACCAGTTGCAACTTAGATTTACATTATACACTTATGCAAGTCCTACAAAGAAAATTATCTGTTTTAAAGTTCATCTATGAAACTTTGTCAATATTGTGAAAGTATTTCAAGCTTTGCAGGGCTATAAGGGTTGCATTTTTTTCTTTCTCAATTTCTAACTGGCCTTAGTATGTAAACTAGGATATATATAGCAGAACAGATTAGCCATTAAATATGTAATTCCTTATTATCAAAGACAGAAATAAGATTAATGAAATTGAAAACTGAACCAAATTGAAACCTCAGATTCCATCTACAACCCAGAATGCTTTAGATTTGCACCTGAAAAGTTTCTTAAATATTTTTTTTTATTCACGATGGATTATCAGCTATATGTACCAGAACATATAGTTTCACAAACAGCTACTGTTCAATGATTGTTTAGCTATTTAACTCCACATGTAGCAGGTGTTATTGTAGTGACCAATTTAAAAAAAATGGAAAAATGGGGTCCCTTGTGGACATTTCACTGATAGAATTAAGGCTTGGTTGATTTCATTAACACCCAAACAAGATTTTTACCTAGGAGTTACTACAATAATTTTTACAACCACTCTGGGTCATCAACTTCACATCTGAACATCAGAGATTTAACTTCCATTTTCTATTGTTCAGAAATTGTTTAGGCAGTTAAGTTTGAATATAGCTTCCTAAGCATAATGCTTAGGAATGTTACACAAAACACATTGGCACTCTAAAATGACTGCTTAATTGCCTGGTGATTTGCTCAGTGTTTTATGAACATTTCCAGACTACTCATGAAAGATGGTCAATTTGGAACCATGGATTCATGGTCAGCTTTTGTAAAATTGTCAGGTGTCAGACAGAGTGTTGGCTATTTGACTTTACTGTGAGGCTGCATCAACAAAAATGGTGGCCTAAAATGTTCAAACCATTTGGCTTGAAACTCATTATCAACAAAACCCTTCTTCTGGAATTTCAAACTGCCCTTTTTAAAAAACAGTTTAGGCATACTCTATGCACAGGAACAGGATTTCCTTTATTAACTCTTTTCTTATATTGCTATATGTGGTAAAAGACATACTGTATAGCATTGTAGAAATTGATAAAACAAAAAACAAAGCTGAAACTGTTTCCATGCTTTTAATAACTTGGTAGCTATAATCTTGAAAGGATTTTAATTGTAATATTCATAAATGGGGTTTCTACATTTTTCTGTATTTTACAGCTTTCCTGATCACAATACTCATACGAGTAATTTAATATGACATTAATTATTGTAAGTGCAGTTATCATATTGCAGCTTTCAGTTATCATTATAGATAAATAAAACCACCTTTCAACCAAATACAATAGGGTATTTCTCGCATGTTCAATATTTAAATGATATCACTAAAATAAATTATTATATCACTAAAATACTATAAATCATTTTGAATTCAGGGGATAAATAAGAATGAATGAATAAATAAGTAAGCAAGCATTATTTTTAAAGGTAACTACTTTATAGGAAGGTTGCTGCAATATGGTTTTACTGCAATATTTCATAGCAGTGGGATTTGTTTTCAATGTAGTTTTTTGATATTATTGAATATCTAAATAATTAAATTATTCCACTTCTTTGCAGCATCCATTTTATAATCTTGCTGCCACATGGTTTTACTACACTGTTTCCAATTCTTAAAATATTCTTGGAAGTCAGTGCTACATTATTTCTTTGTGCAGTATGTACCACCTTCATGTTATATCATATTTGTAAAAGAAACACAGAACTGTACCTGCATTTTTTTCATGTAAGCTAATGGCCATTTTAGAAAAAAAATTATCTTTACAAATAAATTATCGATTATCAATTGTGAAAAAAGTATTATTTGTTTGTTTTCTTTTGTATTTTTCCTTTACTGTGCTAGGGTTCAATGGAAAGATTGGAAAATTAATCTGAAAAGTCAATACTGCCATCTGGTGTTGAATGTTGTTCTTTTAACATTTCAAAAGACTGAACAAGGATAATTTCTCATTTACCCTTTGTTGTGCTTTGTTGTGAAACGGCTTCCAAAGTATGGCATTTAAACATTGAATTGCATTAATATATAAAAACTAAGGAAGTATTTATTTATTATTCTATGCGTCCATGTTTTTGTGTCAAAAAGTACTTAAAAGTGCAAACCCAGTTTTATGTCTGGATTATGAATAAATAAAATGCTTTCAATAATATTGAAATTGTGTATACTTGTACTTTAATTTCACACTGATGAAGAATCCAGTATCCTTCACAAAATATTTTTATACCTGGTGATACAGTTTGCTTTGGTTCTATATGGTGAATTTACCTGGAACTAATATTTAACTTTTTTAATTAATATTTAACTTTCCTGACAGTTTGGAAGAAGACAGTATGTATTTCCAGATTAACACTGAAACTCCTTTTATAGTTGAAAAAATGGGTGTCTTGCTTGGTGAACCCCATCTTGGAAGACTTCCATTAAGGACTTTTCAAGCCAGACTAAAGTGCAGTGATGCATTAAACAATTTTCAGAGTCATCAGGGGCATTTATGAGGATTTATTTTAAAGGTTTTAAACGTGACAACATTATCTGAACCAAGACCAAATTAACATTCTGACTAATTCCAGGGGGATGTTTGAGTCACACTCCACAGATGAAGGTAATTGCTAATGGATGTGCACCTGCTACAAAGCTTTTGATTTTGAATTGTAAATTAAAAGTTGTCATCTTAGGTATAGATTTGTCTTGATGCAATCTGACCTAATAACCATATAATAAATCAAAACACCCAATTCTATAGATCCAGTGGCTTCAGTGTTTATATTTTGTAAATACAAAGTGTTGCATATGTTATATAGTCTTGAAAGAAAATTAACAAAAAATAGGCATGAGGACTATGTTTGAATAAAGTATGTGTATAAATTACTTGATATTGTTAAAAAGTAATTATAAATGATAAACAGTCTTGCTCTATGGATTGCAGACTTAATAAGAAGCCTACATTCCCTTATATTCTTACCAAGGAAATTATATATTTTTTGACAGAATGAGTCAACCACAGTAAAAATACCTTTTGAAGTCACCAAGGTTTAATGTAAACTACTTCTACATTAAGCAATCCTAACCAATACCCTTGGTATATGTATTTCAATTAGCCACTGACTTATATAATCTTGGAAACCAAAAGCTGGGTCTTTTAAGCATTTTCACCTTCCCAACACTGAGGCATAGTGCATCAGTGTTACGTTATCTTCTCATTCCTTGCATAAAGTTATTTTGGTACAGAGAGTACTGATTTTTTTCAGTCAGTTCTGAGGTGGTTCAGTCAAGAACTCTATACTAAGATTATTTTAGACAACAAAATTATTTTTTTTTCTAATTGTTATCATGTTTGAGAAAATATTTTGTTAATTAATACATAATTTGAGTGATATTTATCCAGTTAAAGCACTTTGTGTAGTATGTTTGTCATTGCAATTTTTAAAATTATATTTACTGCTGATTATTTAGCGTTTGTGTGCTTAACCTGTCTTTTTGTAAATGTCTTTTTTTGTATTTTTCTAATTTCCATACAGATGATACAATCCTGTTAATATACCAATCCTTTGCAGGTCACACAGACAGAAATATGCACGGTCAATTTGGGAAAAAAAACAGTTAAGGCAGTAGAAGAATGTAGTATCTGGAAAAAAAACAGAACAAAACTCCACACAGAATGTGACAAATTCCTGACTCAAACTCAAGTTACAAGAGCTGTAAAGAAACAACACTAACAATTATGCCACTATATCTCCCTTTATAAAGCTTTATAAAGCATGGAAAAATGGGAAGTTTGATTTTCAGAATAAAATATAATTGTTATTCATGTATTTTACAGAGACTATTAGAAAAAAAGACCCCTACGAGCCTTTAACATTAAGTATTTACTAAAACATGGAGACAAATCCTTTGGGGGCTTATTAAGAAGACTTTGGGATGACAAAAAATAAAACAAAATGTTCTTTGAATACTAACACAGTAATCTGGCAATAATGTATTCACTGATACTATTTAAAAGTACTATTTTCTTTAAAAATATTGAATACATTATTGTTTGTACAGTTATGTTTTGCCTTCTACGTATGCTTCTCTGTCTGACTCTTAGGAAATTATCTATCCAATACATTGAAACAGATACACACGCAGAAAGATAAACCAAGTTTGACAGTGACATTGTTACAAACACCCAGGAGATGACAAACAGAAAATCTTCCATTCACTTTTGATTTCTCAACAATTCATCAACAGATTTGCAATTCATATTAAGATATAATAGCCTTTAACATGCATCAAGTGTTTGAGATTGTTTGAATACAGGGAACACAAATTTCAGTGCCATGTTGTTGTTGCCAATATTAGAAATAGTACTAGCTGTTGTAACATTAATGGTAGAAGCTTCTCTATTAAAAAAAAATAAAAAATTTTCATTGTCAAGTAACAAATAGTGGAACTCAATTTTTAGGTCTACACTCTATACAGTATACCAAAAGCTCTTTAAAACAAAATAAATGAATATTGAAACAGTAGCATTTTTGTCTCTTTAATGTCTCTTAGTATATTAACACACACATTTTTGTCAAAATATTAACTAACTGGTTTATTATTAACACTGGTTTAAGGTAATTTTTTTATTTCAACCAGTCTGATATGTTGAGAAGACAAGCCACTTCTTTAAAAAAAAGTTTCTTATTTTGGATGATTTGACCTTCTTTCTTTCCTTTAAATACAGTAGCATTTAAATGTACTCACCCCCTTAGAGTTTTTCACATTTTATTGTGCTACAATATCGAATCAAAATGTGTTTAACTGAGATTTTTTTTGACATTGATTAATACAAAACACTCTATAATCTTAAAGTAAAAAAACAGATCCTCCTAATTATAAATATAAAACAGAAAATAACTGATTACATATGTATTCATCCTCCTTGAGATCATATCTGGTAACGGCACCTTTGGCAGAAATTACAGCCATGAGTTTTTTTGGATAAATCGCTATGAATTTTTGCCTATTCTTTTTGCGAAATTGCTCCAGCGCTCTGAAGTTGGATGGTGACTGTTGGTGAACACAAATTTTCAGCTTCTGACACAGACTGGATTAAGCTCCAGGCTTTGACTGGGCTGCTCCACAAATTAGCTTTTTTGTTTTTAGGCTACTCCAGTGTCACATTGAATGTATGTTATTGGTCAGTGTCCTGCTGGAATCTTCTCTCATGTCCCAGATCTCTTGCAGATGGGGTTTCCTTGAAGTTTTCTCTGTACTTTGTGGCACCGATTTTTTCTTCAGTCTTCACAAGTCTTTCACTCCCTGATGAAGTAAAGCATCTCCATAACATGATCCTGCCACCACCACGCTTCGCAATAGGGATGGTATTCTAAGGATATGTGCACTATTACACTGGTGTCAAGCACAGCACTTAGTGTTGAGATCAAAAAGGTCTCATCAGGCCTTAGAATTTTCTTCCATTTGGTCTCAAAGTCTAAGTTTAGATTTAGTGTGAGTTTTTTTAACACAATAATGTTAACATTATCAACATCCAAGGGGAATATATGAGGGTAACAACGATTTTAGTTAATTTGAATACAACTGAAAACTTAATGAGAATTTCAGTCTTTTAGGAGACATATTGAATTTCCAAGGAATCCAGTATTACAGACTTGTAAACATTACTTTACATAATTGATATCCTATAAAGTTTAATGCTAGTAATTCATACTCAATTTCTACCAGGTGAGGGCGATCTTAATCTACACATAGATAATGTGAGGCCACCTTTCATTGTGCTTCTTTTTCTCCACATTCTTTTTCTTTGGTTAGAACTCATTGGGATTCCCATCTTCAACACTTGGGTTTAACTTAATCTACAGTTTATAATTTAAACAATACCTGACAACATCAATATTTCATCTTGCACAGGAGAGAGGAAAAGTTAATAGAACTGCCCGGATCAGGTAAAAGTGCCTGAATGATGTTAAGGCACCTACGAATGAAAGCTAATATAACTCTTGTGTGTAGTTTGATAAATTACATACAGTACAGGTAACCTCTGCTCACAAGGAGTCCTCTGCTGTGAATATCATGTTTCCTTGTTAAATTGCTGCATTGTTTTTGAGGAAATGGATGTATTTAAAAAATAAAGAGACAAATCATTTTTTAGTTTTAGCAAATAAGAAGTCATCAGCAGTTTCAGTATTACAGTGATGTCTTGGAGAAATTAATGTAGAAACAAAACTCACGTTTATTTTAGGCTGTATTGTTACAAGAGTAACATAATACAAGAGTTTATTATGAAACACAGAACATTCTAATATTTTATAATGTCTTATTGCAAAAAACAGTAATGTCCTTCATGTGTTTGCTTCTACCTTTATGGATTACGGGACAGGTAAATAACTTCACTAATGAATAAATTATGGTGAGTGGAAGCATTACATAGTTGGCATATTGTACACATCTTTGAGAATTCAATTCTTTTATATGATTCCTTTATATGATGAGTTGTGATCCTTTTATATGATGATTTTATAATATTTGTTATACTGAAGTGCAATAATTTGATTTCAGATTTACATTTGTCAATATGTATCTCTCAAATTCTGTTGCAGTGCCACAGTTAGTATCGCTTTGACTGTTTACAAAACCATACAGTATACAACATCCATAGCTAACATGTTTAATGATGTATGTGAAATAAAAACTTCTTACACTTCAGAATACTACATAATATAGGAGAATTGCATAGAAAAAATAAAGTACTTCCAGCAATCTATCATACAGAAGAGAAGACAAAGTCAAAATTAATCTGCTACAAAGATAAAAATGTTAGACCTGGAGAGCTCAACGAATAAGGTAGAGAGTGGCATTTTCAATATCCCTAGACTAACACATCATGTACTTATACATTCCATAATATCACCTTCTAACAATTAGGGAAACCTCCCCTGATTGTTACGGAGTGGTATATTTTATGATTATGTAAAAATTAGCTGGAAAACACCACAGAAACAGAAAGTCAGTTTGCCTGATAGAAACAAATGATCACAATTTACAGAAGGAGGTCTGATAATGTGCAAACAATATATTTGATCCTAGACCATTTTATTTTGAATAAGTAGACATTTAAATATTTATAAACATAACAACAGCAATTTTTATGAAGCTTTTACTTTCGCTAACCTTAAACCCCCATTGCAACATGCTCTTAAATTTTACTTGTAATACTCTTTGAAAAGGATTACACTGAACATGTTTTACTGTTGTCCTGGAAGCATATCAACTCATGGTTTTGTGATCAGTGCTGTGAAATAGCTTCAGGGCTATATGATGTGAAAACAAAACTCTCAGGTTTTGTCAGATTCTCCAAGTGTAAACCTAAAAAGAACTGTAAGTTTGGTAACTATAAATATTGTTTTACACAGCAATGTTCTCTTGCTAAGGAACCAGTATGATAATTACTAATGGCTGTTATATATACAGTATACTCTAATAAAAGTCCATAATATTATTAAATCTAATAAATGTATAATGTTCTATACCTCCAAACTTAAAAACAATCAATCTATATATATATATCACCTTAAATTCTTAGTACTTATTTAAATCAAACTGGACATGTTCAATTTACAATACTTTTTTTTATTGGCATACTGCTCCCATACAGAAGTATACTACTCTCAAAAGTCAATGCGATAGTTACCATCAAAGGAAAAAAAAGAAAATGAGCTGTTCCATTTCCGGTTGGAGTGTGTTGCTCTCCTACTTGGATTTTGTCACAATATTACACACTCTGTTTAAGAGGAATCTAATCAATAACTTAAAAAAATCTAAATTTATTTCAAATTCATATTTTAATTAAATCAAATTAATTCAATAAAGTGATGTAACTATACCTATATATACTATATATATTTCATATAGATTATACCAAAGTCTCAACATGAGATTTCCAATTTCTGATATACTAGGTGTGTAACCTTTCTGTTAGACAAACTGTTCGCAAAATCAGTATTTGAAGGTATTACACTTCAGAATTCAAAATTCAGAAAACTGAGAGAATGCAGCACTAAATAAAATAAAAAATACACAAAATATAACAGAAATGCTTCTTTTTTATCTAAGATTTTCTACTTACCTTAATTCTGAGAGAATACTAGCATAGGCTAGTTTGAACACTTCATTTTCAATGGATATAAGTCATTATTCCACATCCTAGTTACTAGTCTTTAAAAGAACAGAAGCAGTATGGTACTGTTAACTTTTTTCCATCCATCCATTTTCTAACTACTTTTTCACAGGGGGTTGGAGCCTATGCTGGCAAGCAACGGGTATAAGGCACACTGTCACATGGACGGGATGGCAGTCCATCACAGGGCAGACAGACACAAACAGATGCACACAATCACACCAGGGCCAAATTTCCAAGAAGCCAATTTACCTACCAGTACATTTTTCGAGTTTTGGAAAAAAAAAAAATCATAGGAAGGGCCCTGGTGTTGCGAGGCAGCAATGCTGAACACTGTACCACCATGGTGCATTTTTATCTTATTTAATTATCTTTATTTTAGTAGTTATATACAATCCTAACTAAGGAGAAGTGGTGAGGTTGGAATAGTGAGATCTATTCAGACATTCACTTGTCTGAAGAGAATGATGACCTGTCTGTAAGGACTGGACTGTTGAGACACCCCCTCCCTCCCCCTTTTAATGATGGATGAGCCTGAAAATTGGCCCTCTTGAAACATAAATATTTAACAGTAAACAAACCATTCTGAGAGGTGAGGTCATAAAGCTAGCCTTTCTGGGGATGGGACATCAGACAAAGTAGGTCTCAATACAGCATAAAGAGGACACACAGTAAGTAGAGAGACAGAGGAAAGGACGAAGAGAAAGACACTGAAAGATAAGAGTTTATTTGACCCTGAGACTGAACAATTCCTTCACACAGCCTAAGAAACCAGAATCTGTCCAGGTAATCTAAATTAATTATAGTGATAGAATCCTGTATTTTTTAGATCTGTTGAAGGCAGACCTTTTATAGGCACAATATTGTAAATATTTGCATATAGTTATGAAATGCTATGTATATTTTCTCATTTTTTATACATAACACAGCTAATGTCATTTCCTCTAATTCTGATTTATCATATTTTATTAAAGGTATAACATATAAAAAAGGCACCTACATATTCCTTATTTTTTCTAATATACAGTATCTAAGATGGTTAATGATTTTACTTTGAGTCTCCTGTGTTAGTCTGGGACTCAGGAACAGCATAAAGTACAAGGTCAAATACTGCCATTTGAATTTTCTTTGTTGTAAGCCTGGTGGTGTGATATCCCTTTCTAAGGTTTAATTATCAGTCTTGTTTTGATGCAGTAGGGCATTCTAACATATTGTACTGTTACTTCCCATTGTGTTGAAATGTTGTACTGAAAGTGTCCCTTCTCTAATCAGTGACACAGGGATAAAAAGAGAGACTCATATAATATCAAATAACCTAAAAGATAATTACATCATTCAAAACAAGCAAAAAACAATTAAGAAAGCTGGATAACTTTGAAGATTCAAACTGCAATTTCAATTAAGATTCAAACTTTCATTTTTTTTGGATGATTTAATCAATTCTTGTCTTAATCTCCTATATAGAAATGCTTTGGAAGAGGAGACATTTGCTGTAACAATGTGCATTGTGTGCTTTGCAAAATTAACAGTATCTCTTTTTATGATTGAACTAGATTGGAAAAAATTACATCTTATTTTTGTTTTTCCCAGAGAAAAATGGGAATGTACAGGAATTGTACAAGTGGTTTTACCACTCATTCTGTTTTCTTTCTAGCTGTCATGATCTTTTTCATGAAACTCTTGCTTTTAACAATTTAACACTACTTGAAACAAGTGTACTACACTTAGAAGTTTTTTTTTCTATGTTTATGTTGCAGTATTTGTAAAAAAGAGGGTAAGGAAAGTTATAAAAAACTAGTGCTATTAAAAGCCATGGTGCTTTGGAGATTGCGTATTTCAGTCTCTGTAGTCATGTACAAGTTTTAGCTTTCTGCTAAATATGGCTGTCATCATGAAAGATCTAACATGCTAAAATGGAAAAATGTTATTCTCAAAGTTCTATTTTAACTAACAAGAACTCAGATTCCCATGAGCCAGTACAAAACTAAACTTTAACTCAAGTTACTGACATTTAAATGGTTTGATGTTTCAAATGGCTTGGTTTCTTCCACCATGTTACTTCTTAAATGTGCATTTCCTTTTAGTTCAAGAAATGTCAAACAAATAAGTGATTTACTGTAACTAATGTATTGTCTTTATTAGAAAATACCATCAGTTGTATTTATAAAAATACCTAAGAATCTGTCCACTTTCTTCTGTATAGATAATGCTGCTGTTAAATAAGTACAACACAAGCTAAAATTCATGTGGCATTTCCTTCTGAAATCAAACATTCTTAAATGTCTTAAATTACTTTTATTTCACTATATCTTAAAAAAAACATGCTAAAAGAAATGGTGATGTGATTAGCATTTTTATTCCATTCATCCATTATCTAACTATTTTATCCAATTCAGGGTCACAGGCCCTATCCCGGTAAGCAATGGGCACAAGGAGGGATACACCCTGGATGGGACGCCAGTCCATCACAGGACACACACAAACATAGACACCCCACACACTCACACCAGGTCCAATTTTTCCAATTTTCCCAGTATGTCTATGAACTGTGGGCGAAAATGGAAGCATCCTGCAAAAAGCCATACAAACCCAGGGAGAGCATTCAAACTCCATGTAGATATCAGCCTGGGAATTGGATGCAGGCCCCTAGAGCAGCACGGCAGAAATGTTTACCATTGCACTACTATGCTTCCTCTCATTTTTTTCTTTCATTTTAAAATTAATATGTGCAAAGACGATATTAAATCCTGTCTATTTGAATTCAGCATATTTGACTCAGAATTTCTCATACTACTTTTTTGATGTGTAATTGTACAGTTTTCACATCTTAAATGTAAAATGTACTGTATACTTTTAATCTAAATTTACTACCATGCATTGTACTTCTATAATTGTAATGTCCACATGCAAGGATTGTCTAATTGTTGATAGACGACAGATAATACAGTATAATGCCAGGAGTAGTATATAATATGTATAAACCTGTAGCCAGCGTATGTACTGTACGTATTGTTTTATTTTTGCCTTTGTTAGTCAATACAAGTTACATTATTCCATGAAACTGTAAAAATTGTGAATTTTAAACTACAATAATTGCAACCAGTATCTGCAGTTCAGCTTTGCAGGAAATGAAGAATGTTAGACAAAAATTAGGAAATAAGTGAATATAAACAACTATTTACAGGTATGTGTATTTCCTAATATGGATTTGCCAAACAAAACTAGGAAGTGTAAACAAAGCAGAGGTAAAAGAAAATATTCGCAACCCATGTAGTGTATATTTGTTTATTTATTTGGGAGATGTCTTTGTCAATATGACCTATATTCCACCATGAGAATGAAATTGAATCTTGAGAGGTCTTGTGTATTTAGCTCAACACCATGTAGAACACCAACGAAAAAGGGAGGGAAGGGAGAGGGACTGTGCTGTGACTGGCATCATGAAACAAGTATGACTGCAATGCAAGCTCTGGGGTGGCAAGGATACTTAAGATGGAGAGCAGAATCATCTGTATATTTGTGTCTGGAGGGAGGTTGGGGAAAGCAACAGCAGCCAGGTGGGCTTTTTGTGAGAGTGTAAACAGCTTTTGTGGGAAAGAAACTTCAATGAGCAGGTTATTATCCATGATGTGGGAAAGGTCAATAGTTGTTGTTACCGGAGATAGAAAGATGGAGGTTGGCATGACAAGACTGACAACTTGGAGTCTTGTGAGAAAGCTATAGCAAATTGGAGTTGAAGTTCTAATGAGCATTGAGTTCTGGATGAAATTTGGCTTCCAAAACGAGCTGGTTTTTCATGTCTTGCTGGGTTGGTGGAAGAGCTGTTGTTTGGTTTCTTTTAAACATGTGGAAGAAGAAGAGAACTACAGAGAGTTTCATAGTACTGTAAGTTCTGTCTCTGGACAGAGTCATGTAGATTGCACAAACAAGGTAGGCACACAAATGTACTCATTAGTTGTACTGTTTAATTTTCAACAGATTTTGATTTGTGAGTTTATGTACTTCTTTTAACCTGCAACATCACAGTGTATGCTGAAGTGAGACAAATTAAATTTGAAGTCCTCCCAAATGTTTGCTTAAAACTTAAGTTTTTAGCAATTCAGAAAAAAGTGAAATTGTTTCTATGTGATACATAGGTATAGACAGATTAAATAATGTGTGGTTGAGAATCCATGTACAGTACAAATTCCAAAATATGTGTGTTATTTACTAATAACTTTAATAACATTATGCCTTGTCTCAAATATCTATGAAAGCTTGAAACATGCAGTACAGTCCATCAAATACTTTGCACAATCAGCAAATCATCATTATAAATACACTCAAAACAAAAGCTGATTAATTGAGCAGCTACTACAAGTATAGACTTTGAAATACATGTAAATGTAAGCATTCCTTATTGTTTTTAATTTGACAATTCTTAAACCTCCTGTTATATTGGATTCACAGGAATATTCTGCATACAATGAATATAAGAAAGACTAAAACACAGATGCCCATCTAACACGTGGCTAGCAGCATAATGATCGAAGAATTCAGTCTATCAATTTGTTAAATTGTCAGTACGAGTCAGTTTCAAACACAAGAATAAGGAGTTAGTTTCAAACTCTAATAACTCTCAGTATAAAGAAGCTCAAAGAAACTCCTAAACTTTAATTTCTACTTCACTAAGTCATTGTATTGTTTCTGATCTCTAGGAAGTCTTCTGAATTGACTTTGTCAGTGCCTTTCACAGAGATCTACTGTGAATCCATTCTCAGGGATATTCAGAAACCCCAAGATTTTTTATACCCTATAGCTGTCATTGCTTTATTCTTTCCATCACTGTTGACTCTTCTGATAACATTCCTTATTTGTGCTTGCTTAACAATGTACTCTCTGTGCATTGCCTCATCATGGTGCCTTTAAAGATTTTTTTTTTCTTTTTTGGTTTTCTTTTAGTGATCTATTAAACCATTTATGCAAGCATTTCTTAGACTGTAATTTGTTCACCTCTGGTATTTTTCCAAAGCCTCCAGTACCACATTTCTGAAGTATAGCCAAGCATTCTCTATTTATTTCCTATCAAATTCGCCCCATTCTGTTTCTCTTAAGATTAGTGCCATTCTTGTAAAGTCTGCTTTTCTAAACTAAAAAAACTTTGCTTTAGACATTGTCTTTTAGCTTTCACATATATATTGAAAATTGAACATATTGTACTTGTACATTTTCAATCAATCTCTTACATCTTTCTTTTTAATGTGGCCTGTTTAAGCAATGAGATCTTGACAAAAACCCTCCCTTGTTGGTGCTCTGACAAAGTTTTTAAGAAAGTAACCATTTACCCTACCAACAATTTCAATTTCAAATTTTGTGCTCCCAATTGACTTCCTTAGTATACAGTGCCTTGCAAAAGTATTCACCCCCTTTGACTTTTTCACATTTTATTGTGTTACAGCATTGAACCATAATGTATTTAACTGATAATTTTTGCCACCCATCAACACACTCTATTATGTCTATAAGTACTCTATAATGTTAAAGTGAAGAACAAATAGAGACATTTGACTAAATTAATAAAAAAACAGAAATTATTGAATGCATAAGTATTCATCCCCCCAGAGGTAATACTTGATAGGACCACCTTTGGCAGCAGTTACAGCTGTGAGTCTCTTTGGGTAAGTCTCTATCAGCATTGCACATCTTGACACTGGAATTTTTGCCCATTCTTCTTGGCAAAATTACTCAAGCTCCATCAAGTTGGATGGAGACCATTTGTGAACAGCAATTTTTAAGTCATTCCACAGATGCTCAATTGAATTGAGGTCTGAGCTTTGATTGAGCCACTCCAGGACATTAACCTGTTTGGTTTTAACCCACTCCAGTGTGGCTTTTGCTGTGTGTTTCAGGTCATTGTCCTGTTGGAAGATGAATCATCTTCCAAGTCCCATTGCTCTTGTGGATTGCAGCACAGTTTCCTCCAGGATATTTCTGTACTTAGCTCCATCCATTTTTCCTTCTATCTTAATGAGTTTTCCAGTTCCTGTTGCAGAGAAGCATCCCCAAAGCATGATGCTGCCACCACCATGCTTCACTGTAGGTGTGATGTGCTGTGTTAGGTTTGCGCCAAACATAAAGTTCAATTTTGGTCTCATCAGACCATAGACTCTTTCTCCAAATTATTGAGTCTCTCACATGCCTTTGGGCAAACTCCAGCCAAGATTTGATATGAGTTTTTTTCAACAAAGGCTTTCTTCTTGCCATCTTTCCGTAAAAGCCAGATTTATGAAGTGTGCGTGCTATTGTTGTCTCATGCACAGTTTCTCCCATCTCTGTCACGGAGGACTGTAACTCCTACATGTAAATTTAGACTCCTCCAGACTATAACTTTAGAGTGGCCGTAGGTCTTTTGGTGGCCTCTCTTACTATGGCTCTTCTTGCCCAGACACTCAGGTTTGGAGGACAGCCAGTTCTGGACAGAGTCACAGTTGTTCCATATTTTCTTACCTTTTCAATGATGGACTTCACTGTGCTTTGAGGTATATTCAATGCCTTGGAAATTTTCTGATATCCTTGCCCTGACTGGTATTTTTCAGGAACCTTGCCTCGGATCTGCTTGGAATATTCCTTGGTCTTCATGGTGTAGTGTTTCATAGGAAATCCACTAAGTGGGAAAGCTCCCAGACACAGGTGTATGTATTCTGAAATCATGTGAAACACTTCAACTGCACACAGGCAGACTCTAGTCAAGTAATTATGTGACTTGGAGAAGAGAGTTGGTTACTTCAGAGGTAATTTAGGTGTGTCAAAGCAAGGGGGTGAATACTTATGCATTCAATTATTTTCCATTTTTTTATTTTTAAGTAATTTAGTTATTTTTTTTCACTTTGATATTATAGAGTACTTTGTGTTGATGAGTGGCAAAAATTCTCAATTAAATACATCATGGTATACGTGATATATGTCACACAATACAATGTGAAAAAGTCCACAAAAGGGGGGTGAATACGTTTGCAAGCCACTGTATGTGTCGAAAGACCCCTAATAATTTTACCGCTATACTTATCTGCAGATGTGATTACACTGATTAATAAAGAATAATATCTGAGCTGGGTGGTCTGTAGCACACTACTATCAATGAAACACTGAATTTTAATTCTCAAGTTTAATCCAATCTTAATGATACAGAAACATTTTAATTATTTGACTTTCTTTAGTCATTATGCCATTTTCATACTAGCTGCTAATTCAGCTCCTATTTGTTCTTATCTGACTAAGACTTCCTAAAAAATCTTAACACACTAATATAAAATTCATCATCATTACTTTCTGGAAGTCACATTGGCGCTTGGTTGCTTCTAGGTACAATGTTTTTTTCAAGGGATTTTTGTATTGAACTATAAGCACCTAAGGCCTTATCTAATAAAGCAGTGGTTCTCAAACTTTTTGGACCAGGTACCACCCCCGATCAAACCAAAGCATCCAAGTACCACCTACAAGTCATCTTCTCATAGGAACCCCAGAAATTCTCAATGACCAACATGAGCGTGCGTGTGCGCACACACACTCACACACACACATATAATAAATATTATAATAATAAACTTTATTTGATATAGTGCCTTTAAATGTGGCTTCTCAAAGCGCTTTACAGAAAAAAAAAACAGAAACAACAAATAAAAATAAACAATAAAAAAGCACCATTTCAGTGAGAGGGGTGAGCCTGTTTAGTCGAGCAAAGCAGATGTGAATTCGTTTTTCGAGCCTTGATACAATTCACAACAGAGTCTAACAGATTTTAAATTGTCAGGCATTTTCTTTACAGCAAAGGTCTCGTGGTGGAAGTTGCAATGCGTCCATTCATTTCTGGAGCAACCTCTCTAATTCGTGCAACTACACCGCTATATCGGCTTGTCATCGCTCTAGCACCATCTGTACAAACTCCTACACATTTTATCCAGTCGATGCTATTCTCTTCGATAAATTCATTCACAAGCTGAAATATGTGCTATCCTGTAGTTCCTGTTGGTAGCGGTTTACAGAACAGAAAGTCCTCATGGGAAGTACCCTCAAACTCGTATCTAAAGTAAACGTGCAAATTGGCCAAATCGACTACAGACTCATCTAATTGCAGTGAAAAGCATCTGTTCATCTTAACGCGCTCTATCAGCGTACTTTTGATATCATCTGCCATTTCAATAATTCTATGAATGACTGTGTGTCTTTCAGAGGGGACAGCAGGTCGAGCTGTTCAGCAGCTTTTTCTCCAAACATACAGTAATATGTGTCAGCTCTTTTGCCAATGGTAAATAAGGTTGTTCAAAAATAGTGTGGGGCTTACCTGCTTTAGCAATCTGCAAGCTTGCATTTTTCCCTGTTTCCGTTTCAGAAGTCTGTCTCAGAAGTTAAAAGAAGTTTTTATTTCATGCGCATGGGAGCGAAACACAGAGACGCTCGGCATATTTTTCTCAAATTAACCTAGAACAGTTCTTAAATATTTTTCTGTTATCTATCAGGCTTTCCTGTGCTCACAAGATTACCAGCGTTCCTAGCACGCATTTCTATGCATTCCTGTGTTTACAACATTGGCATTGTTCCAAAATCATGCACATTCTCCTATCTCTCTATTTGCTGGAGATAAGCTTTTTTAAATACAATTGGTCACTTGTGTTTGTAGCACACATTCCTATAGAGTGGTATAGAATTACATTGTAGCTCTGTGTCCACTCAAGTATTAGCGCGCGCTGTATCGTAGTACGTAGGCTGCGTATTCGATACATCTTAAAATAGAAAATATGAAAACCCGTCCCGATTTTTCAGTGCACACAACAAAGTTCCAGGGTCATAAGGCATACCAGCTGGCGGCGTTTATTACAGAACCACTGTAATAAAGGTTTTTGCTTTTCTAAATGTACTCTTCCTACTTGGTCTTGTACAGCATCTTCCTTAATTGGCTCACTTCTCAGTTTTAGAATGTAAAATGTTTTCTTCCAGATTTCACTGAATATTGTGTCTTTCACACTAGCCTAAATGTAAAAAAGTTAATTTCCCTTTAGATGAGCTACCTGTCCCTCTTAACCATAATTTAAACAAATTTCAATTAACTTGCACAGACTGTACAACTGCCCAATGTAATTTCACTCTCTTGAATCAGATACAGATCATGCTCTTTACATGAGAATATAAGAAAGGTTACAGATGAGAGGATACCATTCAGCACATCTAGCTCTTTTGGTAGTTAGCAGTTTCTTGAAAGAAGGTAGGGTATGGACTTCAACAATGGAGGGATAGCTTGTTCTATACTCCCACAAGCCTTTGGGTAAAGCAATGCCTCCTGTTCTCAATTTTAAATACACTTCTACAGTACATAATTTCAACTTGTGATATTTGGTTAATATTTCACTGTTCATTCTGAAAAATGCCTAGTTAAATGTATCAATACTTTTGAAGATTATGAATATTTGTTTCAGGTCCCTTTGTAGTGTCCTCCAAAAGCCTGTCATTGCAGGACATTCCCTTAAACCCCATAATATATCTGATTGTTCTTGTCTAAGATGAATCCAGTGCAGCAATATCTTTTCTATAACATGATTAACAAAATTCTACACAATGGCTGAATGAGGCCTTACTAGTGTGTTATAAAATTTCAACATAAAATACAGTAGGTACATTTAAAGTATATGCTTAGTATAACTTTATATACTTGTAGTTCAGGTGGGTAGCTGCATCAGCATGCATAGGCTGCAAAGGAACAAGTAATAGGTTTATTTCATGCTGAAAAGAGAAGAAAGGAAACACAATGTTTCGGCTGTGGAGCTTTCTTTGGGTGTGTCACACAAATTAATTTGACAGTATCGTAAAATTTTACAAATTCCGAATTGAGCACAAAATCGTAAACTTTGTAAAAGTACTGTATAATCACCATGTTGTCAAAAGGTCGTGAGAATTGTGACGTGAGGCTGCCCTTCCTGGTTTTCTAGTCACGTATAGAATAACGTAATGAAGTGAATAAGTACAGATTATGCAGCAGACCTTTCACTGCCAAGGTAATCTGCATAGAGAGTAAAATGTAAAATATCAGCAAAACTCTTTTGAAGTTGAGAGCTATATTTCTATTGGATTAAGAGATGTATTCACAAGTCTGTTTGTTTACAAAGGAACTACGCAGTGCCAGATCCACTAGGCCTGTTTGACGGCCATATCTGGCCCATGTACATGAAACATAAAAACAAGTTGCAACAACATAACAGGGCTGCTTCACCTCAACAGAAGTTTGGTTGTCTCATTCTGAATAGCAGAATATGGTGCTGTGCATACTCAGAAATGTCATCTATTTAGTGATGTAAATTGGAGGTTTTACACATTACTGTTCACATTTTCCTTTCATTGTGGTTTGAAATGCACTCATCAATGCAATTCTTTCTAACCCTAAAATATAAAAATAGTATTGCAGTTCCCCTTGAACATCAGCTATTGTATTTATAATTTATGTTTTAATTACCTGCATGCAATACCCTGCACTTGTCTAAATTAAATATTACTACATTTTACAAAGTGTTTACCCTGTCTTGAATTTTTATGTATTTTTTTCATTTGATGTTTTTACAGTGTTTTTGATAATTATCTTAATTAAACTGAGTATCATCTGTAGACCATATTAGTTTAGTATTCTAAATCTTTATCTTATATAAGTTAAGAACAGTGGTCCTAGTACAAATCCCTATTTCCACCTGTTTGAAAAAAGCCCAATTCCCCATAAAACATTTCTCCATACCAGAAATTCAGTGAAATGTTAAATATTTTATTTTCTGATATGATTAGCATGTGGTTCCAGTAGTTTATAATGGTAGAAAAACTTAGAAGTTCTAATTCATAACTTTTGATCTAAATCTTTAAATTTATTTTGCACAACCTTGGGTCTAAATTTACCTACAGTATATCACAGCTCGATCCCTCTGACACACGAATGCTTCTGAAACAAAGTGCAGAGCAGGTATAAAAATATGGAACTTTCCTTGTCACTGGTACATGTAGTATTGTCTGTACCTTTAACAATCAAAATCCAAGCCATCATCTTCCTCAGTTTTTTTTTGGTGTGGAAGCCAACCATGTTTAAAAGCCTTTAACATCTTTAATGTGGTGGACGTTAGCAGTTCAGTCTCAAGATCATCAAGTCTGATATCCAGGTATATGAGAAGCTAACACTGCAAAGACAATCTTTCTGCAAGGCAAACATTGCAGTGGATTCACCTTTATACATTTTATTCTTTTATAGCAGCTATTTTCAGGTTTTAATCTGAAAAGATGAAAAATTCAATGGTCCTAAAAACATATCCTTTATTTTTTTTATTCACATAAAACTGGCATATAAAGTAACTATACAGTGCCCACTTAGTAGGCGTAATATAATTGTGATTTTACAAAGGTTAATAATATTACCCTTAGCACAGCAGAGACTACCTGATTATGCTATAGTCAGGTACTGTAGCTTTGACATAAAGCATTTTTGTTGATTTCACAAGTAGACATGTTTATTATCTTAAAGTATACAGCAGTTCTGTCGTCAAAGTAAAAAAATGTTAAACAACAGGTTTTTTTGGATAGAATTAACCACATTACTCCAGGCACTTTTTAAGTGGAAAAGTTTGTCAGTGTTCCAGATTTATACATCTTCCTTCAAATAGATAAATATTTTGTTTTCTATTAACAATTTGAAAATGTCATCAATTCATATTTTGTTATAAACCCTTGATTTTTATAGAAAAAATAATACCAAATGGTGATTTCTAAAGGCTGAAATACCTACGTTTTTTAACTTTAACAATTATATTCTAATTAGTCCTAAATATAGTTATTTTAATGTTACAATAACTGTTACACAACTTAAAACAAAATTAAAATTTAAATCTTTATTTTAACTCATTGCAAATACTTTGTCCTTGAAGATTATACAATTTATTTAATCACCTTGCTACAGTAAGTTAAGGAAAATTAATAAAAATGTCTTGTAACATTTAATTCACAGATAAACACTTCCAAGATGATTTTTTAAAATATGTATGGTATAATAAAACACAGCAAAAGAATAATGTAAGGCTCCTTATTGTGATCAACAAGCCAGAAAAACAACTCTTTCAACTTAAGAGTGCTTCTTTCATTTTTCAATTAGCTTTCATTAAGTAACAAAAGAATATAAGTTCTAAAGAACTCAATTCAGGGAGTCCTAGATTAAAATAATTCATGATGTATCTAAATAAAAGTCTGGAATATTAGTTGGTCCTGCCGTGATTGATTTTAAATTTTCATTAATTATGATTTCAGTTAATAACACAATCAAACTGATTTAGATTTGTTCTTATATTAACTACAAGTCTTTACTTAGATAATAACGTGCAACAGGTGAAAAAGTAATTATGTATGCTGTAGTCTGTATAAGCATAAAATAAATTAATAAACATCGCCTGAACATGATTTCAATTTACATGATAAATCCTTCAAGCCTGAAGTACATTCCTAACTGTAAAGCATATCATGTTACCTGCGGCATGGCTCCAAATACTATTCTACCTTTATCATATTAGCTGTGTTTTATTTGGTAGGAGGAGCCCACGACCCAAAGGTGGAGCTCTCTCTTTCTCATGAGCGTGCGACTGGACAGCATGCTAATGCAACAAGGCTAATAGGCTGAGTCAGAAGCCAAGAAGTGTACTTTAAGCTTACCTAGCAACATTTTGGAGTTGCAGTTACAGGAATCGAGAGGGGGTGTTAAGGGAAAAAATGATTTAGGATTGCTGTGTTAACTTCAGCGCTGTATCTAAAGATGAGGTTTAATCAACAATTAAAGGACAGCACTAAGAAGAAAACTATGACAGGATGTCTAAACCTGAAATCCATTATTGCTTAGTAGAATGGGAAATTACAGTGTAGCTCGGATGTAGTTGTAAGCATTTTTAAGGGTCTTTTGGATTTTACAGATTGTTTCACCTGTCGAGATATTACACGACTCGAAGACCTGCTGAAACTGTTATTTTTCTCGGTTTTATTTAAGTGTGAAATAATATATTTTTAGGGTTTACGCCAATTTTGGATTGACGAAAGATTTTTCCTGTTCTGTATTTGGGTAAGTGACCATTAGTAAATTCCGTCTGATAGTGGTAGTACGTTTCTTTCTAGTTTGATATTTGAAGATGGTATAGAAAACTACGGTACTACATAACCATGCAGGATTTGACGGATAAATCACCAAGAAGGAAAAAAAAACGTCGTATCAAGGAGTTTTTAAACAAACCTCCTTTGAGAACTCTAATTTTTTGGCAAATTCGAATACAAACAAGTATAAATCGTATCCTACGTGGATTCTGACCAACTGACAATATTCTTTGCAGTGAATACCTACTTTACCACGTATTTAAGTATTTTTAAAATCCCAAATTTCTGATAAAAGGGGAGTGTGTATTCGGAGACAGGGACGTAGAGCTCATGTAATCCTATAGTGTGCTCACATTTAACATTTTCGGTAGTCATGGCTGCACAGTAGAACAAGTCTGGTCCTGTAAAAGTATTTTAAATATCCACTTCGCTAATTATGATTTGTACCTGTAATAATCGCTAAATGGTTTCGTGTTGTTATCGTTTTGAATAAAATAATATTGCAGTCGTCAAAATTTGTGCCAGAGCTATTGTTTTATTATTGACTTTTCTTTCAACAGTGGTAGCGTACTTCTAATAAAACTTAAGATGACTGATGATACATTTTTCTACAAAGGTGGCAGTGCTGCATATTATGACTTGCGCAATTAGAATATGCATGTCGTAATTAACAGTGCTTATTACTGTCATAATTAACAGTAATTATTGTTCAATAATTACGTTATGTTTTTGTTTAAAACCCGTGTTTGATGTATAAAAAATAAACCATTAAAACGTGTTTGAGATTGAGTGCAGTATTCAGATGGTTAAACTCCAGGAAAAGTGGATACAGAAAATTAGCGGCAGTCGACAGATTATTTTCCAGGAACACTGGGTAAATGTTGGTGGACGTAAATAATAGAAATGCACAGGATTTTGAAGTGTTTTACTACAGAATTCACTTCTTTATAGTTGCCTTGGGGTTTTCGTGTGAAGGCTAGCTTGTGTATGATTGTCTTGGTTTGTTAAACCCAGACTATAACAATAACAACCTTCTGCAAAAGGTATATTTTAACGTATTGAATTCTGACATTAATATTTTTACATTTCAATTTTTTGAATTTATATTGGGGTAGCTAGAATTTCACAAACGTTGCGTACTTTAGATTTTAAAAGCTCTCGCACAGAGAACCAATAGACAATAAATAAAAAGCAGGTGTGGATGTGTTAAAAATTAGCTTCCTTTTATGCATACTAAATAACCTCGTGTGTAAAGCAGATTTGTTTGGTGTTTTGAATAAAATATTAAGAACTATGCAGTGATTTACAAATCATAAAACACTTTAATTAAAGGTTCGTTTTTAAATCCAGATACACAATGGATACCGAAAAAGTAATAAAGCACTATGCTGTCATCAGATTTCTGGCACTAAACCCAGAGAACTTTATGAATATGCGTTCTTTCCTAATCAAAATGAAAACGACACTTTTTACGATTTTCTTAATGTTTATGAAGGCCCCCCTACAAAAAGAAAATATACATTAAGTGTAATCTAAAATATTTTGAAAATGTTTCTGTAAATATTCAACATAGACTTGCTGTGTTAGCAAAGGATTATGGTTTTCTGTACAACATTCAGAACTTTTTTAAAATAACCATTGCCGATTACAAATTTAAGTTATGTATATTAATGAACAAACACACCATTGGTAAACAAATTGTGGGATTAATGTTTTGTGTTTACATCCAATGATTTTTGTATGGAGAGAGTGTTCCACTTAATTATGTAGCTAAGATCATCAGTCCTGGTGTACTAGATTGTAGCTCATATCTGGTACATAAAATTGTCATTAAGTCTGTGGATATGGGTATAATTAGCACATTAAGGATAGTTCATATGTTTCACATGTCCTTTAGAGATTCTTTTCTAGTAATTCAGCAGAGTTATGATGCTCTAACCGTTTTTCCTGTGAAGATGATTTGAGGTAGTGGACAACCACAGCTGGTGGTGATCAGTTTTTCTTCTCCTGACTTGTATGCCAGAATGAAAGTAAAGATAATGTGCATCCTATTTTGGCATGGCTTGCTGAATAACTGCACTATAAACATCAATGAGGACATGTGGGTGAGGTCAAATGATCCTGCAGATCCTCATTCCGATTCTGTGCCAAAAATAGGCTCTTATCTTGTAGACCGGGACCACTGATTAATACCTTTTAATCCAACAAATATATCTTATTGTTGTGTTTGGTATTATAATATACTTTTATAACATAAGTCATTCAATTCAATAAAACATCAAGTTTTGAGTGTATGTAATATTTGATCTACAGTATGTTTGCTTTTTGTGATTTGATAAATTCCCTTACTCAATTTGTGTCACTTAAATTTCCCCATACTCCATTCATTAACTTATTTATTCAAATTTAGAACAGTGCTTATATTTTTTCATAGAATAATTTCTTTATTGAGAGAAAGTTACAAACATCCTTGGGTAAAATACATCCATGTCCTAGTGCATTACATTCTATAGGATAGACTGATTGTTCTGGCTTGAGCTCAGGAGTATCCTTCAAAAAGCACAAGAATTTTAACCTGAAAGCCTGAAAGAAATACATGTGAAAGTTTTACAAGGAAGCACAATATGATTAATTTACATTGACATTTCTTTGAGAAAGGTCTAGCCAAAATGATTTTAAGAGTTGAAGTAAAACTCAGCTGAGTGTATTCCTAGTCAGCACAAAATAAGTTAAAAAATGTATGAATTCATGTAATTTACATAAATATCCATATTTGCACTGGTTACAATTTAATCTGTTTTCAAAAACAATAATAAAAAAACTTTTTACATTTCATTTGCATTCAATGAAACTGCAATTTTTATAAAATATAAAGTATTTGGTAGTTTGCTCAATATACACACAGAACGTAATCTAGTTCTAAGCACTGAGTAGAGACCTATGATAAGGAAAGGTGACTGTAAAATTTGTGATGTTACTTTAAATTTTGCAGTATAATATATTTCTCCCACTGTGCATTCCAGTGGTTCTGATGTACTGTCACTGTTCTTTTCTTTTCCCATCCATGGGAAAACCACAGAAATCACTTCAGAAAAAAAGCTGTGTAATAAAATAATAAGAATAACAACATAGTGATATCATAGTTAAAACATAAAGAAGTTATAGGAATACATTGTATACATGGTGAATTGTATCATTGTAACAAAATGTTCATGCAATTTAAACTGTGTTTTGAGTTGACTTTAATAAGTGTTTTTTTTTTTCTGGCTTTGAATACACCCTGTTACATTATCCTTTAAATTGCTGTCTTTTTTAAGTTCTACGGTATCAAGTATAAATACCATTCACTTTTCACTCTGGAGGTTATTCCAGTTGCTATACTTTAAACATGTTCTTTGACTGAATAGTACTACATATACAAAAGTACTACTTTTTGGTCCCAAAATATGCTTTCCATAATCTTACTTGGTGATGACATGATACAGACGTCTTCGTTTAGAGAGGTGCTGAGTGCTTACATTGCGTTGATTCTGTTGGTTAATGGAATCCGCTCTCTGGTGGCTATCTTGTTAGTCAAGGCTTATGAGCATTCATCTAGCAGTACCTTAAGACATGCTAAAATGCTTATGATTAATGATTTCAGTGCTTCCATAGAATTTTCAAACTATTAAGATGTATGTGTGCTGTAGCTAGGGGAAAGTCCCAAACTTAGAGGATTCTGTTAGTAATGCTGGGTCAATCCTAAAGAAACACCCTAAGGGCCCTCCAACACATGGACGAGCAGTTTTATGTGGGTTATTATATTATGTTATTATAATAATATTATATATTATTGTGTTATTATGATTATTATAATGTTATATATGTGTCTAGTTCTATGTTCTAGGTTGATTTATAATCATATAATAATGTTTTTCATGATATAATATTGTTATTATTATTGTTAGAGTTCATTCAAGGGAGGCCAGAGAAAGGCACAGTAATACCATACTTACAAATTACTATGGTGTTCAAGCCCACAGTGTGTCATGTGCAACATATGGAGCATCCAATAAAACCATAAGCAGAAAAACTGTAATTGTCAATCCAGTAACTGCTTAAGAAGTAATAGATATTAGAGCTGGACAAGCTCAATTCAATAAAGTATGGCAAGAATAGAATAGGAAGATTAGCTGGGCCTATGTAGTGTGAGGCACAAAGTTCCATGTGCATTAACAGTGTCATGCCTGGTACAACCTCAGTCATGCTTGTGTCAATCTAAGACAGTGGTTCTCAAACTGTGGTACACATACCAGTTGTGGTACACGGAGCACCGCCAGGCAGTACACCATATGAACCCGGAACTTTGTTGTGTGCACTGAAAAATTGGGACAGGTTTTCATATTTTCTATTTAAAGAAAATTAGTTTGTGTCGAATACGCAGCCTACATACTACGATACAGCACGTGCGAATACTTGAGTGGACACAAGAGCTACAATGTAATTCTATACCATTCTATAGGAATGTTTGCTGTGAACGCAAGTGACCAATTGTATTTTAAAAAAGTTATCTCCAGCAAATAGAGAGGTAGGAGAATGTGCGTGATTTTGGAACAATGCCAATGTTGTAAGCACAGGAAAGCATAGAAATGCATACTACGAACACTGGCAATCTTTTGAGCACAGGAAAGCGGGATAGATAACAGAAAAATAGAACTGTTCTAGGTTAATTTGAGAAAAATATGCCGAGCGTCTCTGTGTTTCTCTCCCGTGCGCATGAAATAAAAACTTCTTTTAACTTATGAGACAAACTCCTGAAATGGAAATGGGGGAAAAATGCAAGCTTGCGGATTGCTAAAGCAGGTAAGCCCCATACTACTTGTGAAGAACTTTGTTTACCGTTGGCAAAAGAGCTGACACATTATGTTTGGAGAAAAAGCTGCTGAACAGCTCGACCTGCTGCCCTCTCCGAAAGACACAGTCACTCATAGAATTATTGATATGCCAGATGATATCAAAAGTACACTGATAGAGTGCGTTAAGGTGAGCAGATGCTTTTCACTGCAATTAGATGAGTCTATAAATGTCATTGATTTGGCCAATTTGCACGTTTACGTTTGATACGAGTTTGAGGGTACGTCCCATGAGGGCTTTCTGTTCTGTAAGCCGCTACCAACAGGAACTACAGGAGAGCACATATTTCAGCTTTTGAATGAATTTATCGAAGAGAATGGCATCGACTGGATAAAATGCATCAGAGTTTGTACAGATGGTGCTAGAGCGATGACAAGCCGAAACAGCAGTGTAGTTGCATGAATTAGAGAGGTTCTCCAGATATGAACTGCAGCATCCACTGCGAGGCCTTGGTCGTCAAGAAAATGCCTGATGATTTAGAATCTGTTAGATTCTGTTGTGAATTGTATCAAGGCTCGACCAATGAATTCACATCTGCTTTGCTCGAATAAACAGGCTCACCCCTCTCGCTATATCAAATAAAGTTTATTATAATATTTATTATATGCGTATGTGAGTGTGCGCGCGCACGCGCACTCATGTTGGTCATTGAGATTTTCTGGGGTTCCTATGAGAAGATGACTTGTAGGTGGTACTTGGTTGCTTTGGGTTGATCAGGGGTGGTACTCGGTCCAAAAAGTTTGAGAACTACTGATCTAGGACAAACAATTTGAAAACCAGTGTTTGGAAGATGCAATGAATACCCCATCCCCATTAGTTCTGTTGTAAATGAAACTCCAGTTAACACTCTACCATCCAGATTTTTTCATTAACAGACATTTAAAGTTGAGAAACCACAACATAAAGGCAGACGTATAATTCATAAGCATATCCTAAAATAAATTACAAATCTGAATCTTGCATGTTTCACTGTAGTGTCCATCATTTAGTCATTTAAGACTACTGAGCAATATCTTAGTATTGTTTATTTTGGCTGAAAAGCATACATCAGCATAAGTCAAGAAGTGGTTAACACTATACAAAATAAAGGTTCTTTACAGTAACCCTATAAGCAGAACCATCTGTATGCGTATATAACTATACCAATTACCAACATTGATAAAGATCAAAACAAATCCAAAATGTAAAGGGAAACCAAAATTAGAAAATATTCCCAAACAGTTCTAGACAACTGTGATTTTGTGAATTAACTTGGTAAGTCCCTGGAGCCAATCCTTCATGATTGAACCATTACATGTTAAATTATCTTTTTTTCAGGTGTTACTGTTTTTGGAATACATATGTATGACACCTGTAACATTGATTGCATTTTTCTATTGTGCTTTTAAAATTCAGTTATTTTTGTATATTGGATGTTCATCATGCTTTTATTCAGTTATACAACATGATCATAATGGCTTTCAGCAGGTGAACATCTATACAGTAAAATAATAGTATCCGGAATTTCCACAAGGTGGAGCTAATAAAGCTCAACCTCTCATGTTTGAGCTGTCACCATCAAAGTCTTTAACGAAGATATTACTAATAGTATTAATAATGAATGACCTTGGACAAGCTGTAAACTCAAAGTATTGCCCTGGTCCACATTCTTTTTTTTCATTGACCGTCTTTGTAAAAGTAACACCACAGCATTTCGCAATCACGCATTTGTTTCCAATCATGCAAAGTACAGTAATTTTTGAGAATCTCCGATTCACCATGCCTTTCACATGCTCATAAAAGAGATTGATTTAGGAACATAAACATATTACTGTATGCAAACTGTACTGTATACAGTATGTATATGTATATTTAATGTCTTAACTGTGCCCGTTTTAGTATTGAATATTTATATGGAATTTTACCACTGAAGGGAAATCTTAGTAGCTGAGCATAAAAAGAATAGGAGCATACTGTAACGCGTGTGAAGGCCATAAACGATATTAATTTTGGAACATAAACATACAGTATATGGCTGGTCTCAGTACTTTAAAGAAAACATACACACCAGTATTCCATTTCTCCCTTAACATTTTAAGCATCGAAGTCTTTAACTAACGTGATACCGGAGTCAACAAGCATACTTTTAGAATTTGATTAAAAGGGAATATAATATGGAATTGCGTATCTAAAGAAATTAATAACGATATAATTATATTCATGTACCGCAACACAAGAATTGTACACGCTGTACGATGTCTGTTGATAATGTTTTGTAGGGCTTTTTCAACACTCTTCATGTGACCTTGCCAGTGGCGCTGTGGGTTAGGTTCCTGACTCCCACATCACATGCTGGGTGTTCAGCTGGAGCCATGACTTTTTTTTTAACAAACATTTCTTTGAAAAAATAAAACGTTTCCTTGGGTCAGAGATTAAATAAAACTTCACTCGCACCAAACAAATTAATATTTCTAAATATCACAACATGATCGAATTTAAGTCATTTTTATAACAATGAATAGTCACCTATGCGTTACAATATAAACATTTATATTGATTTAAATCGCGTTTTGATTTAAATCGCAAACGCGTGTTTAAATATGTGTTTTTTGATTCACAATCAGACAAATGCAACATAAATTGATATCTTTGTCTTCTAAGTATCTTAATAAACTTTCAGCATAGCTTTCTCCCCGTTTAGATTTATTTTTCTTGGGATCTTGGGATCAAACGTGGAAAGATTAGATTGTAATCGTTTTTATTTTTTAAATACATTTTAGAAAAGTGTAATCTATACTAAAAAGCTGTACACCACCTGCTATAAAGATACATATTGTAATACTTTCGGGTTCGGATAGGAGGGACACAAGAACTCAGACTTCAGAACTCAGAACTCAGACTTGCGGAGTTAAAGCAAGTTAAAGTTAAAGCACCTTGAATTGAATTGAATTGAGAGAGAGAGAACAGCCAGGATAGACAGGCAAATAACATACACTCCACTGACATTCACAACAGCGACATATCATAAAACGTTTGCACATATTGTTAAATTATTACTTGTTTTTCAGGAAGTTAAAAAAACACTTGAATTACTTATCCAGTCTCTCGAAATAAAATTATTTTTCAAGCAATGCAACTAACGTCGGGCAACGTGTTTTTTTTAATCCAACATTGACAGCCACATCTTAAATCTTGTCAGTCAGCTCTTTTTTCTCTATTTGAATTGTGGCGATTCAAACAACTTGGGATAACAAGTGGTCTCAAAGTCACCGAGCTCACAGAGATTCAACAACAGATAACAATTGAGATTAATTGAGATTTAATCAGAGATTAAAACTTCACTTGCACCAAACAAATTACCACACTCTGAACACTGAACATGTTAACCCAAATATGTCTCACAATACTTTTATGGTACATTACTTTGCTAAAATGTATTTAAAAATAAAAACGATTACAAACGCCAGCAGAGAGAGAGACACACACACACAGTTCTTCATTGTCAAAAAGTAATTGTTTTTTACTTTGTCAGCACCCAGACAAACGCAAACGCGTTATTAATGAAATGCTTTTATTCATTCTTAATCGAACTCACAAGTTGTCATCTGCTGTTAAAGCTCTGTGAGACTAGACTCACACATGGCTAGACTTGACTATTTAACCATGAGATTATGTTTATGTTTATTAATCTTCCTTGTTATGCGCTGAGAATGATAAGCATCCCCAAACACGGGGACGGCGTAGCGGTCGGCTCTGGCTTTCCCATCTATACCGATGCACTGCAAGTACAACTCCCCTCTCTGCGGGAGTGCTGGCTGTGACGAATTAAACCAGTTTCACAGGTATTTTCAACGTAGAAGGGGGCGAGCTTTCCAGCGAAAGACACCTCCCCCCCTCCAAAACCCAGTAAGTACAGTACTTACTAGTTAAGAAAGCTAGGCTCCTCAATGAAATCGCTTTAACATGCTAATGCGTTGGTGTAACAATCCGGGCGAAACCTGAATCGAAACCTATTTTTCTAGCTTTTAAAGTCGTGCGATGTGTAAGCAGGAACACATCATTATATCTTACATATGAAAAATACATAATATAGCTCCCAAACAAACGCATACGTGTTTTTAATAAAATGCTTTTATTCACTCATAATCTGACAATTTCAGGAAGACTTAGGAAGGACTAAGGAAATTGTCATCTGTTGTTGAATCTCTGTGAGCTCAGTGACTTTGAGACCACTTGTAATCCCAAGTTGTTTGAATCGCCACAATTCAAATAGAGAAAAAAGAGCTGACTGACAAGATTTAAGATGTGGCTGTCAATGTTGGATTAAATAAAACACGTTGCCCGACGTTAGTTGCATTGCTTGAAAAATAATTTTATTTCGAGAGACTGGATAAGTAATTCAAGTATTTTTTAACTTCCTGAAAAACAAGTAATAATTTAACAATATGTGCAAACGTTTTATGATATGTCGCTGTTGTGAATGTCTGTGGAGTGTATGTTATTTGCCTGTCTGTCCTGGCTGTGGTCTCTCTCTCAATTCAATTCAATTCAAGGTGCTGTAACTTTAACTTGCTTTAACTCCGCAAGTCTGAGTTCTGAGTTCTGAAGTCTGAGTTCTTGTGTCCGTCCTATCCGAACCCGAAAGTATTACAATATGTATCTTTATAGCAGGTGGTGTACAGCTTTTTAGCTGTACACCACCTTTTCTAAACTTTTCTAAACTTTTTTCTAAACTTTTCTAAACTTTTCTAAAATGTATTTAAAAAATAAAAACGATTACAATCTAATCTTTCCACGTTTGATCCCAAGATCCCAAGAGAAATAAAACTAAACGGGGAGAAAGCTATGCTGAAAGTTTATTAAGATACTTAGAAGACAAAGATATCAATTTGAACCTGAAGAAGGCTCCACGGCCGAAACGTTGTGTTCTCTTTCTTCTTTTTTTCAGCATGGAATAAACCTATTACTTGTTCCGATATCAATTTATGTTGCATTTGTCTGATTGTGAATCAAAAAACACATATATTTAAACACGCGTTTGCGATTTAAATCAAAACGCGATTTAAATCAATATAAATGTTTATATTGTAACGCATAGGTGACTATTCATTGTTATAAAAATGACTTAAATTCGATCATGTTGTGATATTTAGAAATTAAATTTGTTTGGTACGAGTGAAGTTTTATTTAATCTCTGACCCAGGGAAACGTTTTATTTTTTCAAAAAAATGTTTGTTAAAAAAAAAGTCATGGCTCCAGCTAGATTTGAACACCCACCGTGTGATGTGGGAGTCAGGAACCTAACCCACAGCGCCACCGGCAAGCTCACATGAGGAGTGTTGAAAAAGCCCTACAAAACATTATCAACAGACATCGTACAGCGTGTACAATTCTTGTGTTGCGGTACATGAATATAATTATATCATTATTAATTTCTTTAGATACGCAATTCCATATTATATTCCCTTTTAATCAAATTCTAAAAGTATGCTTGTTGACTCCGGTATCACGTTAGTTAAAGACTTCGATGCTTAAAATGATTAGGGAGAAATTGAATACTGGTGTGTATGTTTTCTTTAAAGTACTGAGACCAGCCATATACTGTATGTTTATGTTCCAAAATTAATATCGTTTATGGCCTTCACACGTGTTACAGTATGCTCCTATTTTTTTTATGCTCAGCTACTAAGATTTCCCTTCAGTGGTAAAATTCCATATAAATATTCAATACTAAAACGGGCACAGTAAAGACATTTAAATCTTTCTACGACCGACCAATGCACCACGAGTGCCCGTCGGTCAACCAATTACGTACCGCGGTATTTTGCGTTAACGCGCGTCACGGTGTGCGAGGCCGTAGCCTATTACCTCTGGTACGTGTCTGTGCCACGCACTTTGAATGGCTGCATCTGTATGTAGTGTAGCTTAATGTCCTGCACAATTGGAGATGGATTTAATAGTGGGGACCTACAAGAGGCATATTCTGATTAAAAAAAACTGGCACTCTGTCCATTATGTTGTGTCATTATTACTTTATGGCATAATAAACGGTTAGTATCTCTGACAGCTGTATCTTTTAAAAGTCTTTTAATATTGATATTTTCCATTTAAACTACAGTAGGTAAGATTTTACTTTTACTTTGGTATTGTAGCTGTGTGTTGCAGATCAACTTTAAATGCATATGCATTTAAAAAGTATTACAAAACATGGAACATACAGCATTATGTGAATTTCAAAAGCTAAAGTTACATACTTTACAAATGTGCATTATATATTATATTTGATAAAGCGATATTGGACTTCTTTACAACTTAACTTTTAAGTTAAAGTTAATAGAACTTTTATCTAGTTTCTGATATAGCACGTTAGATTTTGTATCACAATATATGTGTCTGTTGTTTGCAGTTTTTAAAAACATTTCTATGTTTGTATTACAGGCTTATAGTTAAGATACGTTTTTTTTATTGTGTTGGATTTGCGGTTCTTGTTATGAATTTCTACAGTTCACTAATTTGATTAATATGGCTGCTTGTAAGCTCAGTAAATGCCTGCTGTTGAATTAGCCTGTTTTATTTGCTTGAAAGGACAATTGCTTAAACAGATCTACAGTCCCTTGGCTACATGGTAAAGATGTAATACAGAAAAAAAGTGGAGATGCAGTCTGTTTATCAGATTAATAATCTTGGTGTTTTATTGATAACTCACTAGAGAATTGATACATTGCAGTATGCTATATTTTTTTATTTACAGCAACTCTTATTACAATAATAAATCAAGAAAACAAGGTTACCCAAAGTTATTGCAATTGGGAGAATATGAAGAACATGACTGAACACTGTTGTATAGGTTTATATAGTAAATTCTAGATCTCCTACATTTAATGGTGCTCTAAACTTCTAGAATAATTTGATAACTTTAGTGTTCATTTTCATTATTTCTTCATATTTAAGTACAGAAATTAAGTATTTAACACCAGTTTAGACAATAATTTAACAAAGAATAGACAAGGAGTTTCTGCCAAACTGTACAATATATGCATTATAGTCTCAAACTTCAATCTTTTAGTGTACTTCATGTTTCTTTTCTGTATAACTATACAGATCTTTAAACTTTTCCAGATGTTTTAAAACAACTAGATGCCACTGCAAAATTGTTTATAGTGAGATGGAAATATTGAGCTCTCTCTGGTGACAGACACAGAAGTTGTCTTTGAATCAATCAGATGTTTATTCTGTGATGTAATAAACCCAAATTGTATTCATACAGAAGAAAACCTATAATTCAAATAACCATTTTAGGCAGGAGTTCTATTCAGTTAATATGATGTAACTAATGAGTTATACATATATAAATACTGTAATACGATCAGTAAAGCTAAATGTAGATTTTTTATAAGTTCAGGTTTTCGCATTCAGTTGCTTTGTGTCATAACCCCTAGGTGTTACAAAAATAGGAAAGTTCATTACAACTCATATCCTTAAGCAATATTTACTTGTATACTGTATATAGAACATATTATTTAGCTTCTATTTTGAATTTTGATTTTCATAAAATAAAATATTTTAATAAATGATTTCTAGTTTAAGTAAAAACAGATCCATCTTCATATTACCACCCTATGCAGATTTAAAAAAGTCTTTAAAATACCATTAATATATAAATTAATATACCATTACTTGTACATCTTGTGATTTTAACAAATACTTGTTTCTGTTTTCTGCTCATTATTTTAAGCTTTTGTGACATAGTAAAATAAATGGAGGGAAAAGTGCATGTTCGTTTATAAAGCAGAAGGGAATGCAATTAATATAAACCTAGTTAAAAACTATTTCTGGCAAACATCAGGATGCCCTTTATATTTTAGCTATTTTTGTTGTATTCTAATTAGAGATTTTGTGTAGAATAGAAATTAGTATCTGACAAAAACATCATAAAATGTTTTAAGGTTTCCAGGCGTGTATTAAAAGACAGAAATTGGAATAATCTTTTTTTTTTTTGCTGTGGAATAGCTTTAAAAGTAAGTTCCTGCAAAATGTCTGTGATTAAACTAACTATTAATTAACTGCAAATTGTGTGAGTTAGGGAATTTTAATAATAATGAATATTTTAAGGTTAAAATTAATGCTGAAAATTACTAGTTACAGTAAATACTGGTTATATTTAATTAAATATGCATGAAATAAATTTGTGTAATTTCACCTCAGTTCTGAAGCTATTTTAAACTTATTACGTATTATGCAAATTATTCAATATATATACATGCACCATGCTAAGAACCATGCTAAGGCTTGTGGCATCATATTATGTAATTCTGAATCCTGTCTAATGTCTTTTCTGTATTTTCACATTTTTTGTATGTTAGCAAAGGAAATTAAAGTTTTCAAAGAATAAGAATAGAATATCAGATTAATTTAGTTTTAATCAATTAGGTTTTTAAGACAATATGTTATCAATATCTAGACTTATGGGCTGCACAATGCACTGAATTGCCCCACATAAAATGTAAAATAAAAAGATTCACTCTTGTCCCTCCCAATCAAATGGTTTCTTTTACAGATCAATTAGTAGCCACACTGAATGACATCCATCATCGTGGTCTGCACAAAACCTTGATGCTTTGCTAATGAGGACTTAACCCTTCTACTGGCAAGTGTACCTGAGATGTCTTAGTCCAGCCTCCAACATACTGATGGCACAAGGCATGACGTTCAACAGGGTAACCTCACCTGATCACCTGTGACCAGTCAACACTCTCACTAATGAAGTGATGTAATGCTTGTGCAACAGTCATATTGTTTTTCAAAAACATAAAGCATTTATAGATTCATGCTTGTTGTGATGCCCGGTGCTTTTTTCTTTGCTCTATAATGAATTTATATATATATATGTTATATATAACTGAAGAATAGAACAATTTGGGGCAACATTGTGGCATGGTAGTACTGTTGCCTCACAGGGGAAGAAGAGCTCTGGGTTTGTTTGCAGTTTAGCTATTTAGTTTAAGCATGTCTATGCTGAGTTTGCATATGTTCCCTGTTTTTAATTGGGAGTTTTAAGTGGGGTTTTTTCTCATCGTGGTATTTCAAAATTTTGCTTTTGTCGCAGTGGTATTTCTAGGGAATTTATGATTAAGGGGATTGATCCCAACATAATCAAATACTGCCGATGGGTTTGTAAAGAAACAAAAGAACAAAATGAGCATAATGAGCTGAATGGTCTTCTTTTATTTGTGGTGTTTCTGATATCCTGTTGTAAAATCTCTTATTTTGATTAAACATTTGAAAGAGGAACACATGTACAAAGTCTTTAATATGAAACAATTTAAAAAATATTTTTCTTTCTTTCATTGCAGATACACTAGAAGTCAGAAAATGTTCACCTGCATTATACTTATATGTTTATCTATTGCTGTCGCTAATTTCCAAAATATCCAGCCAAACAAGGCATTTTCCAAAGGATTTTGTGACGCGTTGTGCACTTGTGAAGAAAAAGATGGTGTCCTGTACATAAACTGTGAGGAAAGAAACATTAGCAAAGTAACTCAAGTTAAAGTGCCACCAGACACACCTTTCAACCTTAATCTCTATAAGAATGACATAGTAGAACTGCATCCTGATGAAATGGAACACCTTAAGAATGCTGTCTCACTCCATCTTGGCACTAATAGCATTCAAGAACTAGAACCTGGAGTTTTTAGTGCACTTGGTTCCCTGAAGAAATTACATATAAACAGTAACTTTATAGTGATTTTAAAAGAGGACACATTTCATGGTTTGGTTAATTTGGAGTACCTTCAGGCTGACACTAACTTTATCAGTGTGATTGAACATGGGGCATTTAGCAAGCTCATTCGACTCAAAGTTCTTATTTTGAATGACAATTCACTTGAATTTCTTCCAAGTAACATTTTTCGATTTTTGCCATTGACCCATTTGGATCTTCGAGGAAATCACCTGAAAACACTACCATATGTTGGTTTCCTGGAGCATATAGGGGGCATCATGGAGCTGTTGGTGGAAGATAATGAATGGTTTTGTGACTGTGAAATATTGCCACTTAAAATATGGATAGAAAACATGCGTTTCAAATCTGCAATTGGAGAAGTTGTTTGCAACAGTCCTATGCAACTTAAAGGCAGTATTTTAAGTAGGGTAAAAAGGGAAATTTTGTGTCCATCCCATGCTGAAATAGATTTGGAGAAACTTTCAAAGACATCAACTATGGCAATAACCCCATCTTCAAAAGTTATACCTATTCAAAACCTCACACAAGGTGATGGTACAACACCAGCTCTTGTCCCAGGGGTAGCATGCCTTAAACAGTGTCCTTGCCATAAACATCCAACCATTGGACTCTTGATCCATTGTCAGGACAAAGGCATTCAAAGGATATCAGATCTTGGATTACCACATGAAAGCCCAAGAGAGCTTGTATTAACTGGCAACATGATTCAGAATCTTTTACAATATGATTTTGTAGACTATGGGAGCTTAAAATTCCTCAATTTGGCAAACAACCAAATTGAAAATATTGATGATGAAACTTTTCTCAGTTTACGCCATTTGAAAAAGTTATATTTAAATGGCAATAAACTTCAAAGGCTATCACCAGGCATGTTTGCTGGACTCTACAACATTGAGTATTTGTATCTGGAATATAACATGATCAAAGAGATACTTTCTGGAACATTTAGCACAATGCCAAATCTAAAGCTACTTTCCTTAAACAACAATCGCCTTCAAACACTACCACCTCTGATTTTTCACAGCATGCCACTTGCTGAATTAGATCTCAGAAAAAACCTTTTCATGCATTTACCAGTGAGTAATGTGTTGGACCACCTTGATTCTTTAGAACGGATTTATCTGGAAGATAACCCATGGGATTGTTCTTGTGATTTGGTTGGTCTTAAGCAATGGATTGAGAAACTCAATAAGGATACAATAGTTGGTACAATGTTGTGTCATTCTCCAAGAAAAGTTGCAAAAACTGATTTGAGATTCCTACGAAATGAGCTGTTGTGTCCAGGCTTGGTAACATTTTATTCATTGCCAACTCATGATAATAACGGAGGAGTAACCACATCAGCAACAACAACCACAAGCACTGCAGGAAACCTTTTTATGTCCTTCACAGATGCTGTTCCTCTTTCTGTATTAATCCTTGGACTTTTGATTGTCTTTCTTATGATTGTTTTCTGTGCAGCTGGACTGGTTGTTCTAGTTTTGCATCGTCGACGGAGGTCAAAGAAGAAGCAAACAGATGATCAACCAAGGGAAAATAGTCCTATACACCTCCATTACAGTATGTTTGGGCAAAGAACCACCCATCACATGTCTCAGAGGCCTGGAGCTACAGTGTGCAATGAACCAGCACATAACCCCATGGTGCAGGTTTGCAGAAGTCCAACTTATAATGTACATCTAAAAGAACAAGAACAAGATGAATTTGATCTAAATGATTCTAAGCATGTTTGTAGACGTATTCTGGAAAAAGAGAATGATTCACCTATGACTGGACCCAATAGGAAATTCAGAGCTGTTACTGAATACCCACCTGAATTTGTTACTACTGGGGATGCAGATTCATTATATAGAAACATTCTTGAAAGAGAAAGGGAACTCCAGCAGCTAAGCATCACAGAATACCTCAGAAAAAATATATCTCAGCTTCAGCCAGCTGTTGAAGTCCATGGTCACGGTAGACACGAAGAATTGAAATTAATGGAGACAATCGTGTACACCAGGCCAAGAAAGGTCACAGTAGAACAAACTAAAAATGAGTATTTTGAGCTTAAAGCCAATTTACACACTGAGCCTGACTACCTGGAGGTGCTAGAGCAGCAAACTACATTGAACTGAAAAAGGATTCCTTCAGGGATGCTGTCATCTGCTTTTGTATCTACCTTGTTAAGTGCCTTAGTAAATTAGTCTTGTGTATTCTATTTATAACAGTGTAAAAACATAAAACAGTAATCCTAGAACTAAACTCAGGGATCACTGTCGGAAGAGCATCAAGAGCAGAAAAACTATAAAGGTATATTTCCATTATGTAAACTGCATATAGTTTAAATATACTGTACATTTTTTACTTTTTATATCATGTGCAGACATGCCATCTGATTTATTTGGTGAACTGTGCTAGTTTTACTGTATGTTTTAAGTTTCCATTTGTCCTTAGTTGTTAACAATCCGTTTGACAATTTAGTTAAAGAAGGCTACAGACTCAGATAAAAATAATAATTTATAACAGTTGCAAAGATTAATATATGAAACAAGAGGTTTAAAATTACCGGTGATGACAAAGGAAACAAGTAAAGTGCATGTTTATACAATATATACACAACATTTAGGAGTAACATTGAACATTTTTAATGATTTATGTGTCAAATTTCTGATTATTACTGTTGTTAATTTTATTTACTTTTACTTAAATCACTATAGGTTTTTTATTTGTCTGTACAAAATGGGGTCCCCAGAAACAATGTTTTCAACTATTAATCTAATTTAAAATATTTGTACCTGGTAGCACTTGGAGAAATCTTTAATAGGGACACCTTTGTGTCATCTAATTTAATTTTGAGGTTATAAACTTAATAAGTAAATTAAAACTGTATTTTGCACTGCTGTAAATAAGTAATTTTAAATGATGCATGACAATCAGAAATTTCTGCAGTAAATGATTGTTTTTGATTTGATTTTCTATATACATTCAGTATAGCTACTGATAAATATATATATATATTTATACTATGTATATATTATTTTATGTTGGAAATACACTAATGAGTCGGTATAGCACAATGGAAGACAATGTTTAGCCAGCAGATATGACCACTGTAGCTGTATTTTTTATCTGTGCATAAAATGTGCAAACTATTATGTATTTTTTAATGTCACAATATTATGATTGAGTGCCTTTAATGCAGTAGAGTTAAAAACACAATGAACTGTGAATAAAGTTGTATAGTTGCATTTCTATAAATAATAGATTAAAATATATTTTTCCATGTTTTTTTTTAATATGCTAAATCTATATCTGTTTTCTTTCATTTTACTGTCAACATGTTATGGAAATGTAGGTGTGCAGCCTTTGTAAACAAAAAAAGTAGTGGCTTATGTATGTTGTATGTTGAAATTCTGAAAAAAAAACAGTCTGACTTAATGTGTGACTGCAACATTATTTTCAGGTATACTGATCATCAAAAGGAACTAATCACTTTTAACTGCAACAGATTCACAACATTATCAGGAAAATAATCCATTCTGTTATATAAATTAATTATGTTGATTCTCATTTGGAATGTCAGCTTCAAAGTCTAACACCTCTGATTTTCATCAGTAAGGGAATATACTTTGAAAATCACAGACTACTAGTGTATGTAGTCAGCGTTAAAAGCAATTCAAGTTATACATCTACAATGTATGGTTTGCACAAGCATGTGCATCTTTAGTAGTCTCTGAGCTGTAAATGCTTATCATTGCAGTTCATCCTAGATATTTTCAATAGGGCTCAAATCTTGTGAGTATGGCATCCATAGCATAAATGTCACATTTTCATCATGCAAGAAAAACACTTTCATGAGTAGATTTGTCCTACAGGAATGTTATTACATCAAATTGAGCCCACAGAGCAGCATGTGATGTCCCAGGCCTGGATCAATGAAGCACCATTCAATCAGGTTTTCATTAATCACAATAAGTGATAATTTTGTAGGAACTATGCACTTCTGGTCAGACTGTCACGTTTGGACCTCTCCACTGATTTTGGCAAGGTGCACCCCTGATAATGGACTATCATTATAACTAGCAATGTCTGTTAATGTCAGTGTCTTTCTCCCAAACACTCATTGCACAAAGGTGTATTTCTTTGATAAGTAGGGCAAACTGGTTCCTTACTGTTTCTTCCTTTTTTATTTTCACCAACATTGTCAACAATCAGTCTTTTTTATTAAAAACCTGCATGTTTAAATAGAATGGTAAGTTTGTTTTGATACTCGGTATACATTTTAGAAACTGAAATTGTTGTAAATAGCTTTATGATGGGATAATGATTTTGCAATTCCTTAATGTCACTAAGAATTTTGTGTGTGTGACAAAGTCAAATTCTGGAGCAATTTCATGTATACTTTCTTCTGTTGTTTCTTAGTTCTAGGTATTATTAAAATATAAGAAAGATTACAAACATAATTTTGCCATTTACAGTAGCCGATGTTGCTTATTTGGTCATTAAAGATTTTTATTAATAATTATTGATTAGATTGATTATTTTTTCTCAAGTTTTCATTGCAGGGTAATACAATGTTCAATTTCATCATGTAATATGGTATCATTGTAGCACTATAAATAATGTCATTGCGAATAATAATAATGATAATAATTACAATATGAAGAATATAACCTACTGTGCAATAAAAATATAATAATATAAAGGTAAATTAAAAGAATTAAAAAATCTGGTTTTGCAAATTATAAAGCATTACTAATTCAATTACAAAGTACCCAGTATTCTACATGCAAACATTTGGTGAATTATAATATAATATAAACATATTAATATTAAATAAATGTTTTGTGGAATATTGTCTCATTTAAAATAAAGGTATACATATATAAAAATGTTAACAGAAGTAAAACAAGCCCGAAGTGAAGTAGTTTTATGTTTGCTAGTTTTTATTATAATTCTAAGAAGAGAGTACAATCCACATGTATAATATGGGATCTACATTTCCTCAGAAAATACAGATGGAATGTACAATTTCTCCTCTAAATCAAATTATCATATTGTTATTAAATGGTTAATCATAATATAGCTTTCAGGTATAACAAGGTTTTTTTTAGGTTTGTTTATGCAATGTCTGCTTGTTACGTGTCCCAGCCTAGTTTCATACTTTTTCATACTGTTTGATTAGATTACTTTGTATTTACAGTACATTGACAGTGCGGGATTACTGAAGCGGACTAATTTGCAGTGTTTAATAAAAACATGTACCTGAAAAATATAAAATATCTTTAAAAAGTTAACATCTCACTGGTATTAAAAACTAAAACACAGAACATTATGAATTAAACAGTATAACTATATGACATTTTATATTTTTGGTTTTGCTTTTTAATGTAAAAGATCTTGAGATAATGTCATTAAATGTGCTTTATAATACAGATTATTATGTATTCTTATTTATTGACACAAAGATGTGTTTAGTAAATAAATAAAAGGTGTTAATTAACTACTTACAATTTTAAAATGTATGGAAAAAATAGTTCAAAGTAATATAATTCCCATAGCATAATATGGAAGTTCTGAGGAATACAAAATATTCACATTTATTAGCGAACTATAATGTTATATCTTGTTAGTTCATAAGAGATAAGGACACCTGACAGACTTTTTAAGCCAAACTTGTAGCATCACTATTCTGAAAAGGCAAATATAACATACAGTATATAAATGAACCTCATGTCAAAATAATGACTGATAATTCTCTTGTCATTGTAGCTACTAAATTATTTAAGTGAAATACTAGTGAAAACAGTGTTTCACAGGATTCCTATCTACAAACAGCGGTTGCTAGAAACTACAAAGATTCCTTTTCGTTTGCCAAATCTATAAATCAGTGCTACCTTGCTGCCACAATTGCTAACTGCAAATTTCAAACTGATGTCTTATAGAGAAGATGTGGTACATAAAGAATAAAAAACATTATTTTAACATTATATTATCGCAAGTGTTCTTCATGTTGTGTGGTATGGTATGTTTGCAGATTTACAACTGCCAGTTGATAAAAGATAAGTGGTTCCATATTATGCTATAAAAGTAAAAAAAAAATCCATTATTAGCTTTCAGAGATAAGGTACTACTTTCCTAATTTTTAGACAACACTGAAGCTGTTTAATTTTGCAGTTTGAGAAAAAACAAAACCATAACAATAACCAAAATGTTACAAAGAAACTCATAATACTGCAAGAAATGTCATAAAACAACTTTGTATAATTGTAAATAAAATTGTATACTATAGCTGAAAGAACAGTATTAATAGTAACCTGCATAGATGAATAGAATGTAGTTGCCAAACATTTGAAACAGAAGTTCCTAACAAATGAACATCCAAACATTTGGTGAAGTGGTAGTAGCTTGGCCAGCTGTTTGACCCATCTTTAATGATTCGAAGCAGTTTGAAGTTTCACTGCTTCTGTTTTTTTTGTTTTTGTTTTGTTGCAACCCTTAGTCAGAAGGACTTACCAAGCTTCTTTTTCAAGCCCTTGGTGTGCTTTTTAAATTAGCGCATTTACAGCTGGCTGGCACAGTGGCACAGTGGTTAGCTTTGCTGACTCATAGTGCTCAGGCCCTGGGTTTATTTCTGAACCTGTGTTGCTATATGGGAGGAGTTTGTATGATCTCCCCATGTTGCTGTGAGTTTTTTTCCAGTTGCTCTTGTTTTTTTTACCGCCACAGTTCAAAGATCTACTGGTAGGATAACTTCCTCCTTGCAAACTTGGCCCTCGTGTGAGTGTGTGTAGGTTTACTTCTTCAGGTGCAATGGCATTCTGTCCAGGGTATATCCCACCTTTAACCCTTGCTTTCTGGAATAGGCTCTGGCTCCCCCCGAATCCTGTATTGGATAAAGCTATTAGAAAATGGATGCATGGAAGTTTTGCCTTACCTGGCAAAATAAAAAGAAAAAACAATCTGAATAAAAAAGCACTGACTGTCAAGTTTGTGGTTTCTCCAAAGTCTGTGCTATATTCTAAGGGAAGCTCAGTCAGAACCTACAGTATGACTGTAATGAAGGTAAGCCTCAAACAATAGACAACACTATTTAAAATCACTTCAGACTGAGGTCAAAGCAATTAATGGAGTTTTTAAGATTTGTTTAACATCAAGTTTTAATTATGTATAAATAACAAAGCTATGAATTGTAGGCAAAGCTGTATCTATGCTTTTCTTGTCATTTATACCGCCTTACATATTTTTCTGTCAAATTTCTACTGTATATATGCATGCATGCATACTGAACACTATCACATTTTATGATATATTATGATTCATACAGTATATCTACAATGTTTAAACTGCACTTTGCATGTAAAGGTACACTATGTGCATTTACATGTACATTAAAATGTTTTGTTGTTGAGATGTATGTGAATGAATGTATGTGAAATATTTATGACTAAGTATATGTCTAATAATAATTTCTGTTTCTCAAAAATATTTGTGTAACAAGACTCAGTTATTGTTACAGAAGGTAATGTAATGCTTTTGGAACCCAGATAGCACTGAATTCTACTGTGGCAGAAAATCAAGTCTTTTGGCATAGTGGAATTCTCTACTGTGTTGGGATTGGTGCTGTGTGAAACTGGAAATGCATGTTAGAGGCTGTAATCAAATGTCTGTGATGGCAGTTGTCTGTGATGCCAAATACCTGTGATGTACTTGTCGCATTTGCAACTAGTTTCTGTGCAACTACATATCAAGAAGTGTAAAATAAGATTGGATAGATTTGTTACTTAAAAATAGTATTTTTGCTTCAAGTTTCAGTGCTAGAATAAATATATCCAGGAGGATGTTTATTATAATACTGATGTACAGATTAAGGTGAAGTAGACTATTTTGAAATTAATGTCAAACATCCACATAAAATGATAATCAAAAAAACTGCAAGGAGTTTTAAAGGTTTCTAAGGATATTCTAGTTGCTGCCAAATACTAGAGTAAACCTATGTTGCATTAACGTTTTGTCCATCTTAGATTTCACAGAAATCATTTTTTTCATATTCTAATTGTCAGCAAAATGATGACCTACTAAGTTTGGTGTTAATTAGCCAAACACTTTCTTTGCTTTGCTTTGTGTTATGGGACACATATTTTCAAGAGAAAGATGACTCAATGTGGGCATAGAAAGTTTCACTGCAGCCTGTGGTTTGGATCTAAAAGTATTTAGACTGTTGATAAAACCTGCCAAGCTTACATTTAATTTTCAAAACTGTTCCCAAGAAAATTATAGTTTGAATTTGCAACCAAAATGGCTGTCAGCCCTGACATCTACTGCAAGGTAAGCCTCCTCAAAGCTGGTGTCCAGTTGGCATTGTTTTGGCTCTCGGCTCATGCCCAAACACTCAGTCGTCCATGCTCCTAGAACTCAAGCCTTTGCAAGTGCCCTGGAACACTACTTGGCATTAGCAACCCCTTCCTGAGACTGGTGCCTACTACCTACTTCCAAGCCAACTGCCTTCTGCTATTTTGGACCTCCGCACCAATCCTTCTGTTATATGTAGCAGTAGCAAGAGGAACAGACAGGTGAATATGTTTATATTTAAAACATCAAAATAATTTCTGCTGTCAACCTTACATGTCTCTATTTAATACCTCTTCTCTTAAGCTGGCTCTACCACATTGCAAATAATGCTTGACACTATGGCAGCTGTGTCAAGTACTAATCAACTTGTTCATACGGCAGTTGCTGGAAACTGGAAAACCAAGAAAATAACATCCTGCTCACTAGCACACACCAGCAAATGATTCTCATATCATTTCTGCATTGTTTACCTCAAGAGGTAGCTCAAGGCTGCTCCTTCCAGGTTAGTGCAGCATCTTCTGAGTTACTGAACTTTAGACCAAGTTGAAAAGCAGTGTGTCCATAACCTATAATCTATCTAACCTTACAGCCTGAAAGTTGTGTGTCTGGGGGTGGAGAGGTTGCAACCTTTGGGCCTGCAGCACCAGATGTTTATTTCCTCCTACCAGGAGCTTCAGTTTTTTCCTTTCTGCTTGTGCATCATTAACTTGCAATAAAAATTATTAGGTACAAAATCCTAAGTATTTAATTGTTAATTCTGTTACAAATTCAGATAATTCTATTGGATAGAACTGATACTATCAGTGAACCTCTGAACGCTGAACCTCTTTATTTAGAAGGAGTAAAAGTCTTGGGGCAATTGCCTGCCAATCATTTGTTTTTGGAAAATGATCAAATGTACAGTATGTGTGGAATTACTCCATTACTGCAATTGTATTTTACCTTTCCTTCAGATTAATCTCATGATCACAAATTTGTTGTGACTTTGTTGTCCTAATACTTTATGATATTGAATATTTTAATGAAGGATAAATTAATAATATGCATATTCTTGATTTACAATTTAACTCAGACAACTAACTTACCAGCATGTCTTCTGGTAGGGAAACCAGAACACATGAAAAAACACAGGGGTATGCAAACTCCACACAAAAAGATGTCCTGTCTTAGAATCAATTCTACATCCCTAAAGGTAAGGCAATGCACTAAGTCCATTTGCTGGTGAAGGCTTTTATAGAGTTGTGGGGCTCTGAAACAAACTCTTTGTACTGCACATGAAGCAGATTCCCTCTATTCCTTCAGAAAGTGGCTAGGTAAGATAATTTGTTGAATAAACTATTAGAAATAAAAGCAGTAAAATAGGCTAACTTTCCTTCGCAACATTTTCTTAACTATCACACTACTGTAATACTAATTTTGCATGGCTATTCTGAGTTGTTATCATTATTTTCTTGAAGTTAGCCAAATACATTCTGCATTTGAATTGAATTATATTGAAAGCATAATTGACTGTAATAAACATTAAAAATAGTGTTATCACAGCCATTTTTAAACATGTTATGGAAAATGGGGCAGTATTATAGTCTAATAAGTTTAGAAAGCAAAAATTTAATAACCATAACAAACTTGGATAAGACAAAGTAACAGTATAAAATGCAGTGGTGAAAGTGGAAAATTATCAGTGCAATCTTTCTCAAAAATTTACATTACTAGTGGAATGTATTTGACTCCCAAATACTGCCATACTACAAAAGGTTTGTTGTTATGATAAATTAATTGTAGTAATGATTGATTAACCATGTATTGTACATTGTAACACAATGTAATGGTGTTATATTATACAGTATATTTTTTACTTTAAATATTCTCTTTCATAAAGGATTTCTTTCTGCTATACTCCAAAGTATAGTTTGTCCCAGATGTCTCGTAAAAAGTCTCATCCCATCAAGGAAATATATATTCAAGTCTTCTGTTCTTTAAGATTGTTTATCGTGTGAAATATCAAGAATCTTTTGGTAAAAGTGTATAATAAAGTCTATAATAAACATTTATAATTTTATAATTTCTTAAAAGAATCAAGATATTTTAGTAGAGTATTTTTCTCCTGACCAGCACAGTAAATCCCTGCAGAACTCAGAAAACCCTGCAAATAAAATGTGATTTTATTTTATTCTGTTTAGTTTGTTGCTCACATTTAACTTTTACTTTTTACTGTGCCACAAGTTACTACATAATTGCTTTGACTAATTATTGGTATTACCACACATGTACAGTATGCTACTTGCTTATGTATATTCATATACTATGCCTTTCTTATACCACAGCAGAAAGCCTGCAGGTAAGAATGTCTTGAGAAACTGACAAGGTTGTTTCTGCTTAGGGGCCTCCCTCCCTTGACAGTAAAAGCACTCACATGAGTACAGTTCCAAGCATTTCACACTCACAGGTTGAAACCTAGGTTATAACACTAGCTGATTTCCCAGTGGTGACACACAATTGGCTGTATGCTCCTGAACGTAGGTATAGGGTTAGTGGGCCAGGGGACAGACAGGGTAGTACAGTGTCCCCTGTGGCCTCGTTGGCATGTATAGGCATGCCCAGGAGCTCTACAATCCTCTTAAATTGGCTTCAGGTACAACTTCCTTCACAATTCTAGGTATAAAGCTGTGTTTCATGTGATATACTCACAAGAAGGTAGGTGGATTGGTGAAGTCTGCTTAAACCTCATTCCTCTGTGTTTAGTTGTGGAGTTTAAAGCTGTGAGGTCAGACCTCAGAAACATTGGCAATTCCAGATTGGGTAAGTATATAAAACTCCACGCAGATAGTACACCAGATCTTGAATTCAATCCAGGCAGCAATGCTTACCACTGGGTCATTGTGCTGCCCCAGGAAAAACTAATTACAAGATAACAATTTAATTATATTATTTAAATGTGATTATAAACGTTGAATTTTTTTTTTTACTGCAAACATGGAAAGAATGAAGAAGAAGCGGAAATGTTTCTGATCATGTCCAATAAAGCACCTGTGGGGAACTGAATTAAAAAAGGCCATATCTAATGTATTCCTCAATCATTCATGCCTGAAGTGTTTGAGGGATTTATTGTCAAAGCCCACAAATGTCAAAAACATAAATGGTATTTATTATCAGTGAGTAAGGCGATCATATCTTTCAAAACTGTTTTGTTAGAATAATAAAAAAATGTTTCAATCTTAGATGAATTTAAATTGGTGATTTAAACATTTTTTTTTACAATTTTTGTTTTCCAAGGTTGTGTTGTGTTCTATATTAGGGCAGATAAAATGTTTTTATTTTACCAGATTAGTTTAGAAATGGATAATTTCACCTCACTGCTAATTCACTATATCTTTTGGCCACACAGCCAGAACAATGCTCTACCAGTTAATCAACTTTCTGTGCTTATGACAAATAGCTGCTTTCAAAATAATCCCATTGACTGCACTGAATTGCACAATCATTCAAGATAAGATGATTTGTTCTACAGGAATTAAACCAGAATGTTTTTTTTTCCTTTTTTGCTTTTAACATGGTTAAGCTTAAAAACTCTCATAATTCATAATTTTTTGTGTATGGAGTTTAATATTTCATAGTTAAGTTACAAAAATATGTATACATGTATATGTATTTCTTAAATTAATTCAGTTTTTTTGTATAATATACAAAGAAGACTTGCATGACCTTTGTATTAAAGATTAACAGCTTTTAAAAGAGTAGCATGGACAAATCACATGGAATGTATCAACTTCCAAGCATCTGTAAAAAATTATAATGAGCATTGTTGCATAATAGTACTGTTTCAGTGAGAGAATATCTTAACTCTCAGCAGGATTAAATCAATAAAAAGCAAGATTTAGTGAAAGGACCGTTTAAACAAAGTCACGAATATTATGGCTCCATTGATTCTTTATTCATTTGCTTGAGTGAATTCTAGGGGTAGTGAGATCATCCAAGTGGAAAAATTAAATTATCAGAGTTACTGAATTGGAATGTGGTGAAAAGAACATGTCTAGTACCTTTAGTAGGAGGGCTGCATCTTTTACGTACGAACCAAATCTTGTCTAATGAGAAATGTGCACACTGTATATACAGTGTTATGTGGCTGTAAAGAATGTTTATATTTTAGATATAGAAATATGTATGAAGCCTCTATATCAATAAATAAACACTTAAACATGCAACACACATTTTCAGTCCTAATTGTTATGCAGCATATTTCCAATCCGTGAGATTTATCATAGAGTATGATTTAAGGACATACACAATTTAAGTAAATTTCATATCATCTTCTTTTATACTGTATGTCCCTCTTTATTTACTGTGTTTCTGATTTTGTATATGGAAAGGGGATGTGTGCACAGATAAAATACCGAAATAACCTTTATTGTGCTGTGAAGAGACTGCCTGAACTTTTACTTATGCATAGCACCAGCTATGGCTGATACATAAGAACATAAGAAAGGTTACAAGTGAGAAGAGGCTATTGTAGCCTGTTTGGGAGTTATTTCCAGTGGTGAAACTTTCTAGATATGATGGAGATCTGGGCATCTCTCCCATATAATGCAACACAAGAAATTTAAAGAGGGCAGGAGTTTGCCTAATTTCTTAATATTGCTAGTTATACATTATCCTTTGAAAAATACATTATTCTCTGTTAGGTGAATAAAAGAAGCATCACTGGTCAAAACAGAAATCTAAGGAACCAAGACAATATGCCCACACAATAAAAGATTATTTTAGAATCATTGTAAGAGCCATATTTTTACAAATGGACTGTAAAAAGTCATGAGCTGTGAAGTACCAATGTTACAATAATCAGATTGCAAGATGTGTGTGATCACAATGTACTGCTGTTAGCATATTAAAAAAATACAAACTGATAACAGATACCATTAAAAGAGAGATTGTGAAAAATATTTTGGGGAATTACTTTCTTAAAGATATATAGAAATGCAAAATGGGCTCTACACGTGCACAAAATCTAGCATCCAAAATTGTACAATTCATATCTCTGGACTCAGAATGACAAGGTACAGGTACATGAGTTACATGCTTGTATACATTTTCCCTTAAATAATATTTAATCTTCTTTGGAGTTATTTACTGTAACAACAAAGAGTGCTGTTTGTAACTAGATCAGTAAACTGTTGAGTGGAAACACTTCGAACAAATATGAATTACTGTACTAATTTGTACAGTATTTTCAAGTGCAAACTCAGCAAAAACTTTCCTTGTTTTCATAACAGACTTGTCAAAATAATTCCTGTGCACTCCAAATTAAAAAGTTAAAGACTGAAAATAAAGGTTAATGTGTCACTTTCAAATAACATCCATAATCACAAAACACAGCAATAACTTTGTTTTTTCTGTTCAAGATTGTGCAAAGAAATGTAAAAATCTAAAAAATAAATATAAAAAGTCTTACACAATACTAAGGAATGGACAGACAGATAAAATTAGTGGATAAAGGTAAGTTCAAACACATACAGAAAATGCAGACAGAAAAATTGTATATTACATGGTTTAGAAATTTCTTTAAAAAACACATAAAAATGTAAAACAAGTTATAAAAATGTAAATCAGTGGATGAATGAATGTATTTTAAAATTATACACTAGTATGTTAGCATTTAGTGCATTCATTAATAACTTATATACTATTATGAAAGCTTCTGTGAGTTAAGATCTCTTCAGTGAGTTTTTTTTTCTTGTTTACCTTTTGCTCCATCATTATATAAAGATTATATACAGTATGTGTATTACAGCTGTCTAAAGCAATAAACAGAATGGTCTTCAGGAATCACACAGTTCACTGACTCGAGATGCTATAATATACTGAAAATGTGCATTTCTACTTACAATGATTTTTTTTGCCAGTGGCTGCATGGAGTTTTGCTTTCTTAACATAACCCACACTCACCATAAATTTATCCCACCACACTTTCAAAAAGCATTCTCATTAATCTGACACTCTTAAGCAATGTACTCAACCTTTGCTAAAGAACCAGTGTGAGCCCAGTATTAGCTGTCAAAAAAAGTATCGTTCGATAAAAATATGGAACAATCATTCAAAGGTCTTTAACACCTTTAGGTTTAGAATGAAAAAGCAATTATGTAATAAAATTATACCTTGAATATTACTAAAAATACCAACATCGTTTTATACATTTTACAGAGCAACATGATATAACATGAAATAATGGAGGAAATGCAGAAGAGAGAGCAAATTTGTCAGCAGTCTTAATGCCACAAAAAAGTTAGAAAAACATGAAAACTAATAATGAAAAACTTTTGTTATGAAAAGATTTTGTTATGGATTGGATCTAGTAAAAAAAAGGATAGATCCACAGTGAATTTAGCATTTTTTTGTTCTATGGTATGTATTCCCAGAGTAATTCCTACTCTCCACAGTCTCTGCAGAGAAGTCCATTGGTGCTGATTATAGTTGGAAACTGGATGCCAAAAGTTAAGCCATGAAAGGCGCACCAATAGGTCTGCGAGCAGATGTCTAAATTTTCTTTCAGGTGAAGTGAAGTGGTGTTCCAGAAGGAAAGGGACAAGTTGTTTTGGAATGAAATGGAGTTTAAGAGGAATATACCCATTCCTGCCCTCCTGGCATTTTTTTCTGAAGAGTGAAGAGTTGTTTAGAGGTGAAGAGGAAATTAATGGACAGTGATATTAATACCTCTGAGTGAAGAACTGTTTTTCTTTGGGACTGAGCAGGCTTCTCTGAAAAGAGACCACCAGTACATCATAGGAGCCCAAAGGGGTTTTACAAGCCAAACAGTGACAGATCGCTTAAGTGTGCAATTGCAATCTGGTGATATGCAGGTTCAGGGCTGCAGTGCTCAGCCTTTAGAGATGGAAAGAAATATTGCAATGAAGGATAAAATAAATAGAAAAATATGATTTCAGTATGATGGCATAAGAGCCATTCATCAAAATATATCAGCAGAATATCTGGGATAAAGCAAAACTTCCAGAAAATAAAAGATCATTGACTGTGGTACTAATTTGTTCATTAAGGTTTCATTATAGAAGTAAAAAACATAGTTCAGGCAGTGGAAAGACTGTCATATAATTATAAGAGTACAATTTAAATCAAGGGGTATTATATTAAATTTGATTAATGTACTAGTAAGGCTTCATATAGAATATTATAATTTTGGTCTCCATATTATAGAAAAGATATTCCTGCTCTGGAATCAAATCAGAGAACAGGAAAACCTGCTTCAATCTGTTAAACACCTAAAATGTGGATGACAAAAATAATTAAATCACTTTAAAAAAGTGTCATTAAAGATGAGTTTGTCTATTTAGAAAACCTTAATTAACCACAGTATACCAGTAGGAACAAAATTTGGTCATTTATGTACGTACATTGTTTGCCTGCCTCTAGGTAAATACCTCTGAACAATAACTACTGCATCAAGCTTTCTGAATAGTTTAATCTTGCTGGGAAGTGCAAATGTAGCTGAATTTAACTCCCCTGGTTTTAACAATAGTTACGTACGGAGACTTTATATTATATTAATATACTGTATTTACTGTAAAGTGTTATTCTTAAATTAGTACTTTAAATAGATTTAAATAGATATATTATGTAACTATATATTTTCCTCATACAAATTTGTGAATTATGTAGTGTTATCTTAAACTTACAAAAAACAGTTACAATCACATGAAAATGTCATAAATATTCCAATAGATTTGGAAATACTCAACTTTATCAGTTACTTTCGACATTTTAATGGAAATATTGAATGCATATTATCCCTGAGAAAGAAGGGTCAGGGCTTAAAGTTTTAGCTTTAAGGTTTCTAGGTTTTGTAAGTGACTTAATAATAATTGTGCAGGAACAAACATTTCTGAAAGAACTATGTTTTTTAATAGATGAAATATTTCATTCTCCCACTGTGTACATGTACAGTAAATACAACCTGAGTATCTAAGTGATGTTTGCAGATACCTACCTTGGAATATGTTTGGTGTTGTGAAGGCAACAAAAAATGTTAATTTATATTATTTCGATGTGGGGGTGAATCTATACTTATTTCAGAAGGTATTCACAGATGTTCTTTTGCAATGGTTCTGCTCGTGCGGAAGAATGGTTCAATGCGAAAGAATGTCTTAATCCAGTGGCCATGAATTATGGCTGTTTATGGAAAACTATGAGGCTAAATCTATTGTAATAGTGAGGAGCTATAATGTGGCCACTTCAAAAGCCAGTGAAGACAGATGGCAAGGAATCACCGATAAATTGAATGTGGAAGTTAATTAAGAAATCCAATGAAATATCTCAAAATAAGACAAAACTATAAACATTTCACAAGCACATAACATAGAAAACTGTGATAACATAGAAAACTGTATGTGATAATGTTATAAACTATAGATTATGAACTCTATCAAGGTAACACCTATTGTAGGGACACATTTAAAAACTTCTTTTGAAGTTTTTTGTTAGTTTTTATTGTCTATTGTGTAATCGATATTTTTATTTTTATGCTAGAATGTTTTTTTCCTATACATTAATAATAATAATTGCTTACACTTACTGTATATAGCGCTTTTCTGGACACTCCACTCAAAGCACTTTATAGGTAATGGGGACTACACCTCCACCACCACCAATGTGTAGAATCCACCTGGATGATGCGACGGCAGCCATAGTGCGCCAGAATGCTCACCACAGATCAGCTATCAGTAGGGAGGAGAATGGAGTGATGAAGCTAATTCATAGAGGGGGATTATTAGAAGGCCATGATTGGTAAAGGCCAATAGGAAATTTGGCCAGGACGCCGGGATTACACCCCTACTCTTTTCGAGGAACGCCCAGGGATTTTTAATGACCACAGAGAGTCAGCACCTCAGTTTTACATCTCATCCAAAGGACGGCACCTTTTTACAGTACAGTATCCCCATCCCTATACTGGGGCATTAGGACCCACATAGACAGCAGGGTGAGCACTCCCTCTGGTCGCACTAACACCTCTTCCAGCAGCAACCTATTACATTTGGATATACTGTACTGCAAGAAATAGTCACATAACAGTGCACAGCTACAGAGCAGGTTAAGAATAGAGGTTATATTTATATAGTTACTAAATCAGATACAATTCAATCTTGCTTCTTGAAACTGAAAATCATGACTGCTGTATTTTAAAACAAGTCTTAAAACATTATCCTGTTAACTGAATAATCTGTTCTTTGTACATTTGTGCTGGTTAAAAGTGGCAAAGGATGACTCCTCTGAAACAAAGGTGTCATATCCACCATTCTCAGTCAAGTCGCCTTTAGGAACACATGCACAGTATCTGGCCCTGCCTTCTATAAATTGTGAAACTCTGCTGGATGAAGGGAAAGTATCAGCTGTTTAACAGAAAGCTAAAACTTAAAATCTAAAACTGATTTGTGTTGTACTCAACAAAGAAATGTCATGCCTAGCCTTGAAAAAGATCTAACGAAATGAGCAAACAGAAAATGCCTCACTCTACAAACTGAAAAATCTTTAAGAAGTACCACTCACCTCCTTCACCTAGGAAGTGAAAATCATCTCCCTGGAAACTGATTATTTTTTAAGGTGAAAAATGACAACCACAGTAATTCTTATTTGGCTTAACCAAATAGACCTAGACAAAAATGGAACACTTATGACAATAGCCCATTCACTTTGTCAGTTGGTTTTTATGTTGTTGTTTTTCCAGCAGTAGATTTACTTGATTCTTCTTTCACCCTCTGTTCCTGTTTAACAGCAAAGCTTATTTTATATGCTTCAAAATACGTAACATGGGAGATAACTGTTACAAAATCAATCTATAAAATATTGTCAGATCCCACGTCTAAAATGCAGGTCATGATTAAAAGAGCAGCAAAAATGGAGGTTTGTTTTTGTAAATATTTTATGTTCAGTACCTCCACAAGGATTTTGTCCTAGTTATGTCAGCATACCGTATCATATATTTTCCTGACCTTTACTGTCATTAAACTGACTGACCCTCTGTTTACACTTAATGTGCCAGTGGCACAGCTTGTTCTTGTGCTGACTAGCCATGGAAGATTGCTGGAGAGAAATGGATCCCTAGAGAATTCAATTACTTTATTATAACAAGACATTAGGAATAGATATTTAATCTAAGTTCAATTAATGTCCTGAACCAAGCCTTAATTTTCCTTATAGACATGTCTTGAAAGCCTGCTTAGTTAGAAAGTAAAATAGAGAACTTAGTTTTGTAGATTTACACATTTGTTTTTGACATGATTTTTGAATTATATCCAGAAATTGGATATCTTCATGTACTTCAATATTGATGCACTACTCTGGTTCCTATTTACTACTATTCTTAACGCACTTAAATAATACCAACACACATACTGTGATATATATGCATTCAGTCTGTTTTTCATTTTTACTTTTGAGCAAATTGCATGTTCTCATATGAGGAAGTGAGTTCAAAATAGCTATAGACAGAGATTATATGCTTAGAACGAAGACAAATTTGGTAAGAGATTACATAATGGTTGTTTTCTCATTGCAGAAATTTCTTAGTAAGCCTGGTAATTAGTATATTGCTGAGATTAGACAATAAATCCCTATATTAAATTCTGTTGCCTGAGAGATAAACTCTTTAGGGTAGAAGTAAATACACATTTTATGTCAAGACACTTGTGACACAATAAATATTAAATACGTATAGTATATATCTCTTAGTGAGTCAACCAGAGCTAGGGGATATTCTGAAATCCTTCTTAGTGAAACTTATCATTTAGCTTTTAGGAGCACCAAACAGACACAGAATAAGGATATTGAAACTGTTGATTTAATCAGTAAATAAAGTCAACTTCGGATTCAAACTCCCCAAACTAGCTCCTGAGCAGTTCATTTTGTCTTTCCAACATGTTAAACATTGCTTCTTTGTATATAAAGGTATATATTCCATATCTCAACCTGCCCAGTCATTCTGCCTGACCAATCATAAGCATGAAAGCAAAATATCACTAATGCATATACAGTGACTTGCAGATTCAGATTCACCATGTCTCAGAGGGTGCCCAAAATGTTAAGATCCTTATTAATATTATGACCCATGAGTACAGTCACTACAGTATGATTTCACTCATTACAAACTGAAACAAAATATTGTTTTTGACTTTTTTCCTCCAAAGACAAAACACTGTTTACCAAATATTACAAACTTTCTCAGGACCCCCCAAAATACAATGTTTTTTTTTATTAATGATATTATGTAAACCAGGGCAATAATAATAATTTGTAAAACTGCCACTCAATTTTTCAGACTCAAACTTTTTTCAGCTGGAGCATTTACAACTTTTATACAGGACAAATCAAAATGGAATTTATTACATAAATAAGACCTTGGAATAACAAAGTTAATGTTTTGATTCCTGATTTTTGTTTGATTCTATTCAATGACTCAAACATCAGCTGAAAATAAATGACAGAGGAAGTTATTAAGAATGCATTCTTGTACTTTGAAATTGAGGAAGTTCTTTAGATCTTTTTTGGAAATTCACTCAATATGTCTTTATCCAGATGTCTATCTCAAAACAATTTGGCAATCTACAGTCTCACATCTGGAATGCACATTTCCAGCTTCAACATTACAAATTCTTAACACAATTTTAGTATGTCTCTGTCTATCAACTCTAATTTCATCAGAGGACTGCTGTGTTTTAAACATATTTTTCAAAATTATTTGTGTGATACACTATATATATATACAATGATAAATAGAAATGAAATGCCCTTAGCATTCAATCTTATACTAGAAAATAAAAATGAATTAATGCTGATTATCATAAAATATGCGTATGTACTGTTATGTACTGTATTTGTGTGTTTTCAGAAGTGAAGTCAAGTTAATGTTCTCAAGTCACCTTGTCATCCTGTCTTGAATGCTATTAAAAATATGAGGAAAGTGATAGTCATAAAGTGAAACTCATCAAGTGATCCCAAAGAAATGTGAGAGAGCTTGAGCAAATCTGCCATGAAGAATGGGCAAATATTGCAACAAACTGGTGTGTAAAGTTAATAGAGAATTACCCAAAACATGGGCAGCTGCAATTGGTATTAAAAGGTGTTTCCACTATATATTCAGCTCATGGGGGTTAAATACTCAATAATGATCAATGTATTTTAGTTCTTTATCTGTAGTTTTTGTAGACATTTATTGCAACTTGTTTGATTGGGGATCTGCACTGGCCTAAAGAAGCTTAAAAATATGCATAATTTTGTAATGGCATAAAATTTGAATCATAAGAAGGGTCCAAAAATAATTTCTGTAAAACAGTAACACTACTGCTTGTAATGTTGAAGCAGGTCACTAACATTATGGAGTAAATTTGGTTTTGTGGTATGATTACCCAGATGTTTTTGTTGCAAATAATTCTAACTTTTTAAAATGTACACTGTAATTCACCATATTATTTATTGTATACATACAGTATACATAGTGTATGTTGTACGTGTTGTATGGTAGTAGTATCGTGTGCTGTTGGAGCAAACACTAAAAGGAAAATTTAAACTGTATTGAAATAATAACAGAAGCAGCTAACTTGTTATTGCGATTCCAAGACAGGAGAAAGAATATATTAGCATGTCAGGAGGATTTACATCTTTTAAAATGATTACTGGAGCCAGAAGAGTAATCTTCCATGGAGACAGTTTCTAGTGCTCCGGATATCTGGTTGTCAGTGAAGTACAAATAAAATTACAAACTTAAAGAAAGGACACAGATACATTTCAGAACTGTTTACAAAACATGTTCTTGTTTTTTTTTCTTCCTGCATTTTCTTCTAAAGCTAATACAATTATTGATGTAGGTTTCCAATTGTACTGAAAATCATGCTGTTTTGTATTGCACAAAAAGGATTGTGCTAACATCAAACCCTAATGAAGTCTTTTTTACAAATCATTTTATTGAGATTCTTAAGTTTATTATTTTGATCAATTGTAATAAGAAATGTATTTATAGATGGTACTAGTGATTCTTTGTTTGAAATAAAATATAAAGTTATGTTCACTTAAAATTTACTGGACTCTAAATGCTGGTACTATAGTACACTATGTTGGGAGCAGATGTTATATTTGACAGAAGGGGCAAACAAGTAATGTTTTTATTACTGTATGTGCATCTTAGAAAAATAACAACTTGAGCTGTTGAAATAAATTTTAATTATGTTGTTTGTTATATACTGAATATATACATACAAAATACAAATACAGTTCATATATAATATCCTCATTTGTGCTATCAAAATACTTTTATGAGTTATGGTCTGCAAAGACATATCTTCTGTAATTCCTGACTACAGTAGTAAATTGCAGTCTTTTTTACTGGTGGAATAACATGTAGTAATAAATATTGGTACTACAGATGCAGATGTAAATATTAATAATCATCATCATAATGCAGATGGCATGGTGGCACAGTAGCTAGCATTGCTGCATCACTGAGTTCAATTCTTGGGGTACTACAGTATCTGCATGGGGCTTCTATGTTCTTCCCGTGTTTGTATGGATTTCTGCCAGGCACTCCCACTGTCCAAAGACATGCGGGTAGATTAATTGGCTTCTGGGAAAATTGGCCCTGGTGTGAGTGCCTGCATGTGTGTATCTGTGCTTGCCCTGTGATGGACTGTTGTCCTATTTGGGGTGTATCCCTCCTTGTGCCTGTTGCTTGGGGATTGGCTTTGGCTCCCTCTCAACCCTATATTGGATAAAACGGATAGAAAATGGACTGCGGGACAACAACAACAATAATAATAATTGGTTTCATAGACAAAAGTAAATTGAACCTAATTGCAATTTGCATGCTATTGTGTTTTTATGCCTTGTTTTAGCATTTTCCAGTTACTGTCTTTTTCTTCTGGAATAGAACCTGAAACCAAGATTTATTTGTTGTTAGTAAAGGAAATATAAAATATTATGAGAAAAACAAACTGCAACTGTGGGAAGGGCTAGGCTAGAAGATTGAAGAAAGCTCTGTTGTGATAGCCCCCTCCATTTTTATGCAATTTGCTTTTGTACACTGTTAATTATTTTTTTTTAAATGTACTGTACCATTTGTCCCTGACATTTTTAACTATATTGTTGGTTGTAAATACTTATTTGATTCCTTCTTTTATCTAACTGTGACTGTCATTAAATACAGAGCTTAGCTTTTAAGATATCACCACAACATCCTTTAAAGTTTATGTGTAAAAAGTTACTGGAAACGAGCCAAAAACCCTAGGCCTCCGGAAAGGTTCCAGATCATGCAAGCTTGCAAAATGTTAAGTGTAATTCATGTAGAAAGATGAGATTAGACACCATGTATACCATGGTTAAGATGTGATTAAACACAGACCCTACATTGAATAAAACAACCGTGTCAACCATCAACCTCAGTGTAAACATTTTCCAGTTTTACAACTCCTTTACTTTAAACTTGTGTCCAAGCACTCAGAATGCATAACAGATGGGTTAAATTCTTATGGCAAAATTAACATTTTTTTCTGTTTGGTTTGTGGTCTTTTCTCTTTAACTCTCTTTCTAACTCGAACCATTTTTTTTTCACTTTTGTTAAGAAAAACAAAATTAATATGTTCTACCTTGTTGTTTGGAAACATGGATTGGAAAGTTGCTGATACAGATGATAGCTTTATGCGGGTGTTGATAATTTCATCATTAAGTGAAAACATTTGTTATTATCATTGGAGGAAATACTCTTTAAGTTACATCTGTGCTTATGATTATATTCAATACTGCTGATAAATCAGAGTAAAAACCTAATATCTCTTCAATTTCAATTTCAATCTCTTTAATTTTTATGCTTTGTAATTTTTATGCTTACTATTTGAACCACATTCTGTTTCCATTTTTATATTCACCCCAATACTGTATATGACTACATGAAATTCACATATTTTAGTGTAATTGTCCTTTGTCATTTTTGGTGAAATTGAACTTCTTTACTGTTTAAACATTCAAGTTTTTGTTCAAATCATTCACTGTAAACCAATGTGTAATGTCATTTGTAGGTCAATAAAAAGGGATATATTTGGAAGGGATAATAATACTTTTCCAAGTATATAAATATATAGTACACAAAAGTACATAAAGCTTTCAATACATTTTATTATGGATGGTGAATTGGAATCATTTGCAAAATAGCTGAATAACTATTTATCTGTTTGATAAAATAAAAATAATACATTATAAAAAAATGAATCCTCTCCTCTCTTTTTATATCTCAGATTTTAATCAACTTGGCCCTACACAACATCACCAAATATCAATACAGAGACAGCAAAAGATTGATGTGAAGATGTCTTCTGTAAGACACAAAACATGATTGACATTATAACCCAGTCTAGACCCAGTACAGAAAAAGATTCAGATCAACAGTTAGTCCTGAACAACATCGAAATGATGACAAAGTGGACTGTGAAGAAAGGGGAAACCAAAAGTGGAGTGAGATATAATATAAATCAACTAAAAAAGAAAAATGCAAGAAGGGTAATGAGAAAGAAAAATTATTGTGACATAAGAGGAATAGCCTGAAATCTGGGAATTAAGAAACACATGGAGTCACCAAAATAAGCAACTGGACAAGTAACAAAATGTAATCTAGTCAAGAAAAGAAGAGAGAAGGCAAGAACCACACATAGAAATTACAAGTAGGAAGAATGCCTAAACTGGTAAGTTGAAAGTGAAACTTTTGTTGAAAAATGCACCGAATCTGAAAATTTCAGCAGTAAGAGAAAATTGAGAGAAACATATAAAATTAATAAGCAACTGAAGGGTAAGCTCAAGTCAATAGAATGTATAATAAATTATTATGAAGTATATTTTTTTGGAGAAGAAGAAAATAGAAAAGGAGGTGGGGAATACATAAGAGAGTTCTTCACTGACAAGAACTAGTGAAGAAAAGCCAGTAGCAAGCACAATGGCAAGTGGGAAGTAATGCAATCACAGCAGACAAAGTGGGGATTCTACATAATATGCAGAGATGGGTATGCCAGAATTGTGAAATGGTAGAACAGGAACCATTTGCTGACATGTGCAGGTGAGCAGGATGTTATTTTCTTGTTTTTCTTTTTGGTTTTGAGCTTTGCTGCTTGAGTTACATTAATAAGAATGATTATAATAAAATAATAATAATAGTAATTTATTTAGCTGGATAGGAGTTATTTGCAAGCTGAATCCCCCCAAAAGGGTGGAATATTAGCAATGTATGCAGCCAGAGGCATGGGAGGGGGAAGTCAAAGGTCAGTACCAACCAGCAGTTGGACACCAACGAAGGAAGGAGAATGGTAGAGGGAACCCACTGCTGTAGCTGCCTAGGCCAGAGTGGGGGTGAACAAGGAAACCCAGATCTGGTGCAAGCTGCCTCTGTGTACTCATGCCAATGGGGCAGAGTGGGAGTCAACAAACTATGGGATCCTGTGGTGGATAGAAAAAAGAAGGATGGGGAGAAGAGAGAGAAAAAACAATAAATATATGCTGAGGCCGTACAGATGCACCCATTCAAAATGGGTGGGGTATTTCGCGATATACCCCGGTGGGTGTGTCGCATCAAAACGCAGTAGCACGCGGTATATCGCGTCATTTGACGTCATGCCGGAGAGTATCCGGAATCACCTTGTAAAACCGCCAGGAGGAGCCAATAAAGCTTAACCTCTCATGTACAGCATTTGAGCTTTTAATTTTGAACTGTGTATTACAGCATGTTAATCATCAGTCATTAAAAAGTTGGTATATTTTATGATAGCAAGATTGCTCAGTTGGACAAAAGTACACAACCTACCTTTATCAGAAATATTTATGCATCAAAGCCTTTACCGAAGATATTACTAATAGTATTAATAATGAATGACTTTGGACAAGCTGTAAACTCAAGGTATTACACTGGTCCACATTCTTTCTAACCGTCATTTTAAACGAAAATACTTTTAGTTTTTTCTTTGACAAACACCACAGCATTTCGTTGATCTAACTAACGAGGACAGGACAGTAGCTAGTCAATACGATAAAGGAATGACTTTTTTTGCTAATTTCTTTAGCACATTTGTACAAGCACTTGGAATCTGTCCAAGCCCTACTTTGTCAGGCGTTTTCTTTTACTTCAACGGACATAAAAACTCCCTTGCTTTTAACAGAGCGTTTCATAATTTCTAACTACAAAAATTATTTAAACTGCGACACTTATCATTCAACCAGAGCTCAAAATATCACAAGGATCCTCAAGAGCACATCAAAGACTGTATTAAAAGATACTTGTATCAGATACATGAGAATCCAGGCTTTTTTATCAACGCTTTCTTTTCCGTATACCAGATATTATGGAACCACTTCAGAAGGGTGTCAGCCAGTCAGATTCCAGGAATCGGTACTTTAAAGAAAAAATACACGCCAGTATTCCATTTCTCCCTAAACATTTTAAGCATCGAAGTCTTTAACTAACATGTGAAATAGCGTGTAAAAAAGTGGTAGTTTTAAGCTTTTCTGCTAATATAATATGGAATCGCGTATCTAAAGAAATTAAAAACGATATAATTAGATTCGTGTACCGCGACAGGGCTGTGTAGGGCTGTTTCGCCTCTCTTCATGTGATTTCCCCAGTAGCCTACTGGTTTATGTGCCTATTTAGTAACCCACAGGTTGTGTGTTCAAATCCAGCTAGTGCCGTGACTTTTCTTTTAACAAACATTTCTTTGAAAAAATAGAATAGCAATATTATGGACAATTAATTGACTTTTATATTTCTAAATATCACAACATGATCAAATTTAAGTCATTTTTGATAACAATGAATAGTCACCTTCTTCCCTTCTGACAACGGTCCCTGCTTCTGCTTCCTGCTTCTATTGTGTGTGTGTGTGGGGGGATCACTTTAGATCTCCCTTCAGATTTAAAAGGTTATTAATCATATTTTCGGTGTCGCATTTTACCAGTGCAGCTGATCTTTTGCTGCCTGGCTCAACAATCACAAAGCTTTAGAGAACTTAACATTTCTATTATCAACAAATTGTGCCCATTTAAGTATTGAATATTTATATGGAATTTTGTCACTGAAGGGAAATCTTAGTAGCTGAGCATAAAAAGAATAGGAGCATACTGTAACGCGTGTGAAAGCCATTAACGATATTAATTTTGGAACATAAACATACAGTATATGGCTGGTCTCGGTACTTTAAAGACAAAATACACACCAGTATTCCATTTCTCCCTAAACATTTTAAGCATCGAAGTCTTTAACTAACGTGATACCGGAGTCAACAAGCATACTTTTAGAATTTGATTAAAAGGGAATATAATATGGAATCGCGTATCTAAAGAAATTAATAACGATATAATTATATTCATGTACCGCAACACAAGAATAGTACACGCTGTACGATGTCTGTTGATAATGTTTGTAGGGCTTTTTCAACAGTCCTCATGCGACCTTCCCAGTGCTGTGGGTTAGGTTCCTGACTCCCACATCACACGTTGGGTGTTCGAATCCAGCTGGAGCCATAACTTTTTTTTTTTAACAAACATTTCTTTGAAAAAATAAAACGTTTCCCTGGGTCAGAGATTAAATAAAACTTCACTCGCACCAAACAAATTTATATTTCTAAATATCACAGCATGATCGAATTTAAGTCATTTTAATAACAATGAATAGTCACCTATGCGTTACAATATAAACATTTATATTGATTTAAATCGTGTTTAAATTGCCTTTATTTAAAACCCATAAATAAAGCTGATACTGTTTAGACTTTTAATTATTTACAACTGTATTACAGCAGCACAATGCACAATGCAACGTAAATCGCTATCTTTGTCTTCTGCGTAATAATGTTCACCTCTCTGTCCAGCAAATTAACAATAGTAATAATAATGAACTTTATTGTATATGGCGCCTTTAAAGGTGGCTCCTCAAAGCGCTTTACAGGATAAAAACAATACTGTCAGGCTGGGCAAACGATTTTTTTTTTAAGAAATACAAAATGAGATATAATGATGTGTTCCGGCTTAGACATTAACGAAGAGCATAACGACGGTCATAAAGGTCATAAACGATATTAATTTTGGAACATCAACATATTATGTAAACTGTATGTTGCTGTTATTGGTATTTTAAAGAAAAAATACTGTAAAATCCTGGGTTCGGTACAATGATTCAGGCATTCATGGGAAGGACAACAGCTTTCACTGGCCGATTATGAAACTTTATTGATAAAACAAAAACAAAAACTATCCGACCAAGCCAGAAGAAGACAAAAAGAAAAACGGACACAGCACGAGCCTGCATTCTCTCCTCAGCCGTCCACACCACACTTTTCCCTGGGTCAGAGATTAAATAAAACTTCACTCGCACCAAACAAATTACCACACACTGAACACTGAACATGTTAACCCAAATATGTCTCAAAATACTTTTATGGTACATTACTTTGCTAAAATGTATTTAAAAAAAAAAACAATTGAAAACGCCAGCAGAGAGAGAGACACACACACAGATCTCAATGTCGAAAAGTAATTGTTTTTTACTTTGTCAGCACCCAGACAAGCGCAAACGTGTTATTAATGAAATGCTTTTATTCATTCTTAATCGAACTCACAAGTTGTCATCTGCTGTTGAAGCTCTGTGAGACTAGACTCACACATGGCTAGATTTGACTATTTAACCATGAGATTATGTTTATGTTTATTAATCTTCCTTGTTATGCACTGAGAATGATAAGCACCCCAAACACGGGGGTGGCGTAGCGGTCGGCTCTGGCTTTCCCATCTATACCGATGCACTGCAAGTACAACCCCCCTCTCTGCGGGAGTGCTGGCTGTGACGAATTAAACCAGTTTCACAGGTATTTTCAAAGTAGAAGGGGGCGAGCTTTCCAGCGAAAGACACCTCCCCCCCTCCAAAACCCAGTAAGTACAGTACTTACTAGTTAAGAAACCTAGGCTCCTCAATGAAATCGCTTTAACATGCTAATGCGTTGGTGTAACAGTCCGGGCGTGGCAAGCTTCTAATGTCTCCCGGCTATGGCGAAAGGAACCTTTCTTTCATTGGAAGACAATGAACATATTCTACCCGTACATGAGAATATAATGCTGGTGCGTGGGCGCGGTGGGGTGCTGTACCAGCTGTCAAAAAAAGTTGTTGTTTTTTTAAAAGTCAATTGAGTGTCCATAATATTGCAGTAAGTGAAAAGACCACGGGCATTCTTCCTCCCCCTACATTCTCAGAGTAGAATATAATTTATTATTAGCACAATTTATTACAGTGCTAAATTTAATATTATGCTAACACCTAGCTTTCTTAACTAGTAAGAACTGTACTTACTGGGTTTTGGAGGGGGGGAGGTGTCTTTCACTGGAAATCTCGCCCCCTTCTACTTTGAAAATACCTGTGAAACCAGTTTAATTCCATATTAAATTCCATATTAATTCCACATTTAATTCCTTCACTTCTGCATAAGCTTTCTGGAGGAACAGTGGATGGGATGCGGCTCTTTCTGGGAATACTGCAAATTCACAGGTGCCTGACTTGATGGAATTCACATTATCATATTCACATATCACCCCCCCCTCTCTCTTTCTCTCTCTCTCGCTTGCCCTCCCCCCTGTGTATTGTCTGTTTAGGGCAAGCGAGAGATAGTGTGCTGTCCTTTGACAAAACAAGGCTTGCCAGATAATGTGAACGAAACCTGTTTTTCTAGCTTTTAAAGTCGTGCCATGTGTAAGCAGGAACACATCATTATACAGATGCAGCCATTCAAAATGCGCAGGCGATACTGCATTATTTTCCGGTGCGCTGCACGCAGTCTACCGCGAGTTACCGGTAAATACCGCTAGTTACCGTAAATTCTCCTATAATACCGCAAGCAAAATAATAGTATCCGGAATTTCCGCAAGGTGGAGCTAATAAAGCTCAACCTCTCATGTTTGAGCTGTCGCCATCAAAGTCTTTAACGAAGATATTACTAATAGTATTAATAATGAATGACCTTGGACAAGCTGTAAGTGTAAACTCAAAGTATTGCCCTGGTCCACATTCTTTTTTTCATTGACCGTCTTTGTAAAAGTAACACCACAGCATTTCACAATCACGCATCTGTTTCCAATCATGCAAAGTACAGTAATTTTTGAGAATCGATTCACCATGCCTTTCACATGCTCATAAAAGAGATTGATTTAGGAACATAAACATATTACCGTATGCAAAATGTACTGTATACAGTATGTATATGTATATTTAATGTCTTAACTGTGCCCGTTTAAGTATTGAATATTTATATGGAATTTTACCACTGAAGGGAAATCTTAGTGCCTGAGCATAAAAAGAATAGGAGCATACTGCAACACGTGTGAAGGCCATAAACGATATTAATTTTGGAACTTAAACATACAGTATATGGCTGGTCTCGGTACTTTAAAGAAAACATACACACCAGTATTCCATTTATCCCTAAACATTTTAGGCATCGAAGTCTTTAACTAACGTGATACCGGAGTCAACAAGCATACTTTTAGAATTTGATTAAAAGGGTATATAATATGGAATCGCGTATCTAAAGAAATTAATAACGATATAATTATATTCATGTGCTGCAACACAAGAATAGTACACGCTGTACATTGTCTGTTGATAATGTTTCTGTAGTGCTTTTTCAGCACTCTACATGTGACCTTGCCGGTGGCACTGTGGGTTAGGTTCCTGACTTCCACCTCACGCGGTCTGTGATCGAATCCCACTAGAGCAATAAATTCTTTTTAACAAACATTTCTTTGAAAAAATGAAACGTTTCCTGAGTCAGAGATTAATTAAAACCTCACTCGCACCAAACAAATTTATATTTCTAAATATCACAACATGATCGAATTTAAGTCATTTTAATAACAATGAATAGTCACCTAGGCGTTACAATATAAACATTTATATTGATTTAAATTGCGTTTAAATCGCCTTTATTTAAAACCCATAAATAAAGCTGATACTGTTTAGACTTTTAATTATTTAAAACTGTATTACAGCAGCACAATGCACAATGCAACGTAAATCGCTATCTTTGTCTTCTGTGTAATAATGTTCACCTCTCTGTCCAGCAAATTAACAATAGTAATAATAATGAACTTTATTGTATATGGTGCCTTTAAAGGTGGCTCCTCAAAGCGCTATACAGGTTAAAAACAATAACAACAATACTGTTAGGCTGGGCAAACGATTTTTTTTTTAAGATATAATGATATATAATGATGTGTTCCGGCTTGGACATTAACAAAGAGCATAACACGTGGGCAGCGTAGAGGTCGGCTCTGGCTTTCTCATCTGCTGTATACACTGCAAGTACAACCCCCCTCTCTGCGGGAGTGCTGGCTGTGACGAATTAAACCGGTTTCACAGGTATTTTCAAAGTAGGAAGTACAGTACTTACTAGTTAAGAAACCTAGGCTCCTCAATGAAATCGCTTTAACATGCTAATGCGTTGGTGTAACAGTCCGGGCGTGGCAAGCTTCTAATGTCAACCCGACTACGGCGAAAGGAACCCTTCTTTCATTGGAAGACAATGAACATATTTTAGCCCTGAATGAATTAATAGCAAACATGGTTTACATAAAAGACATTTTTCCAAGAAAGTTTAGCCTTTGTCACTAATGAAACCACTAAATAAAGACATAAACATAGAAATCTTAAGATTTTTAAAATACATGACTTTGCTAAAATTTATTTGAAAATAAAAACGATTACAAACGCCAGGGGAGAGATAACAGGGGAGGGATGTTGGTTTTGCATAAGGGGCGGGGCTATGGAAATGAGGTCTGTTTGGGAATGTGGAGTTACATGTTCTGGCTGTTTGTGAATTATCGTTGTTGAGTATGGAGTGTTGAGGTATTGATTTTGTGTAATGCTTTATGTTGAAAATTGAGGTGGATTTTGTTTATGATAAAGAGGATAAACTGAAATGGGAGGAGGGTTTGGTTTTGCATAAGGGATTATGATAATTGGAGGAATTTGCGAGAGTATAATGGTTTGATATATTTGATTTTGTATTGTGGTTGTTATCTATGTTTTTGGTTGGTATTATGTTTATATGGTTGTTTTTGTTGGTTGGTTGTTATTATGGTTATTAATAATACGATCTATAGTTGAAGTCTGAGCCTAAATAAAAAGAAAAGGCATTTTCAGAGAGCAATTACGCTGTGTTTATGTAGAATAAGTGATTAGGTTTATGAGCAATCTAATTACTTATTTGTTTAAAACGCTATATAAGATAAAGTTTATTATTAATTTGCTGGACAGAGCGGTGAACATTATTATGCATAAGACAAAGATAACGATCCTGATCAGTTTAGAAATCTGTGTACGCTGTAAGGTTTTTACTTCTCAAACTTTTAAAATACACGTTTCGAATAGAAAGAAATCCTCTTCCTGGTACAGTACTGTATGTATAGCAAACCAGCATGTCTTTTTTCTCCAATCAGAGGGGTGTCAGATGGTGTCAGCCAATCACCATTCTGAAGCCCTACCATAATCTCTGGTATGGGGAGACCCCAGAATTCTGTCCCATAGTTTAGACAGATGATAGATAATTTTATTGATCCCGTGAGGGAAATAAAGTAAATCATTTTCATTTTAGGAAATTATTAAACGTTCGGTTAAAAGCAAAGGATATTGTCTGTTATAGTGGACATAAAAACAAGAGTTCGCTGGCATTATATCCTAGAAGACACAGACCGGCGCCAGACCGGGAGAATGCCTGCAGCGTAAAAGAAAATGCCTGATGAACTAGGGATTGGACAGTTTCCAAGTGCTTGTACAATCGATGGAAATGTTCAAATAAATGTGCAAAAGAAATAAACAAAATAATCATTTATTTCTTTATCATATTGGCTAGCTAATGTCCTCTCTTTGCTAGTTAGTGGCTGTGTTTCTGCGTTGGGTAGCAACGGGTGACTGTTCTCAGGCGGAAGATGTAAACAGCTTAATTTTCGTGTTAAATAATTTTTTAAAATTAAAATTCATTCTATACAGCAATCGCATATTTGGGTACCGTTTCATAAAACTTTCATGCTTAAAATGTTTAGGGAGAAATGGAAGACTGGTGTGTATTTTTTCTTTAAACTATCAAGACCAGCCATACACAGTACAGTTTATGTACATACAGTAATGTTTATGTTCCTAAATTAATATCGTTTATGACCTTCAGATGCGTTATGCTCCTCTTCTTTTTATGCTCAGCTACTAAAATTTCCCTTTAGTGGTAAAATTCCATATAAATATTCAAAACTAAGCGGATTAAAATGTGCACAGTAAAGACATTAAATGATTAAATCTTTTCACTACCAACCAATGCACCACGAGTGCCCCTGTTGGTCATTTTGGCCAGCCAATCACTTACCGCGGTGCCCTCCGGTGCCCTGCGGTGCCCTGCGGTGGCTTGTGGGTAGGTTACCGTACCGCGGGTTTTTACAGCGCATTTTGAATGGCTGCATCTGTATCTTACATATGAAAAATATATAATATAGCTCCCAAACAAACGCAAACGTGTTTTTAATAAAATGCTTTTATTCACTCATAATCTGACAATTTCAGGAAGACTAAGGAAGGACTAAGGGAATTATCATCTGTTGTTGAAGCTCTGTGAGCTCGGTGACTTTGAGACCACTTGTTATCCCAAGTTGTTTGAATCGCCACAATTCAAATAGAGAAAAAAGAGCTGACTTACAAGATTTAAGATGTGGCTGTCAATGTTGGATTAAAAAAACACGTTGCCCGACATTAGTTGCATTGCTTGAAAAATAATTTTATTTCGAGAGACTGGATAAGTAATTCAAGTGTTTTTTTAACTTCCTGAAAAACAAGTAATAATTTAACAATATGTGCAAAAGTTTTATGATATGTCGCTGTTGTGAATGTCTGTGGAGTGTATCTTATTTGCCTGTCCTGGCTGTGCTCTCTCGCTCACCCTCCCCCCCCCTCTCTCTCAATTCAATTCAATTCAAGGTGCTTTATTAGCATGACAGATGGGTACAGTCAGTGTTGGGTATTTACTTTGTAATCTGTGGTCCTTTTAACTGTTTACATCCACTGTATTGCTTTGAGATGCCACTTTTAAAGGTGATATATAAAATCAAGGCTTTAACTTACTTTAACTCCGCAAGTCTGAGTTCTTGTGTCCGTCCTATCCAAACCCGAAAGTATTACAATATGTATCTTTATAGCAGGTGGTGTACAGCTTTTTAGTATAGATTACACTTTTCTAAAATGTTTTTAAAAAATAAAAACGATTACAATCTAATCTTTCCACGTTTGATCCCAAGATCCCAAGAAAAATAAATCTAAACGGGGAGAAAGCTATGCTGAAAGTTTATTAAGATACTTAGAAGATAAAGATATCAATTCATGTTGCATTTGTCTGATTGTGAATCAAAAAACACATATATTTAAACACGCGTTTGCGATTTAAACCAATATAAATGTATATATTGTAATGCATAGGTGACTATTCATTATTATTAAAATGACTTAAATTCGATCATGTTGTGATATTTAGAAATATAAGTTTGTTTGGTGCGAGTGAAGTTTTATTTAATCTCTGACCCAGGGAAACGTTTTATTTTTTCAAAGAAATGTTTGTTAAAAAAAAGTCATAGCTCCAGCTGGATTCAAACACCCAACTTGTGATGTGGGAGTCAGGAACCTAACCCACAGCGCCACCGGCAAGGTCACGTGAGGACTGTTGAAAAAGCCCTGCAAACATTATCAACAGACATCGTACAGCGTGTACTATTCTTGTGTTGCGGTACATGAATATAATTATATCGTTATTAATTTCTTTAGATACGCGATTCCATATTATATTCCCTTTTAATCAAATTCTAAAAGTATGCTTGTTGACTCCGGTATCACGTTAGTTAAAGACTTTGATGCTTAAATGTTTAGGGAGAAATGGAATACTGGTGTCTATTTTTTCTTTAAAGTACCGAGACCAGCCATATACTGTATGTTTATGTTCCAAAATTAATATCGTTTATGGCCTTCACACACGTTGCAGTATGCTCTTATTCTTTTTATGCTCAGCTACTAAGATTTCCCTTCAGTGGTAAAATTCCATATAAATATTCAATACTAAAACGGGCACAGTAAAGACATTTAAATCTTTCTACGACCGACCAACGCACCACGAGTGCCCCTGTCGGTCAACCAATCACGTACCGCGGTATTTTGCGTCATCGCGCGAGGCCGTAGCCAATTACCTCCGGTACGTGTCTGTGCCGCGCACTTTGAATGGCTGCATCTGTATGTGTGGTAGGTTGGATGTTCGACCAGAATTAGACAGAGAAGAAGGGAGAGAGGAGAATGGAGCAGGACAAACTGCTGTGGGTGCAGCTGCTGTGAAATTCTGGAGTCTTGGTGACATTGGGAGACTGGAAAGAAAACCACAGATGGTATAGAGTTTGTAGAGCTGTTGTCTTTGAAGCCTTGAGGCTGAAGAGGATAGAGAGGATAGAGAGACTCCAGTCCTAGATGAACTAGATGAAGGTAAGGTCTCAGGAACACCAAATGTGATACATGTCAGTTTGTGATGGAATGAGACACAGAATATTTGTACGAGAGATATGCTACGGGAAATCCTGGTTGCAAGATTTACATATGCAGGTGAGCAGAAGAGGAAGAGGATTTACCCTTTCTCCCAAATTTCTGTTATAACTTTGTTATAATTTCATTAATTGTTCCCTTCACTACAATACACACACATTCATTGTGACCCAAAACGTGATACAGTTGGCATTGTTTACTTTCAGACTAAACTATGATGATGTTACGGTCGTCCTTCCTCCTCTAGAGGGAACTCTGACCTTCTTTGGTATTGATTTTAGATTCATTATCCCCAGCTGTATCTTGTCTCTTTTGTGTTATTTAAGACGGGCTTCTCCGTAGTTCTGGGCTCAGCATTGGAAGACGGTCGTCCGAAGGCCCGATTATCACCAGGCCTGGAGTTAGCCTGAGGGCATAGGCCTTCACCCCGGCCGCCTGACCTCTGAGCCCAGGGCTCGGAGCACCTGGTCCCTTTAGGGTTTTATTTCTCTGTGTTCCTGGTCTTGGTTACCCTTCCCGGGGATTTAATCGTCTTTGTCTCGGATGGATCTCCCAGATAATGGAATATGAACTGTGCCCCAACTTTTGGACCTCCCTGGACTTGGTTGCCTTTACTTTTCCCCGTGCACCGGATCACTGCTGTCACCACCCACTGTCTGTCAACCCAAATAAACCCTTGTGTGTCTTTCCCTGATGTCTGTCTCCAGCCACTTCCGGATTATACCATTACGCATAGGGTCTTTATCACACACTCCACAGGAGTCTGACCCGGCTTCCGTGACAGATAAGTAATATTCCAAAGACAGCTGGCAAATATGTGTAACTAATATCTTAATGTCTTGTATACTGTATGTAATGTTTGGTAAAAAAATGTTTTAAAAATATACTGTATATAACATGGTAGAAGCTACTCAATAACATCTGTATAATTATTTCATTTGAACTCTATGCTAGTCTCTTTATTATTCACAATACTGGATGTTTATTTGAACTTATATGCTTCACTTGAAATCATCAATAATCTTCTTAAGAGGGATACAAAAACAGTCAAATGATTGTCTCATTACATCATATCATTGTGAAGTATGTGAATATAGTCTGTTCATTCACTCTCATATTTAGTCATTTTGGAATAGACACAGTGACATTTCTAGTAACACTGGTGTCTATTCATAAGAATTCACTTTGAAATAAATATCTTCCACCAGTACATGACTTTACTTAGAAGCAGATTCCTTGTTTTACTTTCTATGTAATGAAATGAAGAGGGATGATCAATTAAAAATTCTTTAAAGCAAAAAGAAAAGACTATAAACACATTGAACAAGTATACCGTTAACAAAAATGTATCCTTGAAGGCTATGGCTGTATGATCTCTAATTTCTATATAATTTATGTCACATAATAGACTGTGGGAAATGATAGACAAAAAACATTCTTACATGTTTATAGAGAAAATGTCCACAACACATAAGATCCTCTGTGTCTTGTTACATTATAGTAATAGGTTAAAGACTGATCAATTTTATTCAATGTGGTGCTTAGCAGGTCAATTATATAACATCAGAAATGGATGCACAATATGTAATATCTATGGTTTATGTATATAAGTACAGTATATTTAAGCCTTTTAATTTTTAGTTATTCAATAGTGCCTGTTTAAATTTTAAAATATTGTGAGAGAAAACTGAAAGGTTTTGTGTATATGCTGTGACAGTTCAGGTCACACAAAAATTTAGATTTTACGTTTTTAAAAAATTAAAATATATATATAGTGGTATTTAAATCTTTTTTTTAAATTAAATGCTGTATACACATAAAAATTAAATTGGGATTTCTGTTTAAACAATTAACAATCCAGTATGTCTTCAGACTATGCAATATTATATAATTGGTATATAAATATTCTGATTATATACAGTAAATTCAGTATGGTACTGTATGGTTTTAAATGTGTGTGGAATATATTTTTATAATCAAAATTTGAGGTTAAATTGTTTCCTGTTCATAACAAGCTACAGTATGATAATAAACTATTTTTTATATATCCAACTGAGTAATTTTATTTTTATAAAATAGACCTGCTTTTTAAATAATTTAATATTTAACATACTGTATTACACAGTTTAATATAAGGTGAATTTGGACAACAGGAGAATACTCACTTATCTCTGCTATTGAACACAGGATGTGATGCAAAAGTCCTAACCACCATGTCACTCTGATAATGTATTTAGTGTGTAGATGCTGAATAATATAAGCTGCAAAACACAACTCTGTGTCATCCTTCTACTAACAGGACTACTGAATGATAGAGTATAAATACCTGTTGTAACTCCTGTGTCCTGTGCATTAATTAAATAGGATTTGAATCAACAAACATGTGTCTGAAATAATTACATCACATTACAGTGGGTGTAATGATTAATTGTAACAAAACCACCTAAGTTGTAAAAGAGATTGAGGGATATATTCAGTCCTCAGACTCTCAAATTTATTTTTTTCTTGAGATTTACAGAGGCTGGTAATGGTGACCATAATGTTTCATCCCAAAGGAGATGCTCTCAAGCTGCTTGCGAGTCAATTATAGTAGCAGTAGCTAAATATATAATTTTAAGTTGTAGGTAGGTATTTTGAAAATGATCCTAGCAAGTCAGCATACTCTACAATAATTCTTAATTCACCTTTAGTTTCTAGGTGACCATAATGGTGTTACAGGGCATAACCAAGCATGTCATTTAATGGGCAATGTAAAACCCAGTGTTTAATTTCTTATAGATTATTCATGAAATTCTTGCATTTTTAAGATCCTGTTTATATACCTTCATTCCATGTTTGCAAAAGAAAAAGATAACTTAAAACATGAATAAAACATTTCTAAATTTACACAAAATAAAATAAAACAAAATAATAAATAAACACTACCATTTTAAAAACGGTTTGAGCAGATCCTAGCAGAGAATTATAGAACAGTCTAGCTGAGATATAAAACAAATAGGAAAATATTATATTTATGCATGTGTATGCATGTAATAAAATTTATATTTCTCTGTTTTCAAGAAAAAAAGAATAAATAGTTGTTTGCACAAACAAAATCTCAATTTAGATATATTTTCAATGGCTCATTTTCTGCTTTCAGCTTAATAGGTTGACTAATTCATAGCCATTCTATTTTAATTTCATGGCTTACTGTTGAGTAGTGCTTCATAAATTTATCCTAAACAGTTTGCTTACTGCAGTGCTGCAGTGGCCTAAATTGTCATCTTGGTTTATAGCCAGCCTTAGGTTTGCATGAATTGTTCAAGTTTTATTAACAACACTGAAAATTGCATACATTTTCAGTGCATGCTGACTGAACAAATGTTCAGTTCTGATTCATTTAAAAGATGGAAATAGCTTAGGGTTGTGAAAAAAAAGCTTTTTTTGCCAAGTATAATTGGTGATTGTTTTTTTTAGCTACAGCTCTACAGTAGCTGTTAGAGTTTAAAAATTTCCTGCTTCACTTAACTAGTAATTTATGTCTTCTGAATGAAGATTTGAACATAAATGTATCTTGAAGTATACCACTCTTCTGTATTGTGAGAAAATTTGTAGTATATAAAAAAGACCATAGAAAATAGTTATACATGTGTACAGTAGACAGGTAAGCACGTTTATGCTATTTTAGGTAACAAAAAATTCTGCTGTATCATAGTGAAGGAAAAACATATGGAGAAAATATAAAACAAGCAAGGAAGCTTATCATAGTTAATTTTTTACACAAATACAGTACAAACAGCAAAATACCATTTCATACTTAAAGGGTAATCACGGTGTTCTGTTGGGCTAAGGATAGAAGCATAGCATACTATTATTAAGAAAGCAGTACTATTATGATATTTATGCAACAAAAACAATTAAAATGTGACAAAGTGGTAAGCATTGCTGCCTCTCAGTGCTAGGGCAATGGGTTCAGTTTCAGACATGGGGAGCAATCGGTGTGGAATTTGTATGTTCACCTCATGTTTGTGTGGATATCCTCTGGAGGTTCCAGTTTCCTCCCATGGTCTAAAGGCAAATTCGTAGATTGATTGGCTTAGGGGAAAATTGGACCTGGTCTGAGTGTATGCCTGTCTGTGTTTGGGTCTGTATGTGTGCCCTGTGATGGACTAATGTCCCATCCAGGATGTATCCTGCCTTTGTATTGGGCCCTTTGCTTGCAGGAATAGACTCCAGCTCCCCCTTGACACTTTATTGATCAATTTATTAGATGGATCAATATTCCCTCTAAGCTGTGCGCGTGTGTGTGCACACAGGTTATGAAATCAGTGCACACAGGAAATTGAACTGCGTACAAAAAAATTAAATTCCCCCAAAAATATGATAATAAATAAAACAAACACGGTCATCAATTGAAAAAGGCTCAGTTGACCATAAGACTGGCTGCGAGAGGCCCTACTTGGCTGTGTGCATTATTATTACTACTCAATAATCAATATCTATGCTCTCATAGTCTTGAACCTCACTGCTAATGCTCGCTCGACACTCAGTCTCTATGACTGGGCTCGTTGAATAGCTGTCTCGGTCTTTTGGATCTCTATGTTTCTATGAGAATGACTATATTAACTAAAAAATAATTTCAGGTTTACAATTTTACATACATTCAATTTAGTTTGCACAAGTTTTTGTCACTGGGGAAAAAATTTGCACAACTCGAAATTTTTGTGCACACAGGCCATTAAAAATTAGAGGGAACACTGGATGGATTTATACAGTATATATATATATTATTTGTACTGTTATGTTTAGAAAGACATCCTTTAATTTATCCTATCACAGTGACAGATAGATTTAAAGTAAAACATGTAATCATGTAATGTCAAACTAAAGTATTTAACACAGATTTCTAAGAAACATGCAATAATTCTCTAGCTACATTAAGCCAAATAAATCAATTTCTGTTCCAATGAATTTAAGGTATCATTTTATTTCAATTCACCCTGAACATAAATTATGTAGATAACTAATGAAACATACAGCAAATTGTAATGGTAATGATCGTATATGTAACTATTATACTTCTGAACTCAATGACAGTTTCACAATATAAATCTTCTGCGTTTTTAGTAAATGTTAGTAAATGCCCAATGGTACATACTGTACAGTACTGAAATATATTTAAATATTAAACCAACTTGTTACTTTCAAATTATCAATATTTTTATCTAAGAAGACAGCATGCACAGGAGTGCTACTCAATGTAATTCCGTTTGATAAAAAAAATAGTTTGGAGACTGATAATTAGGCATAGAAAATAAACTTTTTTTATTAGAAAAAAGTTTTGTTTGAAATTCTAACATAATGATCAAACTATTCATTCTGACAGTAATACACTGTCTAGACTACAACAATCGCATTAATTCCCAGTAGAATTAATATACAGTAGTATATCAGATGTATCCCAAAAATAACATGTACATGATTTTAAAATATGTAAATTATTAAAGATTCACCATTTTTATTTATTTTTGAAAGAACAGATCATTCTGGCTTTCTGGGTCACATTACCACTTAAAAGAGAGTACAAGACCTGACTGATAACTTATATAAATTATTACTTTAAATATTTGTGTTCCTAGTTATTTATGCATCCAATTAATGTGTTTTATGAATAATATGGTTACAATACCACAGACATTAAATATTCAAACAGCAAACAGTCAGTTAGAAAGCAGATCATGATCTATAGTCCTCTAGATACTAATTGTTGAAATCTGAGTTATGTTGGATTCACTGAGCATACAACTGGACAGGTCGTGAGTGTTATCATATATACTGTACATACTATACACACATCATACAGTTAATAATTACTGCTATAAGCACTTAAATACCTTCTGTATTTAAAGTGAAGTCCTTTTTAAGGAATTGTTGCATCTTTGTAGTTGTACCTTTTCAGCTGATATGAAAGCATTTTAGCCTTCTGAGTATAGATCCCCAGTGTTCTGATGTGGATTAGAGCAACTGTCATTTTAGCATCTGCCTTATGTTAGGATTACATCTGTGGATAGGGGCAATGGGATTCTGTTTAGATCTTAGAAGTGGGATCAGCTTTTGGGGTGGAGCAAAGGTATAGGTAAGGGCTTGGTTTAGGTTAGGGTTAAAAATAATCCTTTATTTAATCTGCTAAATCAACATATCAGCAAATAACAATGGAGATTTTTGTTTAATTTTTGCATAGAATGTAAAGCAGTGAAACAAGAACAATCAAGAAAATGTAAATGACTTAAAATGTAACACAGAATAACAGGAGCTGGGACAGCACAATGATGCAGTGGTTAGCATTGCTGCCTTGCAGCACTGCAGCCCTGGGCTGACAGGAATACTGTCTGCATGGATTTTGTAGGTTCTTTCCATGTACCTGTGGGTTTTCTCCGAGTGTTTCCTCCTGTTTTCTCCCACAGTCCAAAGGCATACTGGTAGGTTAATCGGCTTGTGGAAAAATAGGCCCTGGTGTGAATGTGTGCATGTCTGTGTATGTGTCTGTGTGTGCCCTGCAATGGACTGGTGTCCTGTCCAAGGAGTATCCTGCCTTGTGCCCATTGCTTCCTGGAATAGGCTCCAGCTCTCCTGTGACCCTGTATAGCATAAAGTGGTTTGAAAATGAATGGATTCTGTATATTGCATATTGATTTCAATTCAATTAATACAATTGATCAAATTAATAAAATACTTTAATTGATAAAAATAATTAAAGTAATTTAATTCAGATTAATTACTAATCCTACATAACATTTCAGATTGAATGAGTTGCAGTATTAAAACTCTTAGATAAATCTATAAAAAATAACAGCACAACTTAGAATTTTGTCAAGAATCTGTATGTAATTGAGATTGCAGTTGTATCACATCAACGACCAAAATGAAAACCATAATGCATATCAGATAAAAGGTAACTACTATCTACTATCTTAACTGCATGTTAACATTTTTTCTATGAAGGAGAAATGAATACAGGTTTTTAGTGGTTAGGCTCTAACTTATCACATCCTTTTGAGACTTTCAGTCTGCTGAGATTTCAGCTGCTTTAAAAAAGATTAAATAACTGGGTCATCAGAGAAAATATTAGATGAGCAGGAAGTTTTATAAAAAAATATTCAATACCATTGTGACCAGAGGACCAGCTGGTTGAGGTTAGAGATATGAGAGCTCAGATGAGGCAGCTAAAATCATTGATGTTCAACACACTACATGGTGAATTACAATAAACCAAAAATACTTCTGCTAGGGCAGAGGTATTAAAGTTTCTGACTCCAACCAACAACAAATACACAGCAATGCCACCCCCTTCAATGCATGTACAACTGGGATGATCAGCTATATCATTAATAACAAAAAAAGCTGTGTAACAACTAAAATTAACTAAATAATTAGCAATAACAATCTCTTATTTTTAAACTAAAAAAATATTTTAAAATGCGTTATTGCCTACAAGTAAGTGTAGACTTATTCCAAACTTTCTCATAGAGTGTTTTGAATAGGTTGATTAAGTGTAACAGAACAGTTCTTTCCAGACCCTATGCGGACGACACAATCTGGGGTTGAATGAGAAAGACAGGGGAAAAAGCCATGCAGGAAACGGGGATCAAAACAGGGGGCATGTCCTTGGTGCGCTGGTGTTCGGGGAAGGTGTGGCCGAGGCAAACAATCCGGGAGAAAATCCGGGAGGAAGGGGGAATTTAAACAAAAGCAAAAGTCCAAAACCGGTCGGTCCATCCAAAACAAACTAGATAAAAACTGGAACCAGGTCGGAACCGACAGGGGGGGAACGGGAACAGAGAATAAAACCTTAACGGGACCAGGCTCTTCCAGGTCCCGGACTTGCATGATACAGAGATCAGATGTAGAGCCCGTATTAACGTCAGCACCTGGCTTTTAAGGAGGACTGGGAACATGCTGAAACAGGGGACAGGTGCACAAAATCATGTCCGAAGTGAAAGGGCCGGAGCGCCCTTAAGGGAGAGGGACTACAGTCGTGACATTAAGAATGGAGAAACTACTAAATTTTGTGTTTTCAAAATGTTTTGAATGAATTTAATATTTCATTACTATTCATCTGTTCTGAATTGGTGTTAATCATGTTTTTTTAAAGTCACAATATTCTGGCAAGCAAAAGCCATCATAAATAAGAAGATGAGTACCTGATGAGTTTTTCATTACAGTATGTGTGATTCATTAAAAATATACATACCTATACTGTGAATTTTTTTTTTGCTTACATGTGTAATATTAATGGGTGTTAGTAGTGTTATTAAGGAAAAAATAAATTCTGTGTTACTTTTCTTAGTACCAAATAATTTCTCTGTATCATTGTGTATTTTTGAATCTGTGCTGCAAGGGCATTCATGACAAGGAACATGAGTAAGAAAAATAACTCAGGAAAACATCTAGAAACATTAGTCATCTACAGTTCATCTTGGTCATTCCATTAAAGAACAATAGCATTTACAAAAAAACAATGTAGATGACTTATGAAAAGAAGTTCAAGGAGTCCCATGAAGGATATTGAAAAACGTCAAATTATTTAAGGTCTAGATAGACAGAATTCAGAGCCACTATTATTTATTATTATTATCCTGTTATTAAGATGTTTTGCTGTCTTATTTATTTGACAATTCTGATATCCTATTTTGTGGAATCCACAAGAACATCTCTTCTTTGTTAGTGATTCATTTCTAGAATAGGCAAACTGGTTTCCATTAATTTGTGACCATGCATTCAGAGAGGTTTAGTCCTTGGCTACAATTATTTTGTTTAATAGAACAGTTTCCTTCTTGGCCTTTAAGATATTTAATGTTTAGATTATACTGCAGATGCATAATTCTTTGTGAGTTTTTTTGTCCGTAGGAAGTAGTATTTGGCAACTCACAGAAATCTAAATTATGTATATACAGTAGCTGTAAATATTATAACTGCTTTGAAATTATATATATATTATATGTAGTACATATTTGTGGGCAGCATGGTAGCACAGTGGTTAGTATTTCTGCCATGCACTGTTGTAAAGCGCGAAGTAAAAAATTAAAAAGTAAAAAAATGTTTTGAATCCCCGGCGGAACCGGGCATCCATATGAATCAAGTAACAGGTTTATTCCATGCTGAAAAAAAGAAGAAAGAAAACACATTCCATAAGAATTGATTGAGCTCCTCTCTGTACCACGCAATGATCCCCCCGGAGTCTCTGCCCCGGGTTATTTGGGTTTTTAGACAGAGGGTAAAAAACTCTCTCTCTGGCTTGACCTCCCCCTCCATGGGTATTGTCTGTTTTTTTTGTTAACAAGGCTCGCCAGCTAATGTGAATCGAAACCTGTCTTTCTAGCTTTTAAAGTTGTGCGATGTGTAAACCACAATTTAAATAGAGAAAAGAGACCTGACTGACAAGCCGATACATACTTTTAGAGTTTGATTAATAGGGAATATAATACAAAAATATAGTACTAAAAAAGGTACTACCACTTTTAAAGGTGATATGTAAAATAAAGTTTTTTATTATTGTTATAGAGAAACATGATCAGATTTTCCCTGGTTCAGAAAAAAAGATCTAAAGTGCTACACATAACTTTCTTAATTCGATGGATTTAAAGCAGTGAACTACTGTAGGTGTAACATAACATTCAGAAATACAATCACGTATTTGACAAATAAAAACGATTACAATCTAATCCTTCCACGTTTGATCCCAAAATCCCAAGAAATATAAATCTAAACGGGTAGAAAGCTATGCTGAAAGTTTATTAAGATACTTAGAAGACAAAGATACTGTATCAATTTATGTTGCATTAGCCTGATTATGATTAAAAACACATATAATTAAACACGCGTTTGCGATTTAAATCAAAACACGATTTAAATCAATATAAATGTTTATATTGTATCGCATACTGTCCAGCCTCCATTTCTCTATAAAACTTTACTCTATTACACACACACACAATAGAAGCAGGAAGCAGAAGCAGGGACCGTTGTCAGAAGGGAAGAAGGTGACTATTCATTGTTATCAAAAATGACTTAGAATCGATCATGTTGTGATATTTTGAAATATAAAAGTCAATTGATTGTCCATAATATCGCTATTCTATTTTTTCGAAGAAATGTTTGTTAAAAGAAAAGTCCAGCACCAGCTGGATTTGAACACACAACCCGTGAGTTGGTAAGCAGGCACGTAGACCAGTAGGCTACAGGGGAAATCGCATGAAGAGAGAGGCGAAACAGCCCTACACAGCCCTGTCGCAGTACACGAATATAATCTTAACGTTATTAAATTCTTTAGATACGCGATTCCATATTATATTAGCAGAAAAGCTTAAAACTACCACTTTTTCACACGCTATTTCACATGTTAGTTAAAGACTTCGATGCTTGAAATGTTTAGGGAGAAATGGAATACTGGTGTGTATTTTTCCTTTAAAGTACCGATTCCTGGAATCTGACTGGCTGACACCCTTCTGAAGTGGTTCCATAAAATCTGGTATACGGAAAAGAAAGCATTGATAAAAAAAGCCTGGATTCTCATGTATCTCATACAAGTATCTTTTAATACAGTCTTTGCTGTGCTCTTGAGGATCCTTGTGATATTTTGAGCTCTAGTTGAATGATAAGTGTGGCATTTTAAATCATTTTCGTAGTTAGAAATTATGAAACGCCCTGTTAAAAGCAAGGGAGTTTTTATGCCCGTTGAAGTAAAACAAAATGCCTGACAAAGTATGGCTTGGACAGATTCCAAGTGCTTGTACAAATGTGCTAAAGAAATTATACTTTGAGTATACAGCTTGTCCAAAGTCATTCATTATTAATACTATTAGTAATATCTTCGGTAAAGGCTTTGATGCATAAATATTTCTGATAAAGGTAGGTTGTGTACTTTTGTCCAGCTGAGCAATCTTGCTTTCATAAAATATATACGCGATTCAATATTATATTCCCTTTTAATCAAATTCTAAAAGTATGCTTGTTGACTCCGGTATCTCTTTAGTTAAAGACTTCGATGCTTAAAATGTTTAGGGAGAAATGGAATACTGGTGTGTATTTTTTCTTTAAAGTACCAAGACCAGCCATATACTGTATGTTTATGTTCCAAAATTAATATCGTTTATGGCCTTCACACGCGTTACAGTATGCTCCTATTCTTTTTATGCTCAGCTACTAAGATTTCCCTTCAGTGGTAAAATTCAATATCTACAACGGGCACAGCAAAGACGTTTACTGTAAGTCTTTCTACGACAGACCAACGGACCACGAGTGCCCCTGTCGGTCAACCAATCACGTACTGCGGTGCCGCGCGTCATCTTGCGTCACACTGCGCGACGCCACCTGCGGTACGTGTCTGTAACGCGCACTTTGAATGGCTGCATCTGTACACACCTTAAGCACAAGATTAATTTCTACATTCATGCAAATACACATTTTTGAAAACGTGTGTGACTCCATAAGAGGCAGTAATGTATTATGAGACTTCTCATTTAACCACAAGCCTACCCTGCAGAATATGGATCATTTATGACAATAAGGCAAATGTATGCAAAACAGAGTTGCAGAAAATGTGATAAGATGCACACATTCCAGAAAAAAGATAGCAGAGTGTGACAAGCACTGCTTTAAATATATATTGCAAAAATAATACAAGAGCTCTCAGGAGTGAGCATGTTTTTATGTTTGATTCTTAACCTTCAAAAAACTTTAAAAATACTCGACTAGTATTCCTACTATTTGGTTAGAATTTCATTACTGTTTTTCATATATTGTACATAAATTGAACTGAAAACCTATTGTACAACTTTCTTCTCAGTCATTATACTATACACATTATAAAATAAAAATAGAAAATGTATGTAAACTAATTTAAAATAGTAATTATGTTATTTATTCAACATATGATATATTTAGAAAAGGAAAGCATAATCATGTTTATAAAAGGATATGAATTAATTTCAGTACTTTATATGGTAATGTAATTACCTTTAATTGCCTATATACACATGATCAAGGAATCATATTTATGTATTGTTTAGAATTAATATTACCAAACATTATGTTAAATTATGAAGCAATAGTGGATTATAAGTTTTTGTCTAAACATATGCTCACACAATAATTACAGACTCTATGATATCTATGAATGATGCCATAGAAAAATAATTTGAAGAGATCAGAAACTTAAAAATGTATAAGCAAAATTAAAACTAATGTGAATGAACAATCTAACCTTTTATAACTGTGACTACCTTTAGGTGTTATCTCCTACTGATCCACCTGCCTTTAAAGCCATAATAAATATTTTAAAAGTACTCCTAGTGCTAACTTACATAATATAAAGTGCTCATGATAAAACATACTCAGATACTCCAGCAACATTTGATAGTCAAACTAATTACCTCATCAACTAATAGTCTTATAAAAAATGCATTATAATTTGGAAAACCTTAACATCTAAAATAAGATATAAAGATTTCTTGTATGGGTAAATTAGAAATATGCATAGCAACAAACACACTAGTGTAGTGTTTTTGTAATTTTATACATGAGTACAAAGAACATTTAAGGCAGGTAGATACTTAGTGTCAGAAATGACTGACAAAACAAAAAGCCCTCTTCATGCACTTTGAAATAACTAGTTTCACTTTTGATACATTTTGATACTTTCACTTTTATTTTTATTACAAAACTGGTAGTTTGTCTAATGGTAACAGCAATTTGAATATGCTTGTCTATTGTAAGCTACATTTTCATATTTCAAATTTTGTTTCGAGGTTATTTTGCATTTAATGAATAAACAGTATTCTTTGCATCACGTACAGTAAGTTGTTTGCAAAGTCAATGGAGACCAGCTTAAGACTTTAAAATTAAGACAGGTGGTAGAAGCTAAACCAATTGGCAGAAATGTTAAACATTGTAAAAACAAGAACCTCTATTGTACTGTATTTGCATTTAATATGTAATTTGCTAATGGAGGATATCTTTACCAGAGACAATGAAAATCCTTTTCTACAACATACTAATATAATATACTCTCATTTTTTCTGATTTGTATTAATCAATAAAGAAAAACAAGTAGTTTCTGTATCCTAAAGCCCTGCTGTTTTGTTGTTACTAGCATAGTTAATAACACTAAAGATGACAAGGTTCTTTTTTTATTACTGACTGCAACATGTGGTGTTGTGGATTCTTGGAATATTTTTTTTCTCTTTGCCAGTCACCTTTCTTATGTTCACCTATCTGAAAGTTGCCCTGAACAGTCAGATGTTTCAAGGATATTCTAACATACAATTTGAAGACTCATTTGATGATGGATGTCAGAAGCCTCTGCTGGGACTGGGCCTATTTCTGTGGCTGAGGTCACTGCGGTGATTAAACTGTTCTGTGGTAATAGGTTTGCAGGGGTGGATCCAACTAGAAATACTGAAGGCTCTGGACATTGTTGGGGTGCTATGGTTAACCCACCTCTGAGTCCCTGGATTTGCAGACTGGGTTGGTAGTTCCCTTTTTTCAAAGGAGGACCAGAGGGTGTGTTCTAACTACAGAGAGATTACACTCCTCAGCCACCCCAGGAAAGCCTCTGCCAGGGTGCTGGAAAAAAGACTCCACCTGATACAAAAGGAACAATGCAGAATCTTTCCTGCCTGTGGAACAGTAGACCAACTCTTTGTCCTCTCATGGATATTTGAGGGTGCACGGGAGTTTGCCATTCCTGTCTACACATGTTTTTTTTTTACTTGGAGAAGGCTTTTGACTGTGGGAGGGAGGGAGGTGCTGCGGGATTATGGGGTGCCCGAGTCACTGCTGTGTGCCATCCAGTCCATGTATTTTCAATGTAAAAGTTTCCTCCACATTCTCAGTGTTAAGTCAAGACCTTCAAGTTGTAATATGTAATGGAATAAATAGTGGCACATTATTGTAAGTTTACACCCTAATCAGAAGTTGCAGATGCCCATGTGTGTCAAGAGTTACAACAACATATTTTTAATCATTTAACAAAGTATTGCAAGTGGCCTCCAATATCCTGTAAATCCAACTATAGATTTGTTTCCACACCAGTTAAATTATTTTTCTTAAACAAACTAGCATATTAATAACACAGGACTGACTGCAATAAAGCAATTATACAAAAGACTGCAATCAAAACTACAGCCCTACCATTTTGTAAAAAAAATAATTTTGATCAGCAAGCACACAACAGCAAACTATCATAAGGAACTAGACAACCAATCTTTTAAAATGGTGTATTTCAAGTCCCAACTGAGCACCACATTCGTCTTATCTAAGACATTTTCCTGATGACATAGAATAAAAATTGTGCTGTATTCAAAGCCCACATATTGCTAATTTGCCATTTTTAGAGAAGAAAATCACAAACACAAAAAGTTAACAAAATATAAGGAACTGTAAAAACTGTGAAGATGTGAAGAAAAAAGTATTCCATCCAATGTATTCAATTCAAACAAAAAATAACATATTTGGAAATCAAAAACAGAAAGACAAGAGAAGCCTCATACTAATTTCAGACAATGTGGGTGTAGCTTTTTGCTTCTCTGATAGGTAAAACTAGCTGTCAATCAGTGAAATCTGACCATTGAGAAATTGAGGCAAGGGTTTCTATGTGTTTAGAATGAATGGCATGGCTTAATTGCTCTCCTGATTGTCTTCCTGTCAATCAAGTGAAGATCAAACAGACTCTTATGACTTTCTTATCTTTTTTTACTCCTGGAGCCTAGAAAGCCTGTAAAAAAGATCTTATTTTAACACTATAAATAGTCTCTCTAGATTTGCCTGTAGCTTAATAAGGGCTAGGGGTTTAACAGTTCAAAGAGTTAGATATTATTTCATGTATCAGTACTAGAAGTAACAGGATACATTTGTTCCAGGCTTATTAATGCCCTTGACACAGTGTAACAAAGATGGTGGTGGGGAAGTAATGCAAGTGTACATTCAGTATGTGTTGTTAGTCTCCAAATAATGGATATTTCTCTAGGTAGGTTGTTAAAATTATTCTTATTCTGTTAAAATTATTAGACAATTGCCACATCACCGTGCAACTCATAACTGGCAACCCACTGAAGCTAAGCAGGTAGGAGTCTAGTCAGAATCTGGATAGGAGACCTCCTGGGAAAAACTAAGGTTGCTGCTGGAAGAGGTGTTAGTGGGTCCAGCAGGGGGCACTCACCCTGTGGTATGTGTGGGTCCTAATGCCCCAGTATAGTGACAGGGATACTATACTGTAAAAAGAGGCGCTGTCCTTCGGATAAAACTGAAGTTCTAACTATTTGTGGTCACTAAAAATCCCAGGGCGATTCTTGAAAAGAGAAGGGGTGTAAGCCCGGGGTCCTAGCCAAATTTCCCATTGGCCCTTACCAATCATGTCCTCCTAATAATCCCCATCTATGAACTGGCTTCTTCACTCTGTTCTCCTCCCCACTGATAGCTGATGTGTGGTGAGCATACTGGTGCACTATGGCTGCTGTTGCATCATCCAGGTGGATGCTGCACATTGGTGGTGGTGGAGAGGAGTCCCCACCTGTAAAGCGCTTTGAGTTGAGTGTCCAGAAAAGCGCTATATAAGTGTAAGGAATTATTTTTATTATTATTATCATTGTTGTTATTGTTATTCACATCCCAGTAATCAGTATTTTTTCTATCCTGCTTTTTTAATAAGGTACAGAAAATATTTCTTGTGACCTACTTTATTAGTAGATTTAGCCACTACTCAGTAGTAGCAATGAATTTTTTTCCTTCAAGTTCCATGAACCTGCAGAACTTGGCAACAATTACAGCTGTGAGTCTCTTTGGGTAAGTCTATATCAGCATTGCACATCTTGACACTGGAATTTTTGCCCATTCTTCTTGAAAAAATTGCTCATGCTCCATCAAGTTGAACAGCAAAACAGCAATTTTAAAGTAATTCCACAGATACTCAATTGGATTGAGGTCTGGGCTTTGACTGGGCCACTCCAGAACATTAACCTTTTTGGTTTTAACCCACTCCAGTGTGACTTTTGCTGTATGTTTCTTGTCATTGTCCTGTTGAAAGATGAATTGTCTTCCAAGTCCCATTGCTCATGTGGATTGCAACACATTTTCCTCCAGGATTTTTCTATACTTAGCTCCATCCATTTTTCCTTCCATCTTTATTAGTTTTCCAGTTCCTGCCACAGAGGAGCATCCCCAAAGCATGATGCTGCCACCACCATACTTCACTGTAGGGATGGCGTTCTCAGTGTGATGTGCTGTGTTAGGTTTGCGCCAAACAAAGTTCAATTTTGGTCTCATCAGACCATAGTATCTTCCTCCAAAGTATTGAGTCTCTCACATGTCTTTGGGCAAACTCCAGCCGAGATGTGATATGAGTTTTCAACAAAGGCTTTCTTCTTGTCACACTTCCGTACAAGCCAGATTTATGAAGTGTGCATGCTATTGTTGTCTCATGCACAGTTTCTCCCATTTCTGTCATGAAACTCCTTTGAAGTTGCCATAGGCCTTTTGGTGGCCTCCCTTGCTACGGCTCTACTTGCCCAGCCAGTTCTGGGCAGATTCACAGTTGTTCCAGTTGTAGCCTTTCTAATGATGGACTTCACTGTGCTTTGAGGTATATTCAATGCCTTGGAAATTTTCTGATATCCTTGCCCTGACTGGTATTTTTCAAGAACCTTGTCTCAGATGTGCTTGGTCTTCATGATATAGTGTTTCTTTGGAAATGCACTAAGTGGGGAAGCTCCTAGACACAGGTGTATTTATTCTGAAATCATCTGAAACACCTCAACAGCACACAGGCGGACTCCAATCAAGTAATTATGTGATTTGGAGAAGAGAGTTGGTTACTTCAGAGGTAATTTAGGTGTGTCAGTGCAAGGGGGTGAATACTTATGCATTCAATTATTTTCTGTTTTTTATTTTTAATTAATTTAGTAAAATGTCTGGATTTTTTTTTTCACTTTGACATTATAGAGTGCTTTGTGTTAATGAGTGGCAAAAATTCTCAGTTAAATACGTTATGATTCTATGCTGTAACACAATACAATGTGAAAAAGACCAAGGGGGGTGAATACTTTTGCAAGGCACTGTAATTGAGACAGTGGCTGTTGAGAACAAGGATTTTCCATCAGATGCACACAGCAATAGGAAAATAACTGTAGGACTGGAGTAATGTAAGGACAACGCAAGATGCAGAATTTTGGAGTGGGTGAATAGTGTTCCTTTCAACTCAATGACTCAAATTTATATTTTATTTTTAAGATAAGAGTGAAAAAATATTTTAAAATAAATTAAAAAGTATAGAATTTAAATTTTTTATGAAAATTATTCAACATATTTCACTTCTGAAAACCTCTGGTTCAAAAAAATGTTTTGATTCAAGTTCCTTAATCATGAACCTATCATTTATGATTAATCCAGACACACACACTCACACCAGGGCCAATTGTCTGAGAAACACTGTAGGAATTGAACCCTTTCAATTGAACTACTTCCAACAGCGGAAATCAGCACAAAAAAGTTGAAATTTGGAAGGTTTTTTTAAAGAAAATAAAACTAAATTACAACAATGTATAAAGTTCTTACATAAATACAAGTCTACCACAAAATTCCAACAAAATTTAAAACATCTTAAAATGAGTGATTGTCCTTTAATACTGTGCTTGGTAAGTGGTTGTTATGGCTGGATTAATGGACAGTAAAAGAGTGCCTCCAAGCCTCCAGGGTGTTATCACTCACTTTAGTCCATTCTATGTCTCCAAAAACCTGTCCTGGCTCTGAAACTTTTTTGTCCATTGATTACTTCTGTCTGCTGTCCTACTCTCAAGATATAATTCATTTTCCCATTGTACATTAGCAGGTGAAAACTTCAATGCCATAAGTCAGAATTACAAAAGGCCAAGTGCTCCTAAAGGTCTACACCATTGCACTGCATATCTCAAATTTACATTTTGAAAATGTTTTACATTACTTTCTGAAAACCTTTCTGAAAAGTGACAAATTAAATGACCCTTGTCATCAAGCTTTCTTCTTTCATGACAGATGATAATCTTATTTATCTGTTGTCTTCCTTCCCCTAAAGAATCTGTGTATAGTTCCAAAAAAATACATGTGACATGTGGTGTGAGAACCTGTAGTACCTGTAATGCAACACAAAAAGAAAAGATCTCCTATGAAGTGAATTGTTTCCAAAACTTAACCACAAAGACTTGTGGAACCTTAGATCTTTTTTACATGTAAGATGTTTTTCACTTTCTATAATGCTATCCTTAGCTGAAACCTCTTTGAAAGTGACTATCAGCCTTATACAATCATCAGCTTGAAATAACTTTAAATTTAAACTACATGTAAAGCAGCATTTTCTTCAGCAACTGCCAATGTCTTATTTGCTTGAAATACAGGACACAATGAATAAATGTATGAATATAATGTCTATTACTGTCAGTCAATCCTATATATATATATTATGGTTAGATATACTACTCTAATAATCTAATAGTCTAATAATCCATTTAAAATGCATGCTTTGTAAAGTAATAGCCCTATAATTTTGTTAAAAGATCAAATTTATTTCTTGGAAATACAGAGATTTTACTTTATTGTTAAAAAAACAGACATGTTCAAGTCAAAGCTTTTCTTTTCTCCTTAAACTTCTTCCTGTACTTGCTTTGTATTACACCTCTTCTTAACTGCTAAGAATTTACAGTTGATCTTGAATTAACCACAAAAAGACTTTAAGGCCTTAGTTTTCATGTATCTGCACACTTTTTTATTTTTTTTATTTCTATTTTTTCCTGATCTGTATTTTGTACAAGTTTCTAGACTTTATAGCCTTAAAATGTGTAGAGAAGTGATGTAAATACCTTGTGTTGCCGTGATCATGTTTTGAAGTTCTCATCAATATGAATTCAATATTGCTGAATGAAACATTTGGCTTTTTTTTACTTAAACTAAGCTATTTTAATTATAGTCACAGTTGTTGTAACACTAACAGTGTTAAACGTTAATTAAACTGTTGATTTTAATAACATACATATATTTCAACACCTAACTAAGGTAAAGATGTCTAAGACTTTGCACAGCAGGGCTTCTCAAATACTGACCTCACAATTAGAGAGCCCATTGAATTGTTGAAAATGACAAAAATATGCAATGTAAGAATGATGGTTTCTGGTTACAAACTGCTTGGTATATTAATTTGTTAGAAATCCCTATTTTGTTATAAAACTATGCTTTGAAAAAAGAAATCCACATTTCAACATCAATGAATGTTTCTCAGGATATCACAATGAACAGTGAGGAAAAAATAATTAGGTACTTGCTGTGGTAGTGAAATACTGGAATTCAATCAGAAGAGATCAAAAACATCCATTCATTATATTAATTGGGAAAGATGAGATAGAGTAGTGTTGTATGACTTTGTTAATAGTGATAATTACTGAGAATGGGAATGAGATACAGCCATTCTTTTGCTGTGAGAACAGCAAAAGCTTTAATCGTTTTAAAGATCTCCAGCTTTTGACATATAGAATTTAACATTCTATGAGAGAGTCTGAGATCACTGCTGTACAGATCTCTTCAAGAAGCAGAAAGCAAAGGCATCTGCAGTTTTTATGCTTATGTAGTCCCATACAAAACCCCTACTGTTGTTGCCAGATAGAGTGGCACACAGCTCGCTTTACTAGTTGAAGCCTTTTGGCGAAGTTTTCCAGACTGTGTCTGAGATCCAGACAATACTTTGCACATGATCAAAGCACAGAAAAGATGTGACACTCTCATTCAAGTTCATGTTCTGTCTATAGATCATTATGCAAAAAAGAATAGTATATGTAGTCTGACAAACAGATATAACATACATGTAGTAGGATACTTGTTTCAGTCTAGAATTAGATATCTGATGGCTGATAAAAAGTGATGTCTCGTTTACCCTTTATGACCCTCAGACATCCAGTGTCCATTTCCTCCATGCTTAGCCTGAAGGAGCTTCTTTATTTTAACACTACCTCCCTTGTGATGTATTGTATGCTCACTTTCACCATATTGTTTCCAAAAGCTTACTTTCTTACACAACAGAACAAAAGGGATCAAATGTTTAACAGGTGCCACATTCAGATACACATAATCACAAAACATTTAGTGAACATTTATAATGAATTTGTTTAAAGGGTGAAAAATAAGTAGCATATGCTGTCTCTAAAGACAGTATTTGTTGTGCTATAATTGAAACAGGGGTAGTAGCGATTCTGAAGTTTTACAAAGGCTGTTTTTCATGGAGTGCTTTTCATCGGTTTTGTGGAATTATTGTATATTTTATAAAGGTTTCACAAAATACCACAAAGAGCAAGCAGGTCATTAATTTGTTTAATAGCATGTCAAGAGCAATAACATGACTGCAATCACAAATGTGATTCCTTTTTTTAACTCTGTAATATTACAATTTTGATATTCTAATATTATATTAAATTATAATAATATTCTAATAGTGATATTCATATTTTAAAAAACAGAAATGTTTTAACTGCACTTCTTATAATCTAGATTTTCAAACCAATCTCATGTTTAATCAGTAATGAACAATAAAATCATACAAAGGGTTTTCATTGCCACCTGGAATACAAAAGACAAAATCTGGACAGTCCGGTTTAAACCTTGGTGGCAATTCTCGTACAGTATCATACGGAAGTCAGGCTTATGAAGTGTAAATACTGTAGGACAAAGGTATATTATCATTCTGTTGACATTTTGTTGTTGCTTAATTTCCTCACCTTTGTGTAGAAAAGTAAAAAGTATAAAGTATACTGAGAAGTATAAAAAGAAAAAACATGTACATCTCTGTGTAACACTGTTGAAAAACACTATCGTGCTTATTGAAAAAAATAAAATATGCAATGTTAAAATGTTATTAAAAGTTTGATTTAGCGCAATCATAAACATTCTGACTTTTACAAATTTTAAATGCAGGAAGTTGGGATGAAATTCTGAATGTGCCTAATCTTAAAGTATCATATAAGCATCTAAAACAGCTCCTGAAAGTTCAACATCACTTCTTATCATAGTGTTGTAACAGAAAGAATAAGGTTCTGTATCCCGAGATGAAGTTAAACAGATGAGTTTATTGCATGCAAGGAACAATAAAGCCGAAGTCTTGTTTCCCGCAAGAAACAACAAAACCGAAGTATTGTTCGATGTGCCGGTACAAACTTTTAGGTTATATAGTCCTTCCTTGCTGCTTCGGACGTCATTCGGTGTTATGGTAAGGGGGGGGTCATGGTATATGGCCAGTTAAGAGACCCTGGCCAAATGGTCAGTTTAAGATCATGCCCCCAGGGGGTTCCTAGCTCGCATCTGGAATCCTTATCAGTTAACCCCCTTTCCTGCCATAAACCCCTGTTGCTTAGAAGTCTAATTTTCAAGCAGAACTGACTTAAGTTAACCCTTTTTGCATCTTGTCTCTTACTTCATTCCCCCCTTATAAAATATGGCATACGTCAGGACTGCCTATTTTTACAATACAATGTCAGGGCAGATCTTTCCTTTTTAGATGTACAGGCATGCATTACCATGACATTGTGCGTTCCACGGTTACAACAAGATGTTATTGATGTTTTTGTACAAGTGATAGTTACAATTATATATATAAAACAATCCTAATCCTACAAATACATAAAGTCCTACCCCAGGACCCAAACGCAGACCTCAGCCATGTGGAGATCTATCGTCATGATCTTGGAATAGCAATATTGACCCAACTCCGATTATCATTTTTTGGCTGATAGATATGCCAACACCCGGAATGTATTGATACCATATCCCCAGTAAAGCTCCTCAGGCCTAACAAGCACACTGTTGGTCTTAGGAAGCATCAGACACAGAAACGGTAACAACATCCTTCTTTCTGTTCACTCAGTATCTGGTGCCGTGGGTCGGTGAAAGTTCGATGCGCGGATCCAGCAATCTCATCCTGTCACTCAGATGGCACAGTCAGTAGTTAGTGGCACTTGATATGGTCCCTCCCAGCAGGATTGCAACGTCTGGCAGGGTATCTCTTCTTCACCTACACCCACTCGCCAGGTATCCGGTCGTTTCTCCCCTCTACTGGAGGTCCCCAATCGTCCAGCACCTGTTCACGAGTCCTGTGCACCGCTACAGTTAACAAACCTACAATACTGTAATAGAGAGTTAGTAAATTCAACAGTCCGTTAGCCAAACTTGGCCTCCAGGGAGTTTCTTTGGCTGCCCGTGATGATCTCAAATGGGCTCAGTCTCACAGTTCCGTTTGCTCCAGCCCGCAAACTGCACAGGACCGCAGGTAGAGCATCTACCCACGGTGTTCCTTCAGTTGATATTTCCTTAGTTGGTCTTTCAGACTGTGGGTGATGGGGGCAATGTGACTTCCAACTTACCCCTAGTGAGGCGATTGCCTGGCACACCTTCCCAGTGTAGTATGCCCCTAGATCAGTATCCAAGGGGCAGGGCAGTTCGCACCACGGGATCATCTTTGTCATACACTTGGGTATGCGCCAGCCCACACCCCATCATCATACAACCCCACATTCTTTACACATTTTTTCTAACCACTATTAAACATCTATTAAAGGCCTCAGCCTGAATTTTCCCTTTTCCCCAATAGAGGATTCACAGGGGTCTCAGACTCCTGCTCTCCCAGTGCCGCTCGTCTGGCATCTGCATCTGCTCAGTTGTTACCTTGAGTTACTGGAATTCTTTATTTATTGTGTTATTTACACCTTACTCCAGCTGCTTCCGTCGGCAGCTGTAAAACTACAAATCAGTTCAGAGACAAGCCCTGTATTCTTAACTGGAGTCCCTGCCATTGTGAGAGAATCCTATTTCTCCATAGCCATCCAGAATTGTGGCCTACATGCAACAAATACATACATTATATACATATATAGTAACCCTTTAACATCTTTCTTTTTACAATCTCAGGGCTCTAAACTGGCTTGCTGCACTGAGGCAGTAGAGGGGCATTTTCCAGTCGTTTGCATCTTGAATTCTGTTGTAACAGCTCAGCCTGTTCTCTGTTCTCCCTCATGCATCAGAAAGGACCCATCAGTAAACAGTAAATTTTCACTGTCCCCCACCTTTTGGCTACAGCATCTAATGGTATAATAGTGCCTACCTCCATGCTCCTGCGTCAGCACAGCTGCCCAGAACCCTTTTTCCACACTTACATACAAAGGAATAGTTGATCCATCTGAGGAAACCCGAGTCTCAGCACCTGTAAGAGAGCTTGTTTCAAATTATTACAGGCGGCTTTTGCTGCTGGAACCAAGGGAATCTTGTCCTTGTACTGCACTCCCCCCTTAAGCAAATCTGTTAAAAGTTGTGCTCACCCCATAAAAACATTGCACCCAGGCCCTGTTAAAATTACACAATGCTAGACACAAAAGGGCCTTATCATAACTGCTTACTATTAGACACTCTAAACCTGAAGCAGCTCAGACTTGTGGGTTTCCTCGTCAGGGGAAGCACTCAGAATACCATCAACATACTGAATGATCACAGTCAGTTGAAGCCACATGATACCCTGTTCTGGATAGTCATTCTTTGTAATGCATAATATTCCAACCCAATAGATCTGGGATAAAACCACCCACATTCGCATGATAAGTGCACGTGAATGTTAAAATCTGGTACTCAGCAAGTAAAACTTGCTGCCCCAATACTCCTGTGGCCTCCTGCCGTTTCCCCATATACATTTGTAGCGGCAATGCTTGTTAATAAGACAGAATTAAGTGTTGCTGTGCCCAAATGAGGCCCCATCTCTCCCTTCATCTCTGTGGTGCAGCCACAGAGAAGCTATTCATGCAGGCTGATTTAAAGATGTTTCCTTTTGATAAGGGACAGCTCCCAAATGGAGATGCACTTAGCTAAGCCTGGCTATCATGATCAATGGTCATCCATTGGCGGCTATCTGTCTAGGGAGTGCCAGACGGACATCTGGACTGCATTCCTAAGTGTCAGGAGTAAGTGACTCATATCTCACCTTGATCAACCAATCAGGGACTGGTAGGGCCGAGTAACCCACGTGGGTCTCTGATGCCCATGAAACTTTCAGCCAATGAACGAGCTGAAGTTCCTCCAGGTAAAAACAGGCAACACAGAGAGCCTGAGGAGACTATTCTAAAGAATTCTAAAGAGAATTCAAAGGAGAATTCCAGGGGTGCGAGACAATTCCAGGGCAGGACGGCCCAGGAGCAGAAAGGCTCCCAAGGGCAGGACATTCTCGCAGCGCGCCTCCTAACCATCCTGAGATTCAGCCCGGACAACCACGGAATGGCCAGTTTGTCCGAGTGCCAGAACTTTCCTTTGTTCTAAGAGTCGAGAGCGGAGGTTGCCAGAGAGTAACCAAAAGATCCACCCGAGGTTAGCATCAGCAGCAAGCCTCGTGAACAGGTCGGAACTGTGGACAGCTGAATCACTATTCAGAACTAGCACTTCATCAGGAACGAACCGGTCTTCTTCCTGACCTGCTGGGACCCACAGTCATCTTTTCTCCTGTGCACAAACTCTTGCTAGTTTCAGCCAAAACTAACTAGCCGGTCTTCAGAGAGCATCAGCAGCGCACCATCGCAAGCCGCACAGCACAGCCTGGCACAGAGCCAGAGAGCGCGGATTGGACAGCAACAAGCCTGCAACTGCTTCTTTTTGCCCGCAGGAGATCTGAATCCCCAGAGATTGGATGAGTATTCAACTTCAATGCATTACAGCTCGAGAATTCAATTGTTATCCCAACCAGTTGATATCAATTTAATTCCTAAGACTTATGTACTTGTTTTGAGTATCCAATGTAGAAGTTATAACCAAGTTCATTTACGAAACGGTCTAAAGGAATGATATACTGAACATATGTCCTCTTGATATATGTAACTCTTTGTAACCGAATGAATATATATCTTTTGTATTCTGATAACCCTCACGATAAGATCTGTTAGGTTTACAAGCATATTCTATGTATTAATAAATGTATCCTCGTGTATTAGTACCTGTGTGTGTGCGTTGTTTGAGTTATATCGCATGGTTGGATTCTAAGGCCATTAAAAGAATCAATTTTGTGATTTACTGCTACAGTTAATAATTGTCCCAGTAAATGCCCAAACCCCTACAGAACTGGTGCCTCGTGAGAGCACACTACACATTACTCTATAGCACACTGTAAAGTGAGACAAGCTTGACAGTAATGCTCCAGTATCTCATAACAGAGAAACCAACACACCATTAACAGTACATTTTAGGTTTAACTCCTTTTACACACTGGACTGGGACAGACATAGGGAGGTTACAAAGGATTTACAGGATCTAATCGTTAGGAAAACAGATCTTCTCACAAGACTGTTTATTCTCCCCAGTCTCAATTCTAAACCTGCAGTGTTTCAGCATGTCTGGTTTCGAGACATTTGAATATATCCAACTTGTTTCCACTATTACAACTAATTGTATATACATACAAAAACTGTTTATCTAACTCCTTTTACGTCCACCTGTACTGTACTTATACGTCTCAGACACTCTTATATTTTCCAATCTCCTTAAGTTGATTTTCGTCAAGTCTCTTTAGTTACGTCTCTAGCCAGTCCCGCTGGCTAAACACACTCGCACCGTCATTTAGTATACCAAAACTCACAGTTACACACATACATGCCGGCACACAAATTCATAAAACACACATACACATTGAGAATATATTTTTCTCTTCGTACTACAATGTGCTGTATTCTTGTTTTACTTCTACATTAATCCTTTTAATTCCTGAAGCGCACTCCAGGTTCGCTGCATTCCTAATTTCGGATGCGGTACTCTAACCCACCGGTCAATATCTTCCGGTTTTGGATTTGATCGTAGGGGGGAATCAGGGAAGGTAGGTGCGAGTGCGGACCCCCTCGACGGGGTGCGAGACAGTTAGAGTGACGCTGTCATCAACAGCGCCAGCCCCCGCTACATCAAGTCCTTTCCCACTTCGGGTGAGAGTACAGATCTGCGGGCTCCCTCCCTTTAAGAAGGGAGTCCCTGTTCCGTCTCTATCACACTCGTACCAGGTGTCATCCCACTCAGACCCCCCGTCTCCATATGGTCACTGTGGGAATTGATCCCAATTATTTTCATTTCCTGCCTGTCTGTTCCCCTATGGGAGAGCAGGATATAATTTAGTTGACGGTTGTAACACATTAACTAGTGCAGTGCAACCAGGAACTAATTCTTCCTTTAGTTTCTGATTCTCCTGCACTGCCGCTTTTCGCTTTTGTTCATACTCTTTCGTAGCGAGTAAAGTATCTTTTCTTTTGGGTTTTTGTTTTTCCCGTAAACACACTTTTAAGAAGTCACATCCCAATTTATTTTTTTTTTCTCATGTATCTGCCACCACTGGTGCTGGCCGTGCATGAGGGTGGGAGCTATATGCTTGTGCTTTTGCCAATCAATACTCATATGCTTTCTTTCCAGGCGTCTTCGCCCCAAACTCCCTCTGACAAACTCAGCTTTTCCCATATTTTTCTCCTTCTTTTCCGTCAACTTACACTTTTCCGATATATAAATGGACCCTTCCACCCCTTTCTCAAACCATCAGTTAGCACACATGTTCGGTCTCTTTGAGAGTTTACTTTTGTCGTGTGTGAGGTAACAGCTCATACAGTAGGGGGATGCTTTCACTTGAAAAACCTGTGCATTCCTGCACTCATTCAGCTAAGGGCGTCTGTTACCTCCAGATCTAAATGCCTCTCAGAGCCTTTAGAGAGGACTTACACCGCACTGTTCACAGGCAAGGAACGAGACCTCGAAAACCCCCTTTCTTGATCAGTAATTCACCATCCCCAGAACGCCAGCATCGCTGCTTTTGCCCCGGGGTGGACTTACACACTGAGCTCAATCAGGGCGATTCTCGGGTCTCAACGTCCTTTAAACGTCCTGCTACTTAATGCTTTGCTCTTTTATTATGAGGTGTGTTTATGTTAGTGTCGTGCGTGTGTATATGTATTCACAAACAAGAAAAACACCAAAAACATACATTTATATCTTTTACTTCTCTCCTGTTCCCTTTGAAACAAAAAACCATGCCACACCAATCCGTGCACGATCAAGGCGTAGCTAATCTCAGGCCCACACCAATCCTGGATTATACGTGCATTTAATGCACCACTCAGCTTCAGAACCCCGGGCGCAATTAAGGCCCACACCGATCCTGAGCCTCAGAACTCCGGGCGCAATTAAGGCCCACACCAGTCCTGAACTTCGCGGTAAAGGTCCAAAACCTGTTCAAAAACTCCACGCGCAATTAAGGCATACACCAGTTTCCAACGCTTGTACACAATACAGCGAATCACCGCCTGCCAGACCAAATTCTGGGCTTACAGCAAACTACCCATCACATACACCGGTGTCTTCCCCGGGCCAGAGGAATTCAGGAACTCACGTTTACTCCGTCTTCTCGGGCGATTCTCGTAGGGAGCAGAGATTTCCCAATCGGTCAGAGAGAGTCGGGACTTTTTTTTTAAAAAGAGGAGTCCTTACCTCTTAGTAATGTGAGCGGTGACTGTTTCTCCTGCCGATGGGAAGTTCTGCACCTTCTGGAGCATCCTGCCGACTACGCTAAATTTGTTGTAACAGAAAGAATAAGGTTCTGGATCCCAAGATGAAGTTAAACAGATGAGTTTATTGCATGCAAGGAACAATAAAGCCAAAGTCTTGTTTCCCGCAAGAAACAACAAAACCGAAGTATTGTTCGATGTGCCGGTACAAACTTTTAGGTTATATAGTCCTTCCTTGCTGCTTCTGACGTCATTCGGTGTTATGGTAAGGGGGGGGTCATGGTATATGGCCAGTTAAGAGACCCTGGCCAAATGGTCGGTTTAAGATCATGCCCCCAGGGGGTTCCTAGCTCACATCTGGAATCCTTATCAGCTAACCCCCTTTCCTGCCATAAACCCCTGTTGCTTAGAAGTCTAATTTTCAGGCAGAACTGACTTAAGTTAACCCTTTTTACATCTTGTCTCTTACTTCAATAGTAATACTTTAAATCAAGAGTCAATTCAGAGTCAGCTTGTTGACAGGTTGACAAGTTGCCCACAATGCTCCGTGTCAGAATTAAATTTAGGTTTCTTGAGTGAGCCATGTAAAATTCTTGTTGGCATTGAATTCCTAAAAGGACTTTCTTTGGTTTAAGAACTCACTCCATTGAATCTAAATTTAAACAATATGTCAGGTAACTCTGCTTATACCTTGGTAAAAAAAACATTAATGTGTACAAATGAGGGAATTTGAAATAAATCTAAATTTAAGTAACTGTCATTATAATTTAAAAATCAGTTTCTAGCAATTAAAAATATCCATCATTACTGCCTTTGTGAAATTCCATGTTTTTTATTTCTTAATACAGATCAATAAACTCGGGTATACATATATTATTGTATACTAATTTCTGAATTATATCGACTCTCAAATGTTTTATAGTAAAATGGTCCCTGATGTGAGTGTTTGTGTTTGTATGTGCTCTATGATGGACTGACGTCCCTTCTAGGATGCACCCAGCTTTGTGCCAATTGCTTACCGGGACAGGCTCCGGCTCCATATGATGTATAAGATAAAACAGTTAGAAAATGAATGAGTGCAATAATGCAACCTTATCAAGTCTGTGCACTGGTTCCATCCTAAGGCAAAATATGTTTATTTCAGCAGTGCCCTGTATGGTGGAACCACTTACTTGCAAATGTGTTGAGTTTCCAGATATTGTTCACACTAGTCTGGATGGGGGAGTGGTAAAACATCTGTACAGTAAACTAAAATTATAAATCCAGATAATATGATTAAGTGAAATTCAATTGTTTTATACAATACTCTTTATAGCTCTTTTGCCTGCACTTCTAACATCAAACAGTATACTTACATAGTTAAAAATCTCTTTATAATAAACATTGATTACCTTGAATTTAACAATTTTGTATACATTTCTTTCAACATATTTGTAAAGAATACAGTATTTTGTTAATTGCAATATGAAAAAAATAGTCAGAGGAAACGTATAAAGATGTTAAAGCTAGTTAAGAAACAAAATAAATTAAAACATATACATAAAAAATATGTAAAAATGGGTATATGGACATTTTGGAATCAGAACATCCTGAAAAATAAAATTCATAACACACTTGAAAGACAAAAGAATCCTAAATCAGTGAGGAGCAATGTTTAAAGCCTCCAGTCACATATCTACTTATGTAGTACACATCATGTACTTGATAAACATACATTTCTTCATACTGTTAAGAACAAGCAGCTTTCTTATCTAAACTTTAAGTTTTTAAATATTGTTACAGCTTTAAGTTACTAAGATTTGTCTCTTGGACTTTAGATAAAGGTTGTGACACTTGTCAGAGTAAACACTTCTAGCTTCAAAGCAAAGGGGATGTTTGTTTCAGGTCTGGGGGGTCCCTTGAGCAGAAACAATTGTAAAGTTTACCTTAGTATGCCTCCCTAAGTTGTGGGTTAATGATTGTCAAGGAGCAGCACAAACACACATAATATCAGATCACATTAAAAAGGAAGATAAAGAAGGAGAAGAGTAAGAAACAAGAAGCAGGGAGGAGGGAGAAGAGAGAGGAGTCCGGAAGAGTTGGGACTTGAAGCTTGCGCCAGGCAAAAGCCCCTACTTCATGATCATTCAAACCAAACCTGACTGGAGCCAAGTATTTGAACCTTGCTAGAGAGAACGTGGTATTCTTTGTTTTTAGGGAACTTGGGTTTCCTGAGTAAGAAATAATAATAATAATAATAAACTTTATTTTATATAGCGCCTTTAAAGGTGGCTTCTCAAAGCGCTTTACAGGATGACAATAACAATAAGTAAGAAGACTACAACAATAAATAAGAAGATTTCACAAGATAGGACACAATTATAATTACAACAATACAACAATAACAATAGAGGAGACCGTGGAAGGTGGTATTAAGAAGAGCAGAGGGGTGAAGAATGGAACCAGTTAAGTAAAGGCTTTTCTGAAGAAGAAGGTTTTGAGTCTGGATTTGAAGGAGTTTAGAAAAGGTGACTCTCTAATATCCTTGGGCAAAGAGTTCCAGAGCTTGGGGGCATAGCAGGAGAAGGCCCTGTCGCCCATACAATGTAGACGGGCTTGGGGGACAGTAAGGAGGGCAGAATTTGAAGAGCGGAGGTTGCGAGGTGGGGAGTAGGGCGATAAAAGTTCAGACAGGTATTGAGGTGCCAAGCCATGTAAAGCCTTATAGGTGGTACTCTAACTGAATACCTCAATCCAGGGTGCAGAGAGTGAGATTTAACTGCAGGTTGCATTGCATTTAGTTAGAAGGCAGTGAAATACTTATCTCCTATGTGTCCTCTGTAGGCATTAAGAGTTTAACTCCATGATATATCTTTTCAAAGTCAAGATGATTTGAACATGGAATTGTTTTGCTTTTCTCTGAATAAATACAAGCTTGTTGTATTTTTGTGGTCTTGTAAAGCTACTGTGACTAAACTTTTCATTCAACATTTAATATGATTTATACCATTTGTCCATCAATCTGGTTGTTGTGTTCTAATTGCATATAAAATCCAATTAGATCTTTTGAGAGAACACTATTAATTTTGTGTTGTTGACCCTTCCTTTATATTTGAAAAAAACATTTATCTTTTTTTTTCATTTTATCAGATTATCAGTTCCTGGATAAAGATGAAGACGAAAAAAAATCTATAAATTTGATCTGTTCACTTCTAAATACACAATCTCTAAGTTTCATTGGGACAGTTTATCACAGTCCAGTCACAGTCTTCACTACAGTTTACAGATTTTCACTTTTCTATCAATATGTAGATATATTGTTACAAATGGGGGGTTACAAAAATGGTGAAAATCAGGATTTGACCAAGCGGTTTAGTCAATAAGTAAAATAATTATTCATAGCCCCCAACATATAAGAGATTTCTCTAGAATATACCCAAGAAGTTGGTATAATAACAGGCACGTGAATTCTTTGTTCTCTGGCACAGCTTTGGTCAGAGGATTAATAATCCAGGCACAATGGTTAAACAAATATTTATTACAATGTCAAGACACAAACTACACTACACACAACAAAACATACAACACACAAGTTATTCTATGTACAATATTTATAAACAAGGCCTTACATTCTGGTCACCCAGAAAACACCCGACTGCTACTAAGCATTAATTATTTTATTGCTTAGCTATTCTTTTCCCCACATGGTATGTCTACCATGCTTTCAACTGCCAGCAAGCTAAAAATGAAAAGAAGTTGAGAATTACCAAGGCCCATTGCATATTTTGTTGATCAAGACTGCACATCTCATGAAAAATAAATGTTCATGGTAACAACATTTGACATCAGATTTGTTCCAGATGAGGGAAATGTTGTTTTTATGCTTGGAGCATATTTTGTTAGCATAGATTCATCCTCATATGCTGCTGGAGGCATTATACAGGAATATTTTTGCATCACCTTACATTTTTCAGTTTGTGTTTTAGCATCAGTTGCATTTAATCACTTCTGATGGGTACATATGCATTTTCTAGTAAATCTAAAGCATATAGTACTTTAAGTACTATATTTACTTTTTATGTGTCAAGTTATTTAACATAAAATTACATTATTTACAATTATAACTAAAATAACTCAAAATGTAGTTTTACTTTAGAGCAGGTGCCTGTCTTGGAAATTTGCTCCTGTGTTCTGAAACATTTATGGAAATTAAATATTTTTCCCTAATTAATTTTTAGAATATTATATTTTATTATATATACAGTATCTTAAAATTCTAAAATGTATATGAAAGTGCTAATGCTGGATCTATTGACCAGCAGTAGTGTTTTTTTTAGTATTTTATATTTAATATTAACATTATTCACAATAAATACAGGTTTCAGTTTACTTTCATGTTTAAAATCTCAATTATTATTTAGAATATTTTAGTTGAAATTAATCATCCATCCAGACAAGGGAATAACAATGATCTTATGGGAATGATCCTATTCTTACAAATTACCAAACTCAATTCACTGTACAGAAATATATGTTGTCCAATATGCTAATAGTATAAAAATAGTTAGTACAGCCAAAATTGTTTAAATTCAAGCCACTATGGAAATGGGCAGCTAATCCAAATAAAAGCAAAATATGTAATAATGCCAAATGCATAGTATGGCAATAAAAATGTGGATCATAACTCTTTTAACTTTAACTTGAACTTTAACTTGAACTTGAACTTTATTGCCATATGTAACCAGTACATGTACTGGTACAATGGAATTCTTACTTACAGAAAGTCTCTCGATTGTAAAACAAGTGTAAAAACACAAAGTGCAAACAGTGCATCAAGACAATATACAAACAAACAGTAGACAATGCACAAGTAAACATGTAGACAGTTTGAACGTAAACAATACAGACGTGTAAACAATGACTGGAGATGTGCAATAAATAAGAAATTATAATGAGGTAGATGGTGTAGGTGTGGTCCGAGGAGGATGGCTAAGTGTGTTCGCCAATCTCACTGCTTATGGATAGAAGCTATTGAAGAATCTAGTGGTAAGTGTCCGTATGCTCTTATATCTCTTGCCTGAGGGCAGTGGGGTGAAGAGTTCATGCCTGGTGTGGTGACTGTCCTCTGTGATGGCCAGAATTCTACCACGGCAGCAGTCCTCATAGAGCTGTTTAATCTCGGTGAGACCACAGCCGATGATCTTCTGAGCCATATTGAGCATTCTCTGCAGTGCCTTTCTATCTAGAGAAGAGGTGCTGCCATACCACACGGTGATCCCGTTGGTGAGGATGCACTCGATGGTGCAGCGATAGAAGTTCACCAACACAGGTACTGGCATCCTCCATCGCTTGAGGCACCTCAGGAAATAAAGGCGCTGCTGAGCCTTCTTCATGATAGAGTCAGTGTTCACAGTCCAGGTTAGATCTTTAGAGATGTGAATTCCCAAAAACCTAAAGCTGGTGACTGTTTCCACTTCCGTTCCATCAATACTGAGTGGGCTGTGAGTGTGTGGCCTGTGTCTCCGAAAGTCCACTATTAGCTCCTTCGTTTTATTTACGTTCAAGTCCAGGTTATTGTTATGACACCACCTAAGCAGCTGTACGACTTCATCCCTGTAAGTGAACTCGTCATCATCGCTGATCAGGCCTATTATAGTGGTGTTATCTGCAAACTTAATGATGCGGTTGTCGCTGTGTCTTGCTGTGCAGTCGTGAGTGAACAGGGAGTACAACCTTGGACAGCAGCCTTGTGGGGTTCCAGTGCTCAGGGTGAGTAATGTTGATGTTTTATTGCCTATCTGCACCACCTGTGGTCTCTCGATAAGAAAGTCTAGCAGGCAGTTGCAGACAGAGTTGCACAGACCTAATCCCCTGAGCTTTGTCACCAGTTGACTGGGTATGATGGAATTGAATGCTGAACTGTAGTCCACAAACAGCATTCTCACATACAAGTTCTTAGTGTCCAGGTGTTCCAAGGCTGTATGTAGCGCCAGGGAGACAGCATCATCAACTGATCTGTTGTTCTGGTAGGCGAACTGCAAGGGGTCCAGGGACTCTGTGATGGAGGAGTTGATTTGTGACAACACCAGCTTCTCCAGGCATTTCATCACCACAGATTTTAATGCTACTGGGCGGTAATCGTTCAGGCACGTCACTTTTGCCTTTTTGGGGAGTGGAACAATAGTGTTTTTTTTAAAGCAGGTGGGGACCATGGACTGTGACAGGGAGAAGTTAAAGATGCCTGTAAACACTGTGGTCAGCCGGGCTGCACATGTCCTCAGGACGTGCGGTGGTATTCCATCAGGCCCTTCAGCCTAACAGATTTTCACCCTGCTCAGAGTCTTCTGTACATCCTGCTCCGAGAGTTTCAGAACAAACTCACCCTGCACACTTGGGGTCTTCTCAGCAGTGCCCGTGTTCAGAGCATCAAAGCGGGCATAGAAATGGTTTAGCTCGTCCGGCAGGGATGTGTTGTTTGTGTCGATCTCCTGGCTTCAGCTCTTGTAGCCTGTGATTGACTGCAATCCCTGCCACAGCCTCCGGGTGTCAGCGCACTGCGTTTCAAGCCGAACTCTGTAGCTCCATTTGGCGTGTTTTATGGCTTCCTCTGATGCATACCGGGATTTCCTGTACAGCTCATTGTCCCCCGATTTGAATGCGGTGGATCTATTGTTTATTTTATTGCGAATTTCGATGTTGAACCACGGTTTCTGATTGGGAAATGACCTAATTTTCTTTTCTGGTACACAAATATCGGTGCAGTATTTAATATAGCTGGTGACCGCATCCGTATACTCATATGATATTTGAAATCATATGAAATCATATGAATCATATGAAATCATAACATATCTAGAACAAAACTGCTCAAATCCCCTTTGTGGAGTCACTGGGATATTGCTGACCTATTGACATTTTCTACCACTGGAACTCTTTCAAACTTGCTACTGGTCTTGTAGTGGCATCCCTAACCAGTTTCTTCTTTTCCCAGACACTCAGTTTTTTAGGAACACATGATCTGGATGCCTTCCACTACTTAGCAATCGACTTTTCAATACTCAAAGTGATGCTAAGTGCCTTTGAAATGTTTACCTTGCTTCTAATCTGTTATTTTTTTAGTTAGTTTGAAAGGTTCTTGGGTATCATTATTGAATCTTTGCTTGAAATTCATTACCTGACTGAAGAAACTTAGAGAGGTAGGCATGTTTATTCTGAAATCATGTGGACTACTATTATTACACTCAAAAAGAGGCCATGCAACTAATTGCGTAGCTCATTAAGGCTATTTTTAGTGCACCTCAATTAATTTAGGTTTGCTATTGTAAAGGGTTTGATTACTGATACAATCATTACCCTCTTTGTTGTTTTTTTTGTGAATGTTTGGAGAGGGTTGTTTTTATAACAAATATTAATTGCTATTTTGAAATGTGTTATGACTGCAAGATTTAAAGTAAAAAAAAATGTGAAAACAGTGCAAGGATTTAAATATCTTTCAAAGACACTGTAAACATTTTAAAAACACTTCATCACCAGCATCAAGGGAAATAAGTACATATAAAATGGTTTAGTGATTTGACTGAAAGTCCACAGAGGTCACAATATAGCATTACTCAATTTACTCAAAAATTGATAACAATCCCTTAGAGAAAGTGCAGAGATAGGAGTCTTAAATTTTAATGACCATGAGTTATGATGACAGCTTCAAAACAGTATTCTTGTTTTTTCAAAATAGATGGCTTTAAGGATACTTGATTGAGTACTTCAAAATAATAAATTGACATGATTTTTAATTATACTGATTGTGACTAGGTTATTTTAGAAAGTATACAGTTTCAAAAAATAACTTTTGCTTTTTATATGTATATATATGGAATCCATTAGAACCTTTCTTAAATTACCTGAATTTTAATGAAGACTGGAGATTATTTATATTATATGTATTATATACCTTACTTTTTACATTATGTACATTTCTTTTATATATTGTGTGGATGTAATTACTTTACACATTTGTAAACTGATATTTGTGTTTTTCAAGAAAATTAAAGAAAGAAATTAAATAATCCAAACTATTGATAATCCTTTAATATCCTCTATTTATGCCATTTAAGACACACTCACATTTTGTAACTGAGCTTCTGCAAAAAACTGTATTTCAAGTTACACTTAAATCTACCTTATTATTGCCCTTGTTGTCATTCACACATACAGTACCTCAACATATTAAACACATACCACATTCACTTTGCCTTAGTACAGCAGGGAAGCACTGTTATTAAATTAACAGTATATTTATTTTAAAGAAAATGGATTGATCTTTATTTAGGTGTGCAACCAGAAACATCAAAAGATGTTGTTTGAGCAACATGGTGTCCACAAACACATCCACCTCATGTCTGCTTGTTTACAGATGTAGTCATTCAGAATGTCGTTTAAAACCTCATAATGCATTAGAGGGGCTGTGCTTTGCTTCACTGTACTGCAGCATACTTCGTCATTGTGATTGACTGGCCAAAGATGACTGATAGGTGGCACTTGTAGTGTGTTAGATGTTAGTGAAAATATCAAACACCAAAAATATAATACTATTTGATACTTTTTTTAAATCCGCTTAATATAGAATATTAATATGGAATCATGCAACTAAAGGGAATTTTGGAAAATGGATTAATATTAAATATGTTTCTGAACCTCAAACATTAACAATATTAATTTATAAATACCAATAAATTTATAAATTATTGGTTTTACAACATTTTACACCCAAAACATTTCCTTAAACAATCTACAGTTTCTAGTTTAGTTTTTTTTTGCTTAATGCATATGAAACCCTGAAATGTTTTGATCAATTTTGGCGAATGCAGGAACAGCTCCTCTACTGCTGGCTCCTGTACAGAGTGAGTTGTCATGAGCATGTGGAACGCGAACGTGATTCTGTATTGGATAAACAATTAGAAAATGGATGGATCACATGCCACTTTCTATGAGATCTCTCCTGCAGTGTGAGATTCAGTGAGGGCAATGATCTCCCATCCAGGTACTGGGCAGGATAACACTTGCTTAGCTTCATTGGGCTGCTAGTTGTGAATCTAAAGGGTGATACAGCTGCTGGTGTACTCTTTAATTAAAAATGACTGATATAACTTCTTTAATTCCCCTATTGCAGTTTTATTACATTTGCTGCACTTTGGAAGAAATCGAAACTGAACGATTTCATACTCTCTATTTTGAGCACATTATACTGTAAATCTCACAAATGAGAAAATTGTTATTGACCTACCCAGGGCCCAGACCCTTAGTGAACATTGCTAACATACTCAAGCTTTGACCAAGCCACTATAGAAAGCAGTGGAAAAACTGAACGATATATTGATCTCAACCTTTTCCAGTAATCTGTTATCAGTCCACATGTGGATTAGGTTAGTTTTTGTTAAAAGACTGATAAATAATTGCACAAATTTATCAACAGGTTTTTCTTATTTAATTTATATGCTGATTGTTGCTTCTTGGAGATGCTTACTAAAATTAATTAATGTATCAGAGGTGAGGCCACAAACAGGGGAACAGTCCTGCACAAGACCCCAATTAACTGTCCTTAAACATCACCAAGTTAAATGAACTAAAATTAGTCAAAACTAATACAGGAAATAATGAACAGCTATAGGAAATATTTAATTACATTACTTTTTTTTTTATTTAGTGTTATAAGCTCCATTTGTACTGTATATAGTAGCATTTGTGGTGCTTTGGTTCCTAAAATAAAGCACTTTTTTTCAGCTCCACTACAGCGGTGCAGCAGAACAAAACTCTTTTGTTTTTACTGTATTGTTTGCATTTATCCATCCTTAAATACAGTATGATACTACAATATATGATTTTAAAGCCACTACAGTATATGTATAATACATATTTTTATAATTAATTAAATACAATTATGTTCCCTTAAATTAGCATTAAGGAAAATATAGATAGTTTTAATACTGAATAATTCTGCTTTTGAAACAGCCCTACTTTTATTTTTAATATAAATTTAATATTTAACATAGTGTAATATATCAAATTAATTAAAATATCAAATATAGTATATCAATTAAATGTAATTATTGTACAAAGATTTTCCCCACAGGACTGGGCATTGGCTGGGATTCACGTGACAGACCACACACCACATTAAGTATTCACTGTGCCACCTGGTGGTTTTTCAAAATAGTGTAGTCCCACATCAAATTTTTAGAAAAAAATAAAAAGGACTTTTGGGTTATCATGCAGTGTAATGAAGTACGCAATTTGCAGTATGGCGCATTATGCTTTGTGCATTCCAATACCAGTGGAACAGGGACTAAGCCAAAATTCACTAAAACCTTCCCCAAACTGGGTTTGTCCAAAGTGGATTTGATTATCCTGTACATGAAAAAAAAAACAATAGAATGAATACCTATTGAATGTGAACATTTTTAATACACTTGGCCATTTGCCAATCTGCCATTCAGCTATATTGTCATGGCTTGAAAAGAGATTAATAGCAGTTTATATTATTCTTCCACTAGCTTTTATCAAAACGGGTTTCTGGCATTTACAAAACTTGCTCCATTTAAAGCACTCATATCCCCTAATATGATCATTCTAACAGATTATTGTTCAATAATGTACCTATCTTAAGGTAATATAAAATATTATTTATATAAAGTATAACAGGAAAAGAGTCCTCTAACCAGAATCACAGCATTTTCTTTCCTTTCTATCTCCTTTACACAACGGTTATTCTAAATTCATCAGCAATGCTCAGCATATGGCACACAACACATTCAAACAAGCACATCTGTGGAATAACTGGAGCATACATTTGTGCCATTATGGTAGTTTAAAATAGAACTGGACACAGGAATTCTGTGAAATAAAGGGTAAAATTACATAAAACTTTTATGTACTGTAGCAGCAGTTTCAAACAAAAAGGATGGAACAATGACACTCAAAAGAGGTGTATTATTCAATTTAAAAAAATTAAGTTGATGGAAATTTTAAAGCATCCCTGACAATTTACCAATTCTGTATCTCACCTGAGCCCCAAGTTATCACTGAAAAAACATACAACAACTATGACAGAATGTGGCAGGTTTAGATGCTTTAATAAAAGAAATAAACAGAAAAAAGGTCCAGATGATTGATGAGGTTAAACTTGCCTTTTTCTTCTAAATACCAAAATTTCAAAGAAGGAATTAATAGCTGTAGGTACTGTATGAAGAGAGGAAGCCAACATTATGATCAATGACATTCCCCTTCACAGAGAAGTTGCATAAATACTTTGTCACATACTGTTTCTGAGTAAAGTTTCTGAGGTAGTTTTAGATGGCTGTAATTATTTGGTAAAACCATATCATTTAGCTAAATATATAACTCACCCCAAAACTATTTTTCTGTTGACAATTTTATGCTGCATAATTTCAAGATGGCTTTAAAGCATGTTTTTTCATATAGACATGTTGATAGAAATTGTATTTATGCAGTAAATAAGTAATATTATTGTTCAAGTTTTTTTTTATTATGTTTAATATTAGTACATGCTTAGTTTTGAAGGGACCAAGTGTCAGGAAGTCCATTAGATGTTAGTCTTAGCTAAAGGGTAGTGAATTAGTGCTCTACCGTATACAGCATATTCCTTTGCTTAACTAACTGTGTTTGTGTTTCATAACAGCTGTCTATGTTTTGTTTTCAGAATTTATGTCACATACGAATACTAATTTGAGCAAACAAAATAACACTTTGTAGATTTAACACTGATAGCTGAATATTTACAACATAACATCTCTAAAACACCAAGCAGCTTTCTTTTTTGTTAAACTGCTTGTATTACAGATCCCACTCCTCAGTTTCTAAGCAGCAGGGAGATCATTAGAAACTAACAAGTAGCTCAAAGTGATGTTTTGATTCCTCTAGTGCAGTTGTGACCAGATGTCTGTGTCTGCCAGGAGACTTTGCCATCTGGTTTCAAAGTAGCATCAATGATTTGTGAACACACTGTCTGGGAAATGCTAGGTTAAGCAGGAAAGACTAATGTAGGTATAATGCATTAAACTTACAGTACCTATATAAAAAATGTCAACATATGCACATTAATTCAAAAGTATTGAAAACATATATAAGTTGTATTTTAAAGATGCACCTGAGATTTTTTTAACACTTTGTTAAAAAATCTTCACTAAATGCCCAGGACAATCCACCAGAAACGGGAACATAATTACAGTATTCTTATTTTATTCCCTTCTTACTTGTTCTGTTCCACAATACAGTGGTGTGAAAAAGTGTTTGCCCACTTCCTGATTTCTTATTTTTTTGCATGTTTGTCACACTGAAATGTTTCAGATCATCAAACAAATTGAAATATTAGACAAAGATAACACAAGTACATGGCCCTGTGTGAAAAAGTGATTGCCCCCCCTGTTAAAACATAAATCAACTGTGGTTTATCACATCTTTGGAAAGCTAAGTTCAATTTCTCTAGCCACACCCAGGCCTGATTACTGCCACACCTGTTCTCAATCAAGAAATCACTTAAATAGGACCTGCCTGACAAAGTGAAGTAGACCAAAAGATCCTCAAAAGCTAGACATCATGCTGCGATCCAAAGAAATTCAGGAACGAATGAGAAAGAGAGTAATTGAGATTTATCAGTCTGGAAAAGGTTATAAAGCCATTTCTAAAGCTTTGGGACTCCAGCGAACCACAGTGAGAGCCATTATCCACAAATGGCGAAAACATGGAACAGTGGTGAACCTTCCCAGGAGTGGCCAGCCGACCAAAATTACCCCAAGAGCGCAGCGACGACTCATCCAAGAGGTCAGAAAAAACCCCACAACAACATCCAAAGAACTGCAGGCTTCACTTGCCTCAAAGAGGCAAAGAGACTAGGCAAAAATGGCCTGCATGGCAGAGTTCCAAGATGAAAACCACTGCTGTGCAAAAAGAACATAAAGGCTCGTCTCAGTTTTGCCAGAAAACATCTTGATGATCCCCAAGACTTTTGGGAAAATACTCTGTGGACTGACGAGACAAAAGTTGAACTTTTTGGAAGGTGTGTGTCTCATTACATCTGGCGTAAAAGTAACACAGCATTTCAGAAAAGGAACATCATACCAACAGTAAAATATGGTGGTGGTAGTGTGATGGTCTGGGGCTGTTTTGCTGCTTCAGGACCTGGAAGACTTGCTGTGGTAAATGGAACCATGAATTCTGCTGTCTACCAAAAAATCCTGAAGGAGAATGTTTGGCCATCTGTTCGTGACCTCAAGCTGAAGCGCACTTGGGTTCTGCAGCAGGACAATGATCCAAAACACACCAGCAAGTCCACCTCTGAATGGCTTAAGAAAAACAAAATGAAGACTTTGGAGTGGCCTAGTCAAAGTCCTGACCTGAATCCGATTGAGATGTTGTGGCATGACCTTAAAAAAGCGGTTAAGGCTCGAAAACCCTCCAATGTGGCTGAATTACAACAATTCTGCAAAGATGAGTGGGCCAAAATTCCTCCACAGCGCTGTAAAAGACTCATTGCCAGTTATCGCAAACGCTTGATTGTAGTTGTTGCTGCTAAGGGTGGCCCACCAAGTTATTAGGTTTAGGGGGCAATCACTTTCTCACACAGGGCCATGTAGGTTTGGATTTTTTTTTCCCTTAATAATAAAAACCTTCATTTAAAAACTGCATTTTGTGTTTACTTGTGTTATCTTTGTCTAATATTTCAATTTGTTTGATGATCTGAAACATTTCAGTGTGACAAACATGCAAAAAAATAAGAAATCAGGAAAGGGGCAAACACTTTTTCACACCACTGTATGTGTTGTTTCAGCATGGGTTTTGAGGATTTAATGCATTTTATTCATTTTATTTGAGGTAAACTTGTATTAATTTTGTAGTATGTCATAGAAATTAAGGTGTCAATAATAATATGTTATGTAATCATTTCTGAGTTGCCAGTTTTCCAGCTCAGATTCTAATAATAATTATTGCAATTATTATTGCATATGTTCATCACGTTAATACAGTATATATATATATAATATATTAGAAATAGTATCTTAATATAAGTTATATTTTTGTGCACATGTAATAGGTTTAAAAGTAGTTCATCTGAACACCAGTGTATGTACAAGCAATGATTTGAGATAAATAACACAACCATACAATAGGTCATTGGAAGATTGAATATTGAATATTATGAATATTGAGAAAGGTTACATTGTAGCTGAAAAATAAATAATACAACAGTTTAAAAAACAAGCTCTTATTAAACAAACTAAAGCAATACAGCACTCAAAGCAAACAGATTATAAACTGAGTATAAATATTGATAAACTAATTTGTACAAATGGTATGAGTTCCAGTACTCAAACATTACATTAAGCCTTCACACTTTCTGACACTCACAAGCTCTGTTGTCAATTACAGATATAGAAATTGATCTTTTTCCAGCAAAATTAAGACTGTTTAGTAAAATAAATAATCCTCAAAATGTAAACTCACAATCTAGAATCATGCTACGTAAGAGAAAACTACTGGTTCTTACTGCTCCTGCATAGAATTCAAACTGACTTAATCCCTTCAATATTTAAATGGAAATCAACAATTTCTAAAAATATGAAAAATGCATAATAATAATCGCTAAATTTAATCTCAGTACTTCAAATACCAGATGCCTGGCATTTTAGATCCAAGCTAGAGAAATTTCATGCAATACTGGAACTCTCTTACTCCTATCTGTCTTAATACTTTGCTCTCTGTTCATGTTGCTCTCTAGCACCTGTCTAAAAGGTCCCCAAACATTTCCTTGTCTCTACTAAATTGAGGGTACCTTGTCTCATCTGGCAGACCTAAGCTGTGAAAACAGAAAGTCTTTCAATTCAATATGCCATTCTATTTGTATTAGTGTCACTTTGTGCAGAGCTGTCAAGATAGCAGAGTCAGTAGTGCTTCACCCTGGTTAATATTGCTAACAATAGCAAACTTTATTGTGAGTCAGTTCTATATGTATCAGTTATCCTTAGACTTAAACTCCTCAACTTCATTTGCAAAATGTTTACATAACATTGGTTTTGATACAGTCACAGTAATTCAAAGAATCTTCAAGTATTGATTGATATCAATACATCCCTCAAGTATATTACCACTTGCATTACATATATAAACCAAATGAGCAGAAAAACATTCAAACCATGGACAAAACAAAATTAAAATGAATGCTTTCAATATTACAACAAATAAAAAATGGAAAAGTGAAAAAATACACTAGTACACATACTGACTTTTGTCTGTAATTTCTAGATTGATTTTTAATTTTTTATTTCTTAATTATATTTGTTTGATATTTGCCCATGTAGCGGAGCTAGTTCGGATATGGTGATGTCAGCGCCCTCCCTGTGCGTAACAGGGACCTCAGCTGCCTGGGCTGAGGGAGGTCTCCTTTAGCTCATGCAGCTGGAGACCCGGGTTTGCATCCCAGGTGCTGCGGGACAGAACGGGTGGTGGGGGGCATGACACTGCGCGGAACCGCGACAGTCACACCCATTCAAGCTAAAATCACCAAATTATACATCAATGCACAGGTAACAGGAAGCTCTCAGAAAGTGGTTGGTCATGGCTGACAATAAAGACACTTTATTGATGTACCCTTGTCAATACACAAAAATCTTAGATCAAAGGAGGGAGATTGAAATGTACAGTATGTGTTCAGAAGAATAGTTCCAATACTGTGACACAAGAGAGGGACCATGGAAAACTGAAAAACTAAAATTTTGTAGTTGTGCTCAGAATATGGAAGACCTATATACTAAGAAATTATATTAATCAGAAAAACTGCTATGCAGTTTACAAGAAGAAAAAATATCTTTTTCATTTCAGATTTTCTATCATGTGATATTTAACAGAAAAAAGAAACTGAATTTAAAACAACCATGCTATAAAAAATACATCTTAAGAATAGAAAACTGGGTCAGAACTGAGTAATGCACTGTGGAATTAGAAGTTGTCTGGCTATCATCTTGAGAAGCAAAATGGTCTTGAACCAATATTTTAGTATATTTTTAAACAGAACAAGGATATTAAACCCAGATGGTTGAACTAAACTAAAAAAAGATACATTTGTCTTTTATTTTCTCAAGAATTTTGGCAAGTTAATGATCTAAATATAGAAAAATATAGCCTCAGTCATTGTTTTAATTAATTTATTGAATCTGAAAATGAAACAAAACAAGTAGTGCACAAAAATGAATATGCAAAAAAAAATATCTATAGAAAATGTTGAACCACAAAAGCTAAAGAATTAATAGAATTCTTAATTTTATTGTCTCTATTCAAGACATTTTTGCAGGACGGTCACAGAAAAATCATTAATTATGTATTTGGCTCTAGAATTTACCTAGGGCATGAATGGTGTTAGTTTAGCTCTTTTTTGTAGGCTACAATGCAGCAGATATGTTTTGCTTTGTTAATACTAATACCAAATTATTATAACATGACAGTGGATGCTTTAATAATAACCTTTAGATCAGGATTATTTACCAGGTAAAGATAAAAACATAAAAGGTTACAAACCACAATAGGTTATTTAAATATTCAGAATCTTTGGTTGACTGTAGGTATTGATTGTACTATCTGTTCTTTGGAGTATGATCTTTAACAACATGGTTAAATAACCTTTCCATACTCCCACAACCCTTTGTTTAAAACTGCCTCCTGTTCTAAGTTTTAAATGCAGACTGTGTCCTCTGGTGTTTCACTTTTGATTTTGAACAAGTCCATTGGGGTTACTGTGAAAAGCTTTGATGATTTTAAATACGTCCATCAGTTATCTATGTAATATACAGTCTTTGGGCTGAGTTGTCTTTTTATAGTGCATAGTAGCACATGATGTATATCTGCACACCAGAAGAATTCCTTAATTTCTGGAGGAGGACAGGGACTGGTCTTCATCGAGACTTGATGATTATTGTTCATTTTTTTTTACGAACAATATTCAGTTCACAATAGTTAACATTTTAATACATTTGAAATACAGGAAAATGATAGGCATTTAGACACGTGAAGAGAAGGTTATTTCAAACAGGTCAATCATGGACAGAACTGAAGCTGTTTCCCTATGTTGGGAAATTACTCAGAATCCTATCTCTTTTCATCTTATATGATACATCACAGATCAGTTTATCCCTTAAGACACTGATATACACAAAACACTCACGCTCTCCTCCCCCTCTTCTAGGACATGGTTTCAGGTTTGTGCTAGGGTTAGGCTTATGATGCACTTCTTCCCTCATTGGGCATTACATAAATAAATATTGTCCTTCATTCTTCCAACGTTTCTTATTTCCATCTTAAATCGTTTCTCATTTTCTCCAAACAATGCAGTCTGAACCCAGAATTATGACTAGTTACAATATTTAAAGTTATGCAAAGCTTAAGAGTTCATAAAGGAATTACAGTATATATATATAACGTTTTTTGTAAGTATTTTAGCTCCCTTGGCACCAGGAGATGACAATTTCCACACTTTATTGAGTCTATTTATTAGGCACTCACACCTGTTCATATGCCAGCTGCTTTCTACACCCCTGGAGCATCAAAATGTGTTCTTGACATATAAACATGTTGCAGGAGCATTTTAATTAGCTTGCATGACAGTCTCAGGAGAATGTCACTGAAGGCATGAAATGTATACTTTTATTTGTTTTCCTTTATTTATGTATTCCTTTTTCGAAATTAAAAGACTTCAAATAAAGTTCACATTTTTTAATACAATAGTTCCTGGTTCATACCCATATAGTTTAGATCAGGCATTAATGTATTAAACCGATACTGAAGGGGAATGAGGGTGGTTTTCTGGGGAATGTAGTTCTGAAATCTTGTTTAAATCTGCCATTCCATTACAGGCAGTGTTCAAAAGAGGGCAGATTGGTGTAAATGCTAAAAAAAGGAAATAATCTTCAATCACTTATTCCAGACATGACTTTCGTGTTTTTGGTACTTTAGCTTCAGAAAAATGGTAATCCAGAATTATATTATGTATTCCACTTTTTTCAATTTCACAATACCAGATTTGGAGTTTGTAACAGGGTGTAGAATTTTCAGTATTGTTTTGATCAAATCACTTTTTTACAGGCTGTTCAACATGTTAATAGGTGTAACTGCTTAGTGTGGTTTAACTACAACCCATCAAATTGTACAAGCATTGAATGACAGTAAACTGACAGCTTGGTATCAATTCACAAGCAAAATAATCAGTAGGTCACAATTTGTAGGAGCTCACATCTACTAGATATTGTATGGTAAATGAGTGCTGTTGTTTTATTTCAGAAACAATTATTATCCCCATACTGTACTTCAACAGAATAACATCAGTCTTTATGCAGGATGGTGCATTCTAAGATACCACATGGTCTATCAAAGCCCTGTTGTCATGCGTGATTTTTAATTGCACCATTAGGTGATAGTTTCCTCAAGCCTGCATAATCCCCACACATGATGTCTCATGATTTATGCCTGTGGGACTACTTGAGTTGGTTGTGAATCAGGAAATGCCTTCTGCCTTGGCAGATCACAAAGATCTCAAACGTTCCCCTCATGAATCCTACAATTTCATGCAACTATGTAATATATCCTTCCACACATATATACAAGCCATCTTGGAAGTAAAAAATAGCCACATTGAGTCTGTAACATTCTGTGGTGTGAAGGCTTTACATACAGATTATGCTCTCTACTGTCCCTTTTCTATTTGTACCATGTGTTATTGCTGTACAGTACTATAATTATAACATTATACTAGTATGTCTTACAGTATTTACAGTAATACGTTTCAGACAGTAAAACTAGTGGCTGGCATCCAATTATTTTTGGATTTTACCGTCAAAATGTTATTTTTTTCCTATGGAATACATTGAGCTAAATAGATTCAGTAGTTTTATCATCTGTCTCCTGTAATCAAGCTGTAATTTTGATGCGTTTACTATGTAATACTGCTTTCTCATTAGTTCTGTATAAATATATGCTCTGCTGTCATTTTAGAACACTTTTCTCATTAAAATGAATTTTAAAAGTGTAGTCAAGATTGCTGTAGGCTTTGCTGTTTTAAAAATGTTGATGAAATCAAAAAAATAATTTTGTAACACAGAAGCTTTGGAAAATTGATTTTAATTACATTGGAGAGGTTATCTGGACTGGAGCTAAATTATTGGTGTTATTTAAACATAGCCACACATTTGTAACTTTCTATTAAAATAACCACACTTTCCGCCTTGGAGCTGTCAGTGTAAAATAAATGTGTGACAGCCACCATACAAAGAGCTATACTCCTTTACAGATCTTACTTGCAAGTGCTAGGGGCACTGTCTCTTTCATTAGCACCCATCCAGTTCTGCTAATGACCCGAAGCCTGTTTTGCATTGGTCAAAGATGTATTGAAAATTTTCTAAAATTGCCTTTAGAAATGTAAACAAGCTTTATACCATCTTCTTATTCTTACCACAACAACCCCATAGTAAGAATATTTAGATGTCTTATACATACTCAAAAAAGAGACACTTTATGCTATACATTAAAGATTCTGTAATTTATTCTAAACATAGACAGTTCAGATTGTTAAGACCTCACTAGGGATGAAAATATGTTGACAAATAAATACAGTATTTCATTTCATACATCATTCAAGTCATATTGGTGCTTACTAATGATGGAAACAAACTCATAGCCTAAATATTTGTGAAATATATGTATATAATTTTAGCCAGTTAAACATTATGTATTGTGTAACGTTACTACCATATTGAATATATTTCTTTTTAAAACACTAGAATTATTCTTTCTTCTGAAATGATTATGCAGAGAGTCCCCAATTTGTCACATACTAGTGTTTCATCTGTCATACACTATTCTGGGGTCTACAAAAACATTTATTTTTCCAATTGGATAGAGTGAAGGATAAATTATAGAAAGTAACAGTTTATAATTACAAGTGAGAAGTTGTGTCAGCATGAGTAGGCTGCAAAGGAACGAGTAATAGGTTTATTCCATGTTGAAAAGAGAAGAAAGAAAACACAACATTTCGGCCCTGGAACCTTCTTCAGGTGTGAGAAAGACAAGGCAGTAAGCAAAGTTAATGTAGCATACTGTAGGAGAACAAAAGCTGGGAGAGAGAAGGAGTGAGAAGCGGGAGCAGGGGACAGAGTGGCCAATCAGCTAGTGTGAAGTCAGGATAGGCGAAGAGAGGTGTGAAAAGAAACCTACAATGAATAGAGAGAAGAAAATTAGTGTTGAGAAGAAGATCGCTGAGAGAAGGGGAAAGGTGTGAAGGGGTAAGGTCACACAGTACAGTACAAGTTAACAGACAAGATTTCCCAGAGGCCTAACATCCTAACCACCCAGAAAAATCCCAGACAACTTCTAAGTATTCAACTCCTAAATCCTACAAAGGCCAGAATAAGAGATAAAATGCCCTCTAAACTAAGTAGAATAAAACCTGCAGTTAAATCTCCCTGTTCTCTGCAAACCCAGATGCCACAAAATAAATGGGAACCCTATTCTAAAATGTACCCCCTGAGCAGGAGAGGCTGTTTTTAACCAGGAGATTCTACATTCAGGAAATCCAAGTTCCCAGAATACTACAGAATAGTAAGCTCTCTTAGCAAGCTTCAAATACAGATGCAGCCATTCAAAACAAGCGGGTGATACCGCATTATTTTGCGGTGCGCTTGACGCAGCCTACCGCGAGTTACCGTAAATTCTCGTATAGTACCTCATAATACCACATGGTACCGCAAGTAAAATAATAGTATCCGGAATTTCTGCAAAGTGGAGCTAATAAAGCTCCACCTCTCATGTTTGAGCTGTCGCCATCAAAGTCTTTAACAAAGATATTACTAATAGTATTAATAATGAATGACCTTGGACAAGCTGTAAACTCAAAGTATTGCCCTCGTCCACATTCTTGTTTTCATTGACCGTCTTTGTAAAAGTAACACCACAGCATTTCGCAATCATGCATTTGTTTCCAATCATGCAAAGTACAGTAATTTTTGAGAATCTCCGATTCACCATGCCTTTCACATGCTCATAAAAGATATTGATTTAGGAACATAAACATATTACTGTATGCAAACTGTACTGTATACAGTATGTATATGTATATTTAATGTCTTTACTGTGCCCGTTTAAGTATTGAATATTTATATGGAATTTTACCACTGAAGGGAAATCTTAGTAGCTGAGCATAAAAAGAATAGGAGCATACTGTAACGCGTGTGAAGGCCATAAACAATATTAATTTTGGAACATAAACATACAGTATATGGCTGGTCTCGGTACTTTAAAGAAAACATACACACCAGTATTCCATTTCTCCCTAAACATTTTAAGCATCGAAGTCTTTAAATAACGTGATACCGGAGTCAACAAGCATACTTTTAGAATTTGATTAAAAGGGAATAAATATGGAATCGCGTATCTAAAGAAATTAATAACGATATAATTATATTCATGTACCGCAACACAAGAATAGTACACGCTGTACGATGTCTGTTGATAATGTTTCTGTAGGGCTTTTTCAACACTCCTTATGTGACCTTGCCGGTGGCGCTGTGGGTTAGGTTCCTGACTCCTACATCACACGTTGGGTGTTTGAATCCAGCTGGAGCCATGACTTTTTTTTTTTAACAAACATTTCTTTGAAAAAATAAAACGTTTCCCTGGCTCAGAGATTAAATAAAACTTCACTCGCACCAAACAAATTTATATTTCTAAATATCACAACATGATCGAATTTAAGTCATTTTAATAACAATGAATAGTCACCTAGGCGTTACAATATAAACATTTATATTGATTTAAATCGCGTTTAAATCGCCTTTATTTAAAACCCATAAATAAAGCTGATACTGTTTAGACTTTTAATTATTTAAAACTGTATTACAGCAGCACAATGCACAATGCAATGTAAATCGCTATCTTTGTCTTCTGCGTAATAATGTTCACCTCTCTGTCCAGCAAATTAACAATAGTAATAATAATGAACTTTATTGTATATGGCGCTTTAAAGGTGGCTCCTCAAAGCGCTTTACAGGATAAAAACAATAACAACAATACTGTCAGGCTGGGCAAACGATTTTTTTTAAAGAAATACAAAATGAGATATAATGATGTGTTCCGGCTTAGACATTAACGAAGAGCATAACAAAGGTCATAAAGGTCATAAACGATATTAATTTTGGAACATCAACATATTATGTAAATGTAAACTGTATGTTGCTGTTATTGGTATTTTAAAGAAAAAATACTGTAAAAGCCTGGGTTCGGTACAATGTTTCAGGCATTCATGTGAAGGACATCAGAGCTTTCACTGGCCGATTATCAAACTTTATTGATAAAACAAAAACAAAAACTATCCGACCAAGCCAGAAGAAGACAAAAAGAATAACGGACACAGCGCGAGCTTGCATTCTCTCCTCAGCCGTCCACACCACACTTTTCCCTGGGTCAGAGATTAAATAAAACTTCACTCGTACCAAACAAATTACCACACACTGAACACTGAACATATTAACCCAAATATGTCTCACAATACTTTTATGGTACATTACTTTGCTAAAATGTATTTAAAAATAAAAACGATTACAAACGCCAGCAGAGAGAGAGACACACACACACAGTTCTTCATTGTCAAAAAGTAATTGTTTTTTACTTTGTCAGCACCCAGACAAACGCAAACGCGTTATTAATGAAATGCTTTTATTCATTCTTAATCGAACTCAGAAGTTGTCATCTGCTGTTGAAGCTCTGTGAGACTAGACTCACACATGGCTAGATTTGACTATTTAACCATGAGATTATGTTTATGTTTATTAATCTTCCTTGTTATGCACTGAGAATGATAAGCACCCCAAACACGGGGGCGGCGTAGCGGTCGGCTCTGGCTTTCCCATCTATACCGATGCACTGCAAGTACAACCCCCCTCTCTGCGGGAGTGCTGGCTATGATGAATTAAACCAGTTTCACAGGTATTTTCAAAGTAGAAGGGGGCGAGATTTCCAGCGAAAGACACCTCCCCCCCTCCAAAACCCAGTAAGTACAGTACTTACTAGTTAAGAAAGCTAGGCTCTTCAATGAAATCGCTTTAACATGCTAATGCGTTGGTGTAACAGTCTGGTCGTGGCAAGCTTCTAATGTCTCCCGACTACGGCGAAAGGAACCCTTCTTTCATTGGAAGACAATGAACATATTCTACCCGTACATGAGAATATAATGCTGGCGCGTGGGCACGGTGGGATGCTGTACCAGCTGTCAATTGAGTGTCCATAAAGTCAATTGAGTGTCCATAATATTGCAGTAAGTGAAAAGACCACGGGCATTCTTCCTCCCCCTACATTCTCAGAGTAGAATATAATTTATTATTAGCACAATTTATTACAGTGCTAATTTTAATATTATGCTAACACCTAGCTTTCTTAACTTTAACTAGTAAGTACTGTACTTACTGGGTTTTGGAGGGGGGGAGGTGTCTTTCGCTGGAAATCTCGCCCCCTTCTACTTTGAAAATACCTGTGAAACCGGTTTAATTCCATATTAAATTCCATATTAATTCCATATTTAATTCCTTCACTTCTGCATAAGCTTTCTGGAGGAACAGTGGATGGGATGCGGCTCTTTCTGGGAATACTGCAAATTCACAGGTGCCTGACTTGATGGAATTCACATTATCATATTCACATATCACCCCCCCTCTCTCTTTCTCTCTCTCTCACTTGCCCTCCCCCCTGTGTATTGTCTGTTTAGGGCAAGCGAGAGAGAGTGTGCTGTCCTTTGACAAAACAAGGCTCGCCAGATAATGTGAACGAAACCTGTTTTTCTAGCTTTTAAAGTCGTGCGATGTGTAAGCAGGAACACATCATTATATCTTACATATGAAAAATACATGATATAGCTCCCAAACAAACGCAAACGTGTTTTTAATAAAATGCTTTTATTCACTCATAATCTGACAATTTCAGGAAGACTAAGGAAGGACTAAGGGAATTGTCATCTGTTGTTGAAGCTCTGTGAGCTTGGTGACTTTGAGACCACTTGTTATCCCAAGTTGTTTGAATCGCCACAATTCAAATAGAGAAAAAAGAGCTGACTGACAAGATTTAAGATGTGGCTGTCAATGTTGGATTAAAAAAAACACGTTGCCCGACGTTAGTTGCATTGCTTGAAAAATTTTATTTCGAGAGACTGGATAAGTAATTCAAGTGTTTTTTTAACTTCCTGAAAAACAAGTAATAATTTAACAATATGTGCAAAAGTTTTATGATATGTCGCTGTTGTGAATGTCTGTTGAGTGTATCTTATTTGCCTGTCCTGGCTGTGCTCTCTCGCTCGCCCTCCCCTCTCTCTCAATTCAATTCAATTCAGGGTGCTTTATTAGCATGACAGATGGGTACAATCAATGTTGGGTATTTACTTTGTAATCTGTGGTCCTTTTAACTGTTTTTACATCTACTGTATTGCTTTGAGATGCCACTTTTAAAGGTGATATATAAAATCAAGGCTTTAACTTGCTTTAACTCCGCAAGTCTGAGTTCTTGTGTCCGTCCTATCCGAACCGAAAGTATTACAATATGTATCTTTATAGCAGGTGGTGTACAGCTTTTTAGTATAGATTACACTTTTCTAAAATGTATTTAAAAAATAAAAACAATTACAATCTAATCTTTCCACGTTTGATCCCAAGATCCCAAGAAAAATAAATCTAAACGGGGAGAAAGCTATGCTGAAAGTTTATTAAGATACTTAGAAGACAAAGATATCAATTTATGTTGCATTTGTCTGATTGTGAATCAAAAAACACATATATTTAAACAAGCGTTTGCGATTTAAATCAAAACGCGATTTAAATCAATATAAATGTTTATATTGTAACGCATAGGTGACTATTCATTGTTATTAAAATGACTTAAATTCGATCATGTTGTGATATTTAGAAATATAAATTTGTCTGGTGCGAGTGAAGTTTTATTTAATCTCTGACCCAGGGAAACGTTTTATTTTTTCAAAGAAATGTTTGTTAAAAAAAAAGTCATGGTTTCGGCTGGATTCGAACACCCAATGTGTGATGTAGGAGTCAGGAACCTAACCCACAGCGCCACCGGCAAGGTCACATAAGGAGTGTTGAAAAAGCCCTACAGAAACATTATCAACAGACATCGTACAGCATGTACTATTCTTGTGTTGCGGTACATGAATATAATTATATCGTTATTAATTTCTTTAGATACGCGATTCCATATTATATTCCCTTTTAATCAAATTCTAAAAGTATGCTTGTTGATTCCGGTATCTCGTTAGTTAAAGACTTCGATGCTTAAAATGTTTAGGGAGAAATGGAATACTGGTGTGTATGTTTTCTTTAAAGTACCGAGACCAGCCATATACTGTATGTTTATGTTCCAAAATTAATATCGTTTATGGCCTTCACACGCGTTACAGTATGCTCCTATTCTTTTTATGCTCAGCTACTAAGATTTCCCTTCAGTGGTAAAAATTCATATAAATATTCAATACTAAAACGGGCACAGTAAAGACATTTAAATCTTTCTACGACCGACCAACGCACCACGAGTGCCCCTGTCGGTCAACCAATCACGTACCGTGGTATTTTGCGTCATCGTGCGTCACGATGCGCGAGGCCGTAGCCAATTACCTCCGGTACGTGTCTGTGCCGAGCACTTTGAATGGCTGCATCTGTACTTAGCTCTAATCAGGTCTTTTTGGATGATCTTGAACAAGGACCTCCTCCTGTCTCCTCACTCTTGTGGTCTGTTATTCTCCCTATGTTTTAATCTAATCTTATATGGTTTCCTTCTAGGCTGTTAATTGACACTTAATTGTTTACCCAGAACTTAATTAACTAAGGTAAACAAAGGTAAACTAAATTGCTTTGATTTCTGAATTTTGACTCTCTATATCCCAGTGATTTGCAAAAAAAAAAGGTTCAACTGCAGAGCAGGATTACACTGCCTAGTGCATTTATGTACATCAGCAATAGTCCAAGTACAAAAAGCAATCATAATAAAAGTTTAAAAAACAGAGATGTTTTGTATTGTCTATGCATTTAAATTTACATTGGAAAAAAATATCTGAACCACGACAACTGCAAAACAATTTTTGTTTTGAATATTTTGAATATTTTCATGCTTGCATAAGATGTAGTAAAATTAATGTGGGTCAAGGTCATTGCAATTGCTTCTTCTAAATTGCTGTCCATGTTTTATCTCTACTTCAAGTGTCTACACTCTTTTTGAAAACTGTCAGTCTTTCCCACCATACTATAGTTTCTTAACTGATGAGCTATAGCCCACTGGTGGTCAGTAAGACCTAAGGTAATGAGCAGCTGTCAGTTATACTCATAGCAGTTTAAGAGGAATTGCAAATACAGTAAGCTCCTTTATTCACCATTTATCTCCAATTTAAATAGGGACAGTAATCATCATTTACCAGAAACATTTACAAATTGAAAATATGTTTTGCTTAAGAATATCAAAAATGTTATAATGCCATATTTAAAGCATTGCACGTCATTTCTTTCACAGATAATTCATTTAAGTCCAGAAAAAAGAAGGGCATTCACATGCTTGTAGTTATTATTTTGTAATTCCTCCTCAGGCAAGGATTATAGTGACAAGATGCCTCCTGTAGTGAGCTGTGAGGATCTGGCACTACTGTGGGTGGATTTTAACCATTCCTTTAGCTATGCAAAATACCTCTAGGTTTTTCAGACCCTTTGGTTTGGATTTATGAACTGCCTTCTAGAGTTCTTATCACAAATGCATAATTGCATTGAAGTCTAGAGTTTGAGGTGGACAATCAAGAATGTATATTCTACATAGTGCTGAAGCTGTAAATTTGTAAACTAATCTGAATGTTTTCCTACTTATAGAAAACAAAATGGCCACATATTCTAAACTTTTATTTTCCAACTGTATTACAATGTAATACGTGTATTGGTATGTATGCAGCAATGTAGGTACTGGTAATATACTGTATTTACTGACTCAGCTTCCTACTTGAATACATAGGAAATGTTCTGTCATGTAAAGTGTGTGTTGTTAACAAACATTTACCTTTCATTTTTAATTGAAGGATCAGAAAGCAGTACCCAGCCCATGACCAGTCAAGCACCCTTATTACAATACATTGGGAAAGGTTTGCATCACATTATCTTCAACAATTTGAAAGTATGCCTCTTATTTTAGACTTTCACAGACTGTACTGTCAAACAAAGGTGGAGAACAAGATGTTATTTTGGAGAATTGTTATGACAGTTTACATAACTTGTATACTCATTGTGAGCCTCAGTATAGTGTTCCTTCATACTACAGTGACAGAGAATTTTATTCTGTGTTTTCTTTATTTGTTATGTGTTGAAAATAGCATCAGAAGACAGATAGACATGACCCTTCAACTTTTAAATTAAGATAAATATGAATCACTAACTCTTATATGAGAAAATAACTTAGCATACAATTGTTGCATGACAAAAGAGATATAATTTTATTTAATAGAGTTTTCTAACATACACCCACTCCCCCAGTTACATAAGGATTTGATTTCACATGTATTTACATAACTTGACTCTTATTTAAGTCAGAAGAGACCCTTTGTAAGCCATTGCATGAACATATACTGTATACAGGGTCTACTGTATAATCATGATATTGCAATGATTCTTCTTTATTTTCCTAGCTGTGTCTGAGATTGAGGAAGGAGGGACAGAAGAGTAGAATTGCAGGCTCACCCAAGTTTATTGTCCTTTAATGCTTAACAGGTGTATGTGTGTGCTAATCAAGGAGGGGTTAGTCAGCAAGAGGGAGAATGTAGCTAAAAGAAAATTAAGCGATTATGATGCCATCGGGTTCTTGGAATGCACAGGAAAAGAAGCACCTATAAAGAATCCTGGATGTGATGATCCTATTGTATTCAAGATATAAGGAGCAGCTAACAGTCTGTAATGTAGAGAAAGAAAGGAAACTTCCTCCATTTATATATGGAGAGAGAAAAGAAGTAACTATGAAAGAACAAATGTTTTAAAACTCTGCAATTTGAACACCAAAAATAGAATTCACTTTAAAATATACAGTAAAGTAAATAATCTAGAACTAGTTTATCTAGTTTATAAAGAATGTACCCTTCATTAACCTACACTGTACTGTTCAGTAATTAAACCCAAAATTAAAAGAACAATAAATAAGAAAAATAATAAACTATTTTGGATGCTTTTCTGATATGATTACATTATAGATTACTCACAATTTTCAATTAAAAAAGTGTAATATAATATGCAGAAGTTACCACACGTGTGCAAAGGCAGAGAAAGAATGAGGTGTGAAATGGAGCCCTTTTGAAGACCACATTCCTCCTACTCTGTGCTATTCATCCACAGATGGAATATGCTGAACTACTTGCTCTTTAGGTATGTAAATTTTCCTTTCCAAGAAACTTTTATTTTGGGACCGGCAGGAATGTTTTTATGTGTAAATCAAATTTGTGTAAATCGAGTCTTGTGTAACCTGGCAGAACTCCCAGTCAACAAAAATCTTGGACTAAATTAACTGGTATGTAAATCAGTCCAAGATTAGTGCTAATCAGTTTCTCTAGGAAATCAGACAGATAGAAACAAAGGGCAAAGCCAAAAGTTAGGAAACTAAAAAAACCTTATGCAAATTACTTCCATCCACCCATTTTCTAACTGCATTATCCAATATAGTGTCATGGAGAAGCCTGAGACTAACCTAGCAAACAATGGGAAAAAGGAAGATTACACCTTGGGTAGGACACCATCACAGGGTACACACAGGCACAAACACATATTCACTCCCACCATCGCCAATTTACCCAGAAGCCTTATCCTATCAGTATGTGGTACGTTAATTTGGACTGTGGGAGGAAACCCACATGAACGCTTGGGGAACATACTTTAAACAGATAGCATACCAGGATTTGAACTATATCAAACTGTATCTGTAATGGGAGCCGGTTCTGACTCCCATGAAGTGGGTAGTTTAGGACCCTGTGCAGACGGTATAATCCGGAAATGACTGGAGAAGGGGTACGGGGAAAACATGGTGAGGGATGGAAGGGATAGCAAACAGGGGGAGGTGCTGACAGTGATCCAGGTGCCAGGGGAGAGCGCAGGCAAACAAGTCCAAAACAGTCCAAAAGGGAAATCAGCGCGCCGTCCAAAATCCAAAACCAGGTGATCCATCCAAGACAAGACGATTAAAAACAGGAACAGGGACATGGAGCTAGGAAATTAAAAACAGAGTGACGAGGCCAGGCACTCTGAGCCCCAGACTCAGCTTGGTCAGAATGCCGTACGGAAGCCTATGCCTTCAAGCTGGGACATAGGGTGACTTGATGCTAGGCGGGCCTCCGGGCGTCCGTCTTCCAATGCAGAGCCTTCTTCGGGTGTGAAGGGTCTTTGGGTCTCACCTGAAGAAGGCTCCACAGCCGAATGTTGTGTTTCCCTTCTTCTCTTTTCAGCATGGAAAAAACCTTTGCTTGCTCCTTTGCAGCCTATGCATGCTGACACAGCTACCTACTTGAACTACTTTAGTCTATTTGTAGCATAGGATGCTGGCTGTTTTAGCTTTTTACTCCACTTCTTCCTTCCAATGTGTAGGTTGTACTATATGGTTATGAGTCTCGTGATGATAGCCATCATCATGCAACAATCCCGTTAAAATGCAGAAAACATTCATTCAGTAAACCCCAATTTTGAATGGTAAAGGGACAATTGCATTGAGCAGCATTTGTATTGAATAAGAATAGCTGTTTTTTTCATTTGATAAGAATCAAACTTTTCAATGACCATCCACTACAGGAAAGATATCTAAAGTTCCATTAATATATGTAAGAAATGAAACATGCGAGTAGGATGATTTACCCATTGTAAGCGGGCAACAGGATTTGGAGGGTCAGATAAAAGGTTAAGTCACTAGAGGGTACTAGGTTTTGACAGGGCTAGCCTCACCTGTGTGCAGCCCATTTCCCTAAATAAGATTTAGCACGTAAACCACCTGGGTTGAATCAGGGGAGTCAGTCCCTTGCTGACAGGTGTGAAGCAGGTAGGAGAGCTGACAGAGAGACTGCTGATCCGCTCATGGGGAGCTAGACCTCCACTGTCACTGGGACAGTGCAAGACCGAGTCTTAAACGCCAACATAACATTTAAACCTGGAAAGGACAGGTTGCAGCCACAATACCAGAGGTGATTTAGTATTGCAACAGAAAGCCTATTCTAGTGAGAGAGCAGGTACAGAGCAAAAAAGAGATGGCTCGTAGTGAGGCATCTGTTTATATGTGCTCAGGACAAGCGAGACGTCTTGAGATTTAGGAGAAGCTCAATCTCTTGGTGAGACATCTGGCTGGTAGTGAAAAGTGGAATGATCCTAAGGTTAGGAGTGAGGCATCTAGCAGTATTGGGCTCCTAGACAAAGATTTTGAAGTAATGCATGAGTAGAAAGTTCAAGGAGGTGGCACAGTGCTTATTATTGGTGTCTCACAGTGCTGGGGCCTTAGATTCAGTTCCAGACCAGAGGTGCTGGGGTACATACCTTTCTACTCATGCATTACCATCAATGTGGAGCTGGTATATTTTCTCGTGTTCACATAAGTTTCCTTCCATAGCCAAAAACACACTAGTAGGTCGATTAGCTTCTAGGAAAATTGACCTTAGGTACGAGTGTGTCTTTTTTTGTGTCTGTGTGTCTTATGTGTTTGCCCTACAATGGACTGCCAACCCATCCAGGGTGTACCCTGCCTTTTGCCCGCCGAGATATGCTCCCCGCTGACCCTGAATTGGAAAAAGTGGTACAGAGAGATACAGAGATATATTTTAATACAGCTTCTGTAAAGATAGGTTTGGAATTTTTGAAAAGAGGAGCCTGCAAAATGGTTTCAGTAACACGGAAAACAATTGTTGTCTGGAATTGGTTATGGGAAGAAACCTGGAGAGATATCTCGAAAGTTTTGTGATACACAGAGGTTTAAACCACTTTTAATTATAATGAGTACCATGGATAAATGACTAAGTGGATGAGGAGAGATTTTTGCTCAAATTGGAACCATAAATAAGAGCAGTGATGATAATAGGGTACAGTTTGAAAAAAATGCAATAGAGGAATCCAAGAAGGTTTAATAGACCAAAGAGCACTGAAATATTTTTTATGTGAAAAGAATTAAGCTTGTTCTGCTGAAGCTTTGCAGAGGGGTGGTGTCCTCAGGACGGGACAAAGAAGAAGGCAGGACAGCATAGGAAATGGTTTGCCATTCTTAAAATTAAAGAAATACAATCATATTATTTATATTACTATTTTGTTATGTTTAAATTAAAAAGTAGATCTGTATGCAATTTGGGCACATGCAATTTATATTTATTGTAAATGCATTTTATTTGAAATAATATTAACTGTCTTTACAACTGGAGGAGTAATTTCATCCTTCTAAAGCATTGCTATGAAGATCCAAAGTGCAATCCTCCAGCAAGATGAATACCCTAACTTATTCCCTACTGCCACAAAGCACATTTAAGAAATTATCTTGAATAGTTGTTCACTGGTGCAGACATTTATTGCAATTAAAATCTCAAATGTATTTTGCTTTAGGCTTTGAGGATATTAAAACTAATCTCCTTTGAAAATGGTTTGAAAAAACCCTCAGTAAAGGTTTTAAAAATTGGTTAACTGAAGCATAACAATGTGTTACTCTAAGCAATCTGCTTCCCTTAGTAATTTAAGAATTCTGTGAAAAAAATGACTTGGACTTTGACTTTGAGGCAAACTATAGCTCACATTAAATCTTTAAACATTTCAAATTTCAAATGGTTATTTTTTATTGTATGAATAATGAAAATTAGTCTCATAGAAGTACAGATACCCAGTTGTCTGCAGTTACAACATAATTTATTGTGTGCTGAAAGCTCTTTTGTAGATCAGTGTACCAGTTCAACTTTCAAAATGAATATCGAACATGCATTTGGTAACATTTCTGAAACATATGACATATGACAGACAACTTAATGTTGATTTAGTTTCAATAGCCCTTTTAACATAAGCACCAGTGAATTACCACACCATTGTTGTAATTATAGTATCTTTACAAAATAAAAAAGACACTTATGTCTGTTGTTGTTCTGTGTGTGGACTCGTGATTATGGGAAATGAATGGAACCTGTGGCAAGGAAGTAATGGGCCTAACACCCTTTATAATTCCATGATATGTCATATCATAGTTGTCATAGTTGTGCATGAAGCAAGTACTATTCTTGTCTGAAGCGTCACTCTATCCATGACACATAAACTAAGGAAAATACGGAATGCTTTACTATCATATAAAAATTCAATTTAATATGTTATATCTATGCCTTCAGAGGTATTAGATATTAAGCAGGTTTTGCACAAACTATAGCTAGGTTCTGCTCAGTAGATGGTGATTAATTAGAGTTGAAAAAATGTTAACAATTACCTTTAACTGTATACAGTATGTTCACACTTTTCTTTAAACAATAAAAATAAATATTTCCCACGTGTCCAACACAACCCACACTGACTGAAACAAGCAAAGATTCTGTGAATGTGCTTCATTAAAACCACCCACCTTTATGCACCGCTAACCTGGAACAGGTTCTCTGAATCACACCACAAAATTACAATAATCTTTTCAGAAACAGATTCAGTGGTGTGTCATGAGATAAGAATGCCCCAGCAAACTTGTCTCACCTAATCCAGGTGATGGATGACTTTATCAAGTGGATTAACAGGATATTGAAATAAATTATGTATTCAATGCAGGTGATAAATCTATTTTACTGGTTTTATACTGTCTTTATTCTCATCAACAGAGGCAGGAGTAGTGTTGAAGGTTTAGTCCTAGGGTTAAATTCATCCTTTAGTTTTTACAAATAGTTTTACTGTTTTCCTTTAAGTAGGTATCTGTGTCAGTATGCGTAGGATGCAAAGAAACAGGTAATTTATTTCATGCTGAAAAGAAAAGAGACACAATGTTTCGGCTCACACCTGAAGAAGGCTCCACAACCAAAATGTTGTCTCTTTTACCTGTTCCTTTGTTTTTTCTTTTAACTGTGAATTTCAAACTAAAAATGGTGCCAGTTTTTACTGTTTAGTAGGAGTGCCCATATATCGGCTCTTTAGGAAAATGTGTAAAAAGAACAAAATAATTAAGAAACTAAATTTAAAATTAAGATAACAGATACTGACAAAACACCAAATGTGTTAGTCTTTGTAAGATTTCAGCCAAAAAAGGTATTATAGGAAAATTAAGTGAGCCATTGTTTCAATTCAGATGATGTTATGATGACAATAGTAGAAATACATTACATGTTTATTTTAATATGCTTAACACTCAAGATTCTGAATGTAATATGGAGATTCAATTGTGATAGAGTGGACAAGATTGCCATTTTCGTAGCAGTTGTAGTGAATAAAGGCATTCTGAGTGCTGTGTATTGACTACATTGATCAATTATTCAGGCCTTACTTGCTGTGCTTCCTGTTGGCTCATCCTGATGTAAAAATAACAGCATTCTAATCAATGTCCCCATGCAACATATGTTAAAATGCAAAATTACAAGATGAGAATGTCACATTAATTAAAATAAAATATCCTGCTCACCAGTTTTGAGCACTGAACATGTGTGGAATGAGCTGGGACAATGTGTTGTATCTAGCTCACTGAGACCTATGAACTGGCATTTGATTTCCTAAGGTCTACAAAAGGAAGGAGACAGAATACCACAGCACATGACCTGCATCGGCACAGTCAAACACAACACAATGACAAATAAACATCATCAAAAGGGAAGATAATACAGTAGTGTTAGAGGAGAAAAGAAACAAGGAAGTTACTTTGCATTGTTTAAGAGTGTAATTGCAGAGGGAATGAAAGATTTCCTGAGTCTGTTGGTTTTACACCTGGGGGCACAGAGGTGTCTCCCAGATGGGAGAAGTGTGAATTCACAATGGAGGGGATGAGACACCCACTCCATGATACTTTTGGCTTTCTTAGTCACCCTCTGTTTGTAAAGTATGCTTAAGTTGATTTTATTATTCCCGATTATTTTATCACTTATATTCACTAATTTACCAGCCTATTACAATTACCGGTACTTATGTTGCCAAAACAACAAGTGAAGCAGTAAGTATGTTAAGACACTTTCAATGAATGATTTGTAGAAAAGTGTAATAATAGTTTTATCTACATTAGGTTTTCTAAGAAAAAAGAGTCTCTGTTGGCCTTTTTTTATAGATAGTGTCACAAATTTGTCCCATTTTAGGTTTTTGTCAATGACCAGTCCCAAGTACTTATAGTCATCGACAATTTCGGTTAGAAGCATACATTGCAGATGTACAGCTTGCTGAAACTTTAATGGTGGCTACACAAAATACCGCTCCGTGGCTTTCACAGTAAACTCCCTCTAGATCAGGGCTCTCAAACTCAAATGAATATGGGGGCCACATTAGATAAAATGTGCTAATCGGCGGGCCACATTCATGCACATACAAAATGCATCAAATATTAAAAAAATAATTGAAACTGAAATTTTTATTTGTAAAATGTTGGTTAACTTTACTCAATGTATTTGATATCATGTGAGGTTATTTCTGAAGTTCTTCATTCTGGCTGCTACGTTGACAGCGTTTTGCAGAGACCAGAATGTCAACATTAGGTCTCATATCACATGAATTAGCCAATTGCAATGTTGTTTGTAAATGTTCATCAGTGAGTCTTGACTGTAAAACTGATTTGTTGATCTACATTGATGAGAAAATTTGTTAACATACGTACATACTGTACTGCCAAACATTGCTATGATTCTAGCAGATGCAGAGACTAACCTCAGAAACCTTTCTTTCTGTCTGTCTACTTTCTTTATTGACAGCACTTCATCAGTCGGTAATCAGGCAACAAAGACGTAAACACCAACTCTTCGGGTTAACACACTCACAGGGGCTGTGAATAGGACACACACCTAGTGGTCACTCTGCGGACGCTCAGACAATCTCCCGGCTATGGTTCCCAACCTGCACCGCGGCGCATGTATTTGCCATGTGTGCCTCCTCTTCGTCACCGGGCAAGGGCGCTACAATCTTTCAATGGCGATTATTGAAATAGAACATGAATAGAACTATAGAACAAAAAATGTATCAAATGACCAAAATGACTGAATTTTATTGGTAATTTTTTGTTAGTCCAAGTGAGTCATGGCGAGCAGCAGAAAATTACTTATTTTCTTTTTTTAATTTAAAAAAAATAATTTAGTAAAATATCTGGATTTTTTTTTTCATTTTTGACATTATAGAATACTTTGTGTTGATGAGTGGCAAAAATTCTCAGTTAAATACATCATGGTTCCATGGTGTAACACAACAAAATGTGAAAACGTCCAAGGGGGGTGAATACTTTTGCATGTTCAAATAAATTACATTTTATGATTATTTTTTACTTGCTCAGTTTTGTATCATATGTATGTATCAAAGGTATAATGAGGAATTATAACTAAACCAAATTTTGAGACTGTGATAAATCTTGCATTTGTATGGTTTAAGAATTATTTAAGACACCCTTACCTTAATACTTACTCCTGACAGAATTATGTGTGCTTTTTTTGGCTCCATCCTGGAAGAGACCTGTTGTTTTAAATTGCCCCTAAATCAGGACTGAAATCGATAGTAACAGGCAATTTTATTCATTATTAATGAAAATAAAAAATCATAAAGCAAATCTCTTTGTTGAAAAAATTATTTTCATTTTTCATAAGAGTAATATACTCTTGATATGACACAGAGGATAAACAAAAAATAACTGATATATCTAACTTCATCTTTGCATTAAAGGTGACAATTAAATTAATTAGAACATCAAAAGCTAATTGCTAATAATTACTAACAACCATTACTAACAACCATTACACACAATTTCACATGGAATTAAAAACAATTAATCCACATAATGCTTGCATAGTAGTCTCTCCCTGGTGAATTAATAAGGCCCTGAAAATAAGAGGAATGGAACAAGGACTGTGTGTAGATACTTATAAATGGAGGACTGTAATATACCTATACAATTCGTAAGACTAGTGTTTAAAGGACATTAGTATCATATTTTTGTCCATTAAGAAACATTCTCCATATGTTTGAAAGGTTTGCTCATTCATTGTAAAACAAATGGAAGAGTGGTTATTGTAAATTGTTGAAAAACATTTTTTAAGCTACAAAGGAACAAGTAATAGGTTTATTCTATGCTGAAAAGAAAATAAAAAAAAACACAACATTTCGGCCATGGAGCCTTCTTCAGGTGTGAGCTGAAGACTTTTAAGCTATGCACATTTTTTTCTTCATGAATGCATGTTTCCCCATAGCAATCATGTGTGCACCTTAACAATCTTACTGATATGCCACTATGAAAGAATAAATTAACAATCTAAAAAAATGAATCTAATTAATGAATCAATCTAATTAAATGAAAATATAGTAAATGTCTCAAAAACTTCAACAGAGATACATATATACTGTATATATTGAAAAGCACCAATCTGGGGACGGGTGTAAGAACATTTTCAAGTCATTAAATATCACCCAAAGCACAGTCTGATCTATTCTAAACAAATAGAGAAAATATGGCACAACTGTACACAACTGAACATGGCGTCTCCAAAATATCTGGGCGAAATGGGCACTTGTCAGGGAGTCTCCAAGAGCTCTATGACAACTCATAAATTCATAAATTTGGGCTTCATGGAAAAGTGGCATAAAAAAAGTCATTGTTGAAAACAACTCACAGCAAATCTCGACTACACTTGTCCTGAAGGCATGTGGGGAACTTGAAGGTCAAGTGGAAGAATATTCTAATTTCTGATGAGAGAAAAATTGACTTTTTTTGGCCTCAACACAAAGTGCTATGCTTGGCACAAGCACAACAGCACGCATTATCCTTAGACATCATTCCTAAGATATAGCATGGTGGCAGCATGGGGATGCTTTGCTGCATCAGGGCCTGAGAGATATGTAAAGACAGAAGGGAAATAAATGTAGAAAAGTACTGAGAAATCCTGGGGGAAAGTATGTTGTAGTCTGCAAAAGACCTGGGACATTGGAAGATTTATATTCTAGCAGGGAAATTACCAAAGCATACAGCCAAAGCCACACTAGGGTCCAAATTGAGTCCAAACTGGGTTAATAAAAGTTCATGATCAAAGCAACTCTACTTGGCAGTTAACTTTGATTTTTAGCTTTTGAGTTTTTTAGAAAAAAAATGAATTACATTTAATTACTGTTGAGGATTACCTTGAGTACAGTATGTACAGGTGTGTCTTTGAACAAATGAGAGAAACAGAGAACAAATGAGAGAAAAGAATGCAGCACATTATACATAATCTCATAAGGAACACCATTTAAGGTTATGCTACTTTTTTTCAGAGTAAATAATTGATATTAATTATTCAAAATTGAATAACAGGTTTGGCATTCTTTCACCATCTTTTGTCATTTCAGTTCTAAACATTTCCAACAGCATTTTTATGCTTAATGACATTTTCTTTCTCATTCATGATCGTGTTATGACATTTGAAGAGGATATAATGACACACAAATAGTGACATGGGTACATCAATTTTGAACTTCTTTGTTCCTTTAATTAGATCTTTTATGTGTTCACCAACAAAATAACTCAAAACTTCGAGGCATCTACAGCTATGTCTGTGTTGTATCGTTGGCATCACTGGTATGGAAAATTATCTGAGTTTCTTCTGCCCTTTGTTATTAGTACATACAGAACCCTGTCTCTTTGAAAACTTGTATCAATTTGTACTTTCAAATACATTGTAAAAACTCTTTTTACCTGAGTAAAAATGATAATCACATCATCCAAATGGATAAACAGAAGCTCTGAGTTAAATACACAAAAATACTTTAAGTATAGGGATTGATAAAACATTTATTTATGCGGAAGGAACTGCTTAAATGCTTTTTAAAACATTCTTTTAAAAATCCAAAGTTAAGACAGAAAGAAAGACAAAAACAAAATATTTTAATTCTTAATGTAAAACTAACAAAAAGAATCAGAAATCTCAATAAAGGAAATAATCCATGTAGCAAAACACTGAACTTAGACAACATACATTTAGAAAAGCAAAATCTTACATTGTTATAAATTTTATAAATAATCCCTGAAAATTCTCTATCATTCTTTGGCATTTCATGATAATATGTCACACATGTATCTGCTTTAAGGCTTGTTGTCCAGATATAGTATGTGATAAAGGTCAAAGAGATAAACAAAAGGTAAACGGTCTATTTAAATCTACTAGATATCACTTACATGTGTTAAAACAGAAAAATATACAAAAGTTTTCCCCTGATATCACAGGTAATTATTTATTGTCACACAAGCATAAGCGAAGGCATTTTTACATAAATATTTTATTTCCAATTATTATGTAATCCAATTGACATCACTGTCAATTAACAAGTTTCAACAGAGTAGGAGATACAGATACACGTTGTTAAAGGGATACTTTTATATAATGCTTCAGAATATTACACCCCATTTAATAAAGACTGTGTGCCTAACTTTTGTAGCTCCATTTAAAAAAAAAAAGTTTATCTGGAGGAAAAGGGAAGCATTATATTATAAGACATTCCAATTTACCTCAATGTGCAAGAATAAAATATGATATAAACACAGACAATATAAGATAAATATATAAATAATAAAAAGGCACTGGCTAAAAACACGACAAGAAGGTGTAATTATAAAGAGGGCATCTGAAAAGTCACAATATGAAGGAGACTGAAAAGTTAAATAATTCTGAGAATTGAAAAGAGGGAAGGAATTCTTTACCTGCATTTTTTTACTGCAATCCATTACCGTAAAAATCCATTACGTGTAATAAACAGAAATTCAGCAATTGCTTTCAGTTATGGGTTCATATTTATGGGTTTTAAACTTCATCCTCACAAGAAGGTGATGCATATTGTGCTATATTTCTTGTCTTGGTTTTGGAAGGTCAACATCAGAAGAACACTCAAATGATTCCCAATTATGGCAGCATTGTCTTTACAAATTTATGATTTAAGGATAACATGTAAGACCTACTAAATTATGGCACTTAAGACCAGGTTTTGCCAACTTTCATATACTGTAGATTTTGTCTTGGCTGCCAATGTGAATTTTCAGGTTGAAAGGCATGATGACAATAGGGCAGCTACCAGAGGCTTGCAGTGTGGCAATTCAAAGGTGGTCTTGTAAATACTGCACCTTTATTTTGAAACAGAATGATTTCTATTTGTGGAATGATTGAGTTTACACATGGATTTACAAGTGTTTAAAGGTTGTAATGCCCTTCACTGCAGGTTCAGCAAATGTAGTAGAGTGACTTTGCATAGTTGTGGACATTCACCCTCTCTGAAAAGCTTAATCTAGATTAATGTTTTCTTTGTATAGGACTTCTATTTGTTTTTTTTCTGTTTACTTTTACATCCTTAGAAATTAAGATATTAACTATTCTATACTTTTATTTTGGTTACCACTGGAGATTGGAATATTTTCATGCATAACAGTTGCCCCAGCAAACCATCTTGAATAGGGTATATCTCTAACCACTTATGTACTTTAAAGAAATCCTTCCTTTGCTAACATCCCTAAAAGTGAAATGTGTTGTGTGGAAAAATGATCCACATATTATTTTTGTAATATTTGTCCTGTACTTTTTCTAATAAAGAAAAAAATGAATCTTCCGTTAATAACTATATTTTTGTGCAGGGGGAAAAGGGAATTTGTATGGTATCTAAAATATGAAAATATTACTTATCCTGTCTCAGAAAAAAAGGATGGAAAAGTAACACTACATCAAACAATACATTTAAACCTCTGGGGATATCCACTTTTTCCAGAACTTATTAATCAGTCTGATTGCGATATCACACATTAAAGAATTTTTATATAGTACATCCAGCTTGAATGTTTGTTTACAAACAAAAGATATTTGACAGACTATTGTCTTTAAAGAAAGGGGTTTACTGAAAATGTGTTAAAAAGGGTGTATCTAGAGTTACTTTGTAGGTAATATTAGTAGGCTGACTTTTTTTTCTTTTAATCTTTTGAAATACAAGTACATGACATACTGTAGATGTTCTGATTGTCTGGTTACTTTCATGATTTGGAATGAGAAGGCAAAATGTGGTACATAAGTTAGTATTTGTGGGTATTGGTCATATGCAACAGTGAAAAGAAAAATGAAACATATACTGAAAAGCAGGTTAAGGGGTATTTTTTAACACCATGAAATATTTCTTAAAAACAACTTACTGGGATATGAGAAGGTCAGCTGGTAAAGGTACCCACCAGATGGCAGGCTAAGATCTATCATCAGGACAGTGCTGGGTGATGTCAAAAGCATACCCTGACCAAACATAACTAAACAGAGGCATACAATTAGGTGAGTGCCACTGAGGGTAGGTTGGGATTAGTCAGTCAGAGCTCGTTATAGGTGTGTAGTGCTATGAGTTTCTCTAATCAGTGCTGAACTTCATGCTCAGGACTGTATACAGCATTTTGCGGTGTGTTTAAAGGCTAATGGCTTGAAGGAGATCTGCCTACTCTTACTGTTTCTGTGTGTGTTTGCAGGATTTGTAGTCGTGACAAGAGTTGAAAAAAAACACATACAGTAACTGGTGCTTCCAAAACAGTTAGTATATAATAAAATCAACTGGTTGTTCTTTTTTAATAACTTACTATACTGATTATGTACAATAAAAGTAGTTATTGTTGTACTTTTCCTGTTTTCCTGTCCTGTTAATGATAATGCCTCATATCCAACAGGAAGATATTGGGATGAGGTCTCATCTTCCAGCTCCATTTCTTTAAAATTGTACATATGTTTTATTCAAAAAACCTATTTGATCCCACAGAAATATATCTTAATGGATATCATTGACTCTCCAAAGTGAAGTGTAGTCTAAGCCAGAATGATGAATCTAACTTATCTAGAAAAAGGTATCCAAATCACTAGGCAAGGAGTAGTCCGGGGTTCATAAGCAAAAGTCAATAGCCGAGAAAATAGAACGGCAAAGATAAGTAGTGGAAGCTCTTCTCAAGAAGTCCTCAATAGCGAGTGAGGGGAAGATGTGAAGAGGGGGTTTAAATAGGAAAAGAGCGTGGGCTGAATTAGAGAGTGCTTTCTGCACATGGGAATGCGATGGTGCTTGTGAGATTCGTGACAGTTTGTGTATTTTATGGCAGGGTAAATATGAGACTATCCACAGTAATGATATACTGGGGTAGCTGTCATAAATACAGATGGGGGAAACATGGAAAACGCTTTATGTTAGTTGAAGTTGAGGAGACTTAGAATAAAGTAGCATGTCTGAACTGTGCGGTACTTGATTGCAGTTATCATAATATTACAAACAGTACTGAAGCAAATTGGTCCTCCTTTCCTTTTTGTCCTGCTGCAGAATGATGACACTTGTTGGCTTAACAATACTAGAGAAATGTGTGTGCTTGGCCAGCTAAAATAATGTAATGTCTTTGGCAGCTACTATACTCCCTTCATTGGTGTCAGTTAGCTTCTTGCATTTCTTGGTGTTGCTCATATGGTGCTGCCTACTGCTGTGGTATTTGGTACAACAGAAGGTATCCTATGACTCTTAGTGAGAAATGTAAAAAACATAAGAACATTGTTGATCTTAGTGCCATCTCACTTCTGATTACTGGGTTGGTTTTGCTGAAACCCTGTTCAGCAACAGTTAGGAAGTCAGGTGTATTACATTTTTAAGGAACAGAGGAAAAGTGGTGTCCTGGGTAGTGGAGTGGGGTTGCAAAAAGTTGATTGTAAAAATCCTTGTTCAAAGGATTATAGTTGCATATTATATTATATTATTTTGGAGATCACATTTAACCAGCATGTAGACAAATGAGTGGTAATTGTCAGGTTGACAAATGAATGGTAATTTTCAGGATATGCAGCTCGAAGACTGCAGATTTGAATCTCAGGTGTGGCACTACTGTTATATCCCTGAGTATGATTCTTCATTATGATTGTTACAGTAAAATATGTATAAATACAATCAAATCAATATTGACATCAACCACAATATTATAAAATGGACCAACAGAGCTGGGAAAGTCTAAAGTGTAGTCTGTCTGTTGGTACTAACTACCCAATAATACAGATGCAGCCATGCAAAATGGGTGGGGTATTTCGCGGTATACCCCGGTGGGCGTGTCGCATCAAAACGCAGTATCACGCAGTATCACGCGGTGTATCGCGTCATTTGACGTCATACTGGAAAGTATCCGGAATCACCTTGTAAAACCGCCAGGAGGAGCCAATAAAGCTTAACCTCTCATGTGCAGCATTTGAGCTTTTAAATTTAAACTGTGTATTACAGCATGTTAATCATCAGTCATTAAAAAGTTGGTATATGTTATGAAAGCAAGATTGCTCAGTTGGGCAAAAGTACACAACCTACCTTTATCATAAATATTTTAATTATGCAGAAATATTTTATACATCAAAGCCTTTACCGATATTACTCATATTATTAATAATGAATGACCTTGGACAAGCTGTAAACTCAAAGTATTACGCTGGTCCACATTATTTGTAACCGTCATTTTAAATGAAAAGACTTTATTTTTTCATCGACAAAAAGTAACAACACAGCATTTCGTTGATCTAACTAACAAGGATGGGACATTAGCTAGCCAATATGATAAAGGAATAAATTACTTTTTTTGTTTATTTCTTTAGCACATTTATTTGAACATTTCCATCGATTGTACAAGCACTGAAAAACTGTCCAATCCCTAGTTCGTCGGGCATTTTCTTTTAGTATAACAGACATAAAAACTCCTTTGCTTTTAACAGAGCGTTTCATAATTTCTAACAACGAAAATTATTTAAACTGCGACACTTATCATTCAACCAGAGCTCAAAATATCACAAGGATCCTCAAGAGCACAACAAAGACTGTTTTAAAAGATACTTGTACCAGATACATGAGAATTCAAACTTTTTTATCTACGTCTTTAAAATTTATCACACAGTAACAAGTCAAATTTCAGGGGCATCCGTATACCACAAATTATGGTACCGCTTCAGAAGGGTGTCAGCCAGTCAGATTCCAGGACCGGAATTATCTGTTTTATAATTGAGAATATGTAAGCACGTATCTAAATAAATTAATCATGATATTAATTTAAGGATCTAAATTTATAAATCTATGTATCTATATAGCTGGTAGTATTACTGTATTTCACTTTCTTTGTAAACACGTTTTGTTAACACCCGAATTGCAGGTGGATTCTGTTTTTTGGTCTGTTATGGTCTGTAGCTCAAATCCTGCTTAACTAAAAATTAGTCACGAGAAGAGTATTATTGGACAATGTTGTGAGGCTCTGGCGGAATTTCTCTATAAACTAAAGAGTTATAGAGGAGGCAGGTTGTGTATCGCTTCTTTTGACACTTGTAAAAAAAAACATTCCAATGTTAATGCGACACGGAAGATAATGTGGTGTATTGGTCGTTAGTGAAAATATTTAATCATTTAATCTCTTTACTGTGCACATTTTAATCCGCTTAGTATTGAATATTTATATGGAATTTTACCACTAAAGGGAAATTTTAGTAGCTAAGCATAAAATGCAGAGGAGCATAACGAAGGTCATAAAGGTCATAAACGATATTAATTTAGAAACATAAACATATTATCTAAACTGTATGTTGCTGTTATTGGTATTTTAAAGAAAAAATACACACCAATACTCAATTTCTCCTAAAGTATATTGACATTTTTTATATTTCAAAATAACACGTTCGTATTGTATGTACAGTACACAGCAGTACCGCAGGTTGAACTGTAGGGCGCAAATCCACCAGAACCCAAAAGCCCAACATATTAATGTGCATTCGCCTGATGCTGCGCGGTTTTCATCACTCTCTGCGGGAGTGCTGGCTGTGATGAATTAAACCGGTTTCAAAGGTATTTTCAACCCCCAGCCACTGTTGTTTCATCGGTTGTTATCCTGTAAAGCGCTCTGAGGAGCCACCTTTAAAGGCGCTATATAAAATAAAGTTTTATTGATCATATTTTTCCTCCCAGAACTTGTAAATTGTTGTTGTTATTGTTGTTGTTATCCTGTAAAGTCCTTTGAGAGGCATACTGTCCAGGTTGTCAGGTGCATTCTCTTGTAAAATAATAAGTAGAGCTTTGGGCTTATTAGTGCTCCACTTACAGCAACCCAATGTAAATACATTTTGTCTCCAAATCCACCACCACTTGTATGAATCATAGCCCCGCCAAATGATGCAAATTCCGCTGCAATGGTTGTGTGCAGAAATTATTCAGTATGGCATCTCCATGTTCAAATAAACACTGCTCTGTGTGCAAATGCAAATGCATTTAAAAAAAGTTTTTTTTAAAAAAAAGCCACCTTTAAAGGCACTATATAAAATAAAGTTTATTATTATTATTAATATTGATGATATTCTTCCTCCCAGGAATTGTAAAATTGTTGTTGTTATTGTTGTTATCCTGTAAAGCGCTTTGAGAAGCATACTGTCCAGAATATTGTATTTCATTGCACTTTGACAGATCGTCTTATAATCACTTGCTGTTAGAATATCCCCCAAGAGGATATTCCCCCCAAGAGGATATAGAGGATATCCCCCAAGAGGTATCCAGGTAACAGTGAAACGGGCGTACAGTCTGGGGAGATCACCCGTTTTCCATGTAAATAGTTCCCTGGTTCCGCACCCCTTGGTCTCTCTCTCTCTCTCTCTCTCTCTCTCTCTCTCTGTCTCTCTCTCTGTCTCTCTTGAGCCCGCGCTCTTGGCGGGCTTGTCTTGTGTTTCTCTCTCGTCTGGGCGCAGGAGTGCTGCTGGCGGGTGGTGACGTAGAAGAAATAAAGCGCAGTTTTTAACTCCACAGGTTTGAGTCTCTGTGTTCGTCCTCAACGAACCCAAATTCATTACACTGGTGTCAGAAGCGGGAGGATGGACAGTGAACGGCTGATGATGTTGGACTCAGAGAAGTGCCGGTTCCCCCAGCAGCCGAGTGACCCATAAAGCACATTTTGGGGGCGACTAAAATGTTAAAAACTGCGCTTTATTTCTTCTACGTCACCACCCGCCAGCAGCACTCCCGCGCCCAGACGAGAGAGAAACACAAGACAAGCCCGCCAAGAGCGCGGGCTCAAGAGAGACAGAGAGAGAGAGACAGAGAGATAGACAGAGAGAGAGAGACAGAGAGAGAGACACCAAGGGGTGCGGAACCAGGGAACTATTTACATGGAAAACAGGCGATCTCCCCAGACTGTATGCCCGTTTCACTGTTACCTGGATACCTCTTGGGGGATATCCTCTATACCCTCTTGGGAATATCCTCTTGGGGGATATTCTAACAACAAGTGATTATAAAACGATCTGTCAAAGTGCAATGAAATACAATATTTTGGACAGTATGCTTCTCAAAGCGCTTTACAGGATAACAACAATAACAACAACAATTTTACAAGTCCTGGGAGGAAGAATATCATCAATATTAATAATAATAATAAACTTTATTTTATATAGTGCCTTTAAAGGTGGCTTTTTTTAAAAAAACAAACTTTTTTTAAATGCATTTGCATTTGGACACAGAGCAGTGTTTACTTGAACATGGAGATGCCATACTGAATAATTTCTGCACACAACCATTGCAGCAGAATTTGCATCATTTGGCAGGGCTATGATTCATACAAGTGGTGGTGGATTTGGAGACAAAATGTATATACATTGGGTTGCTGTAAGTGGAGCACTAATAAGCCCAAAGCTCTACTTATTATTTTACAAGATAATGCACCTGACAAGCTGGACAGTATGTTTCTCAAAGGACTTTGCAGGATAACAACAACAATAACAACAACAATTTACAAGTTATGGGAGGAAAAATATGATCACTATTAATAATAATAATAATAAACTTTATTTTATATAGCGCCTTAAAAGGTGGCTCCTCAAAGCGCTTTACAGGATAACAACCGATGAAACAACAGTGGTTGGGGGTTGAAAATACCTGTGAAACCGGTTTGTTCACAATGTACTGTAGACACAGAGTGTTACACCAACGCATTAGCATGTTAAAGTGATTCCATTGAGGAGCCGGGCGCGACAATTGTTTTGTTCTTTGATACAGTATGTGATCTGCAAGTCCATTTGGCTGCAGCGAATGTGAATTCTGTCTGGCATTTCCAGATTGTGGAAAAATAAAAGTATTTTAATCAAGATTCCCTTATAAAATTAATGTGAAACAAAACAAAAACTAAAAATAAGATACAATCTACAGACATTCACAACATAAACATATCTTAAAACTCTTTACATATATTGTTAAATTATTACTTTAAATATATACTTTAGGTTACTGAAACAGCCAGTTAATAAAATCGTTGCAATTTTGTTCTTGTTTGGAGGTGGGGATATTCTGACAACAATTGATTTAAAGACAATCTGTCAAAGTGCAATGAAATACAATAATTACGCTGGGTGAACGCTCCGAGGTCAAATTCTTCCGCGACAGGGGTACCTTTAAAGCGCAGACGATGGCACTGAACAATTTTGGCACGACCTCTCTTTAAAGCCCTGGCCAAATACTTAGACAGTACGTACAGTTATAATTCAAACTGAATTAAAAACTACTCCTATTTGGCATTTTAGTTATGGAGGCGGAAAGATGCCCCCCCATCTCTGGGTGCCTGAGTTGTCGCCATCTTTAACCAATCCGTGTCCAAGTCGCAGCAGGTAGAGACACGTTCGAAAAAAAGTTCATCCCAGCTACAATACATTAATTTTAATATTTTTGTGGTAAGAGGGAGCAAAACATCAGTATTTACTGCTAGTAATTAGTGTACGATCTATAGTTGAAATCTGAGCCTAAATAAAAAGAAAAAGCATTTTCAGAGAGCAATTACACTGTGTTTATGTAGAATAAGTGATTAGGTTTATGAGCAATCTCTTTACTTATTTGTTTAAAACGCTATATAAAATAAAGTTTATTATTAATTTGCTGGACAGAGTGGTGAACATTATTATTCAGAAGACAAAGATAACGATTTACGTTAAAAGACATTTAATTAAACACGGGTTTGTGATTTAAATGGAAATGGGGGTGACGGAAACTCTTAATCTAAATAAAAATAAAATAAATAAAACAGGTTTCGATAGTTAATAACCACTTTTTATGCACGAAACACAGGTGATTTTTCTTCCTCCTGATCAGTTTAGAAATCTGTGTACGCTGTAAGGTTTTTACTTCTTAACTAAACTTTTAAAATACGCGTTTCGAATAGAAAGAAATCCTATTCCTGGTACAGTATTTAGAGCAGATCAGCACGTCTTTTTTCCCCAATCAGAGGGGTGTCAGATGGTGTCAGCCAATCACCATTCTGAAGCCCTACCGTAATCTCTGGTATAGGGAGACCCCAGAGTTCTGTCCCATAGTTTAGATAGATGATAGATACTTTTATTGATCCCATGAGGGAAATAAAGTAAATCATTTTCATTTTAGGAAATTATTAAACGCTCGGTTAAAAGCAAAGGAGATTGTCTGTTATAGTGGACATAAAAACAAGAGTTTGCTGCGACGTTATTGGAAACCCAAATTTAACAAAAAATCACTGGCATTATATCCTAGAAGACACAGACCGGCGCCAGACCGGGAGAATGCCCGCAGCGTAAAAGAAAATGCCTGATGAACTAGGGATTGGAAAGTTTCCAAGTGCTTGTAAAATCAATGGAAATGTTCAAATAAATGTGCAAAAGAAATAAACAAAATAATCATTTATTTCTTTATCATGTTGGCTAGCTAATGTCCTCTCTTTGCTAGTTAGTGGCTGTGTTTCTGCGTTGGGTAGCAACGGGTGACTATGTTCTCAGGCGGAAGATGTAAACAGCTTAATTTTCGTGTTAAATAATTTTTTTAAATTAAAATTCATTCTATACAGCAATCGCATATTTGGGTACCGTTTCATAAAACTTTCATGCTTAAAATGTTTAGGGAGAAATGGAAGACTGGTGTGTATTTTTTCTTTAAACTACCAAGACCAGCCATACACAGTACAGTTTACATACAATAATGTTTATGTTCCTAAATTAATATCATTTATGACCTTCAGATGTGTTATGCTCCTCTTCTTTTTATGCTCAGCTACTAAAATTTCCCTTTAGATGTAAAATTTCATATAAATATTCAATACTAAGCAGATTAAAATGTGCACAGTAAAGAGATTAAATGATTAAATCTTTTCACTACCGACCAATGCACCACGAGTGCCCCTGTCGGTCATTTTGGCCAACCAATCACTTACCGCGGTGGCCTGCGGTGGCTTGTGGGTAGTTGCCCGTACCGCGGGTTTGTACCGTGCAGTTTGAATGGCTGCATCTGTATATGTTTGTAGTCACTGTACATATCTTTCATAGCCATGATGATGTTGAAACTCATTCCTTTACTTTTAAGAAACAGTTTGAGATCAGTTAGTTTCTAGTAATCTAGTGAACTGTATGATCTTTTTTATCTGTAACCTTTCTTATGTTTTTAATCTTCTTCCTCCTACTAAAAGTGCATTCTATGCTGTTAAAATGGCTTCAGTGTTGCAAATAGTTCTTATCTGCATACAAGATATTTACAGTATATAATGATCAATAAACTTATATTCAAGTTTATATTCTTGAACACTGTAGCCACATGTAGCCAGGATTATATAATTTCCATTATGAAATAGTGAAATATGCATAATTGCAGTAGAGGAAGGTTCCAGCATCATCTCCCTTTCCCATATACCCGATGCTGGACTTGAGAAAACAGGTTATACAGGACTATACAGATTTTCTTCCTTGTGATGGAAAGAGACATTGTCAGGTCACCAACTAGAATGATTTTCTGAGAACAACAAGATTGAACTGCTCCTTTGGGTAACTGGGGTCCATGGCGTTCTTGTGTTCTGTGATTGTGTGTCCCCTTGTAGATAATTTTAGACATAGTTCTGTGTGATAGATGAATGGGTATATAGTATTTAAAGGGTAAGGTAAGTATGTCATACTAATGTCTTTTGCTAGTCTATTTGTGCGCTGGTGGTTCTGAGAGATATACAGTAAAGAACCTGTTGCAGTGAAAAAAGTCTTAGCCACAAAATTCAAAGGCAGTTCCCACATTTAGGGGCCACCAGCAACGACAAACACCATGTATTTCACTTTAAATTATAATAATATGCATTATGAAATACTGCTTTTTGGATATGTAAAACACAAAAACAGTTTAATCTGGTTTAACAGGTTTGTAATTCAAACCAGGTATGTGTGAGGGAGAAAAAAACACCATATTTAATGTTTTTTCTTTATGGAAAAAAAAAACATTTGAGCTTAGTTTTATATAGGAGAACCAATATACCAATATATGATAATTTGTTGATTTACATGATATATTCTTTAAAGAAGCAATTATTAATATAGGTGAAAGTGGGAGGCTGAATTAGAGCTATTAGAGATAATAAAGTCCTAAACAACAAGAAAGACAATATAGGAAAAGTTACTCAGACAAAAAGTTACCAAACCACCTACAGATGATGAGTAAGCAAGGGATTAAACCAGTTCTGCCAATTGTGATTCTTACTGATGGGGGGTGTTGACAGATTGTTGAAGAGGTAGTAGTAGACACAGATTAGTAAGCACATGGAATTCAAAATGCATTTAAGTAGAAATAGGTAGTCAGGGAAGAGTGTGGAGAAAAGGGTTTGCAGGGAGAGGTGAAGTGGACAATGTGCTAAATTCCAAAGTTATAGATAATTTGGGTGTCTTAATTATCATAGTTGGCAAAACTCTGTGAGAGTTCCAACAATCCAGACTGGAGAGGACAAGGGTTTGGACCAGGTGCTGAGTGGGGTTGGTTGTTTAGAAAGTATATGCTAGATTATACAGTAATGATAATATTGATTGTAATTTGTAATTGGTTAATTATTTTGTAATTTTAACTCCAATTTTAACAACCGTTTAAAACAAAAACAAAGTCTATTAAAACTGAAAAAAATAATATGTTATTTCATTGTTTTCATTCAGATTTCATTGCTTTTAAAACATCAGCTGTGGAGAATTCTGTCATCCATAGGAATGCAGTTAATTACAGGACATAGGTATCTTGCCTTTCTGGTACAGTATAACCTGATTGTAATGTAAACTTGTTTTCATACATTGTTTGAACCTTGGAACAGTTTTTTTTTAAGATGTGGTTTGCCTATGGAGCTGCATCTTATTGTTCTGAATTAAAATGTCAAGCAAAAAGAAAAAACAATCTTGCTTAACCCTTAACCAGCGCTATTAAAAGAGCAAGTTTGTCTTTTGTTGTTATATTTTAAGACAAAGATTGAAGTTTAGTGTACCCATAGAAACCCTGTTTATTTAAATTGTTACATAAGGTGAAATATATATCAAATGGAATGAACTACTTACACCTCCATTTTTCCATTGTTAGTACTGTGCAGTACAACACTAACATAAAATAGAAACAGTGTTCTATGGTCCTATGGCAGTGTTTACAACCTCATGGTTTCATATTCTACTGCTGGAATAAAACCAAATTCATTTTAATTAATATTATACAGTATATGCTTTAATATTACACAAAGAACATTGGCTAATTAAGGAAATCTCAATTGAGATTAAAATTAAAAAGCTCATAAGGAGTTTGGGTGATTTAATATTTGTAACTAATGATAGTCTAGGTATTTATGGCTTTTTAATGTTTAATTTTCCTTACTTTGTGTTGATATTGTAAAGCTACAACATTGCAAAACTTAACATTATAAAACTGCTTCTGATATTTGATCCTATGGTGATTATCCCTGTGTGGTGTCCTTTTTGTTTGATTAGCTTTAAAGTCTTTGAAATCCAAAATCAGTCTTGCTTGGTATTGGATTCATTTCTCTGCATTGTCTCTCAAAATCTTGGCATTCAGTTTTTTATAATGTACTGTTGTGAAGGCAGCTTGTCTTCTTGATCCTACTGTGTTCCCATGCCTAAAGCATACATTTTTGACCTGACTGCCAAAGAATGCTTTTCCATTTTTTAGTAAGCACTCAGAATTATTTCCAATTTTCTGATTTGATTGAAAATGAAGTAAGCGTCAGGGCTTATCATCAGAAAAAAGTATAACTTCCTTGTTTTGTACAAATGTATTCAAGAGAGAATACTTTTGTCATTCATTCTGTCATGTACTCTGTAAGTAATGGGTAAACTGCATATTCAGCTACACTCACAATCATTTTTATTTCATGAAAAACTGGCAGTTAAATAATTGAATACATTACCAAAAAGTTACAAAAGGTGCAATGCCTTTTGTACAATGCTTCAATCAGTTTAGTTTTACCGTGCCATTAGGATGAGAGTCATATTTTGACATTCTTTCTTGTTCCAAAAAGGGGAGATCTTTGCACTCAATCAATCAATCAAAGTTACTACAATACAGCATGCAACAGTAATTGCTGGCAATTAAATGTCTTTTCTACGAGCTCACCGGGGGGGATACAAAATCACAAAATTAAAATTACAAAATAAGGCTACATAATAATAGGGCAATAGACATTGAATAAGATAAACTCAGACAAAACTTAATATAAATAGAGCTGCTACTGTATGTGTCCAGGGTGTATGCAATACATTATGTCCAAGTAGTGCAGTATGCCTAATATAATGAAAACTGTATGTCCATGTAGCCATTACGGTGATTTGCTGAAGGAACTGCAGCTTGGCTATTTAGCAGTCTTATTGCCTGGAGGTAGGAGCTGTTGGACTTTGACTGAATGTTTCGATACTGCTTACTGGACGATAGGAGAGAAAACAGTCTATGACTGGGATGACTGGAGTCCTTGAGAATGGACCTGGCCTTCCTAAGACATCTAGCTGAGGAGATATGCTGGATGTTTGGTAGCTCCCAGCCAGTAATGAGCTGCGCTGACTTCAACACCCTCTGCAGTACTTTGTGATCCTGGGCAGAGCAGTTCCCATACCAGGCATTGATGAAACCAGTCAGGATACTCTCATTAGTGCACCTGTAGAAGCTGGCCTGGATATGTGATGGCATGCCAAACTTCTTTAGCCTGCGGAGAAAGAATAGGCACTGCCGTGCTGTTTTGACCACGATGTTGGTGTGGTGGGTCCAGGTTAAGTCCTCTGTGATGTTAACTCCCAGCAACTTAAAACTGCTGACCCGATTCACTGCAGTCCCATTGATATAAATAGGTATGTGATCTTTCCTTAGTCTTACTGATGTTCAGAGGGAGGTTGTTCTCCCAGCACCATGCTGCCAGGGTTTCAACCTCCTCCCTTAGGCAGACTCGTCACAATGTGTGATCATCCTGATGACTGTTGTATCGTCCGCAAACTTAATGATGGAGTTTGAGTTATGCCTGGCGACACAATCATGGATAAATAAGGAGTAGAGTAGAGGGCTAAGCACACAGCCTTGGCTCCAGTGTTTAGAGTCAGGGTAGAGGATATGTTGGCGCCCACCCTCACCACCTGCGGACGTTCCATCAAGAAGTCCAAGATCCAATTACAAAGGGAGGTGTTCAGTCCCAGGTCCTGCAGCTTGATGACAAGCTTTGAGGGCACTATGGTATTGAATGCTGAGCTGTAATCAACAAACAGCATTCTCACATGTGTTCCTTTCTTATCCAGGTGTGAGAGGGCAGTATGGAGGGCAGTGGCAATAGCATCCTCTGTTGACCTGTTCTGGCGATATGCAAATTGCAGTGGGTCTAGGGTGTCAGGCAGTTAGGAGGTGATGTATGCTTTGACCAGCCACTCGAAGCACTTCATGATAACTGATGTGAGTGCAACGGGGCGGTAGTCATTCTGGCAACTGACTCTAGGTTTCTTAGGAACAGGGACAATGGTGGTTTTCCAAAAGCAGGAAGGAACTATAGACTGAACTAGAGAAAGTTCAAAGACGGCTCCCAAGCTACTCAGCCTTCTGGGGGTAATGGGCCGGCCAGAGCGTGATGCTGACCACATCACCTCCACTTCCAGTGTCAGATGGTTGAGAAAAACGGTGGCCCTTGCCCCACATTCCCCCATGGGCCTTTATGGCCTGAAAAGGGGACCTAACCTATCTACTTGTTCAGGTCAAATATAAAATCCCACAATCATTTATTACTAAATTATAGAATCCACTTTAATTGTATCTCACAGGTATTTGCTCATGTTCTAGTGCAACAATGTATAGTATTCTAGGATATATATTCTATAGTATTCTCTCTGTTTTATAATTTTTCTTACAAAATCAGACTTTTTATATTTTATCAGAAGGGTGATATATCAAAAAAATGTTGTTGCAAAACAATGATGCAACAAAGGCTGATACACACTTGTTACTGCAAATATAAAACCAACAATCCCAATCAAATCTAACTTTAAAAAGGTTAAATGATAAAGAGAGGAATAGCAGTCTTCACATTCAATCTTTAGCAATGGTCTAAATTTATAAATATGATATCAAACAATATTGTAATTATATAATATAATACTGAGAGTTAATGATTTCTGGTGTTTTTAAAATACAAGAATGTGTGAATGTAATTTAAACATCATTAGACTATGCTTGGAACCATGATTAAAATTAATTCAAATGATAATAGTTTTATATTATGACAACACATTCTTTGCCATACTATAGCTTAATGAATAGTTTTCTTTATATTGTTTGATTGGCAAAACTGCATATTTAAGTAAATGTTGTCTTTGCCTATTTGGGAATGATATTTCTGTGATGGAGTGGCTCCCTTGATTACCCATACATTTTCTCAAAGACAGGCAGTTTTTTTAATCAATTATATTCAAGCCTTCCTCCAAGGCAGAAAGGGTGTTTAAAACAGTGGAATCCTGTCACTCAGTACACAGAAATGGTTATGTAAGTCATAAGATTCAATCTGAAATAGAAATACTGCTGCCTGTCTTGCTTAAGATTATACACAGTGTTACAGTAACTTTTAATGTAAAACATTTGTCCTTTGACATTGACATTAAAGATTACAAGTACAGACAGGAGAACACAGCAGGGGATTTTGTTAAAAGTGATTCAACTTCACTTTGGGCCCAGAGTAAATTGATCCCAAACAAGAAATGGTTCTGTACTGTTAAGGTGCCTTGTTAAAGTATTCATAGTTTTCTTGCAAAGTCTTCAAAGAAACCCAAAAAGAAATACCTAATTATTAAAATGGAAAAGTCATGATTGATTAAGTATTCAGTCCCTGTCCTGTAGCAAACCTAAATATAGATGCACTAATTTCCTTAATGATCTACACCAGTGGTTCTCAAACTATGGTACGCGTACCACAACTGGTACGCGGACCGCCGCCAAGTGGTAAGCCATATGACCCTGGAACTTCGTTATGTGCACTGAAAAACTGGGATGGGTTTTTCTGTTTTCATAAAATTGTGGCGAATACGCAGCCTACATACTACGACACAGCGTGCACTAATACTTGAGTGGACACAAGTTCAAGTTCAAGTTTATTGTCATTATACTCATATACAGGTATATGGTATAACAAAATGCTATTTAGCTAGCTCTCGGATATAAGTAGTACAAAGAAAAAAACAACAACAACAACAACAATACAATTGTATAACAAAAGAAAGACAGAGACAAAAGGCAGTGTGCAAAAAAACAACAACAGGCAATGTGCAAAAAACAACAACAGGCAATGTGCAAAAAAACAACAACAGGCAATGTGCAAACAGCAAAAAGGTAACAGGTTATGTGCAAAAACATGCATCAGCAGAATGAAATAAAGGGATAGAAATTATGGGGAGTGAACTTTTGACATGTATGGTAGAGGTAGATTTTCAATGTGTGTTTGGGTTTTTGGTAAGAAAGAAAGAAGGCACTGTGAGGTTCAGATCATAGGTGAAAGGTGAGGTGAGAGTGAAAGAGGCTGGGAGTTCAATAGTTTAATAGTGCGGGGGTAAAAACTGTCTCTGAGTCTGGTAGTCCGGGCCCGAATGCTCCGGTACCGTTTTCCAGATGGTAGCAGATCATAAAGTCTGTAGCTGGGGTGTGTGGGGTCTTTGATGTTGCTTAGAGCTTTCCTCAAGCACCATCTGTCATAAATGTCCTGTATAGATGGGAGGGCAACCCCAATGATGGACTGGGCAGTTTTCACCACACGCTGTAGGGCTTTGCGGTCAGCAGCACTGCAGTTGCCATACCACACTGTGATGCAGCCTGTCAGTGTGCTTTCTGTAGTGCATCTGTAAAAGTTAGTGAGGATCTGGGGACATATTTTAGCCTTCTTCAACTGTCTTAGGAAGTGCAGGCGCTGTTGCACTTTCTTGATCAGACAGGTGGTGTTGAGAGACCATGTGAGGTCCTCTGTGATATGGACGCCAAGGAATTTGAAGTTAATGGCCCTTTCCACTTCAGTCCCGTTGATGTGGATAGAGGCATGTCCGGTTTGCTGTTTCCCGAAATCAACGATCAGCTCCTTGGTTTTGCTGATGTTGACCTCCTCCCTGTAGGCCCCCTCATCATTGTCTGTGATCAGACCTACAACTGTGGTGTCATCGGCAAACTTGATGATGGAGTTGGTGTTGTGTTTGGCCTTACAGTCGTGGGTATAGAGGGAGTAGAGCAATGGACTAAGCACACACCCCTGGGGGACCCCAGTGTTCAGAGTTAGTGTGCCGGAGGTGTGGTTTCCAAGCCTGACAGCCTGAGGTCTGCCTGTCAGAAAGTCCCGAATCCAGTTGCAGAGGGTGGTGTTGAGACCCAGTGCACTGAGTTTCTTGACTAGTTTCTCTGGGATGATAGTGTTAAAAGCTGAGCTGAAGTCGATGAATAGTAGTCTTGTGTATGTGTTCTTTTTGTCCAGATGGGATAGGGCAGTGTGTATGGTAATGGAGATTGTGTCATCTGTGGATTTGTTGGACCGGTAGTCAAACTGGTACGGGTCCACTGTGTTTGGAATGGTGTCCTTAATGTGCTTCATGACCAGCCTCTCGAAGCACTTCATGATGACAGGTGTTAGTGCCACTGGTCGGTAGTCATTAAGACATGTCACTGTGGTTTTCTTTGGTATTGGGATGATGGTGGTTGTCTTGAAGCAGGTGGGGACTACGGCTTGGGCCAGAGACATGTTGAAAATGTCTGTGAATATACCCGCCAGTTGATTGGCACAGGCTCTGAGGACGCGACTGGGTATGCTGTCGGGTCCTGCATTCTTGCGTGTGTTCACTTTTAGCAGAGATCACCTCATCTGCAGACAGTGAGAGCAGCTGGTCAGCTGCAGAGGGTGCAGTTCTGATGACTGGTTCTGTGTTGTTGGCTTCAAACCGAGCATAGAAGGTGTTGAGCTTGTTAGGCAGGGAGGCATCATGGGCAGGTGCACAGATGTTCTTCCTCTTGTAGTCTGTGAGGGCCTGTATACCTTGCCACATACGTCTTGGGTCATTAGTGGTGAAGTGTTCCTCTAATTCCTGTTTGAGCATGTTTTTTGCATGTTTAATACCATTGTTAAGATTGATCCTGGCTGACCTTAGTTCTGATTTATTGCTCGATTTGAATGCTGCATCCCTTGCTTTGATTAGGGTGCGAACCTCACTGTTCATCCATGGTTTCTGGTTAGGAAAAGTTCTTATTTCTTTTGTGAGTGTGACATCGTCAGCACATTTCCTGATATAGCTAGTGATTGACGATGCATATTCCTGTATGTCGGTGTATGATCCTTGTGTGGCTGCCTCTTTAAACACATTCCAGTCAGTGCATTCAAAACAGTCCTGCAGAATTGATTCAGCTCCTTACATAGAGCTACTATGTAAGTCTATACCATTGTACAGGAATGTGTGCTATGAACGTAAGCAACCAATTGTATTTAAAAAAGTTATCTCCAGCAAATAGAGAATGTACATGATTTTGGAACAATGCCAATGTTGTAACCACAGGAAAGCATAGAAATGCGTTCTAGAACGCTGGCAATCTTGTGAGCACAGGAAAGCGGGATAGATAACAGAAAAATATTCAAGAGCTGGTCTAGGTTAATTTGAGAAAAATACACAGAGCGTCTCTGTTTCGCTCCCATGCGCATGAAATAAAAACACCTTTTAACTTTTGAGACGGACTCCTGAAATGGAAACGGGGAAAAATGCAAGTTTGCGGACTGCTAAAGCAGGTAAGCCCCACACTACTTTGTTTACCATTGGCAGAACTTTGTTTACCGTTGGCAAAAGAGCTGACACGTATTATGTGTGGAGAAAAAGATGCTGAACAGCTCGACCTGCTGCCCTCTCTGAAAGACACAGTCACTCATAGAATTATTGATATGACGGATGATGTCAAAAGTACGCTGATAGAGTGCGTTAAGATGAGCAGATGCTTTTCACTTCAATTAGATGAGTCTGTGAATGTCGTTGATTTGGCCAATTTGCTCATTTACATTAGATACGAGTTTGAGGGCATGAGGACTTTCTGTTCTGTAAGCTGCTACCAACAGGAACTACAGAAGAGCACATATTTCAGTTTTTGAATGAATTTATCGAAGAGAATGGCGTTGACTGGATAAAATGCGTCGGAGTGTGTACAGACGGTGCTAGAGCGATGACAAGCCGACACAGTGGTGTAGTTGCACTAATTAGAGAGGTTGCTCCAGATATGAATTGCAGCATCCACCTTGAGGCCTTGGCTGTCAAGAAAATGGCTGACAATTTAAAATCTGTTAGACTCTGTTGTGAATTGTATCAAGGCTCGACCAATGAATTCACATCTGCTTTACTTGACTAAATAGGCTCCCCCCTCTCACTGAAATGGTACTTTTTTATTGCTTATTTTTAATTGTTGTTGTTCCTTTTGTCATTCTGTAAAGCACTTTGAGAAGCCACCTTTAAAGGTGCTATATCAAATAAAGTTTATTATTATAATATTTATTATATGTGTATATGAGTGTGTGCACGCACGCGCACTCATGTTGGTCATTGAGATTTTCTGGGGTTCCTATGAGAAGATGACTTGTAGGTGATACTTGGATGGTTTGGTTTGATCAGGGGTGGTACTTGGTCCAAAAAGTTTGAGAACTACTGATCTACACTATTGTGTAGGCTCTGTCTTTGCAATAATAGTTGTTTGCATGATTTCACAATACATGTACCTATTTCTCAAATGTCTCTTCGTCAGTAGCAAATTTCAAGCAAGGATTTAACCATGAAGACCAAGGAACATTCAAAACAATTCAGAGAGAAATTTTTACAAAAGCAGAGATCAAGAGAAAGGTATAAAACATTCCTATCCCTGTGCAGTCTAATAAAAAGAAATGGAAGGTGTTGTACTACCCAGACACAAGATTTGGCTGTTCCACCAAAGCAAAAAGCCAGGCAAGGAAGAAAATTGTTAGGGATGCACCTGTGAGGACAACAATTACTTTTAAAGAACTACAGTACAATGATGTTTAATAGCTGAGATAGGAGAAATTATGCATAAGTCAACAATGTCCCAGAGACTCCAAAAAGCTGCATTTTATGGAAGAGTGGAAAACCCAACTTAAATACCACATTAAGTTTTTATTTGCAAACACATACCAAAGGATTGTCAAAATTGGAAATTTTTGGTGTAAATGCAAAGTGTTAGATCTCTCACAATCCCAACAATTACTATGCTGGGCAGTAGGAGTGATGTTAGCTGATTCACTCAGGCAATACCATCCCTTGTTACGATAGAGGCTATCACAGCCGAGTGAGATGGACCCTATGCAGGTTCAGGAGGTTCAGCGGGAACCAAAGTAATCTTCTTTAAAACAAAACCGTAATTCATAAACAGTTGAGAAAGGAGGTAAGAAGCAAACGAAACGAAACGATGAGTACATAACGAAACCAGAACAGTAAACCAAGAATCTATGTCCGAAAGTAAAAGGTAGTCCGTAGCCAGGAAGGTACACAAGGAGAAATAAACACTAACCAGGAGAAACACTTGACAGGTAAACCCAATACTAACCGATATGGCTAAGGTAAGTTGTGTTTAAATACATTGAGAGGAGAGGGTGTTTCGGAAAATAAGCAAACTGAAACATTAGCTGATTTATCGTGTTCTACGCCTTCTTCTAAGGCTTGACCGGGATGCCAGGGTCGTAACATCCCTACTGCAAATATGGTGGTGGCAAGATTATATTATTTTTATGTTTCTCATCAGCAGAGACTGGGAAGCTTGCCAAGACTAATGGTAAAACACTGTACATAGAGCAAAGTACTGACAAATGTTTGGGGAAAACCTTCATAAAACCTTCTTCTAAAACTGAGAAAAAAAAAAGTATACACCAGTTGCTAACCTGTTGTCTGGAGTCTGTGTCGCTGTAGTGAGGGAAGAACTGGGATAATGAAATAAACTGAACATTATACTTAAATGACAGCTTGGAGAGTGAGAAGTTAAGAAGACCAAGAAAGCAAAACTGAGAGACGGAAAAGAAAAAGGAAAACCAGATACAAATTAAAATTGAATTATGATAAAGATTTATTTTTTTTTTTTCAATATAATGCAGTGAGATATTTTATTTTTTGCAAAGAAGGGGCAGAATAGATACACCCCATATGTAGTTAGAAGCAAAGTGAGGTAAAAGCTCCATCCAGTAACTAGGCTTTTGTTTGCTTAGTTCAGATGGGTCCCTTCTCTCAACGACAGACTAATTTTCTTCTAGATTCTTTCTATTCATTGTAGGTTTCATTTTACACCTCTCTTCACCTATCCTGACTTCACACTACCTGATTGGCCACTCTGTCCCCTGCTCCCGCCTCCTGCTCCTCCTCTCTCCCAGCTTTTGTTCTCCTATGCTACATTACATTTGCTTCCTGCCCTGTCTTTCTCACACCTGAAGAAGGCTCCACAGCAGAAAGTTGTGTTTTCTTTCTTCTTTTTTCAGCGTGGAATAAACCTATTACTTGTTCTTTTGTTTGCTTATATATTTTTGTTGCTCTTTTTGTTACGTAATTGTGTACTTAAATAAAAGTGGCGTCAATCATATCACTGCTTTGGGAAATTCTTGTTTCAAGACCCACTAACATATGATGACCACATGTGCATGGTCACCATGCACATCAGTCATTGACTGTGAAATGTGGATTGTTATGCTATTAATTATTTTTGTGTTAGAGAATGTGTATTGTGGGGATGGGGACTGTCAGGTTTTCCATTTAATGTTTATTCTTGATTATATGGGAGGGCAGTACACTAGTGGATAGATTTGATTAGCAATCTTAGGGAGAGAATATTTCAGAGTACTTAGTACCTTGATGTATTTTTATGATCTCACCACTGGTGATGTTTTTTTACCTTGAAGCCATCTTTGAAACTAATGAACATTTTAAACTAGCACTTTTTAGTTTTTTAACTCATCAGATGTATGGTTAGGGACACCAAGGAGAGAGCTAGTTTCTTATTTTGCACAAGACTATGAGAAGATTTGACTCCCGATGATTGCAAATGGATTCCTCTATAAAAAGGTTCAACACTCAGCAGGTGTTACCTATTCTGGTTTTGGGATAGACTGATGAAGTTTTGTGGTGAGACAGTATTTATGAAAATAAGATTAATGTTGTGGTGAGATAACATTATTGTATAAAAGGTTCAGTCCTATGTGAGACAACAATAGCAAATAAAGAACAAATCAACTGCTGTTATACCAGTGATATACTAGTACAACAATAAGAGATGCATCCCTTACCAAAAAGTATCAGTCTGGAAGATTAGAGTATGGTTTCAGAATAAAAAGAAAATGTAAAGATGAGTAGGATATGGAAAATATTAGGGATTTGAAAGTTCTTAATAACAGGGTTGTTCTGGCTTCTTCTTTTGATATCATCCACCATTTCAATAATTCTATGAGTGTGTCTTTCAGAGGGGGCAGCAGGTCGAGCTGTTTAGCAGCTTTTTCTCCACACATAATACGTGTCAGCTCTTTTGCCAACGGTAAATAAGGTTCTTCAAAAATAGTGTGGGGCTTACCTGCTTTAGCAATCCGCAAGCTTGCATTTTTCCCTGTTTCCGTTTAATAATAATAAAGTTAAAACAAGTTTTTATTTCATGCGCATGGGAGCAAAACACAGAGATGCTCTGTGTATTTTTCTCAAATTAACCTAGAACAGTTCTTAAATATTTTTCTGTTATCTATCCAGCTTTCCTGTGCTCACAAGATTACTAGTGTTCCTAGCACGCATATTTATGCATTCCTGTGTTTACCACATTGGCATTGTTCCAAAATCACGCACATTCTCCTACCTCTCTATTTGCTGTAGATAAGTTTTTTTAAATACAATTGGTCACTTAGTTCCACTTAGGTCACTTAGCACGCATTCCTATAGAATGGTATAGAATTACATTGTAGCTCTGTGTCCACTCAAGTATTAGCATGTGCTGTATCGTAGTACGTAGGCTGCGTATTCGACACGTCTTAAAAGAGAAAATATGAAAACCCGTCCCGATTTTTCAGTGCACACAACAAAGTTCCAGGGTCATATGGCGTACCAGCTGGCGGCGCTCCGTGTACCACTCCTGGTACGTGTACCACAGTTTGAGAACCACTGTTTTAGACAATATTCTTGAACCGATATGCAATTTCTGAACTTAACATCAACTACCTGGTGTTTACCCGGTTTTCAATAAGAATAAAAATTTGTGTAGAGATAATAGTGTTATTTACATTTTTAATACCAAAAAACAAGCATCTAGATAACTGATTCAATTATTTCATTTTCAATTACCTCCGAACTTGCCATTAGATTTTTATTAACACTAGTAAATCTTTGTTTTCATGACTGCTTTATATTTTTTTATATTTTTGTAAGCACATTACACAAAAAGTGGTAGATTTAAACACTTTAGGATATAATAACTGATGTACATCTTTCACAAACAGATCAGCACAATGCATTTTATTCTTTCTCAGAGTTTCTAGGGACTAAGAACTGAAAGAACACTCTTGACTCTTGTTTTGTTTAGTTCATCTGGTAACCAGTCATATCTCATTCATATCTCATACAATATATTCATTTTGATATCCATAGCATGGTAAATACAACTTCATTTAATTATTTGCAGTGGCAGTTAAAAACATTTGGCAATAATTTATGAATAGATAAAGCATTTTTCTTAGGTGATGAATAAACGTAAGTGGGTTATTAAAGTAAATGTGAGCGCATTGTCATTTGTTTCACTTCCATTGTGTTAATGGACTTCACAATAGATAGCTTCATGAATTTCATATGCCTTCATGCTAAGAATCCTGACTTGCGTTTCTACTTAGAAAAAAAAATACATGCTCAACGAGCTGTGTGCAAACCTTACATTTAATATTTGTTTTGCTACAACTTGAAAACTAAAACAATTTACTTCTAGATTTTATGATTCTCATGAAGACGCATGATTCAAGTAATACTTTTAGGGGACTGCTAATTTAAACTTCACATTAATTTATCATTTTATACCATTGGAAATCAGAACTGCAATTTGATTAAATTAAAACTTTGGCCCACAAAACAGATGCAAATTCCAAACACAATTGGAAGTTTCATTTAGAAGATGGACAGAAACAAGAAATGACTACGAACTTTCAAATAGTCTAGATGGACTGAATGGCTTCCTGTTTTTGAAACATATATATTCCTATATTTCTAAAATATTTCCAGTGTACATATATACATTTGTGTATAAAGAACACAATATTAGTAAGTATTAGTATTAGAACACAATAGTAAGATGTTTTTATTAAATGAATACAGTACATCTTACTATTGTATTTTATATGAAATTATTTTTATACTTATGCTTTTAATATTTTAAATATTTATTTTCATATATGTTATAAAAATGTAATTCATCTAATTAGTCAAGAATATGAATACATTTGTAGGCTTGAGATTTTATCCAAATATTAAGCTTAGCCATTTGAGTAAGAAAATGTATCACTTCAATAAATCTAAATACCAATGTCATATCAAATCTTAACTATGCTCTTTTAGAAATAAATATGAATTTCTTATTGATTTCTTACAGACCTTTCTCACAGACCTTTCTCTTGTTTCTCTAATTCTTACATTCATAGAATATGTTGTTTTTTAATCATTTTGGAATTGTAGTAACTGCACATTTCTTTTTTCCCTTATAATAGCTACATGATTATAATATATGATTAGTGTACTGTACTATTACCACAGCTTGTAGTCATATCTTCAGGCTAGCTGTAAAATGTATGCAGTATGCAATGTTGCATTTGTTGTGTAGACAAAAAGAGAAATCACTATTTTCCTTTATGAAGCAAATAAACATCACTAAATAATTGGGTTGTAAATTACTTTTAACATTGCATAATGTACCTATAATTTAAATGTATGAAGTAGCAGTGGAGAAAAAAAAAAGTATTCAGATACTGTACATGATACAAAGATTTTAAACCTAAATTTAGTAACATTATGTTTGCACGACTATATGGTTTTTAGCACTGCTAGCTTAAAGCTCTAGTGTCCTATGTTCAAGTCTGGGCTTCAAGTCTGGGCTTGGGCATCTGACTAAGGCATTTTTACATTTTTCTAGTGTTAACTTGGGTTCACGAGGCACTTCAGGTGGTATTATCCGTGGTCCAGCAATGGACTTGCAGTCCATACAACAGGAGAGCAGTCATGTGTACACAGTGCTGCCTTGTGCCTTGCTTTTGGAAAAGACCAGTTTACTGTGTCTCTCAGCAGGACAAAAATGGCATAGTCAAATAGATGGACAGAGACACTACATTTCATACACCTATGTTCTTTCTACAGTTTACTTTGAATAATGTATGGCAGTATACAGAACAGAATTTAATTATAGTGGACCTTAAAAAAAAGTTTTGTTGTTTGTTATTGATTCGTGCATTTTTTCTACCCCTACCTGCCACCTCGAATGTCATCATAAAATCTGAAATTGGTTATTAACTCATTTGTACCTCACTAGTGTAGTGTGCTCTCACGAGGCACCAGTTCTGTAGGGTTTGGGCATTTACTGGGACAATTATTAATTGTAGCAGTAAATCACGAAATTGATTCTTTTAATGGCCTTAGAATCCAACCATGCGATATAACTCAAACAACGCACACACACACAGGTACTAATACACGAGGATACATTTATTAATACATAGAATATGCATGTAAACCTAACAGATCTTATCGTGAGGGTTATCAGAATACAAAAGATATATATTCATTCAGTTACGAAGAGTTACATATATCAAGAGGACATGCATTCAGTATATCATTCATTTAGACCGTTTCGTAAATGAACTTGGTTATAACTTCTACATTGGATACTCAAAACAAGTACATAACTCTTAGGAATTAAATTGATATCAACTGGTTGGGATAAGAATTGAATTCTCGAGATGTAATGCAGTGAAGTTGAATACTCATCCAATCTCTGGGGATTCAGATCTCCTGCGGGCTTTCTGGCTCCGTGCCAGGCTGTGCTGTGCGGCTTGCGACAGTGCGCTGCTGATGCTCACTGACCGGCTAGTTAGTGTTGGCTTTAACTAGCACAGTTTGTGCACAGGAGAAAAGATGACTGTGGGTCCCAGCAAGTCAGGAAGAGGACCGGTTCATTCCTGATGAAGCGCTAGTTCTGAATAGTGATTCAGCTGTCCACAGTTCAGACCTGTTCACAAGGCTTGCTGCTGGTGCTAACCTCGGGTGGATCCTCTGGTTACTCTCTGGCAACCTCCGCTCTCGACTCTTAGAACAAAGGAAAGTTCTGGCACTCTGACACACTGGCCGTTCCGTGGCTGTCCGGGCTGAGTCTCAGGATGGTCAGGAGGTGCGCTGCGAGAATGTCCTGCCCTTGGGAGCCTTTCTGTTCCTGGGCTGTCCTGCCTTGGAACTGTCTCGCACCCCTGGAATTCTCCTTAGAATTCTCTTTAGAATTTAGAATTTCTTAGAATAGTCTCGGAGTTCTGTGTTGCCTGTTTTTACCTGGAGGAACTTCAGCTCGTTCATTGGCTGAAAGTTTCATGGGCATCAGAATTCCACGTGGGTTACTCGGCCCTACCAGTCCCTGATTGGTTGATCAAGGTGAGATATGAGTCACTTACTCCTGACACTTAGGAATGCAGTCCAGATGTCCATCTGGCACTCCCTAGACAGATAGGCGCCAATGGATGACCATTGATCATGATAGCCAGGCTTAGCTAAGTGCATCCCCATTTGGGAGCTGTCCCTTATCAAAAGAAAACATCTTTAAATCAGCCTGCATGAATAGTTTCTCTGTGGCTGCACCACAGAGATGAAGAGAGAGATGGGGCCTCATTTGGGAAAGGACAGCAACACTTAATTCTGTCTTATTAACAAGCATTGCCGCTACACTAGAAATAAAATAATACCCACTATCAATGCCTACAGAGGGGTTAGCATCCATCACATCAATTGGAGTACAGTTCTTGCCAGCAGCACTGCAAGCTTACAAGGGCCCATCAGGTCATAGGTGTTATTTCTAGCATAGCAAGCCAAGGATTATCTAGCCAAAAGAAACCTGACACTTATTTTTTAACCATATCTTTCAGCTACTAACTCTTTCATTACTTTGGTTAGAGAAAAATATGTTTTCCAAAATCTATGATATCTCTTAGAATACCTAATACATCCATCTATCTATTTCTAATTACTTTATCCAATACAGGGTTGTGGGAGAACCAGAGTCTATCCTGGCAACAGGTACAAGGAAGGATACAGCTTGGATGGGACACCTTCCCAACCTAATAACTGATTTGTCTAATTCTTATGATTCTATAACATTATATTAGTGTTAGAATCCAAAGCAGAAATCAGATCCTTGAGAGACGGAGTTCAATAGAGCCAATAATTTTCAAAAATTCAAAACCCAGTAGATAGATAGATAAGACTGTATTAATCCTGTAGGGAAATTGATGTGTTACAGCAGTCCAGCCCAAGACAAGCAAAAACAGATTTCAGAATAGTTATAAAAACAAAAGACAACAAAATAAATATAAAATACCTAAATAATAAATACATAGGTGTGTGCAAAATGTGATGACCATAGTCACTGTAGAAACAATAAAAATATGTGCAAAATATGCATAAGTTTATAAAGACTGATTGTCCAAAAAGTACAATGGAGCAAACATGCTGTCCGTAGACGAGCAAATTAAGGGCCAACAGTCCTAGCCTAGGGCAGCGTTATACACCCTGACAGCCGCCGGGAGGAAAGACCTGCGGAAACATTCCCTTGAACACCGTAGCTGGAGCAGTCTGTTGCTAAAAGTGCTCTGCTGCCCAGTAACAGTCCCATGAAGCAGACGAGAGGCATTGTTCATGATGGCTGTGAGCTTGGTCAGCATTCTCTTCTCAGCCACCATCTCCAGGGGGTCAAGGCTCATCCCCAACACAGATCCAGCCTTCTTGATAAGTATATTGAGCCTATTTGTATCTTTTGTCATGATGCTGCTGCCCCAGCACACAACAGCGTAGAAGATGGCCGCCTCCACCACTGATTCATAAAAAATGTGTAGCAGTGTTCCACACACACCAAAGGACCTGAGCCTCCTAAGAAAATAGAGTTGGCTCTGACCTTTCTTATACAGGGCATCAGTGTTACTGGACCACTCCAGCTTATCATCCAGGTGTACCCCTAAGTACTTGTAGGACTGTACCCCCTCTACAGATGCAGCCATTCAAAGTGCGCGGTACAGACACGTACCGGAGGTAATTGGCTACGGTGTCGCGCATTGTGACGCACGATGACGCGCGGTACCGCGGTACATGATTGGTTGACCGACAGGGGCACTCGTGGTCTGTTGGTCTGCCGTAGAAAGATTTACAGTACACATCTTTACTGTGCCCGTTTTAGTATTGAATATTTATATGGAATTTTACCACTGAAGGGAAATCTTAGTAGCTGAGCATAAAAAGAATAGGAGCATACTGTAATGCGTGTGAAGGCCATAAATGATATTAATTTTGGAACATAAACATAAAGCATATGGCTGGTCTTGGTACTTTAAAGAAAAATAATACACCAGTATTCCATTTCTCCCTAAACATTTTAGGCATCGAAGTCTTTAACTAACGAGATACCGGAATCAACAAGCATACTTTTAGAATTTGATTAAAAGGGAATATAATATGGAATCGCGTATCTAAAGAAATTAATAATGATATAATTATATTCATGTGCCGCAACACAAGAATAGTATACGCTGTACATTGTCTGTTGATAATGTTTCTGTAGTGCTTTTTCAGCACTCTGCATGTGACCTTGCCGGTGGCGCTGTGGGTTAGGTTACTGACTCCCATGTCACACGGTCTGTGATTGAATCCCACTGGAACCATGACTTTTTTTTTTAACAAACATTTCTTTGAAAAAATGAAACGTTTCCCTTGGTCAGAGATTAAATAAAACCTCACTCGCACCAAACAAATTTATATTTCTAAATATCACAACATGATCGAATTTAAGTCATTTTAATAACAATGAATAGTCACCTATGCGTTACAATATAAACATTTATATTGATTTAAATCACGTTTTGATTTAAATCGTAAACGCGTGTTTAAATATATGTGTTTTTTGATTCACAATCAGACAAATTCAACATAAATTGATATCTTTGTCTTCTAAGTATCTTAATAAACTTTCAACATAACTTTCTCCCCGTTTAGATTTATTTTTCTTGGGATCTTGGGATCAAATGTGGAAAGATTAGATTGTAATCGTTTTTATTTTTTAAATACATTTTAGAAAAGTGTAATCTATGCTAAAAAGTTGTACACCACCTGCTATAAAGATACATATTGTAATACTTTCGGATTCGGATAGGACAGACACGAGAACTCAGACTTGTGGAGTTAAAGCAAGTTAAAGCCTTGATTTTATATATCACCTTTAAAAGTGGAATCTCAAAGCAAAGTAAATACCCAACACTGATTGTACCCATCTGTCATGCTAATAAAGCACCTTGAATTGAATTGAATTGAGGGAGAGAGGGGGGGAGGGCGAGCGAGAGAGCCAGGACAGACAGGCAAATAAGATACACTCCACAGACATTCACAACAGCGACATATCATAAAACGTTTGCACATATAGTTAAGTTATTACTTGGTTTTCAAAGAGCAATGAAATACAATATTGTTGTTGTTGCTGTTATTGTTGTGTTATCCTGTAAAGCGTTTTGAGAAGCCACCTTTAAAGGCGATATATAAAAGCGCTGATTCTTATGGAATGTGTTCCGCCGGGGATTCAAAACTTTTTTTATTTTTTTTTAATCACATATCTAAGAAAATAGCAGTATAACTTTGTTCATGCACAAACAGTGGCATGTTACATTATTAATTTGGGTGTCTCCTCTTGCCAGAAAGCTCTAAATTGCATTTTGAGTGCGGTTTTTGACTTTTTCTAAATTGCAACCCATAAATAAAGCTGATACAGTTTAGACTTTGAATTATTTTAAACTGTATTACAGCAGCACAATGGACAATGCAACGTAAATTGCAAAAATGTACTTGGAATCTGTCCAAGCCCTACTTTGTCAGGCATTTTCTTTTACTGGAACGGACATAAAAACTCCCTTGCTTTTAACAGAGCGTTTCATAATTTCTAACTACGAAAATTATTTAAACTGCGACACTTATCATTCAACCAGAGCTCGAAATATCACAAGGACCCTCAAGAGCACAGCAAAGACTGTATTAAAAGAATCGCGTATCTAAAGAAATTAATAAAATATAATTATATTTGTGTACTGTGACAGGGCTGTGTAGGGCTGTTTCACCTCTCTCTTCATGTGACTCTATTCAAAAGCCATTTAGCAGAGGGGATGAGAAGAGTGACAAACTAGTATACTTTAGATCTTTTTTTCTGAACCGGGGAAAATCTGATCATGTTTCTCTATAACAATAATAAAAAACATTATTTTACATATCACCTTTAAAAGTGGCATTTCAAAGCAATACAGTAGATGGAAAAACAGTTAAAAGGACGAAAGTAAATACCAGACAAACGCAAACGCGTTTTTAATAAAATGCTTTTATTCATTCAGCAGAGAGTGAGAGGGACATCCAGCAGAGAGACACACACACCGGTTTTCATTGACAAAAAGTAATTGTTTTTTTACATTCCTCTTGTCTAACAGGAATGTTTTGTTTGTGGACAGACTGTTAGACTAGAGGAAAAGAGCACCTCCTTCTACGGAGCATTCCGTTGATCCGATCACAAATTCTTTTCCAGTCGCACGAAGTAAGGGTTGAGAATCTCTGATTCACCATGCTACCAATGGTTTCCCGGAGATTGCAAGGCAAGGCACTTTTGCCTCTGGACCCATCGAAATTTACAGACGTGGTCCACCCCCAGTAAATTTCAAAAGTCACAAGATTTCGAAACACGAGGGCGGCGTAGCGGTCGGATCTTGCTTTCCCGTCCAATGAAAGGCAGGTTCCTTTTGCCGAAGTTGGGAGACATCAGAGGCTTGCCACACCCAGACTGTTAAACCAACGCATTAGCACGTCAAAGCCCATTGAGGAGCCGGGTGCAACAATTGTTTTGTCCCTTGATTTACTGATTTGCATTAATTACAGAAATCGAGTTCCTGCTCTTTGCAGACGACCTGGTCCTGCTGTCGCCCACAGAACAGAGGCTGCGGCAGAACCTCTCACTGCTGGAGCAGCACTGTCAGACCTGGGTGCTGACAGTCAATCTGGACCAGAGTTATGGTTTTCCAGAAAAAAAGCCAGACCTCAGGGAAACAGGTACAAATTCATACTTAACAACAACACATTAACACCTAACAACGGGAGCAGGGCCGAATTAGGCCAGTACCCACTATTGTTAAACATACAGAAAAGAATATTAAAGTATTGGCTTTAGTATTAGCCATACAGAACATTAAAGTGCCCCTTTCCATTCAGCGGGTGTCTGAGCCGCTGTGTCCTATCTTCTGACAGTCGCTGTTGTGAATGTCTGTAGAGTGTATCTTATTTTTAGTATTATATTTTTATATTATATTCCCTATTAATCAAACTCTAAGAGTATGTATCGGCTTGTCCCCACCTCCCGCCCATCTCTGTGTACAGTAGAGCCTCCTGTCCAGCCAGCACATGTCCACAGACATTCACAACAGCGACATATCATAAAACGTTTGCACATATGGTTAAATTATTAGTTGTTTTTCAGGAAGTTAAAAAAACACTTGAATTACTTATCCAGTCTCTCGAAATAAAGTTATTTTTCAAGCAATGCAACAAACATCGGGCAATGTGTTTTTTTTTAATCCAACATTGACAGCCACATCTTAAATCTTGTCAGTCAGCTCTTTTTTCTCTATTTGAATTGTGGCGATTCAAACAACCTGGGATAACAAGTGGTCTCAAAGTCACCGAGCTCACAGAGCTTCAACAACAGATGACAATTCCCTTAGTCCTTCCTTAGTCTTCCTGAAATTGTCAGATTATGAGTGAATAAAAGCATCTTATTAAAAACACGTTTGCGTTTGTTTGGGAGCTATATTATGTATTTTTCATATGTAAGATATAATGATGTGTTCCCGCTTACATATCGCACGACTTTAAAAGCTAGAAAAACAGGTTTCGATTCACATTATCTGGCGAGCCTTGTTTTGTCAAAGGACAGCACAAAAAAACAGACAATACACGGGAGGGGAGGGCAAGCGAGAGAGAGTTTTTTGCCCTCTGTCAAAAAACCCCAAATCACCCGGGGCAGAGACTCTGGGGTGATCATTGTGTGGTACAGAGCGGAGCTCAGTCACTCCAAACAAGTAGTAAAGAGAGAAGAGTCAACAGTTGAACTACTGATCTCTTTTTTTCAAGTCCTGTTGTGTGAGCTATCGACAAACTGACTGATGAAAGTGATGAGCTACCGGCGATGCAAATCCAAAGACGGCTATGGGCTGACCTCGGTGCGACCGTTATTCCGACATCGATAAGAAGAGTGCGCAGAAGGCTTGGATGGAGATACAGAAAAACCAACACATGCCCCATGATAAGGCTAAAAAACAAAGAGGAAAGACTCAAACAAGCGCTCCAATGGATTGAACAGGGGGAGGCATTTCAGGATGTACTTTTCACTGACGAAACAACAGTGGCTCTGTAACAGTTTTCAACAATGTCATTTTGCAAAAAGGGGAGATATGTGGACAAGCCAAAGCCCAAACATCCACTGAAGGTTCACGTCTGGGGGGGTATATCTAGAAGAGGCCCGGGACCACTTCTTATTTTCGAAGGAATTATGGACCGTGAATTCTTAGAGGAAGTCGTGGTCACACAGCATGCCGCCCCATATATCAGGGAGCACTTTGGATCAAGGCACCGTCTCTTTCAAGACAACGATCCGAAACACACAGCAGCAAGGGCGAGGCTTGTAGCAGAAGGAGTGAACTGGGTGAAAACTCCAGCCGAATCCCCAGATCTAAATCCGATAGAGATGGTTTAGCATTCGCTGAAAGACTATGTTCGGAAAACTGCTAAGCCCGTCACAAAGCAGGAACTGATTGATGCGATCTATAAATTCTGGGAGGAAGAACTGAGCGAACAAAATTGTAACAATTTTATTAACAGGCTGTTTCGTGTTCTTCCTAGGATTGTTGACCGGGGCGGGGGACATTCGGGACTGTGAGTCTGAGAAAGACAGTCTCACGTTTGTGGACAGTCTGTCCACAAACAAAACATTCCTGTTATAGAAGAGGAATGTAAAAAAAACAATTACTTTTTGTCAATGAAAACTTGTGTGTGTGTCTCTCTCTGCTGGATGTCTCTCTCTCTCTCTGCTGAATAAATAAAAGCATTTTATTAAAAACGCGTTTGTGTTTGTCTGGGTATTTACTTTGTAATCTGTGGTTTACATCTACTGTATTGCTTTGAGATACCACTTTTAAAGGTGATATGTAAAATAAAGTTTTTTATTATTGTTATAGAGAAACATGATCAGATTTTCCCTGGTGCAGAAAAAAAGATCTAAAGTGCTACACCTAACTTTCTTAATTCGATGTATTTAAAGCAGTGAACTACTGTAGGTGTAACATAACATTCAGAAATACAATCGAGAATAGTTTTGTGGTGTTTGTATAGATGAAACGTTCCTAAAACGTATAACATAACAAAATTAAAGACGATTAAAATCTGTAATCTTTCCACTTGTACTGTATGTCATCGGAAAATACAAGAAGTTTCTGCTTTGTGTAAGGATGGTATCAAAAAGTAATCTAAGTGGTGAGAAAGCTGTGCTCAATGTATTTAAGGGACGTAAAAGGAGATGCTTCATATTGCTTGACTAGTTTTAAAAACTAAGTTATAAATGCAGACGCTTCCTCGGTGCCGCGCCGGGTGTAAATATCTAAATATACATTTGTCCCGGGCAGAGGCCGAAGAGCGCCCGGCTGGGGTGCGCGGGGAAGAGCAGGACAGGAGTGAAAGTGGTCAGGGCGGGGTTTAGGAAGGCCGCCGACCAGTGCGGCTGTCCCACAGTGAAGCGGGCGTACAGTCTGGGCAGGTATAGATTACACTTTTCTAAAACGTATTTGAAAAATAAAAACGATTACAATCTAATCCTTCCACGTTTGATCCCAAAATCCCAAGAAAAATAAATCTAAACTGGGAGAAAGCTATGCTGAAAGTTTATTAAGATACTTAGAAGACAAAGATACTGTATCAATTTATGTTGCATTTGTCTGATTATGATTAAAAAAAACACATATAATTAAACACGAGTTTGCGATGTAAATCAAAATGCGATTTAAATCAATATAAATGTTTATATTGTAATGCATACTGTCCAGCCTCCATTTCTCTATAAAAAATTACTCTTTTACAAATTTACAATTTGTTGATAATAGAAATGTTAGGTTCTCTAAAGCTTTGTGATAGTTGACCCACCCAGGCAGCAAAAGATCAGCTGCACTGGTAAGATGCGACACCGAAGATATGATTAATAACCTTTTAAATCTGAAGGGAGATCTGAAGGGATCCCCCCCCGCCCCACACACACACACACAATAGAAGCAGGAAGCAGAAGCAGGGACCGTTGTCAGAAGGGAAGAAGGTGACTATTCATTGTTATCAAAAATGACTTAGATTCGATCATGTTTTGATATTTTGAAATATAAAAGTCAATTGATTGTCCATAATATTGCTATTCTATTTTTTCGAAGAAATGTTTGTTAAAAGAAAAGTCACAGCGCCAGCTGGATTTGAACACACAACCCGTGAGTTGGTAATCAGGCACGTAGACCAGTGGGCTACAAGGGAAGTCGCATGAAGAGAGAGGCGAAACAGCCCTACACAGCCCTGTCGCAGTACACGAATATAATTATATCTTATTAATTTCTTTAGATACGCGATTCTTTTAATACAGTCATTGCTGTGCTCTTGGGGATCCTTGTGATATTTCGAGCTCTGGTTGAATGATAAGTGTCGCAGTTTAAATAATTTTCGTAGTTAGAAATTATGGAACGCTCTGTTAAAAGCAAGGGAGTTTTTATGTCCGTTGCAGTTTTTTTGCAACATGAATATAATTATATCGTTATTAATTTCTTTAGATACGCGATTCCATATTATATTCCCTTTTAATCAAATTCTAAAAGTATGCTTGTTGACTCCGGTATCACGTTAGTTAAAGACTTCGATGCTTAAAATGTTTAGGGAGAAATGGAATACTGGTGTGTATGTTTTCTTTAAAGTAGCGAGACCAGCCATATACTGTATGTTTAAGTTCCAAAATTAATATTGTTTATGGCCTTCACACGCGTTACAGTATGCTCCTATTCTTTTTATGCTCAGCTACTAAGATTTCCCTTCAGTGGTAAAATGCCATATAAATATTGAATACTTAAACGGGCACAGTTAAGACATTAAATATACATATACATACTGTATACAGTACAGTTTGCATACGGTAATATGTTTATGTTCCTAAATCAATCTCTTTTACAGTATGAGCATGTGAAAGGCATGGTGAATCGATTCTCAAAAATTACTGTACTTTGCATGATTGGAAACAAATGCGTGATTGCGAAATGCTGTGGTGTTACTTTTACAAAGACGGTCAATGAAAAAAATAATGTGGACCAGGGCAATACTTTGAGTTTACAGCTTGTCCAAGGTCATTCATTATTAATACTATTAGTAATATCTTCGTTAAAGACTTTGATGGCGACAGCTCAAACATGAGAGGTTGAGCTTTATTAGCTCCACCTTGCGGAAATTCCGGATACTATTATTTTACTTGCGGTATTATAGGAGAATTTACGGTAACTAGCGGTATTTACCGGTAACTCGCGGTAGACTGCATAAAGCGCACCGCAAAATAATGCGGTATCGCCTGTGCATTTTGAATGGCTGCATCTGTATGTCCTCACCCTGGATGGAAACAGGGTTCAGTGGAGACTTATTCCTTCGGCAGTCCGAGATCATTTCTTTGGTCTTGATGGTGTTAAGCTGGAGATGGTTAAGATGACACCACTCCACAAAGTTGGTAATCAAGCTCCTATATTCCTCCTCCCTCCCCTCTCTAACACACCCCACAATTGCAGAGTCATCCGAAAACTTCTGCAGATGACATGTCTCAGAGTTGTACCTGATGAAGTCAGAGGTGTTAAAGGTGAACAGGAATGGAGCAAGGACAGTCACCAGGCAAGGTACTGGCACCAGGCAAGATGTCTTCCAGAGCATCGGGACCCTTTCTAATCTCAGGCTGAGGTTGAAGATGTACTGCAGCACTGAACCCAATTGGTCCACGCAGATTTTTAGCACCCTGGAACTGACACCGTCAGGATCCGCTGCCTTCCCTGCATGGAGTCTCCTCAACTCCCTTCTGACCTGGTCAGCTGTGATGGATAGGCCGAGGAAGGCAGGGGAAGATGGAGTAGGAGTGGGAGGGATCTCATGATGGGGTGACTGGGGTGAAGGCCTGTGAGGTGAGTGGACAGTGGACCCTGTATCGAATCTGTTAAAGAAAAGATTTAGTTCATTGGCCCTCTCCAGGCCTCCTTCACTCTGTTGGCCGCCAGACAACTTGTATCCGGAGATCCTTCCTCATGCCATTCCACACTTCTCTCATGTTGCTCTCCATCAGCCTGTCCTCCATTTTCCTCCCATAAGCCACCTTGCTCTCCCTAACTCTCACCTTCAGCTCTTTCTGCACTTACTTCAGCTCCTCCTTGTCACCTTCCCAAAAAGCCCTCTTTTTCCTATTTAGGATGGCCTTCAGATCACTGGTAACCCAGGGTTTATTATTGGAGAAGCAGCGCACTTTCCTGGTGGGCACTGCATTGTCAACACAGAAGTTTATGTAGTCAGTGATGCAGTGGGTAAGACCATCAATGTCATCTCCATAAGCATCATGTCTTATGTCAGTAAACATGTCCTGTTCGGTACTTCACTGTTAATTTTCCCATTATTGTTAGTGTGCTAAGCTTCTGTGACTTCAATCTTAGTTACTTGTTCCTCACAACCCTATACTTTCACATGTAAAACAGAATAGTGAGTTGCACTATCAGTATATAGTGGTTCTTTTCAACCATGCCATATACTTTAAATTAAAATCTTTGCACAACATTTTCAATAATACTAACACTATTAGTGAATACAAAATAATTATGTTAAAAGACAATATAACAGGAAAGTAATTTATACAAGTGTAAAAGTCATGAGGTCAAAAGCCATGCAATGTCAAATTTATAACAGCAGTGTGAACCTACAGTATTAAAAAAATGATTGAGTTCTTAGAAATTTGGAAGGATCTCTAACTTATGCGTTATGCACATTTTATGCACATTTTTTCCTAGCACCCCTCCCTTTATTCCAACGTCACCCTTCCAGTAGCCCTTCATTTCTCGTAAGGAAGTGGGGGGTTTGTCAGTCTTGCACATATGGCAAGGCTGCCATTTCCTCAGCCATGTGAATTATTAAAAACTGAAATATTAAGTTTACTGTTCATTTATATTAGTCCTCTATTTGAGTTAATTAGAATTTGACTATACTACTGATATAATCAGAATAATATATCACACAGTATCTGCAAATTCTGAGGTAATTCATTTTTACTACTTTTTTAATTTGTAACACAGTTGGAAAAAAAAGGAAAATGCGCACAGTTTCATTTCACAGAATGTCAAAACTTGACTTGGAAGGCAACATGCATTTATGCTATAGTAGTATAGATTTTCCCTTTATCTGTCTAAAACAAGAGCATATATTGCAAAGGAGCAAGATACTGAAGATAGTTTCATTTTAAAAAAGCAGAAAATAAAAAATTCACAAGCACCATCATAACTCCATAAAAGCATCCCTTATGTGGTTTTCATGTTTGCTACTTGTGTAATTCATGTTCACTGCATTTTATTTAGTAAGAGCCATTCTGCCTCTTTTTCAATAGTCAAAAACTAACATTAAACCTAACCTTTTCTGACTCACAGACAGCAAAAATTCGATTTTTTTAAAGCATTAATGTTATCCATATTGTCTTCCTATACAGTATGTTACGTATGTATTCACTTATTTTAAATATAGGCAAAATGGCCTATATTTAAATTAGCCATATCTGCAAAGCAGTGGATTTAGATTGTACATTGTATTTTTATTTTATTTTACTTCTTAGGCTGATCATGCTATTGAAAATATACAGATGCAGCCATTCAAAATGCGCAGGCGATACCGCATTATTTTGCGGTACGCTGTACGCAGTCTACCGCAAGCTACCGGTAAATACCGCGAGTTACCGTAAATTCTCCTATAATACGACAAGCAAAATAATAGTATCCGGAATTTCCGCAAGGTGGAGCTAATAAAGCTCAACCTCTCATGTTTGAGCTGTGGCCATCAAAGTCTTTAACGAAGATATTACTAATAGTATTAATAATGAATGACCTTGGACAAGCTGTAAGTGTAAACTCAAAGTATTGCCCTGGTCAACATTCTTTTTTTCATTGACCGTCTTTGTAAAAGTAACACCACAGCATTTCGCAATCACGCATTTGTTTCCAATCATGCAAAGTACAGTAATTTTTGAGAATCGATTCACCATGCCTTTCACATGCTCATACTGTAAAAGAGATTGATTTAGGAACATAAACATATTACCGTATGCAAACTGTACTGTATACAGTATGTATATGTATATTTAATGTCTTAACTGTGCCCGTTTAAGTATTGAATATTCATATCTAATTTTACCACTGAAGGGAAATCTTAGTAGCTGAGCATAAAAAGAATAGGAGCATACTGCAATGCGTGTGAAGGCCATAAACGATATTAATTTTGGAACATAAACATACAGTATATGGCTGGTCTCGGTACTTTAAAGAAAACATACACGAAACATGGTTTCATTATGACCAGAATCGGTCTTGAGATATTTTTAACTTGATTTACAGTATTTGAGAGGTATGTCTTAACACCGATACTACAGTGCTTAAGTACTGCTCACGTATATGTTTCTAGTTTTATATTATGCATTTCATACGGTCAAATTACTTTTGAGCAACTAATAAGAAGCGCGAAACGGTATGCGTTTTAGTTTCGTTTTGTGCTGGGACCCGTGGATTGATTAGAGATATCAAGTACATACAAGTCATTTTTTAAATGTTGTAGTTCGTCTTGAAAAAATGTTACGAGTACATCATCTATCAACAATTACACAGGTTCTGTTTCCATATTGCGGATTTTGGTTACGTAATATTATTTTCTAGATTTCACGTTGTGAATATATGATTTGGGCAAACAGAGCCGCAAAGAAGTACATTATGGGTTGTTTTTTTTTTGCAGTTTTATCTAGAACAAGCGATGCTTAAACCTTTGTCTGATTCTTGTGAAACTATCCACACGACAGTTACAGTACCTAGGAGTTGACTACAGTGATGTCACTGATGGGATGTTTCTAAAAATCCATCCTCTGTAAAACGTCTTCTCTAGTTGTCCTGCATATGTATTCGCTAATGAAGCTGTGTGTTCTGAGCCTGGATCTCTACATTTCTGTATGAACCTGCTTAGAGGGCTAAAGACAGCTTGTGTTTAAATTGAGTGTAAGGCAATTTATGCTTCTAAAGTCATGGTCAGCATTTATTATTGTACTGTGCTGTAAACTTGTTCTGTGCCAAGTCACATTATTTTATAGCGTTTTTATAGCGTTATCAAATCTGGTGGCGCTGTGTTAGTTTCCTGACTCCCATGTCACATGGTCTGTGATTGAAACCTGTAATACCGGTTTAATTCGTCACAGCCAGCACTCCGGTTGTAAAGTAGAAGCAGGCGAGATTTCCAGCGAAAAACACCTCCCCCTTCTTCAGGTGTGAGGGTCTTCTGCTCAGAATGAAACGCTAAAATGTAATGTAGGCTCTGAATGGGTTCAATTATGATTTGGGCTTGATTAAGGTCGCTGCCTTTCATCTAAAACCCTACTTGAATCCTTCTAAACTAAAAATCAGTGTTAGTGAGTTCTAAATAAAGAGGTATCCAGGTAACAGTGAAACGGGCGGACAGTCTGGGGAGATCGCCCGTTTTCCATGTAAATAGTTCCCTGGTTCCGCACCCCTTGGTGTTTCTCTCGCTCTCTCTCGGGTCACCTGATCATTAGCTCGAAAGATTTGAGTGCTTTGTGTATATTCTAATGGTAGTGGGGGCAGGGTGTGTGGGAACAGGTTTGGTTGAAATTGCATTGGAGATCTATGTTCTTCACACCTGAAACATTTTCTCTGAAAGCATTTTCTTCGCAGTTTAACCGATCTTGTTACAGCATGTTACAGTTTACTATTATTAACCATATTAATTTTAAGTGCTTAATGTAAAATCTTGTAAAAATATATTTTCATTGTTCAAATATACATTAAGTCTGACTATCATATAATAAGTTAAATACAAAACTAAAGAAAAAATAGGGTTAAATATAATTCAAAATATTTTGCTAACAATGTTAACTGTTTATGAATAATAAAATGTATTAACTAAGGAGTAGGATGGCACAGTTGTTAGTATGTTTTTTGTTTTGTTAATACAAAATACAACAGTAGTACCTGATGTCTCAATGGCTTTCAAAATTAAATTATGCATGCAAACCTGTGAACTAGAAAGATAACTAAGATATCCATCCATTATATTCCATAATATCCATGAAATATATGGCGCTGAAATATGTGTGACGCAGTGGTGGCCTGACACGGTGAGGTGCCCTGGCAGCTGTATGATGCAGTGGTGGCCCGGCACGGTGAGGTGCGCTTGCAGCTATGTGACGCAGTGGTGGCCTGGCACTGTGAGGTGCGCTGGCAGCTGTGTGATGCAGTGGTGGCCTGGCACGGTGAGGTGCGCTGACAGCTGTGTGGTGTGGCGCAGTTGTGGCCTGGCACGGTGAAGTGCGCTGGCAGCTGTGTGATGCAGTGGTGGCCGGGCACGGTGAGGTGCGCTGGCAGGTGGGTGATGCAGTGGTGGCCTGGCACCGTGAGGTGCGCTGGCAGCTGTGTGGTGTGACGCAGTGGTGGCCTGGCACGGTGAAGTGCGCTGGCAGCTGTGTGGTGTGACGCAGTGGTGGCCTGGCACGGTGAGGTGCGCTGGCAGCTGTGTGATGCAGTGGTGGCCTGGCACCGTGAGGTGCGCTGGCAGCTGGGTGATGCAGTGGTGGCCTGGCACCGTGAGGTGCGCTGGCAGCTGTGTGGTGTGACGCAGTGGTGGAAATGTTCACCATGTTTCACCATGCTGTAAATGTTTGTACCAGACTTTTGTGAGGCCTGTTTAATTGTGTCTGAAGTCTGATGTTGTAAATTTTATTGTTAAAAAGATCCATGAAAATGTCACTACTATAGTTAGCTGGTACTGTTGGTATTGTAAGTGGCAAGTAGAGCTCATATTTTAGATTTTGTGTAGTTGCTAGCGTTGAACTGTGTGTTGGATGCACATGAATATATTCATTATATGCCAGCGCACCTCACCGTGCCAGGCCACCACTGCGTCACAACACACAGCTGCCAGTGCACCTCTACATACCCGACCACCACTGCATCACACAGCTGCCAGCGCACCTCACCGTGCCAGGCCACCACTGCGTCACATAGCTGCAAGCGCACCTCACCGTGCCAGGCCACCACTGCATCATACAGCTGCCAGGACACCTCACCGTGTCAGGCCACCACTGCGTCACACCACACAGCTGCCAGCGCACTTCACCGTGCCAGGCCACCACTGCGTCACACCACACAGCTGCCAGCGCACCTCACCGTACCAGGCCACCACTGCGTCACACCACACAGCTGCCAGCGCACTTCACTGTGCCAGGCCACCACTGCGTCACACCACACAGCTGCCAGCGCACCTCACCGTACCAGGCCACCACTGCGTCACACCACACAGCTGCCAGCGCACTTCACCGTGCCAGGCCACCACTGCGTCACACCACACAGCTGCCAGCGCACTTCACCGTGCCAGGCCACCACTGCGTTACACCACACAGCTGCCAGCGCACCTCACGGTGCCAGGCCACCACTGCATCACCCACCTGCCAGTGCACCTCACCGTGCCCGGCCACCACTGCATCACACAGCTGCCAGCGCACTTCACCGTGCCAGGCCACAACTGCGCCACACCACACAGCTGTCAGCGCACCTCACCGTGCCAGGCCACCAATGCATCACACAGCTGCCAGCGCACCTCACCGTGCCAGGCCACCACTGCGTCACAACACACAGCTGCCAGTGCACCTCTACATCCCCAACCACCACTGCATCACACAGCTGCCAGCGCACCTCACCGTGCCAGGCCACCACTGCGTCACATAGATGCAAGCGCACCTCACCGTGCCAGGCCACCACTGCATCATACAGCTGCCAGGGCACCTCACCGTGTCAGGCCACCACTGCGTAACACCACATAGCTGCCAGCGCACCTCACCATGCCAGGCCATCACTGAGTCAAAGATTAAATAAAACTTCACTCGTATTTTCAAAGTAGGAGGCGAGATTTCCAGCGAAAGACACCTCCCCCCCCCTCAAAAACCCAGTAAGTACAGTACTTACTAGTTAAAGGCTAGGCTCCTCAATGAAATCGCTTTAACATGCTAATGCCTTGGTGTAACAGTCCGGGCGTGGCAAGCTTCTAATTTCAACCCGACTACGGCGAAAGGAACCCTTCTTTCATTAGAAGACAATGAACATATTTTAGCCCTAAATGAATTAATAGCAAACATGGTTTACATAAAAGACATTTTTCCAAGAAAGTTTAGCCTTTGTCACTAATGAAACCACTAAATAAAGACATAAATATAAAAATCTTAAGATTTTTAAAATACATGACTTTGCTAAAATTTATTTGAAAATAAAAACAATTACAACCGCCAGGGGAGGGAGAGAACAGGGGAGGGATGTTGGTTTTGCATAAGGGGCGGAGCTATGGAAATGAGGTCTGTTTGGGAATGTGGAGTTACATGTTCTGGCTGTTTGTGAATTATCGTTGTTGAGTATGGAGTGTTGAGGTATTGATTTTGTGTAATGCTTTATGTTGAAAATTGAGGTGGATTTTGTTTATGATAAACAGGATAAACTGGGATGGGAGGAAGGTTTGGTTTTGCATAAGGGGCGGGATTATGATAATTGGAGGACTTTGCGAGAGTAAAATGGTTTGATATATTTGATTTTGTATTGTGGTTGTTATCTATGTTTTTGGTTGGTATTATGTTTATATGGTTGTTTTTGTTGGTTGGTTGTTATTATGGTTATTAATAATACGATCTATAGTTGAAATCTGAGCCTAAATAAAAAGAAAAAGCAAGTGATTAGGTTTATGAGCAATCTAATTACTTATTCGTTTAAAACGCTATATAAAATAAAGTTTATTATTAATTTGCTGGACAGAGCGGTGAACATTATTATGCATAAGACAAAGATAACGATCCTGATCAGTTTAGAAATCTGTGTACGCTGTAAGGTTTTTACTTCTTAAACTTTTAAAATACACGTTTTGAATAGAAACAAATCCTCTTCCTGGTACAGTATGTGTAGCAAACCAGCACGTCTTTTTTCTCCAATCAGAGGGGTGTCAGATGGTGTCAGCCAATCACCATTCTGAAGCCCTACCATAATCTCTGGTATGGGGAGACCCCAGAATTCTGTCCCATAGTTTAGACAGATGATAGATACTTTTATTGATCCCGTGAGGGAAATAAAGTAAATCATTTTCATTTTAGGAAATTATTAAACGCTCGGTTAAAAGCAAAGGAGATTGTCTGTTATAGTGGACATAAAAACAAGAGTTCGCTGGCATTATATCCTGGAAGACACAGACCGGCGCCAGACCGGTAAAATGCCTGATGAACTAGGGATTGGACAGTTTCCAAGTGCTTGTACAATCGATGGAAATGTTCAAATAAATGTGCAAAAGAAATAAACAAAATAATCATTTATTTCTTTATCATATTGGGTAGCTAATGTCCTCTCTTTGCTAGTTAGTGGCTGTGTTTCTGCATTGGGTAGCAACGGGTGACTGTTCTCAGGAGGAAGATGTAAACAGCTTAATGTTCGTGTTAAATAATTTTTTTAAATTAAAATTCATTCTATACAGCAATCGCATATTTGGGTACCGTTTCATAAAACTTTCATGCTTAAAATGTTTAGGGAGAAATGGAAGACTGGTGTGTATTTTTTCTTTAAACTACCAAGACCAGCCATACACAGTACAGTTTACATACATACAGTAATGTTTATGTTCCTAAATTAATATCGTTTATGACCTTCAGATGCGTTATGCTCCTCTTCTTTTTATGCTCAGCTACTAAAATTTCCCTTTAGTGGTAAAATCCATATAAATATTCAAAACTAAGCGGATTAAAATGTGCACAGTAAAGACATTAAATGATTAAATATTTGCACTACCAACCAATGCACCACGAGTGCCCCTGTCGGTCATTTTGGCCAGCCAATCACTTACCGCGGTGCCCTCCGGTGCCCTGCGGTGGCTTGTGGGTAGGTTACTGTACCGCGGGTTTTTACCGCGCATTTTGAATGGCTGCATCTGTAATGTAATATAAATGCTGAGATGTGAAATAAAAAAAATAAATCATATAATGTAATATAAATATATTGTGCTGAATAATCTGCCACTAAACATAGGTAGACAAGCCTATCTTTCCTTAACTGCTAGTAACTTTCAATCATACTGTATGTCAACACATATATTGTTTATTTTACTCAAGGCATGAGTAATAATTACATAGTGTGGAGCTCTGTTACATAAATTTCTGAAAAAAATATTAACTCTTTGAAACACTTCTACCCATTTTTTTTCCTTTGTCACAAAGATCATACAGGTGTTTAATGCACCAACTAAAACACAAATCGAGTCAGTATCACAGGCGTAATCAATTCTCTCAAATAAATGAATTTATATGTAGATTGGCATAGCTAGACTCAGATACAGTCTGATGTGTGAATTCAGAAAATGCACTTAAGTAAATATTATTGTACATTTTTCGTATTTTTCCAAATATTCTGTATTTGAGAATACTATTAAAATTTCTTCCTAATTTATACACCGCAGAGTTAGTGTCAGACTTGTTTGCATAAAACAAAACTGACTGAATATTAACTTAATTGATTATGTTAAATTAATTTAAACCTATTTCAAGCATTTATTTCTTTCATAATCACCAAATTATATTGGTGATATTTTAAAAATGAATTATATGAAATTAAGTTTTTAAGACTACTCAATATCACTGTCACAATTGTGCCATAGATAGAAAGAAAACTATAAACTGTGATCCTACAATAAACAGTGATTTCAAAGTGCTTCAGGATTGACACCAAAGCATGCTGAAAATATGCTTTTACATCCCAAGGGAATCTTCGGTTCCTAAATAATAAATTAGTGGTTTAGCAAGGACTAAGGGAATTTTTTTTAATGGTCTTCTGAATGCATGTGCATAATTTCACTGGCAGGTGCACTACATGAAGTCATAAACAAAAAAAACTCATGTGGTATTTTGTCTGGTGTATGGAAGCAAAAACCTGATTTTACACATTCTTCCTAAGCTTACAAAAGAATAGACAGCAAAAACATAAAACAATGTTTTTTATTTATCAGTCTAAAGGGGGTTCTGCTGGAATTAATACAAAATTGAAATTAATTAAAATTATACCCACCATAGGCCATTATATTACCTTTGAAATTAGCATTTTAAATGGGAAATTTAACTTGTTTAAATAATAACATTTACACAATAACATTATGTTGTGAAAATATTTTTAAATCTTCATCAAATCCTGCTATTTCGATTTAGTCATCTTCAAGGTTTCTTATCACAAGCACGTGGAAGTGTTGCAGTAAGAGCTCTAACCGATTTCTTTTTTATTTTTCTTTCCTGAGCACATACAATATGTCAGACAGTGTGATCTTAAAAAGCACAAAGTAGTTAATATTTAATTAAATGCAACACTGTGAACAAGTGGTGCTGTCAACAGTATGCAATCATGAATGATAAACTTTTGCAGTTTGAAGAAGAACCATTGGAAATATAGAACAAATTAATAAAGCCTTAGAAAAATATTTCCTGTTAAAGTAACTGTTGTTGTCTGCTCAAGCATATTTATAGTACCTTAAAAAAATCTTATTTATTGCCTTGCAAAAGTAGTCAGACCCTTGTTATGGTGTCCCATTTTCTGCATTAGTTACTGATGCATACTCATTTTTAAAATGTAATATTTTATTAAAAAACCTGCATGCTGAACTGAAGAATTCGAATAAATTATAATGCATGTCAGCAAAAACAAAGAAAAAATGAAATATGCTGAATGTATAAGTATCCAGACGTGAACTCAAGTTTTGGTGAAAGCACATTTGGCAGCAATTATAGCTGTAAACTGTTATAGCTTCTGTAACTTTGCAGAGCATCTTGGTGTAAAATTTGCCTTTAGCTCTTAGAAGATTTGCTCAAAATCTCTCAAGTTGCTTGGGGATCACTTATGGACATCAGTTTTGAAGTTTATCCAGAGATTCCCAAAAGGATAGACTATTGTCAAGACTTTCACTGGGTCACTCAAGGACATTCACATTTGGCCTTGTTCTTCTGATCACTGGCTTGCTGAAAGCTGAATATTTACTCCACTTTTAAGTCTTTAGCAGACTGTAGACAGTATGACTTCAATGCGTAATGCTCTGTTGCAAACTATATATGGGATTTGAGATGGTTTTGCAGAAAAGCTTTTATGTTTTGTTGCAAACCCAAATCGGGCAGCTTTGTGAAGTAACCAGGACATTGTTGGCTCATAGGTATTTTCTCTCATCACAGAAATTGATCTCTGTACAGTAGGTCTTTCGAATCTGTCCCTTATCAGTTTCCTTCTTGCCCAACACATCTTTATTTTCTTTTTATTTGAGTAGGCTGCTCACAGGGATTTTTATACCGCTCTCTTGATCTCTGCCTTTTTATTTGATCCCTGACTTAATCTGAAAGCACCCTATTCTTCATTGGAATCTTTGCTTGAAATTTATTCAGAAGACAGATACAGTATATCACAGAGAGATTTCAGAGCAGTTATTCTGAAATCATGAGAACCACTATTATTGCACACAGACAGAGGATACACAATTGTGTGACTCCTTTTTGCAAATTTGTGCACCTAAATTAATTTAGGTTATCTTCAGCAAAGGGATTGAATATTTGTTAAGTCATACCTTTTCAATTTTATTTAATTTTATTTATATTTTTAATTCTTTATTTTTATTTTAACGCTTTGAATGCGTGAAGTAATTGTGTACAGATGAAGCCAGCTAGAATGATTGAGGTGTCAGTACTTATACCACAGTATTAGAGACTGCAGTGTAAAATGGCTTTTTAAAACAAAAATTGAATAATCTGATGTAGGGCTGCAGCTGCATACTTGGTTAGCAGACAAATTGGTACAGTATTAAAAGTTTATTAATCTATCAATGCCTTCTTGCACTAATCACACTGTATGCATACAAGTGACAATTTCATTAAATACAATGATTACATTGTTGAGACAGGGATCGAGAAATGAGATATGAGATATGTCACAATATTGTTTAAAATTAACAGAATTTTATTTTTTAATCGAATTTAAAATATTTTAAAATACTTTAAACAGTAAGTGGTGCAACATAACATATAACAATAAAAGCAACATTGCTAAGAATATACAGTATAAAAATAAATATATACAGTAAAGAAGCATAAAAGTGATTGAAAGTAACAGTGTGTAGAACTTAAGAAGATATAAAAGTACAAACACATTTGTAAAGGGTGGTCTGTCCAATAGACATATTGATAAGACTTTTTTACAGTCATTGTATGCAAGCCTGATGGCCTTTGGAACAAACCTAAATTTCCTTTTGTTTGTCTTTGACAATGATAACATCTTCTTGAAGGTTAAAGATCAAAAGAGTGATCAAGGATATGAGATCTTCAGTGATGGCATAGACATTCCTCAGGATCTGCTGGGTATAAACCCATGCCAGGGGTCTTAAAGATTCAAAAGTTATTTTAACTGTAGGATACATGCATCTCTGTACTCTTGTACATAATCGACATTCACTTGCAGTTTGTCCAGTTTGTTCCGCAAGGAGAGTACATTATCTAAAATCACAGAGGCCTTCTTTTAATTTATAGTTTTGTGTTTTTTTTTCTCAACCCACCCTTCTGTCTTCTTTTCTTTTTATTTCTTTTTTTGGTGCACGGGTAGAGTTTCTCTACATCCAATTTCCAAAAGCTATATCTCAAGTCAAGTAAATCATGCTGCACTGTATTAAAGACTTAAAATGAATGACCTATTCATTGTAGGTGAGCACTGTCTGTTTATTCAGCATTATACAAAAAGCAGTGAATGAAAACACATGGTTCTTTCACAAAAGAATATCGCTTCCAAAACAATGGTGTAAATAATGGCATCTAGATGAGCACAGTCTTCAAGAATAATATTACTACTATAGTTGATGTTCAACATATATATCTGTGGACATTACTTCATAGTGTTGTGGCAAGTCACGAAAATTGACATGCTGTGAAGGAGAAACTTCGTGTCCAATTTTACATAGATCCTTTAAAAATAAAAAAAAACAGTATCAATTTTAGAAATGTAAGATTAATAAATACAACTCACAAAATACACAACTATTGTAAATAGTCATTAATGTATAGTTATTTAAAAATATTTACTCCAAATGAGATATGTCACAGTACTGTATAATAATTACATTACTATCCAATTTTAATTTAAATTATTTTTATTTTAGATTTTAATAATAAAAACGTTAGACATAATAGATTTAAAAACAATTCACATTTAAAAGCAAATAAACATAAAAAACAAAAAGCAGCCCAGGTTAAAATAAAAGTTCTGAGTAGTGATTTGAATGACTTTGTTGTGTACTGTAAATTGGATTGTAACTGATATAAGTGATCCCTTTGATGAAGTCTACATATATTTAGATCAATTTGCCATTATACAGATGCAGCCATTCAAAGTGTGCGGTACAGACACGTACCGGAGGTAATTGGCTACGGCGTCGCGCATCGTGACGCAAAATACCGCGGTACGTGATTGGTTGACCAACAGGGGCACTTGTGGTCCGTTGGTCGGTCATAGAAAGATTTACAGTAAATGTCTTTACTGTGCCCATTTTAGCATTGAATATTCATATGGAATTTTACCACTGAAGGGAAATCTTAGTAGCTGAGCATAAAAAGAATAGGAGCATACTGTAACGCGTGTGAAGGCCATAAACGATATTAATTTTGGAACATAAACATACAGTATATGGCTGGTCTCGGTACTTTAAATAAAAAAATACACACCAGTATTCCATTTCTCCCAAAACATTTTAAGCTTCGAAGTCTTTAAGTAATGTGATACCGTAGTCAACAAGCATACTTTTAGAATTTGATTAAAAGGGAATATAATATGGAATCGCGTATCTAAAGAAATTAATAACGATATAATTATATTCATGTACCGCAACACAAGAATAGTACACGCTGTACATTGTCTGTTGATAATGTTTCTGTAGTGCTTTTTCAGCACTCTGCATGTGACCTTGCCGGTGGCGCTGTGGGTTAGGTTCCTGACTCCCATGTCACATGGTCTGTGATCAAATCCCGCTGGAGCCATGACTCTTTTGTTTTAACAAACATTTCTTTGAAAAACTGAAACGTTTCCCTTGGTCAGAGATTAAATAAAACCTCACTCGCACCAAACAAATTTATATTTCTAAATATCACAACATGATCGAATTTAAGTCATTTTAATAACAATGAATAGTCACCTATGCGTTACAATATAAACATTTATATTGATTTAAATCGCGTTTTGATTTAAATCGCAAACGCGGGTTTAAATATATGTGTTTTTTGATTCACAATCAGACAAATGCAACATAAATTGATATCTTTGTCTTCTAAGTATCTTAATAAACTTTCAGCATAGCTTTCTCCCCGTTTAGATTTATTTTTCTTGGGATCTTGGGATCAAACGTGGAAAGATTAGATTGTAATCGTTTTTATTTTTAAATACATTTTAGAAAAGTGTAATCTATACTAAAAAGCTGTACACCACCTGCTATAAAGATACATATTGTAATACTTTCGGGCTCGGATAGGACGGACACAAGAACTCAGACTTGCGGAGTTAAATCTCAACAAAACAACAACAAATCTCAATATCTTGTACGAATTATTTGTAATACAACCCAAAAACTCTCTCAAATTCCACCAATTATCATAATCCCGCCCCTTATGCAAAACCAAACCCTCCTCCCATCCAAGTTTATCCTCTTTATCATAAACAAAATCCAGCTCAATTTTCAACATAAAGCATTACACAAAATCAATACCTCAACACTCCATACTCAACAACGATAATTCACAAACAGCCAGAACATGTAACTCCACATTCCCAAACAGACCTCATTTCCATAGCCCCGCCCCTTATGCAAAACCAACATCCCTCCCCTGTTCTCTCTCTCCGCTGGCGTTTGTAATCGTTTTTATTTTTAAATAAATTTTAGCAAAGTCATGTATTTTAAAAATCATAAGATTTCTATATTTATGTCTTTATTTAGTGGTTTCATTAGTAACAAAGGCTAAACTTTCTTGGAAAAATGTCTTTTATGTAAACCATGTTTGCTATTAATTCATTTAGAGCTAGAATATGTTCATTGTCTCCAATGAAAGAAGGGTTCCTTTCGCCGTAGTCGAGTTGACATTAGAAGCTTGCCACGCCCGGACTGTTACACCAACGCATTAGCATGTTAAAGCTATTTCATTGAGGAGCCTAGCTTTCTTAACTAGTAAGTACTGTACTTCCTTGGTTTTGGAGGGGGGAGGTGTCTTTCTCTGGAAATCTCGCCCCCTTCTACTTAAAAATTAAAATACCTGTGAAACCGGTTTAATTCGTCACAGCCACCACTCCCGCAGAGAGGGGGTTGTACTCGTTAATGTCTTAGCCGGATCACATTATTATACCTCATTTTGTATTTCTATAAAAAAATTGTTTGCCCAGCCTAACACTATTGTTGTTATTGTTTTTATCCTGTAAAGCGCTTTGAGGAGCACAGCTTTCTCACCACTTAGATTACTTTTTGATACCATCCTTACACAAAGCAGAAACTTCTTCTATTTTCCGATGACATACAAGTGGAAAGATTACAGATTTTAATCGACTTTTTTCTGAACCAGGGAAAATCTGATCATGTTTCTCTATAACAATAATAAAAAACTTTATTTTACATATCACCTTTAAAAGTGGCATCTCAAAGCAATACAGTAGATGTAAACCACAGATTACAAAGTAAATATCCAGACAAACGCAAACGCGTTTTTAATAAAATGCTTTTATTCATTCAGCAGAGAGAGAGCGTAAAACCTGGGCGTAACAGGTGTTCCTTTTTCTGATCACTCGCTCTCTGGATAAACGTCTCACCTGTCCTGTTCTTTGTTTTCCTAATTTCCTGATTATGCCTTCTGCGATCCACTCCTGCCCTCACACCTAAAGAAGACTATTTTAAATTTCTTTGTGCGGTCCATTGTGCAATTAACCCGTATATGTGCTGTCCTTAAGGTGATATCACATAAAGGTGATATGTAAAATAATGTTTTTTATTATTGTTATAAAGAAACATGATCAGATTTTCCCCGGTTCAGAAAAAAAGATCTAAAGTTTGTCACTAGTTTGTCACTAGTATACTTTTAATACAGTCTTTGCTGTGCTCTTGAGGATCCTTGTGATATTTCGAGCTCTGGTTGAATGATAAGTGTCGCAGTTTAAATAATTTTCGTAGTTAGAAATTATGAAACGCCTCTGTTAAAAGCAAGGAAATTTTTAAATTAAACAAATAATTAAAAAAATAATTTTTATTAAGTTTTTAATAAAATGCTTTTATTCACTCATAATTTGACAATTTCAGGAAGACTAAGGAAGGACTAAGGAAATTGTCATCTGTTGTTGAAGCTCTGTGAGCTCGGTGACTTTGAGACCACTTGTTATCCCAGGTTGTTTGAATCCCCACAATTCAAATAGAGAAAAAAGAGCTGACTGACAAGATTTAAGATGTGGCTGTCAATATTGGATTAAAAAAAAAACATGTTGCCCGACGTTAGTTACATTGCTTGAAAAATAATTTTATTTCGATAGACTGGATAAGTAATTCAAGTGTTTTTTTAACTTCCTGAAAAACAAATAATAATTTAACTATATGTGCAAACGTTTTATTATATTTTGCTGTTGTGAATGTCTGTGGAGTGTATCTTATTTGCCTGTCTGTCCTGGCTGTGCTCTCTCGCTCGCTGCTCGCCCTCCCCCCCTCTCTCTCTCAATTCAATTCAAGGTGCTTTATTAGCATGACAGATGGGTACAATCAGTGTTGGGTATTTACTTTGCTTTGAGATGCCACTTTTAAAGGTGATATATAAAATCAAGGCTTTAATTTGCTTTACCTCCGCAAGTCTGAGTTCTTGGGTCTGTCCTATCCGAACCCGAAAGTATTACAATATGTATCTTTATAGCAGGTGGTGTACAGCTTTTTAGTATAGATTACACTTTTCTAAAATGTATTTAAAAAATAAAAACGATTACAATCTAATCTTTCCACGTTTGATCCCAAGATCCCAAGAAAAATAAATCTAAACAGGGAGAAAGCTATGCTGAAAGTATATTAAGATACTTAGAAGACAAAGATATCAGTTTATGTTGCATTTGTCTGATTGCGAATCAAAAAACACATATATTTAAACCCGCGTTTGCGATTTAAATCAAAACGCGATTTAAATCAATATAAATGTTTATATTGTACAGCGTGTACTATTCTTGTGTTGCGGTACATGAATATAATTATATCGTTATTAATTTCTTTAGATACGCAATTCCATATTATATTCCCTTTTAATCAAATTCTAAAAGTATGCTTGTTGACTACGGTATCACATTACTTAAAGACTTCAAAGCTTAAAATGTTTACGGAGAAAATACATATATTTAAACGCGTTTGCGATTTAAATTAAAACGTGATTTAAATCAATATAAATGTTTATATTATAACGCATAGGTGACTATTCATTGTTATTAAAATGACTTAAATTCTATCATGTTGTGATATTTAAAAATATAAAAGTCAATTAATTGTCCATAATATTGCTATTCTATTTTTTCAAAGAAATGTCGCAGTACACGAATATAATCATATCGTTATTAATTTCTTTAGATACGCCATTCCATATTGTATTAGCAGAAAAGCTTAAAACTACCACTTTTTTACACGCTATTTCACATGTTAGTTAAAGACTTCGATGCTTAAAATGTTTAGGGAGAAATGGAATACCGGTGTGTATTTTTTCTTTAAAGTACCGATTCCTGGAATCTGACTGGCTGACACCCTTCTGAAGTGGTTCCATAATATCTGGTATACGGAAAAGAAAGCGTTGATAAAAAAGCCTGGATTCTCATGTATCTGATACAAGTATCTTTTGATACAGTCTTTGCTGTGCTCTTGAGGATCATTGTGATATTTTGAGCTCTGGTTGAATGATAAGTGTCGCAGTTTAAATCATTTTCGTAGTTAGAAATTATGAAACGCTCTGTTAAAAGCAAGGGAGTTTTTATGTCCGTTGCAGTAAAAGAAAATGCCTGACAAAGTGGGGCTTGGACAGATTCCAAGTGCTTGTACAAATGTGCTAAAGAAATTATACTTTGAGTTTACAGCTTGTCCAAAGTCATTCATTATTAATACTATTAGTAATATCTTCGGCAAACGTTTTGATGCAAAAATATTTCTGATAAAGGTAGGTTGTGTACTTTTGTCCAACTGAGCAATCTTGCTTTCATAAAATATACCAACTTTTTAATGACTGATGATTAACATGCTGTAATACACAGTTTAAATTTAAAAGCTCAAATGCTGTACATGAGAGGTTAAGCTTTATTGGCTCCTCCTGGCGGTTTTACAAGGTGATGCCGGATACTTTCCGGCATGACGTCAAATGACTCAATTAACCCAGTGATACTGCGTGATACTGCGACACGCCCACCGGGGTATACCGCGAAATACCCCACCCATTTTGAATGGCTGCATCTGTATTGTTGAGGTATGCACTGCTCACAACATTTTAATATCATTTTAATGATCACTTGCAAGTGGTATAAATAATAGCATCTAGCTGAAGGCAGTCTGCAACAATGGCACTAATACTTGTAGTTAATGTTATCTGTGGATATTAGTGAATGGAATTCGTTAACATGTGGTGTGTTGGGAAATGGTGTTTTGTCCAATTATGCCATGACCCAAATTAAAAAGTAAATGCTGTACTTGATGAGGGATACAAAAGAAAACAACATCAAATTATTTTTGACATGTAAGATTAATAAATGCCACTCTAAAAATCCAAAAATACTGTAAATATTTGTCTTTTTTCTGTGTCTCTTCATGACAGAGCAAATAGTCAAAATATATAATAAAGCCTGGTGGTGGGGTAGTTTGCAAGACAGCATGATTGAAAGGCAGATTTGGACATCATGAGCTGCAAGCTATAAACCTAAAAAATATGAAAGCTGCAAGTGGCTGAATACTTTTAAAGGCACTGTAAGTATTAACATTGAATACTGTATATGACATTTCTTTATTTGACATGGTGGTCCAAAAATTAAAACAACACGTTTCAAAAAGTCATGGGAACATCTTCATGTTAGTTCCTGTTCTAAACTCACATTTTGCAGTTTTCTATTTTAGCAAGTGAAGGCAGTCCCATGGTTTATTCTATTTTAATTCTTTCAGTGTCATCCTAGTTTAGTTTAGAGACTAGAAATCCCACATTTTACACAGAAATGTAAAGGGAATTTTAGGTCTGCTTTGTTTTTTACTTTGACATGTTTGTCTGTTTCTTTGTCTGTTTTTTTTTTCATAGTCTAATTAAATTTCTTGAAAATAAAACGTTTTTTGTTGGGGCTGAAGACATAGAAAGGCATATTGTAGGAAGTATTGGCAATAGATTATTACCTATTTGTCCTCCCAGTGAAGCGTTCTTGTTTTTTTTCACTTTTCTTTTTTTCACCTTTTGCATATTTTGTTTATAGATGCACTTTGGTCACAGACATGACAGCTTTTTTCAGGTTTTAATTGTTTTTGGCACTTAATACTATGCACTTGAAAGGTACTGCACCTTGAACCAATCTGCTTGAATTAAGTATAATACTTCGTGTGAACCTAGCTATGCCCATATTTTTGTCGGCTGGATAGAAGAATGCTTCTTTGCTTACTATACTGGCTTTGTCCCTGACCTCTACCAGTGATACATCGATGACTGCGTCGGTGCCGATATAATGACAAGCTAGAGCACTTCCTGCATCAATTCATTAACTCTCACCCGTCCCTCAAATATACAGTTAATATATCTTCCACCACTCTTCCGTTTCTATACATAAATCTATCTGTTAACCATCCACGACTCTCATCCTCGGTCTATTACAAACCGACAGATTCACATAGCTTCAGATGCAGCCATTCAAAATGCACGGTACAAACCCGTACTGCGGACAACTACGTGTGTGCCACCGCGCTGTACCACGGTATGTGATTGGCTGGCCAAAACGACCGACAGGGGCACTCGTGGTGCATTGGTCAGTAGTGAAAAGATTTAATCATTTAATCTCTTTACTGTGCACATTTTAATCCGCTTAGTATTGAATATTTATATGAATTTTTACCACTAAAGGGAAATTTTAGTAGCTGAGCATAAAAAGAAGAGGAGCATAACACATCTGAAGGTCATAAACGATATTAATTTAGGAACATACAGTAAACATATTACTGTATGTAAACTGTTCTGTATATGGCTGGCCTTGGTAGTTTAAAGAAAAAATACACACCGGTCTTCTGTTTCTCCCTAAACATTTTAAGCATCAAAGTTTTATGAAACGGTCCCCAAATATGTGATTGCTGTATAGAATGAATTTTAATTTAAAAAAAAATTATTTAACACGAAAATTAAGCTGTTTAAGTTCCTCCGCATGAGGATATAGTCACTCGTTGCTACGCAACGCAGAAACACAGCCACAGGTAACTAGCAAAGAGAGGACATTAGCTAGCCAATATGATAAAGGAATAAATTATTTTTTTATTTCTTTTGCACATTTATTTGAACATTTCCATCGACTGTACAAGCACTTGGAAACTGTCCAATCCCTAGTTCGTCTGCATTTTCTTTTACGCTCCGGGCATGCTCCACTGGCGCCGGTCTGTGTCTTCTAGGATATAATGCAGGCGATTTGTGTTAAAATTGGGTTTCCAATAACACTGCAGCCAACTCTTGTTTTTACGTCCACTATAACGGACAAACTCCCTTGCTTTTAACCGAGCGTTTCATAATTTCCTAAAATGAAAATGATTTAAACTATGTGACAGAATTCTGGGGTGTCCCTTTACCAGAGATTACGGTATGGCTTCAGAATGGTAATTGGCTGACACCATCTGACACCCCTCGGATTGGGGAAGAAATACCTGCTGATCTGTTCTATGTACCAGGAAGACAAGAGCATATGTTGCTTCTATTCGAAATGCGTATTTTAAAAGTTTAATTAAGAAGTAAAAACCTTACAGCGTACACAGATTTCTGAGGTTTCAGAGTCCCCGTTACCCCCATTTTGATTTAAATCACAAACGCGTGTTTAATTAAATGTATTTTTTGACTCACAATCAGAAAAATGCAACATAAATTGTTATCTTTGTCTTCTAAGTATCTTAATAAACTTTCAGCATAGCTTTCTCCCCATTTAGATTTATTTTTCTTGGGATTTTCGGATCAAACATGGAAAGATTAGATTGTAATCGTTTTTATTTTTTAAATACATTTTAGAAAAGTGTAATCTATACTAAAAAGCTGTATTTATTTAATAACACTCGATACTTATATTAATGGAGTTTAGTTGATACTGTTTAAACTTTTAATTATTTTAAACTGTATTATAAGCATTGTACACATGCTTAAAAAAGAAGAGAGAAAATGCAAGGTCAGGTGTGAGGGTCTTCTGCTCAGAATGAAATGCTAAAATATAATGTAGGCTCTGAATGGGTTCAGTTATTTTTGGGCTTGATTGAGGTCGCTGCCTTTCATCTAAAATCCTGCTTGAATCCTTCTAAACTAAAAATTAAGACACAAGAAGAGAAGAGGCTCTGGTGAAATTTCTCTTTTTTTAATTTCTCTTTTTTTCTTGGAAAAATATCTTACCCCCTGCAATCCGGGCACAGAAGGATTAAAAAAAAGTCAGACAGGCAGGGGGGGAGTGTGTTCTAAATAAAGAGGTATCCAGGTAACAGTGAAACAAGCGGACAGTCTGGGGAGATCGCCCGTTTTCCATGTAAATAGTTCCCTGGTTCTGCACCCCTTGGTGTTACTTTCTCTCTTTTCTCTCTCGGGCTGGCGGGCTTGTCTTGTGTCTCTCTCTCGTCTGGGCATGGGAGTGCTGCTGGAAGGTGTTGATGGAAACACCTGATCATCAGCTCGAAAGGTTTCAGTGCTTTGTGTATATTCTAATGGCAGTGGGGGCAGGGTGTGTGGGAACAGGTTTGGTTGAAATTGCATTGGAGATCTATGTTCTTCACACCTGAAACATTTTCTCTGAAAGTATTTTCTTCCCAGTTTAGCCGAGCTTGTTACAGCATGTTACAGTTTACTATTACTGACCATATTAATTTGAAGTGCTTAATGCCATTTTTTGACCACACACGAATATTCTTATGTCCATACTTCGCAAGGGAATCAGTGCGAATTGTAATACTAATTAAATGACCATGGGCACTTTCCACCCCCTCCGACAGCAGGAACATTCCTATTCTTAGCTCAGCAGCTTATTACAATATAGGGCGTTCAAACCAGTTTTTTTTACACAGTGACACAGCGTCACGTTGTGAATCTGTTTTTCCCTGTTTACAAAGAAAGTGGAATACAGTGATACTATCTGCTATATAGATACATATTTTTAGATATTTAGACCCTTAAATTAATATCATTATTAATAATAATGATAATAATGATAATTGGCCAGTGAAAGCTCTGTTGCCCTTCACATGAATGCCTGAAACAGAACCCAGGATTTTACACTATATTCCCCATTATAAAATGGATAATTCCGGTCCTGAAGTCTGATTGCCTGACATACATTCGAAGAAGTCCTATATTTTCTAATATAGGCACATCCCGGAATTTTGACTTCACTGTGTGATGAAGAAATTTTAAAGACTACTTCTTAGCGTAGATAAAAAAGCTTGGATTCCCATGTACAGTATCTTTTTCTGTTGTCTTTGTTGATCTCTTGAGGATCCTTGTGATATTTTGAGCTCTCGTTGAACGATAAAAGTGTCGCAGTTTAAATCATTTTCGTTGTTGGAAATTATGAAACGCTCTGTTAAAAGCAAGGGAGTTTTTATGTCTGTTATAGTAAAAGAAAATGCAAGATGAACTAGGGATTGGACAGTTTTTCAGTGCTTGTACAATCGATGGAAATGTTCAAATAAATGTGCTAAAGTAATTTATTCCTTTATCCTATTGGCTAGCTAATGTCCCGTCCTTGTTTGTTAGATCAACGAAATGCTATGGTGTTACTTTTTGTCGATAAAAAATAAAGTCTTTTCATTTAAAATGACGGTTACAAATAATGTGGACCAGTGTAATACTTTGAGTTTACAGCTTGTCCAAGGTCATTCATTATTAATACTATTAGTAATATCTTCGGTAAAGGCTTTGATGCATAAAATATTTCTGCATTATTAAAATATTTATGATAAAGGTAGGTTGTGTACTTTTGCCCAACTGAGCAATCTTGCTTTCATAAAATATACCAACTTTTTAATGACTGATGATTAACATGCTGTAATACACAGTTTAAATTTAAAAGCTCAAATGCTGTACATAAGAGGTTAAGCTTTATTGGCTCCTCCTGGCGGTTTTACAAGGTGATTCCGTATACTTTCCGATATGACGTCATATGACGTGTTACACTGCGTCATACCGCATTATGATGCGACATGCCACCGCGTTATACCGTGGTGTACCTCACACATTTTGAATGGCTGCATCTGTATCTCCTGTACAGCTCTTTTCGTCCCACTTACATCAAAAATCTTTTCCTTTTTCACAGTTCCTCAGGCTATGTCGACTCTGCAGTGACGACATGGATTTCCAGAACCAAGTACTCAAAATGTATCGTTTTTTCATCAACAGAGGATACCCCACCCATGTTATCGATAAGGCCCTCACCCAGGCCAAAAATAGCCTTCCGATCATCAACTCAACAAGGAACTCCCAGTCTCACAACCACTTTCCTTTGGTGCTTCCCTACCACTCTAACACACTTTCTATCCCCAGGACCATTATTAACAACTACTCCATTTTACAGGGTGATCCCTCCATCGGTACCCTTTTTTCTAACCACACAATCATGTCATACTGCCGACCACTTAATCTACATAAACTTCTGGTTCACAGCTCCCTTGACCACACTCGGGCATCACCCCCACCAGGCACCTTCCCCTGCAACAGAACTCGCTGTATCACCTGCAAATACATATCTAATGTATGCTCATTCAGGGCCCCTAAGGTCAATTCCGGATCACCCAGATGACATCCTGTACCTCTAGCAACCTTATTTACTGTATCTCCTGCAAAAAATGCCCAGCTATCTATGTTGGGAAAACCTGAAGGAGACTAGCAGACCGCTTCAGAGAACATGTTCGGGCTGTGAAGATTAAAGATTTCTCCAAGCCCATAGTTTCTCGTTTCACCTCAGACGGCCATGATCACACTGATCTCTCTGTCTCTCTTCTCAAAGAAGGGTTTCTTAACTCCCATAGCAGAAAAACAACAGAAACGAAACTCATCCTGAAACTAGGTTCACACCATCCCCCTTCTATCAATGACCGACTTATTTTCATGTAATCTTTTCTATTCTCATGCAGGTTTTGACTCCAGACCTTTCTTCACCCTACTGCACTTCGCACTTCCTGAGTGGCCTCTGCCTCTCTGCCCCTCCTGCCTCCTCCCCTCTCCCAGCTTTTGTTCTTCTGTGCTATTTAATCTTTGCTGTCTGCCCTGTCTTTCTCACACCTGAAGAAGGCTTCACAGCTGAAACGTCTTTTCAGCATGGAATAAACCTATTACTTGTTCCTTCGCATACTTTGTGGGGGGAGAGCTAGTATTGTAAAAGTTCATGGTCTCCTTGCTGGTTCTTGTGCAGTGACAGTTGATCCCTGTGAATTGTGTGCTTTGTTAGAAAGCTTAGGTGCAGTCCAACCGTGGGAATTGAAAAGGATGTTTAGCTTCATAAAAATGGGGCATGTTTGAAATGTCTGTTAGCCTATGAGGTATCATACCAGTGCTGTACATAATGCATTCTATTCCAACACATACTGTACATATTCCATACATAATAAATATCTGTAAGTCCTGCTGTAGAGTTCTCTTCTTGTTAAAGCATGCCTCTTGTGTTTGTTTTCCATAGTCCGTTTAGCACAAAAAAGCAGAGCCTGAATGCTTTTCCAGCAGATATTTAGTATGGGTTCAGTATATTTTTCTATAATATTAATGCAAAATATATTGTAATTATTATGATTATGGTATTATTTGGACACCAGGAAACATTAAAAGAAAAAGTATCCATAAACTGTATGAGAACAGCATAATACATTTGTGATTTCTAAAGAGTAAATAGCCAAAGGCATTTAAAATGTAATTTGTTGTTCTGTCAAGCATGACTGGACACAATATGTGTCATACAGCTGAGTATTCTTGTAATGCCTTAAGGAGTGTAAATTGTAAAGCTTTTTTAACAAAAGGAGTAATCGGACGAATGAAGTTTGTCTTCTACTGTTATCCTTGCTAGAATTCCACAAAATCTGATCCACTACACAATACATGTTACAAATTGTTATATTTTTAATTCCTCTGTCTTATTTATTCTGCTGTTAAAAATACATTGTGTCATAGAGTGACAGAATTGGGAGCAGGGGAACATCTTAGAGGCTATGCTTACATGACTTATGCACATAATAGCTCTTGTTTTTGTTGTGTGTTATGTTTTTTTGTCTCTTTTGTGTACACTTCCATCTCCATTTAATGTCTTCCTGCCCTCCTAGCACAAACACATGTCAATCATCACAAATTGAGTGGTATACTGTTTGCCTGTCAATTACCACACAGAGGCAACACATTAGATTTATAGAGGTGCTGAACAGGCTTGGACGAGACATGGAATGAAGCAACAGAGAGGAAAGACAAAAGAAAGATCTGTATACAGTCAGTTGTGCAAGTAACCTTTGGTTGATTACATCTGTCTATTTCCAGTGATAACCTGGACATTCCTGTTTCTCATTTTAAGTCTTAAAGTTTTAGCTCACCACAGAAGTATTTGCAGAGAAGGAGCTGGCCAACTAGAGAGCATATAGTTGTCAGACAGTGGAAATCAGAGGGCTTGGTCACTCTCTCCCCTTCTTCCCTGATTTGTTGCACGGGGCCAGGGCAAAGGAGGTAAAATTGAACATATAGTTTGGAACTTAAGAGGACACATGAAACATGCTGTGGCAGGTTATGAAACCAGGGTAAGAGTACAGTCTGGGAACATGGTCAAGCAAACAGGGGTCTAGGCTGCTGAGAGCAGGCTAAGCAGAGTCCAAAGCCCAAAGGGGAAGTCCAGGAGACAAGAATGAAGCAAGCCAGGGTCCACACTGAGATAAACACTGGAGAAAGCCGAGCTGTTATCCAAGATATGAGGTACAAATCAAGTAGAGGTCTGTATTCTGAACAAAGCACAGCTAAGAGAAAAGTTAGGGTAGCACAGGGACTATGTCTCGAGGGGGTCAGAGTCGAAACTCAATGACAGACCCCAGAGCTCTATCAGATTGGGCATTTATCGAGAAACACCTGGGACAGTTATGCTTGTAAACCATCTTCAGGTGCATCAAGTCTCCAGTTAATTGATGTACTGTAACTGGCTGTCACGTCAAAGCTAGCTCACTCTGCTGCTCGGCAGTAGGAGCAGACATAACAAGCATTGGTAAAATTTCTAGGTGCTGTAGTTGGCCAGAGCACTTGCATATTATCTCTCTTGTGACAATTATAGTCATTGTAATTTCTATTTAAAATTAATTTAATCTGTAATTAAATACTTATTTTTCTTATAATGATCTTATATTTAAATATACATTAAAAAACTGTGATGACTTTTATATTTAAATGCACTATATAAAAACATAAAAAAGTACTTAGAATAAAAGGCCATTCAGCCCAAACCAAGTGATTCGGGGATTGCATTCAACCATTTTTTTAAAGAAACCAGGGAAGCAGCTTCAAAACATGGGTGGGTAACATATTACATACTCCTACAATAATTTTACATAAAGAAGTTCCCCTTGGTGCAGTATCATAGTGCAATAGTTATCGTTGCTTCCTCACAGCAACGGGGCCCTAGGTTCTATTCCAGACCTGCAGTGTTATGTGCATGGAGTATGTATGTTCTCCCTGTGTAAATGTTCTCCCTGGTGTGAGTGAATGCATGTTTGTGTCTGTGTGTGTCCCACGATGAACTGGCATACCATCCAGGGTGTATCTTGCCTTGCTCCTATTGTTTGCCAGGGTAGACTCCAGCTGCCTTGTGACCCTGTATTGGAAAAAGAGGATAGAAAATGGAAGGATGGAAGTTATTTCTGTTCCTGGTTTTAAATGTACTTCCACATACAGATGTAGCCACTCAGAATGCACAGTATTTCTTCCAAATACGGTAAAAGTTGTGCGGTGCTTTGCGGTTTGTAATTCACTGGCCAAATATGATCGATAGGTGGTGCTTGTGGTGCATTAGATATTAGTGAAACAATTGCCTCATTTAATCTCTCTACTGTGCATGTTTAAATCTGCTTAATATGGAATATGAATATGGGATTTTACAACTAAAGAGAAATTGTGGTTGTCGAGGATAATGTCTGTGAGCGTTATAAACCATATTAATTTAGGAATACAAATATACAGATGTAGCCATTCAAAATGCATGGTAAAACCCCATAACAAGGGATTGGGGCTGCAGGTTGCCACAGCATGTAATTCGCTGGCCAAAGATGATCAACAGGTGGCACTTCTGGTGCATTAGTTGTTAGTGAAATGATTCATTTCTTCATTTAATCTATATTGCACATGTTTAAATCTGCTTAATATGGAATATTAATATGTAATTTTTCAAAGGGAAATTGTGGCTGAGCATAAAAATAACTGGAGCATAACGTCTCTGAACGTCAAATCATCAAAAACAAAAAATAAATTAGTAATATAAATATATTATACATACTGTATATGGTTGGTAGTGGTAGATAAAATTTAATAATGCACAACGGCATTCTGCTTTCTTCATAAACATTTTATGTATCAAAGTTTTTAACTCAGTCACTGAACCACTGAAACTGAACAATAATAACATATCTGATCTTAATTAACAATATTAATTTATTACTAATAAAAAAATATTTCAAACTGCTTGTATTTTTTTCAGGATCATTTGTCACTGTTTTCACAACCTTTGCTTTCTTAAAAAAAACACCTATTTTTGAGACAAGATGCTTCAGATCTCAATAACTTTGCAGACAAATGACAGAGCCTTCAAACCATAGGCATTTTAAAGATCGTGATTGTTGTTGAAACTTTTATTTCAACAACATCCAGCACCAGGTTCCATTTTTAGAAATCTTATTTTGAATCAAGTGGATCCTAGGTGTAAGTGAGTTTATAATGTGAGAATTACTATTCAAAAACTACTGTATGTATGCAAAATATCTTACCATTTAAGCAGAATAACACAAACTCACTGTGTTCAATCGCTCTTTAATTTGAGGAACTCTCTGTATTTTTTGTTGTTACTCAGATAAGAATAAACTACATATGGTATTGTTTTGACAGGAAGAAAGATGTTCTGTGCTTAATAGCTTTTTCACCACAGCATACATTATATTACACGTTAAAACATGCATCGGTCGAAGCATTCTGAAGACTCTCAAAAACATTAAAAATAATACTATTTAATAATAATAATAATAATACATAATACTGTTGGTCGCATCCCTACCTGTCCTGGATAAAGTAGTTAGAAAATAGATGGACTGGTGTATACTTGTAAAACATTTAAAAATGTTCCAATTTAAATGCAATATAGATGATATTATTAATAATATTGACAATGAACGTGAAGGAGTTTTCAAATGTGGATACTGTCAATATTGGGTGTAAAAACAAGCCTTAAAACAAAATTATATATATTATAATTATAATGCAAGTTATACTTTTAAGAATTTGTCGCCTGGAGTCTTCAATGGTTTGTGTGTTGCCTTATCTCAGTGTATTCCATGTGGTTCACTTTGACAAGGCTTTTGGGTATTGTGAATTCTTGTATCAGGTCCCCTTAGAGTCTTCTTTTTTAAAAATCCGTCAACCTGTCAGTGCAATACATACAAGACACAGAATCGATTTGGATGTTCTCTTGGCTAATTCCAGAGCTGCAACATTTTTTTTTATGTTGTGTATTCAAATTGTACACGATATTCTAAATAAGTCCCCATAGTGCACCACGGAAGTGAATATTTACATAAGAAGCATGTCTCATTTCATCATGTCCCACCAACAAAACCAAAAAACCTTTACCAAAAAAACTTTTATCAATTGAAAATAGACAGCTGGAGCTCCACAAAACCTTTATCAGAACTGAAGTACAGCAAGGCAATTGATCACAATAACTCTTTTTATGTGATGACGCATTTCAGCAAACTTCCAACGTGCGTCGATAAGTAGTCAATAAGTAGTAGTAGTCAATAAGCCAGCAAAACATGACTGAAAAAGCAATAAAAAGCAAAACAGAAAAAATCGATCGAAAATAGACAATCGGAGCTGCACAAATCCATTTTCAGAACGGAAATACAGCAAGGCAATTGATCACACTTTTTTTGTGATGATGCACTTCAGCAAACTTACGAAGCGCGTCGATAAGTAATCAATAAGCCCACAAAACATGACTGCAAAAGCAAAGAAATGGCAACAAATTTTACCTTGTTCATTCCAGTCTTCACAAAAAATATGTATAATTTTTTCAAATTAATCAATTTGTCCCAAATTTTTATCTAAACTAGTAGACACCTAGGACAAGGCCTGCAAGCAGTTTGAGTCTAGGATTAGGCCTAGAAAGGGACAAATATGACCACTGAAGACCCAAAAATTTTGCCTGAAATTTTATTTCTCCCAAATTTTTGTCTCCTGAATGAACACATTAAGAGATAAAAGAAATCTGTTCACCCTCAAAGCCAAGGGGGTAGCTTCAATTTAAGACCTGGACCAGGCTTCTGCTATGTTCTGCTGCAGAGATATAACAAAATATTTGAGGGGGGGAATTCTAGGCTGAAATTGTCTGTAGGGGCTATTGACACTAAACACATTGTACAAAGTTAATATTACATCCCTTGACTTAAATTTTATACTTTAAACTATATATCCTTACATTTTGTAACTCTTCTTGTTGCATCCCACATTGCCTAGAAGATCTAAATTATTTGTCAGAATGAACTCCTGTTTTTTTCATAAGCGCTTTGAGAAACCACCTTTAAAGGTGCTATATACAATAAAGTTTTTTATTATTATTATTATTATTATTATTATAATTATTATTATTATAAGCAGCCCACTCTAGATCAGTGTTTCCAAATTTGTATTCATAGTTTGTTTTTGCTTCCTGCATATGCAACCCTGCTCATATCTATATTAAATGTCTTGGCTTTTAACTACGTTTTTGGAAATTTCATTGAATTAATTAAGGTCTTGGATCTACTTGTTTTCTATATAAAAAGTGTACACTGTGCAATTGAAGGTTGGGTTTTTAGTTGCAGATTATATATATGTGAAGATTTTTCTATCATTAATATTAGTTATTATTGAAACATTCTTCTTAAATCCATTATGAGTTGTAATATGTCCAGATCCCTTGAACCACCTTGCATAGATTGTGATATGTCAAACTCTTCATTTCCTTATTTCCATGATATCTTAATTAAAACAATTCTTCTTCTAGACATTTGTTTTTAATTCTTATTCAGACTCATCATAAATTGTTCAGGTAGTTTTACTGTTAATAATACAGTATATTTTACTGTGTTTAGGCTATTTTTACACAGAAAGGATTGAACATTTACAATTACAAAGGATACACTGTAAAAGAAAAAAATTGTTTTCACAGGAAAAAATTGCTGCTAGATTGCCAGTAATATATCATTTAAAAACAATACCTTTGTAATTCATATTACTCTTTTGAAGGAAACTGTCAGTTTAATCGTAAATTAATGTCATTTAGTGACAGTAAATTATCATGAAGATTACATCATATAACCAGATTATGGCAATACGTAGTAAAACAGATAATTTATAAGGTAAAAATTTGTTAGATGGGTTGACAGTAATATACCGTATAAAGGTAGTACCTTTTTTATTCTTATTACAGTCTTCAGGTCTTCGAAACCTTCAAATCTATGGTAGAGAAATATTATCCATTGACAGTACATTACTGTACAAATGACTGTAACTTTACTGTAATGTGTCGGAAATGCTGTTTTTACATTTTTTTAATTGGCCACTGTTTTGCTAATAAACTAAAAATAATAATATCCTAATAAGTTTTATTATGAAAATCATATAATGGAAAACACTTAATAAATAATAAACAAATAATAAAAAAGAAAATATAAAAATCTGACAAGAGTAAAATTACACTTAAATATAGACAAAAATTATATATATATATTGTTACAGCTTTAGGTGACTGAGAAGTGTCTCTTGGATTTTAGATAGGGTTTGTGACACCTGGCAGAGTAAACTCTTCTAGCTTCAAAGCAGAGAGGGTCTTTGCTGAGGTCTTTGGGGGTCCTTTCAGCAAAAAAACCCAACTGTAGAGTTAGTATCTACCTTAGTATACGTAGGTAAATTGTGGGTTAATGATTGTCAAGAAGCAGTACAGAAACACACAATATAAGATCACATTAAGAGCACAGAGAAACAACAAGGAATAAGAAGAGGACAGGAAGAGAGAGAGACAAGAGTCCAGAGGAGTTGGGACTTGAAGCTTGTGTCAGGCAAGAGCCCCTACTTCATGATCATCCAAACCAAACCTGACTGGAGCTAAGTATTTGAACTTGGTTACAGAGAGTTTGCTATTTTGTGTTTTGGGGGAACTTGGGTTTCCTCTGTTAGAAACTTCTTTCCAAGTAAATAGACACTATTTGTATTATTTTTCATCTATATTTTTTGGACTTCATACCAGATGGTTTATCACAGTTATTTTAATATATTTAATATTCCTTACTTTATACTTAAAGTGGTGTTAGGTAGTGTTTATGCATTTGTGTTTTAGGTGAATCTTTTTCTGTTGTAGTAGCTGTAGAGAGAGAAGGGAGATATTAGGAGATATTAGATATTAGATATTAGATATTAGAAGGGAGAGAGGTGCAATTCAGTCATTATCAACCCATTTAGTAAAGGCAACCCTTTTTTCATTAAGAAATCCTCAATTTTAGGTAGAGATGAATGTGCAGTTTTACACATTATTTTAAAAAGAAATTTCAGAATGCATGACTCCCCATTAATCTAATGAAACTATTCTTGAGTTGTATTGCTATCTTAAGTATATATACTGTATATATATTTAACCATTCATATTCAAAGCAAAATTGAACCCAGAATCAATTTAACAAAAGTGAAGACATGCTTTATATAAAAACTGATAATAAATGCACTGTAATTTAGTTTTTCAGTTAAGCCATGAATTTAAATAGTCCTTTAGTCAGGGCTGCTAGTATTGTGTGGTCATAGAGTTTGAATTCTTCCTTCATAGTAACTACAAAGCTGTTAATACAATTTAACAATTGTTTTAAAATCTTCTCCTGATTGCATGTTGCTCTAGATGAATTGATTACAGATTTAGTTAACACATGTATGGTAGATAAATCCTGAAAAAAAAAAACATCATTTTTGTCTACGTTCCAATGCATATTTATTTATTAAAATGTTAATTGGTTATTATTAATTTAAATTGAAAATGTAAAAGTCAAAGAAAATATATTATTCATTAATAATAATTACATGTTTTTATAGGCTTATACATCAATTCATATTTCAAGGTTGCTACCATATTTGAAATTCTTCTGCTATAAACTTGTTGGAAAACTAAGTGTTAGGATTTATGCAAAATTAATTAATGAGAATGAAAATGAGAAATGAAATTGAAAATGAAATTAATGAGAGATGAACAAAATGTAAATCCACCAAAATGATATTCTGCTGGTGAAAATTACATGATGCCTCAGATATACCAAGTGTTGACTGAAAAACAAAATGGTAATCGGTACAAATAGTCTTTGGGATATGGGGATATGAATCAAGATACATGGGTATTGTTATACTATATACTGAAATATGTGACCCCTCAAATAATAATTATTTCCACCTTGTGTATAACTCCTCCACCTAGTGGGTGCTAAGGCCCCTCTTCTTTACCACAGGTTCTGTTTGTCACCCAGATTCCCCAATGCACACACAGACCTTGCACTAACTAATGCACTAACAGGCATTAGTATATTTTACGAGCCCTTTTTATTTCCAAAAATACCAATATTTACTATTACCCCAAGAAAAAAACAGCATCCGCAGCAACAAACGATAACTCCAAGGGGTATGCTAGATTCCAGAGTGACAGCATTCTATTTAAGTAGAAGAAAAGGCACATAGAGTAGAGGGTCTTCCCTCAGACTGCACAAAGTTCCACTTAGTTCAGTATCAGTTAACCAGGTCTGCTTCTTTGCTCCTTGCTCCCAGGAAGTAAAATTCAACAGTGTATCCTGAGTTTTACTTTTTTTTAAATAGAATTTTTAGGTTTAGAATTCCAATACATAAAAACATAAATATATCAAGAAAGATCCCTACAAAATCTTCCATTCCATTTACTGTATTACCCTACAGGTCTGTAATGCAAACAACCATCAAGCATTTGTTTCCTTCTTTGATGAGAACCAAATAGATTGTGTTTCAGGATTGTGTTGGGATATATTATATTAAGTGAAAATATATTCTGTTGCTTTTGTACAAATTTAACAGATTCATAATATATACAGATGTACAGTAGGTCAAAATGCGCTGTAAAACCATGTAACACGGGATTGGGGCCGCAGGTTGCCGCAGGAGGTGATTCACTAACCAAAGATGATCGACAGGTAGCACTTGTGGTGAATTAGATGTTAGTGAAATTATGTCTTAATTTAATCTCTCTACATTGCATGTTTAAATCTGCTTAATATGGAATATTAATATGGAATTTTACAACTAAAGGGAACATTTGGTAGCTGAGCATAAAAATAACAGGGGCATAACGTCTCTGAACGTCATAAACAATATTAATTTAGGAATATAAATATACATACTGTATATGGCTGGTAGTGCTACAGATGCAGCCATTCAAAACAAGTGGGCGATACCGCATTATTTTGAGGTGCGCTTTACGCAGTCTGCCGCGAGTTACCGTAAATTCTCCTATAGTACCGCAAGTAAAATAATAGTATCCGGAATTTCCTCAAGGTGGAGCTAATAAAGCTCAACCTCTCATGTTTGAGCTGTCGCCAACAAAGTCTTTAACGAAGATATTACTAATAGTATTAATAATGAATGACCTTGGACAAGCTGTAAACTCAAAGTATTGCCCTGGTCCACATTATTTTTTTCATTGACCGTCCTTGTAAAAGTAACACCACAGCATTTCGCAATCACGCATTTGTTTCCAATCATGCAAACTACAGTAATTTTTGAGAATCTCCGATTCACCATGCCTTTCACATGCTCATAAAAGAGATTGATTTAGGAACATAAAAATATTACTGTATGCAAACTGTACTGTATACAGTATGTATATGTATATTTAATGTCTTTACTGTGCCCGTTTAAGTATTGAATATTTATATGGAATTTTATCACTGAAGGGAAATCTTAGTAGCTGAGCATAAAAAGAATAGGAGCATACTGTAATGCGTGTGAAGGCCATAAACGATATTAATTTTGGAACATAAACATACAGTATATGGCTGGTCTCGGTACTTTAAAGAAAACATACACACCAGTATTCCATTTCTCCCTAAACATTTTAAGCATCGAAGTCTTTAACTAACGTGATACCGGAGTCAACAAGCATACTTTTAGAATTTGATTAAAAGGGAATATAATATGGAATCGCGTATCTAAAGAAATTAATCACAATATAATTATATTCATGTACCGCAACACAAGAATTGTACACACTGTACGATGTCTGTTGGTGCTGTGGGTTAGGTTTCCGACTACCATCTCACACGCTGGGTGTTCGAATCCCGCTGGAGCCATGACTTTTTTTTTTAACAAACATTTCTTTGAAAAAATAAAACGTTTCCCTGGCTCAGAGATTAAATAAAACTTCACTCGCACCAAACAAATTTATATTTCTAAATATCACAACATGATCAAATTTAAGTCATTTTAATAACAATGAATAGTCACCTATGCGTTACAATATAAACAGTTATATTGATTTAAATCGCGTTTAAATCGCCTTTATTTAAAACCCATAAATAAAGCTGATACTGTTTAGACTTTTAATTATTTAAAACTGTATTACAGCAGCACAATGCACAATGCAACGTAAATCGCTATCTTTGTCTTCTGCGTAATAATGTTCACCTCTCTGTCCAGCAAATTAACAATAGTAATAATAATGAACTTTATTGTATATGGCGCTTTAAAGGTGGCTCCTCAAAGCGCTTTACAGGATAAAAACAATAACAACAATACTGTCAGGCTGGGCAAACGTTTTTTTTTGAAAGAAATACAAAATGAGATATAATGATGTGTTCCGGCTTAGACATTAACGAAGAATATAACACGTGGGTGGCGTAGCGGTCGGCTCTGGCTTTCCCATCTACTGTATACCGATATACTGCAAGTACAACCCCCATCTCTGCGGGAGTGCTGGCTGTGATGAATTAAACCGGTTTCACAGGTATTTTTAAAGTAGAGGGGGTGAGATTTCCAGCAAAAGACACCTTCCCCCCTCCAAAACCAAGTAAGTACAGTACTTACTAGTTAAGAAAGCTAGGCTCTTGTACCTCTTGTACCTCCAGCAACCTTATTTACTGTATCTCTTGCAGTAAATGCCCAGCCATCTACATTGGAGAAACAGGAAGGAGACTCAGAGACCGCTTCAGAGAACACGTCAGGGCTGTGAAGATTAAAGATCTCTCCAAGCCCATTGTTTCTCATTTCACCTCTGACGGCCACGACCACTCTAATTTCTCCGTCTGTGTTCTCAAAGACGGTTTTCCGAACTCATACATTAGAAAGACCACCGAAACTAAAATTAATCTGCAGCTAGGATCACACATTCTCCCTTCCCTTAACGACAGACTACTGTTCTTTTAAATTTTCTCCATTCATTGGAAGTTTCATTTCACACCTCTTTGCACCCATTCTGACTTTACACCTCTTGATTGGCCTCTCTTTCTGTCCCCTGCTCCCGCCTCTCACTCCTCCTCCCTCCCAACCTTTGTTCTCCCGCTACTTTACATTTGCCTTCTGCCCTGTCTCTCTCACACCTGAAGAAGGCTCCACGGCCGAAACGTTGTGTTCTCCTTCTTCTTTTTTTTCAGCATGGAATAAACCTATTACTTGTTCCTTAGAAATCTTAAGATTTTTAAAATACATGACTTTGCTAAAATTTATTTAAAAATAAAAATGATTACAAACGCCAGTGGAGAGAGAGAACAGGGGAGGGATGTTGGTTTTGCATAAGGGGTGGGGCTATGGAAATTGGTATATTTGGGAATGTGGAGTTACATGTTCTGGCTGTTTGTGAATTATCGTTGTTGAGTATGGAGTGTTGAGGTATTGATTTTGTGTAATGCTTTATGTTGAAAATTGAGGTGGATTTTGTTTATGATAAAGAGGATAAACTGGGATGGAAGGAGGGTTTGGTTTTGCATAAGGGGCGGGATTATGATAATTTGGGGAATTTGAGAGAGTTTAATGGTTTGATATATTTGATTTTGTATTGTGGTTGTTATCTATGTTTTTGGTTGGTATTATGTTTATATGGTTGTTTTTGTTGGTTGGTCGTTATTATGGTTATTATGTTTATTGTGTCATTTTTTTTCAAAGTAAAGTTTTTTTACTTTGTCTTCTAAGTATATTAATAAACTTTCAGCATAGCTTTCTCCCCGTTTAGATTTATTTTTCTTGGGATTTTGGGATCAAACGTGGAAAGATTAGATTAGTAATCGTTTTTATTTTTGAAATACATTTTAGAAAAGTGTAATCTGTACTAAAAAGCTGTATTTCAAATGCTTAAAATGTTCGATGCTTAAAATGTTTAGGGAGAAATGGAATACTGGTGTGTATGTTTTCTTTAAAGTACAGAGACTAGCCATATACTGTATGTTTATGTTCCAAAATTAATATCGTTTATGGCCTTCACATGCGTTACAGTATGCTTCTATTCTTTTTATGCTCAGCTACTAAGATTTCCCTTCAGTGGTAAAATTCCATATAAATATTCAATACTAAAACAGGCAGAGAGATAGACAGAGAGAGAGACACCAAGGGGTGCGGATCCAGGGAACTATTTACATGGAAAATGGGCGATATCCACAGACTGTACGCCCGTTTCACTGTTACCTGGATACCTCTTGGGGGATATCCTCTATTTACTCTTGGGGGGAATATCCTCTTGGGGGATATTCTAACAACAAGTGATTATAAGACAATCTGTCAAAGTACAATGAAATGCAATATGCTGGACAGTATGCTTCTCAAAGCGCTTTACAGGATAACAACAATAACAACAATTTTGCAAGTCCTGGGAAGAAGAATATCATCAATATTAATAATAATAATAAACTTTATTTTATATAGCGCCTTTAAAGGTGGCTTTTTTAAAAAAAACTTTTTTTAAACGCATTTGCATTTGCACACAGAGCAGTGTTTACTTGAACATGGAGATGCCAAACTGAATAATTCCTACACACAACAATTGCAGCGGAATTTGCATCATTTGGCGGGGCTATGATTCATACAAGTGGTGGTGGATTTGGAGACAAAATGTATTTACATTGGGTTGCTGTAAGTGGAGCACTAATAAGCCCAAAGCTCTACTTATTATTTTACAAAAGAATGCACCTGACAAGCTGGACAGTATGCTTCTCAAAGCGCTTTACAGGATAACAACAACAATAACAACAACAATTTACAAGTTCTGGGAGGAAAAATATGATCAATATTAATAACAATAATAATAAACTTTATTTTATATAGCGCCTTTAAAGGTGGCTCCTCAAAGCGCTTTACAGGATAACAACCGATGAAACAACATTGGTTGGGGGTTGAAAATACCTGTGAAACCGGTTTGTTCACAATGTACAGTAGACACAGAGTGTTACACCAACGCATTAGCATGTTAAAGTGATTCCATTGAGGAGCCGGGCGCGATAATTGTTTTGTTCCTTGATACAGTATGTGATCTGCAAGGCCATTTGAAACAAAACAAAAACTAAAAATAAGATACAATCTACAGACATTCACAACATAAACATATCTTAAAACATTTACATATATTGTTAAATTATTACTTTAGATATATACTTTAGGTTACTGAAACAGCCATCTTTAACCATTCCGTGTCTGAGTCGCTGCAGGTAGAGACACATTTGAAAAAAAGTTCAACTCAGCTACAATACATTATTTTTAATATTTTTGTGGTAAGAGGGAGCAAAACATCAGTATTTACTGCTAGTAATTAGTGTACGATCTATAGTTGAAATCTGAGCCTAAATAAAAAGAAAAAGCATTTTCAGAGAGCAATTACGCTGTGTTTATGTAGAATAAGTGATTAGGTTTATGAGCAATCTAATTACTTATTCGTTTAAAACGCTATATAAAATAAAGTTTATTATTAATTAGTGTTGAACATTATTACGCATAAGACAAAGATAACAAGTTACATTAAAAGACATTTAATTAAACACGGGTTTGTGATTTAAATGGGAATGGGGGTGACGGGAACTCTTAATCAAAATAAAAATCAAATAAATAAAACAGGTTTCGATAGTTAATAACCACTTTTTATGCACGAAACACAGGTGATTTTTCTTCCTCCTGATCAGTTTAGAAATCTGTGTACGCTGTAAGGTTTTTACTTCTTAATTAAACTTTTAAAATACACGTTTCGAATAGAAAGAAATCCTCTTCCTAGTACACTATGTATAGCAGACCAGGACGTCTTTTCTCTCCAATGAGAGGGGTGTCAGATGGTGTCAGCCAATCACCATTCTGAAGCCCTACCGTAATCTCTGGTATAGGGAGACCCCAGAATTCTGTCCGATAGTTTATGTAGATAGATGATAGATACTTTTATTGATCCCATGAGGGAAATAAAGTAAATCATTTTCATTTTAGGAAATTATTAAACGCTCGGTTAAAAGCAAAGGAGATTGTCTGTTATAGTGGACATAAAAACAAGAGTTTGCTGCGGCGTTATTGGAAACCCAAATTTAACAAAAAATCACTGGCATTATATCCTAGAAGACACAGACCGGCGCCAGACCGGGAGAATGCCCGCAGCGTAAAAGAAAATGCCTGATGAACTAGGGATTGGACAGTTTCCAAGTGCTTGTACAATCGATGGAAATGTTCAAATAAATGTGCAAAAGAAATAAACAAAATAATCATTTATTTCTTTATCATATTGACTAGCTAATATCCTCTCTTTGCTAGTTAGTGGCTGTGTTTCTGCGTTGGGTAGCAACGGGTGACTATGTTCTCAGGCGGAAGATGTAAACAGCTTAATTTTCGTGTTAAATAATTTTTTTTTAATTAAAATTCATTCTATACAGCAATCGCATATTTGGGTACCGTTTCATAAAACTTTCATGCTTAAAATGTTTAGGGAGAAATGGAAGACTAGTGTGTATTTTTTCTTTAAACTACCAAGACCAGCCATACACAGTACAGTTTACATACAGTAATGTTTATGTTCCTAAATTAATATCATTTATGACCTTCAGATGCGTTATGCTCCTCTTCTTTTTGTGCTTAGCTACTAAAATTTCCCTTTAGTGGTAAAATTCCATATAAATATTCAATACTAAGCGGATTACAATGTGCACAATAAAGAGATTAAATGATTATATCGTTTCACTACCAACCAATGCACCACGAGTGCCCCTGTCGGTCATTTTGGCCAGCCAATCACTTACTGCGGTGGCTTGTGGGTAGTTTACCGTACCGCGGGTTTGTACCTTGCATTTTGAATGGCTGGATCTGCACCTAAAATAAAAAAAAAATTCACAACAGTATTCTACCTTCTTCGTAAACATGTTATGCATTAAAATCTTTAACTCGATCCCTTAATGTATTTATTTTGGAAATTTATTAACATGCTTGTTCTGTTCTAATATGAAGTTGATATACTTTATAAAAAGCCATAGTGTTTTGACCTTTTTTATGAATACTTCCTGTTGTTATTTCAGTAAAATGAGTTTGTAGTACTTTTTAGAATCTGCTTAATAGAGAATATAATATCGAATTGCATAACTAAATATTATTTATAACTAAATAACGATATTGATTTAACAATCTAAATTTAATATATTTATACAGCTGGTAGTATGATTGTATTCCACTTTTTTTGTGGGTGTGTGGGTCTGGGTTTGATTCCCACTTAGGACACAAGTTTTCCTTCTAACAAACAAAGATTCCTTTTTAAAAAATAAAACAGTAAATATTATTACAGAATAGTGTCTGGCATGATGGACAACTGATTCTTTTACTTTTTTAAAGAAAATAAAAAAATCAGAAACAATGACATGTCCCTGCCTGACTTAGACATTGCATGACTTTAAGAGCAATAAAAAACTATTTTTGATCATTAAAAAACAAATTTTATGTAAGAAAAACAGGTGATTTTTCTTCCTCGTATCTGCTTAGAATCACTGATTTTGTAAAAAGCACACGTTTTGTACAGAAAAAAAATCACATTCTCCTGTCTTCTTGTGGTGTGAAGCAGATCAGTAGGTCGCTGAGAAAATAGCACACAGCCCACTGAGCTCAGTCAGAGAAGCCTGCATTGCTTATGGCACCGAGCGCGTCTACTTTTAAAACTTAGCTTTTAATATTAATCAAGCAACGTAAATCATTTCTTTTAACTTCAGCTCTTTTAATTATCAATAAATATAGCTTTCTCACCAGTTAGTTTTATTTTTGAAACCATCGTTAAACAAAGTAGGATCTTATTGTACTTCCTAATGACATTAAACGTGGAAAGATTATACATTTTAATTGTTTTTTTTAGAAATTTTAGAAAAGTTTAATCTATACAAATACCATAAAATATTCTCAGTTGTATTTCTGAATGTTATGTCACACTTACAGTAGTTCAATATTTTATATACATCTAAATAAGAAAGCCAGGTGTTAGCATAAACTATTAGAAATCAATAATTAATATTAAAAATTGCACTGTAATAAATTGTTGCAGTTCTTCCACATTAATTTGGAAGACTTTATTCAAATATACATTAAATCTGACTAACTGAAAATAAGTAAAATACAAACTTAAAATAAAAATGAAGGTAAAATATAATTTAAAATTAAGCCAGGATTAACTTTTTTTCTGTGTGTGTCTCTCCCTACTCTCTCTCACCCGCTGCAATTCAGACACAGAATGGTTAAAAATGGGGACAAGTCAGGCAGCAAGAGGGAAGGGGGTGTGGGTTATCTTCCCACCTCTATGACTAAAAGGCTAAATGAATAGCTTATGTGTCATACAGAGCCGAACAATTTTTGATGCCGTCTTCTACGCTTTTAAGGTACCCTCCTTGTGGAAGAATTTTCACCTCGAATGTTTTCCTACCAACAAACTTGCAGACACAAACTAAATAACAATACAAAATGTATTTGCAAGAATAGCAAACATTTAAAAAAAAGTACTTGCAAGATCAGAGTAATGCACCCTTATATTAAAACTAACACTCTATGGGCACTACACTGTGAGGTACGCTGTCCACTAACCCCCTTTCCCAAAAACCTCAACATCACATAGCTAATTCACAGCTTAATCCAATTTTATCTTGCCTTGTGAAACTGAAAATCCATACATTTGTCAACATATTTACTAAATGTATCCATCTCAGTAATCTCTCACAGTAAAATGCTATGCAAACTATATTCACATTTCTGACAATTGTATATATTAAATATTAACAGTAATATGAATAATAATAATGTAATGACATGAATGAACCTCCAGACCAAGATGCTCGGAAAGAGCTTGGGAGGGATTGTTTTGTGCCAACCAGCCAGCGCATTATGACATCACACTAGGGGGAAGGGAAAGTGCTAGTAATGCTGGTGGGTATTTATTTTACTCTCCATCATTCTCCCCAAGCCCCCCCCCCCCAGACAGACAAAGGTGATAAAGGTGATATAAATTCATTGATGTGTTAACAGAGCTGCTTGTAAGAGCAAGGTGACTTTTTGCTCAATTAAATGAAAGCTACAGTACATACAGATTTTAAATTATTCAAGCAAAATTAGCTGTTTGTCAAAATTCTTTGGAAACAGTACACAACTTCACAAAAGGTACTGTTACAAATGGGGGTTACAAAACTGGTGAAAATCAGTATTTGATCAAGCGGTTTAGTCAATAAGTGAAATAATTATTCATAACCCCCAACTTGTACGTGATTTCTAACCATACAGCATACCTGAACAGCTGGTATAACTAGAGGCACATGAATTCTTTATTCTCTGGCACAGTTTTATTGAGAGGAGTAATAATCCAGGCACACTTGGTTAAAACAAATATTTATTACAATAAACTACCCAAGACACAAAACATACAACACACAAATTTACATTATATATAGTATTTCCAGACAAGGCATTTCAGAGGTGTAACATTCTGGTCACCCAGAAAACCCCAGACTACTAATAAGCACTAAATTCTTAATATGCCTATCCTAATTGGATGATCAAAAAGTAGGGGCTCTCACCTGGCACAAGCTTCAAGTCCCAACTCCTCTGGACTTCTCTCTCTTCTCCCTGCTTTCCTTGTTTCTTCCTTCTTCCTCTCTCCTTTCTCTTGGTTCCTTCTTTTACAACACCTTTTTTACAACAATAACGGCAAGTGTTCTTATTACATTATTCTTCAAAAAGGATAAAACATTATACCTTTTTATGAAGTATATAAACTTCATGTAGTTAGAACAAACACATCAAAACTTTGCCAAAATAACCACCGCAAGTTACAGCGTTAAAGACTTTGATGCATAAAATGTTTATGAAGTCGGTGGAATACTGTGTATAATTTATTTAATTTATATTTAGCCACCACTACCATCTACTGTATGTACATTAGGTATATGTTATGTATGAGACAGTATGGCTTTAAAGCCACTACAGTACAGTATGTGTGAAATATATTTTTCACAACTGAAATTAATAATTAAATTGTATCCTAATTATACATTGCTGAAATTTATATTAAGGTACAATATAGATTATCCAAATGCAGATATAAACCTGAAAGAAGCACATCGGTTCACAACAAGCAGCAGTAGAATAATAAACTATTTTTCATTTATGGAACTGAGTAATGTTGTTTTTGTAATGTTACTCTCTTTTCTATTTAATTCAATATTTAAAATACTGTAGTATACAGTTTAAAATTAATAAAAGTCTAAACAGTATACAACTTAAATTCTATAATTGAAAAAAGATTGTTCCTCAGCATTGACCGGGATTCGAAACCAGGTGTTTTCTGGCAATAGCCCAAATGTTTCTACATGCCACATTAAGCTTTCACTGCTGTCCCACAACTGAGTATTTTTAAAAACTGTGGTAACACGCAGAATCTGAACTGCATAGTAATGCATTATTCCCTGAGCATTCTGAATGGCTGGATCTGTAGAGTATGTTATGGTACTTTCTGTGTTTTTTAAGCATTTGTATTAGAATAAATGTTAAAGCTATTTTATTTGCAGCTCCTCCTGATGGCAAAATCTATAAAACTCTTTTCCATTTCTTTTTAAACTTGGCCAGTGTTTAACAGGGCCTTTAATTTAAAACACTTTGTTTTTGTTATGACAATGAATTTACAAGTTACATTCAAGAATATACTCACCCCAACAGTTAAAGCAATATAAAAAAAAACATTTTTCTGACACTTTTTTATTGCAAACAAAAAGTTGACTTTTCATATTAAAAATAGGAACTATTTTAATTCTAATAGCCCTCAAGTCAGGGACTGGCAACCTGTCACTTCATTTTGTAACAACAATTTCAAAGAAGAAATATGAAAAACCTTTATAGCATTTATAATTTAGAGATCAAACATTCAAGACATCATTTATCTCAGCTGACAAATGCACCACCCCCACAACACACACACTTATAGATATATTACACTATATCATGTTTTTTATACATATACCTTGTAGAGAATATAGAGAAAGTTTTATCACAGCAAACCTTATTGTACAGTATGTATAATAGTTATAACAATAAGGTAAAAGAATCTTTGAAGTGTATGTTGAATTTACATGAACCTGTGACAAAAGAATTTGTTTTTTGGTCACTATGCAACTTTAAATTTAGATAAAATGAAGGGTGTCACTCATCACACACCTCCAGGGACACAATGCTGAAAAGATACATTTTAGGTGATGTGTCATGAGGGTATAGTGTAAAACTATCTTGTAATTTCGCCTAAGGCATATAATAAATCTCCCTTCACAATACACAAGACAAAAAATGGTAACGCCTTTAAAGCTTTAGCTCTCTCTATTTTGCCTTAAAAACAAAATAACTCTATATACCTTTAATAAGGTAATAGTACAATTTAAATAAATGCATAAATAAAGTCAATATGTAGTTCCTTATTGTATTTTAGCACAAAGAGTGTCCGACTGTGTGCACACAGAAATATATGAGAAAAAGAATTCTGCTGGCATTAAAGTATTCATAAGATATTCATAAAGTTAAAATTTAAGTAATACAAATATTGAAATTCAGTTCAGAATTAGATTCTATTGCTATGTCTTGTTTAATTAAACATAAGAAGCAGGTTATGCATGTTGTATGGTTTATTACAGCTCCCTGCTGTAGATGACTTTCAGGAAGTATTTATTTTGGTCAGGTATTGTCTTAAGGCAAAACCATTTGTGCCACCATTATTTAATATTACTTCATCAACCCCCTTGAAAGTGAAAATAAAAGAAGGATCTTGTTGAATCAATGTCGCAGTCAGCGTTTGTCACTACCCTGGCTATCCTGAAAGAGAAAAAATGTGCTATATGTATATTAATTTAACAAACAAAACAACAACCTTTCTATAGTATATTGCAGTGTAGTGCATACACTACTTGATTAAGTGCAGTCTGTCATATAAACAGTCAAATGCTGAAGTAGTTACTTTTCAAAATCTATTTTATTTTTGGAAAACCACTTTTAATAGTTTTAAACAGATAGAGAAACAGAAAGATACAAATTGAATGATTTGGTTTCTGAAAACACTCTTTGATTTGACCAAATTGATGTAATTGGTACAAAGAAATGTTATTTCTAATGTTAGTATAACATGTATATTTACATCTGTATGAAACAATGATTCATTCAAACATCAAACTTCAGGCAGATCCTGTGCTACCATCCAATTTAGTATTTTAGTTCCAAGGATTATACACATCAGACTGTAGTTCAAAGAATGGACTAAACCAATAGAGCTGAAATAACAGAGCTCCATCTGGTGTTCACTGCAAAAAATATTTTGTATTTCAGATTTTTTGGTAATATCTGAAAATTAAAGAGTTATAGAGTTTACACGTTCACACATTTGTTTAATATTTGTAAAGTGTTGGGTAAAAGATATTTCTTATAATGGAATAAAATGCACAGTGTGTTGAATTAAAAATACTCCTTAATTAACATAAATCTTTATCATATTCTTTAATATTAATTGACTTTTGAATTGTAAATACAGAGGTGAAAAAACAGTCACACAATTACGCTAAAAAATATTGGAACAATTTTGATACAACAATTAAACTAACCAAAATGTATTTGTAGAGGAAAACAGAACATCTGTTTGCAAATCCATACATATTTCATGCAGAATATGATACAGTAACTCATCATTGTATATCTCCTAGAACTTATTTTTGTATCCAAGCAGCTATGTTTTACACACACAGAAGCGTACAAAAAACAAGTAGTACAAATAAACATTACATTAAAATAAATCAATCATCAATCAGACATCAATCTATTCATAGTCATTACATAACACATTAGCTACAGATATTTATAAGATGTAACTTGCTAATGGACTCATAATTAATTATAAGTCTGTTCAATTATTCATTCTGTTCAATATCAAGGCCAATTTATTTAATTTTTCTAGTATTTAAAATCAGGAACTCTGGTTGAATCATGCAACCAAACTATATTGATATAGGCTTGTGTCATCATTATCATTCATCAGAGAAAGAAAGGTGGATTCATCAGAAAATTAAGAACTGGTTTGGACCACCGGCAGTGGTGTACTTGCACATCCCTGGGATGCTCCACAGTCAGTTATTACCTTGGAAGAAAGTATGCAATTTACTTTAACCCACTGAAATCTTCTTGTAAGGAATTAATTGTACCAAAATATCAGATATGGTTTGCACTGTAATTGAATAATTTTTGATAATAAAATATATGATTGTATTGTGTTTAAAGCTGAAGAAAAGTCAAGAAAAAGTACCTTAGCACTGTATAAATTTTGTGTTTGTCCAAATGCTTTGAAATAAGGTGAGCGAGGGTAATGACTACACCATCTGTGCTTCAACCTTGTTTATAAGCAAACTGGTAAGGATCAAGTTTACCATTAGTGAAATTCTGAAGCAAGATCCTCTTCAATTTAATCAAAACTGATATAACAGCAACTGGCCTAAAAAATGTATTCTCTTACATTTCTTAGAAAGGAGTATAATATGGATTTTTTTTCATACTGTACTACAGGAATAGTATGTGTGTCACAGACATCTGGAAAATAGGCTAGCACACTGGAGGTAATTCCCTTGCTTCAAAATACATGCACTTAATATTATCAGGACCAGTTACCTTACAATATTTGTATACTGAAAAGTATACATATACTGTATTCATGACTTTATCTATATTAGAAGACAGAACCTTTACGTGCAATTGACTTCAGAACATTATAACAGTAATATGAGGTGTCTGTTTTATCATACCTGGCTAAGAAAATAACATTTAGATCATTTGAAAACTGAAATATTTGTCAAAATTGATTTCCTGACTGAGGACATTTCCATTTTCTCTTTATGCTGTCCCGGAGTCTTCTAGGGTTAATACTTGTAAATGTGTCCTCAAAATGTTGCTCATTTACATGTTTTGCCTCTCTGTTTAATTATTTAGCTTTAATTAGCTTTAATTATTTTTCTGTCAGAAAATAAGACAGAGGCTGCGATGGACTCATCAGCAGTGGCATCAGGTCCTCTTCATGGATGAGTCACTCGTCAGCCTGTTCCACACAGATGGGAAGGCCAGAGTGTGGAGGAGGAGGTGTTGTGTTTTTTTTTCCATCAATATAATAATAATATTATAATATATAAAGTGAGATTCCTCAATTTTTTATGAATTCCTTATTATTTTGATATCTTTTTCTATGTTGGAATAATTTATTGTACACAAAAATCAATATTCAGCACTCTCTGTAGCACTGCTGTTATGTCATCTAAGGTGCCTTGGTGAAATACTTTACACTCTGTGGACTCCAAACACACTTTCAGTTATTTCTTACTTTCCATACCCTGACAATCTTCTACTCTGGTTTACTGCTCTTAAGTTTAGATTTCCAGGTAGGAATTAAACGCACCACATTATGATTAGACTTAGAAATTGGTAGTCTGATTCTGGACTCATAAACCCTTCAAAATTCACAAAGCTTATCCAGAATGTTATATTTTCTGGTTTCACCCTTCACATATTGATAGAATCCTGGCATTGTCATTTTTGGATTACACTGATTTAAATCCCCAAGCACTATGGTTTGAGTTTCCAAGTATTGTTGTTGAGTGAACATTTACATGTAATTGACTTTATAATATTAAAATATTTATCAGAGGAGTCTGCTTTATCACACCTGTCCATGAATCTAGAATCAGACCTCCAGTTTCAAAGTCCAATCATAATGTACTGTAGTCCACATTAATGGCAGCCTCTCTTGTTGCTTTACCACTCAGAGGGATATACTGTATACCACAACAAATATACACACAACCAAACTCTCTGAGCAAATAAAAAGGTCTTAGTGTCATATAAAGAATTTCAACATAACTGTTGCATATTCTATCTTTTGTGGTGTAACTGCAGTACCACTTATGATTGATATACACAGAATTCTTTCCTCCTCTTGTTTTGCTATAATTTCTGTCTGTTCGGACAAGTGTAAATCCATCTATTACATAGGGAGAATCAGCTACAGTGGAGTGTAGCCATGCTTCATGTAATTGAAGCTTCTCCATCTTCAAAACAATACCTTGCATAAGATCAGATCCCATCTACTTTGTCTTTTATTGAGTGCAGGTTGGTTAGGTTCACAGTGGATAGTGGAGGTCTAATACACTGTAGTCACTGTGTCCGTGTTCCACCTGTCTTTCTGCATGTTTTTTTGTATTCCTTCTGTCTCCATTTAAAGTATAAAGTTCAAAATCCCACCAGATAACCAATTCTCTGTATTCTGTAAAACCAATGTAGATAGTTTTTTTTTTATTTTCTCAAGTATATAAGAGAAATGGTTAGGTCTCTCTGCCACTATTGCCACACCCTACTTAGATATATAATTATTTGCATGTGCACAAATAGTCTAAACCAGAGATATAGCAACATATACACAAACATAAGCCAAACAAAACAAAAATACTTATAGAAACCCAATTATAAAGCCTTCATATCACATAACAAGCAAAGAAAACATAACAAGGTTAGACATACCGGGCTTACAATGTGCTGTTCAGCTTTCTGCAGAGTGGTTATTGACTGAATCCCAAACATAGATTTCAGGGTGCTTTTTCAGCAAATTGAAAGAGAAACTAATAGGGTGTTTGGGAGATAGATAAGAGAGTGCAGGCAGATGGGTATCAGGGCATAGAGGGCTCCAGTAAAAGGCTGTCAGAAATTGCAGTGAAAGGGTTTGAGGTATAAAGCCCCAAGCAGGGAAAAAAGAAATGGAAAAGCAGTGAAAATGAAGGAAGCTTCAAGCAGACAAATTACAGGATTAGCTGGAGAACTGAAGCATTGATGGGATTGCCACTGGGCAAAAAAGTATACGGCCAGTGTTGAGTCCTAAGAGCACTGGCAATAATTGAAAAAAATATTGTTCACTGTGTCAATGCTCCTGTATGAATAATTTAGAAAGCAGGATACTATTTGGAAAAAGGTGAACCATTTGCTTGATGTAGTGGAGTGAGCTGCCTAAAATAAGCAGCTTGTTAAACTTATTGAGACCCACGGTGATTACTAGATTGAAAGAACATGGGTCTGATCGACAGTTGTCTTAACCTAGTCTGCACAGGCTCAACTGGAGGTTGTAAACTAATGAGAATGATGGAGTTGTTCCTGACAACCATGGGAGTCAAGTCGGTCCCAACCTGAGCATGACAATTTAAAGGTATCATTATCATTGTTTATGACACTTGTAAATGGGGTTTTTAAACAAAGGGAGGAGGTCAAATTGTGATCTCACAGTTCTGATCTCTAACAAGTACTCACTTGCTAAGCACAATTTTGCACTATTTTGTTGGCATATTTTCTAGGACTCAGATGTGTCTTGCACTATGCATTACTAGACCTACCATTTCTTACTCCTGTGCTTTATCATCTTCTCTTGCTCGCTGGCATTTCTACCTTGGCAATCCAACACCTACTTATCTCCTTTAAGTCAGGCTTTCTCACCTCTTCTAAAAAAGAAGCACATAAATCTCAAACTCTAAAGGAAAACAACTGGCTCCATATACCTACCATGCTGTCTACTGTTTTCTTCCAGTTCCCCTGATGTTCTTAACCCTAGAACTTTGGAACAACCACAGCCACTTCTGTTGCCCCCAACTTCTCTATCATAATCCCTGTTCAATCCTCCCCCTCTAATATTCCTCCAACCCCATTTCTGTCACTCTCAGGTTTTAGGTCTAACATTTAACCCACTGAACCTATAGACCTAACCTATGCTTATTGTTTTGTCTATTCACTTTTCCCAGTCCTTCTTTTTGCTATCTGTGTAGGAGTCTTTGCTGTCACTTTGCCACACCTCCTCATGGATGCGAGTACATGGTGTCAGTCTTAAATGGGTCTAAGACCTCCTCATTAAAAAAGAGAGTACTCAGAACAATTGTAATTGTTAAAACTCCATCTTCTCCTTTGTGAAGGGTTACAGATGCAGCCATTCAAAATTAGTGAGCTACGCTGCAGAACAACGCAGTGGGCGTGTTGCATCACAATGCGTCATAATGCGTTATATCGTGTCAAACCGCATAATACCGCAGCTATGCTTTTCACATGCTCATAAACAATGTTAATTTAGGAACATAAACATATCATGTAAACTGTATATGGCTGGTTTTTACTTGCTTCTTCTGACCATATTAAGATCATAGAGAGAGGCTGGAAGTTTAATAGTTTGATAGTGCGGGGGTAAAAACTGTCTCTGAGTCTGGTAGTCCGGGCCCGAATGCTCCGGTACCGTTTTCCAGATGGTAGAGGGTCATACAGTCTGTAGTTGGGGTGTGTGGTTAGAGCTTAGAGCTTTCATGATGCGTGAGCCCAAAAGCGCTACATTATTAATAATATCTTCCGTGTCGCATTAACATTGGAAAATTGGAATTATACTACTGTTTGTGCTACAGTATATGAATATAATTATATTGTTATTAATTTCTTTAGATACACGATTCCATATTATATTCCTTGTTACTCAAATTCTAAAAGTATGCTTTTGTTTATGCTGAAAACGAGCAAATTCACAGAAAAGGTTAAAAGACTATCACTTTTTACAAAGTATATAAACTTAATATGGTCAGAAGGAGTACGTAAAAACGTTTCCAAAATAACCACATGTAAGACTTTGATGCTTAAAATGTTTAGGAAGAAAGTGGAATACTGGTGTGTATTTTTTCTTTAAACTACCAATACAAGCCATATACAGTTTACATAATATGTTTATGTTCGTAAATTAATATTGTTTATGACCATCAGATACATTATGCTCCTCTTCTTTTTATGCTCAGCTACTAAAATTTCCCTTTAGTTGTAAAATTCTATATAAATATTCAATACTAAGCAGATTAAAACGTGCACAGTAAAGAGATTAAATTATTAAATCTTTTCACTAACGACCAATGCACCACGAGTGCTCCTGTCGGTCATTTTGGCCAGCCAATCACGTACCGCGGTACGCTGCAGTGGCTTGTAGTTAGTTGCGTGCAGTACGGGTTTGTAAAATTAGAAAAACATGTTAATTACAATTTGTGTTTTTGAAAGTGCATCTTGCCAATCTGGAAATTAAAGTTACCTGTATGAACAATATTACACAATACAAGAAATAAAGCAGCTCAAATATAAAATATTTACAACACCTTACTCACAGGTGAGAGGGCTAGGAGAGAGAAATGAAGAAGGAGGAAGGCTACTAGAAACACTCCAAGCTCTTGAATTGTTTGCAGTGAACACAGGGTTCACGAAGAATTATGAGCAAAAGGTGACATACAGGAGTGGAGGCCATGATACCCAAATAGACTCCATATTAGTGAGAAGAATTGATAGAGCGAAAGTCCAAGATGCTAAAGTCCTGCCCTATGAGGCTGTTACCAGACAACACAGGCTACTGGTGATGGACATCACAATATTGAAGAAGCGAAGAATAAAGCAGAGAAAACACCCAGCACAAACAAAAGTGTGGAAACTGAGAGAAAACAAAGTAGATTTCAACAGGCTGGTGAGAGAAATGAAAAACAACACAGAGGAAACAGAGGAGCCTTCAGTTGAAGAAGAGTGGACTGAGATGAGTCACATCCTAGAAGAGGCTGCTACCAGGGTTTGTGGAGAAAAAAGCATACAAGGCACTGAAAGATAGCACTGGAGAATTGCACGAATATAAGAGACTAAAGAAGGTAGCAAAAAGAAGTGTAGCAAGAGCAAAGGAAAGAGCCTGGAAAGAATGGTATGAGACACTTGAAACAAAGGAAGGAGAGGACCAAATCTACAAGATTGCTAAACATAGAGCCAGACAGAAAAAATATATTATCCAGGTGGCAGTACTCAAGGATGGAGAAGGCAGAGTCTTGATTAAAGAAGAACAGATCAAGCAAAGATGGCTGGAGTACTTCAAAAATCTGTTAAATGTAGAAAATGAGAGGGAGAACCTAGTGGAGGCAGACGTAGTGTGTGGACCAATCCAAGAAATTTCAGTAAAGGAAGTGACAGAAGCTATCAAAGAGATGAAAGTGGGCAAAGCAACTGGACCATCAGGAATAGCAGCAGAACACTTTAAGAACCTCGATGAAGAGGGGATTCAGTGGCTGACGAGATTGCTAAACAATATTGCAAAGGAAGAGAGAATTCCAGAAGAATGGACAAAAAGCAGTATGGTTACCATCTACAAGGAGAAAGGAGACCCAATGGAGTGTAAAAACTATAGAGGAATAAAACTTCTGGAACATGGATTGAAAATCCTGGAAAAAATTCTGGACAAGAGACTCAGGAAGATAGTCAGGATCCACAACTCACAATTTGGATTCTCAGCGGGGAAAAGCACAACAGATGCCATTTTTGTGATGAGACAGTTACAGGAGAAGACACTAGAGAAAGGGAAAAAGCTGTATGTGGCCATTCTGGACTTGGAGAAGGCATATGACCGTGTGCCCAGAGAGGTGGTGTATTGGTGCTTGAGGAAGAAAGGAGTACCAGAAAGCATGGTGAAGTTAGTTCAAGCAACCTATAGAGATGCAACTACGAAGGTGGTCACACAACTGGGAGAGACAAAAGAGTTTGAAATCACAGCTGGAGTACACCAAGGATCAGCCCTAAGTCCTTTCCTTTTTATAAACATTATTGACACACTGACAGAGGAGGTAAGAACAGGAGTGCCTTGGGAACTCATCTTTGCTGATGATGTGGCACTGATGGCAGATTCAGAAGTAGAACTACAGGAGAAAGTGTTCAAATGGCAGAGGAGTCTGGAAAAGGGTGGACTGAAAATGAATGCAGAAAAATCTGAAATAATGGTAATGGAGAGAAGAGGAGATACTATGACCAATGTTGAGGAGACAAATGGAGGAAAACTGAAACAGGTTGATGGCTTTAAATACCTTGGATCGAAACTGGTAAAGGGAGGAGAAACACTGGAGGCAGTAAAACAAAGAGTGAAAGCTGGATGGAACAAGTGGAGAGAAATAACTGGAATAATCTGTGACAGGAAAATTCCTAGAAAGTTAAAGTGCAAAATGTACAAGACTGTGATTAGACCTGTACTACTATATGGAGCTGAATGCTTGGCAGTTGGAAAGAGGGAAGAGAACTTGATGAGAAGAACTGAAATGAGGATGTTGAGATGGATTCTGCAGATTTCAATGAAGGATAAGATCAGAAATGAAGAAATCCGTAGACGATGTAGGGTGGTGGATGTAGTTGAGAAGATGCGAGAGGCGAGGTTACGGTGGTATGGACATGTCATGAGGAGGGATGTTGAGGAAGTAACAAAGAGGGTAATGGAATTTGAGGTGGAAGGTAACGGGAAGAGGCAGGCCTAGAAAGAGATGGATAGATTGTGTGAGAAAAGATATGGAGGTATGTGAAGTGAGTGAGGAAGATGTGCTCGACAGAGACAAGTGGAGAAGAGCAACCAAAGCAGCTGACCCCAGGACAGTCTGGGACTAAGGCTGTGAAAAAGAAGAAGAAGAAGAAGAAGAAGACTCACAGATTTAATACAGGTTGTACCTCCTATAGTACTTGCTTTTATTAATTGATTTTCTTGCCTTAATAAACTTCAAACTAGATTCTGGATAAACTGTTTCTTGTTGAATTAATAATATTTTTGGTAAGAAGTTTCAAGTGGTGGTATAACATTGGTAAGTGTTCTTTACAGTGTAGGATTCCCACTGTTATGCTAAAGAAGCAAGAAGTCTGATAGCACTTTTTAGATATGTTTTTTGCCTACTGTTATTAGGAATTTTAAATAATAAAAACATAAAAAAATAATATTTTAAACACTTTGTGCCATGTATTTTGCACATTAGACTGGAATATCAATTAGAAGTAATGTGTTTAACAGCAGTTCTTGAGTTCTTAATTTCCACTTATTTTGGTACCAATACCTACATTATATTTTGCAGTATTAACTTTTCAGCAAAGGTTTCAAAGACTTCATAAGCCTATAGGTATAGTACTATTATTTCAAACTCAAGTAATTATAAACATATTGCAATATATTGATGATTAATGTACAGCAGGTTTTACATGCATCAATTTTGATTTTGTCCTTATCTATATAACCCCATTTGGAGTTGTGGAAATTATCTAAATAGTTAAAACAAAATATGACATTGGTGGTAACTCAAGTTCAAGAACATTAATGGCATGGGCAATTGAAAGCCAGCAAATCATTATCAAGCACAATGATGACTTTGTTTGGACTGTGGTGTCACCACTTGAATCATCTGAATTGAATCACAAAGCATTAGGGAAATAATGTACATATTCAAAGTAACCCGCTATGAAAGTATTCCTGTGTTATGCTATGGAATAGATTTGGGATATTAACAAATCATATTTTACATATACTGTACAATAGAATTGAATAGAAAATGGTTTTATTTTTTGAATTGCTAGAATATTGTGTATAAGTAATGTGCAAAGAGAAAAAGGTTTATTTTTTAAAAATCCAATGCAAATAGCAGAAGGATCATTCTGCTGTCCTTTTTTTCTGCAATGATTACATGAGAGATCATTGAAAGAACCCAAATCATTTGACTCCTACTGTTTGAAATCCTTTGAAAATCTTAATATGGATTCATTATGAAGTGGCCATGAAAAAGTACAAATGAGCAACAAAAATGTCAGGAGGATATGACTTTAAAAAATACTTTGACTCCATCAACTTACGATTTTCTGTAATGGATCCATAAGTTCCTTTTTAAGTAAGACAAAATTCAAACAAGACATTGAAACAAAACAGTTTAATTTGCCCTAACATTATTTTTAATATCCCTTATTGTGTCATTACATTGGACTACTAGCAAGCACCAGGCTTAATTGGAAATAACTGACCAAATGAAAGTAAGCAACTGCACCTTTGTCTCTGTGACTGTTCTGGAAGAAGCTCTCAATAAGTAGTCACCAGTTATGGCAATTGAAATTCATGGGGAGACTCTGGAAAAGCTTTTCTCTGTCTCAGAATTCTGAGAAAACAGGTACTTGAAAATTGTGACCTGAGATCAGAATTCAATCTGATGGTCTATTGAACAGTCAAAATCCCCGCTCATCTCTATAAATCTAAGAAGTAGACAACATGCAGAGGTCATTTCAAGGTTTTTTATATGTATTATTTAGGCTGCCTACAGAAGATCCTTGAATATAGCAGTTGGCAGACAAACCAACATTAGCGTCCTCTCGCAGATGAAGTGTTGTTCATCTAACATTAGCTTCACTGTCTGAAGCAATCTATCACTTACTATATTAGAATATTTATTCTACATTATATAATATATCTATATATGTTTTAAGAACAGAATTGTAAAGAAAAAGACATTTAGATAATCTTGAATGGAAAAAGTTATAACTGTATAATGTTAGAGAACAGTATTTATTTGCAACAATATTTGTACCTTTATATTATTAATATTATAAATTATTAATAATATAAATATTAAACTTTTTTCTTCTTAAAGAGATTTGATATTTTTTTTGTTTATTTTATTTAAGGTGTTCAGTAAGTTAATCTTTACTTTTGAATATTGGTTTAAAGTGTGCCAATTTACTGCAGCAGTAATGTATCTTGTAAAACTGCCTTAAAAAGCAATGGAATGTGGTCTGTAACATGCAAATTAGGATACCATAACAAATTATTTTTGCTATTATTTATGCAGTGATTTCACAATTATTTTCTTCTACATACTCACTCAGGATCAAATAATCAAATTAAACCAGAAACAATCCTCTCAGTTCAAAAATATAGCCCATTTTGAAACAGTATTTCCACAATTACGATATCTATTTTTCACAGTTCATCACAAGACAAATCCCTGACAATGTTGCTGTCAGCATTAGATTCAGTTTCAAAACCAAGCAGTTTGCTTCCATCTTTAAGGAGAACTGCAGTCACAGTTTCTCTGACCAGTTATTAAATCTCAGTAACAAAATAAATTAATTGACATTTTGGAATAAAATAAATCCATTTTGAATTAAGCACAAAATCACAAACTTTGAGAAAGTACCGTAAGTCACCATATTGTTGTTGTAAACCCCTGGTCTTGCCACAGGCAAAAGTGAGAGTTCCCATGGATTGAGACCAGCCCCTTCTTGCTCAGTAGTCACTGTTATTCAATGTACGAGCGAATAAGTACATGTTATGCAGCAGACATTTCACCACAGAAGTGTTCCAACATGATCTGCATATAGAGTAATAATTAGCAAGTATTATTTGTCGATAAAACCATTTTGAAATTGAGAACAATATTACTATTGGATTAAAAGAGATGTATTCACAAGCCTGCTTGTATGTAATAGGGCTCCATCACATCACTGGAAAAAATGTTGTCTCATTCTGAATTGCAGAATACAGTGCTTTGGATACCTCAAAATTTCAATTGTAATCCAGTTAATCTGTACATTTTACTTTTATTGTAGTTTGAAATGCACTCATCAATGCTGATTCTTTCTCATCCCAAAATATAATAATAGCATTGCAGCTCCCTATAATTACAGGCACAAAAGATAAACGATAAAACAAAGAACATTCTACTACACCCTTTGCTCCTGCAACAACAGGGAAAACAGTCTCTTTTGTTCTTGTAATGTTACTTGCCCTTCCAATCTAATGAGAAGCAATTAAAAGTTAAATTCGTGATTTTACAAATAATTACTTACTTCATGCATTAACAACAATGACACAGCAGAGGTACTTGTTTAAAACTCTAGAGTCCAACTTTTACTTTTACCAACATTTTACATAAATTCACTGGCAATTTGCTATGGGCCATGTGACACCAACAATGGCTTGATTAATCAGTGCTAATTAAATTTTTTTTAAAAGTAAAAAAATAATTCTAGGTTAGATATGAATCAAATTTATGCCACTCTATCATTTGGAAATTGGGTTATTTTAATTTAATTAGATCAAATAATTTAAATATTGAATTTTCAGTGCATACAGTATGTTTGAAAACAATGAAATATCTTTGCTGTAACTAGTTATGAAAACACTTACACGCAGAACCAATAGCTTTTCTAATATAGATGTCACATTACAAACACATCGGTTACAGTTCTAGACTCATAACCTCATAACCTGAAGGTTGTGGTTTATATCCAACTTGAGAAAAAGCCATTGTACCTCTAGGTAAGGTATTTCACACAGATAGTTCCAATAAAAATACTTAGTTGTATAAATGGGTGTAAATGTAAGTTTCTTTGAATTAAGATGTCCACAAAATACATTACTTAAAAACTATAAGTATACTACAGGTATATTGTAACACAAACTAGTAGAACTGAATTTCTGCTGCAGCTTATATCACTGATGTACGCAGGCTCAACACCATTCAGTCTTTTGCTGAGGCAATAGTCTATACCAGTGGTTCTCAAACTGTGGAGTGCCGCCAGGTGGTACACCATATGACCCAGGAACTTTGTTGTGTGCACTGAAAAATTGGGACGAGTTTCATATTTTCATATTTTCTATTTCAATAAAATTAGTTTGTGTCAAATTCGCAGCCTACGTACTACAATACAGCACACGCTAATACTTGAGAGGACACAAGAGCTAAAATGTAATTCTATAACATTCTATAGGAATGAGTGCTATGAACGCAAGTGACCAATTGCATTTAAAAAAAAAGTTATCTCCAGCAAATAGGGAGGTAGGAGAATGTGCGTGATTTTGGAACAATGCCAATGTTGTAAGCACAGGAAAGCATAGAAATGCGTACTACGAACGCTGGCAATCTTGTGAGCACAGGAAAGCATTGTTGTAACAGACAAATAAGTTCTGGATCCCGAGATTAAGTTTAAACAGATGAGTTTTATTGCATGCAAGGAACAATAAAACCAAAGTATTGTTCTAAGTACAGTACAAAACTTCTAGTTTATATAGCCCTTTTCAGCTGCTTGTGACGTAGCTCATTACCATGGTAATGGGAAGAGGTCACGGTGTTTGGACAGTCCCCCAGGCTTTGACCACTCTTAATGGTCAGTTTTAGGTTCCTTCCTTGGGTGGGGGTTTCTAGCTGGCATCTGGAATCCTTATCAGTTATCCCCCTTTCCTGCCATAACTTAAAGCCTGGAATGTCTTGTGTCACAAGAAGTCCAGTCCTTGTGCAGAAAGGAATCAGTTAACCCCTTCTTCACATCTTATATCTTTCTTTAGCGTGATAGATAACAGAAAAATATTTAAGAACTGTTCTAGGTTAATTTAAGAAAAATACACAGAGCATTTCTGTGTTTCACTCCCGTGCGCATGAAATAAAAACTTCTTTTAACTTATGAGACAAACTCCTGAAATGGAAACGGGGAAAAATGGAAGCTTTGGAATTGCTTAAGTAGGTAAGCTCCACACTACTTGTGAAGAATTTTGTTTACCGTTGGCAAAAGACCTGACAATTATTACGTGTGGAGAAAAAGCTGCTGAACAGCTCGACCTGCTGCCCCCTCCAAAAGACACAGTCACTCATAGAATTATCAAAAGTACGATGATAGAGTGGGTTAAGATGACACAATTTCACTGCAATTAGGTGAGTCTATAAATGTAGTTGATTTGACCAATTTGCATGTTTATGTTCTATACAAGTTTGAGGGCATGTCCCATGAGGGCTTTCTGTTCTGTAAGCTGCTACCAACAGGAACTACAGGAGAGCACATATTTCAGATTCTGAATGAATTTATCGAAGACAATGGCATCGACTGGATAAAATGCCTCAGAGTTTGTACAGATGGTGCTAGAGCGATGAGAAGCCGAAACAGTGGTGTAGTTGCACGAATTAGAGAGGTTGCTCCAGATATGAACTGCAGCATCCACCATGAGGCCTTGGCCATCAAGAAATTGCCTGATGATTTAAAATTTGTTAGACTCTGTTGTGAATTGAATCAAGGCTCGACCAATGAATTCACATCTGCTTTGCTCAACTAAACAGGCTCACCCCTCTCACTGAAATGGTGCTTTTTTATTGTTTATTTTTAATTGCTGTTGTTGTTCCTTTTGTCATTCTGTAAAGCACTTTGAGAAGCCACCTTTAAAGGCACCACTATATCAAATAAAGTTTATTATAATATTTATTATATGTGTATGTGAGTGTGTGCGCGCACGCGCACTCATGTTGGTCATTGAGATTTTCTGGGGTTCCTATGAGAAGATGACTTGTAGGTGATACTTGGATGCTTTGGTTTGATCAGGGGTGGTACTTGGTCCAAAAAGTTTGAGAACTACTGGTCTATACTATCTAGGTTTCAAGAGGTGATATCACTTCTGTAGCATGTTCACTGTGGTGACCCCTGTTTCATACTGCATTGAGCATGTTGCTTTCAGTTGCTCACTTCCAATGCTGACTCTGAAGCTAACTCAATCAAAAGAATGGTCTCCCCAAGACCAGGAAGTAAGAACGTGTAGACACTTTCTCTGTTTATAGAGATACTTAAATAAAACCAGCTGCATTAGATTATTTTATTGCAAGCACATGCAATTACCTGCACCTTTTTTTCTCCCTTGAGTGCCACTAAGCTGCCCTCTGGAGATCAACACGGACAGCTCAGAAAAACAGTTTCTCCATTACATAATTACATAATGGAACAGCAGTTTGGAAAGAACAAATTTATAGTTTTTATAGTCTTAACCAGTTGAGGACATTTTTTATTTACAATCACAAGATGACAAAGTGGAAGAAAGAAAACAGTAATCAATAAGCAATAATAATAAAACACTGCAGTGTAAACAAACCCAAGTCACAGAAAATATTTAATTATACAATTAAAACCAATTTCAGATATAAAGGTAAATATAAAGGTTAATTGTTTGGCAGTGGCAACTTGAAATGACTTCCACCCAAAGGTTCAACATCATAAAAGTACTACCTCATAATTTGTGGAATTGTACAACAAACTGCAACACTGTAATAGGAAAAATAGGCTAACTGTTTGTAGTCATTTTTTAAAATAATTGTGTTAGGTACAGTAGAACAATTTCAACAAATAACAGAACTGCCCAAAAATAGATACAGTAGTTAATCTAAAACCATTTTCTGCATTTTATAGTGCAGCTATCTGTGACTGAAAATGTTTAAAAGGGATAAAAGGTACATAAAAATATGTAAAATTATTAATACCTTAAGTGCAGTGTTGCAGAAAGTGTGTCATTCCTTCACTTTAACATCAGACAAAGTGTGTTTTTAGCTACTACTGCTATTGTCAATTCAATTGAAATGATTCTGCATGCAGGGATGACAATTTCAAATAAAACATAAATTATAAAGTAGCTAAAACCTTGTACAATTCCATGTAGTATATGTACATTTCTATGATGACTTCATGGTTTATTTATTAGTTCCTTTTCGACTGAACTTTGCTTTAATTATAAAATATATTGAAGCATTGAGATATTCAGGGTTGCATTGGCTGGGAACATTCTTAACAAAAAATACAACAAAAATACTGAAGAGATAATACAATAAAATAAATCTTATTCTCACTAGATTTGAAAGTAAGCCTTATAAAGTGTGTTTCAATACAATATATACTGCACATAAAATAGCACATTTGTGTTGTGTGTCTGCAGTCATTAATCTTTGGCTTTCAGACATTAGTGCCCTGTATTAAATGAATGAGCCGAGAAGTCATGTATTAATAGAGATAAATTAAGGTGTATAGTTTACACCTTAAACCAGAACAAATTACATTCTAAAGAGTCATAGAATAACAAAATAAAACTGTACAGAAAAAAAACATGATATACAGTGGCAAAACAAATATATATATATTAATCAAATAATTGATGGATTTGCCCATTGCTTGCCAGGACAGGCTCCAGCTCCTCTCAACCTTGAACTGAATAAAGCAGTTAGACAATAGATGGTTAAAATAATTTAATATGATTTCTAAAACTAAACATTTCACACAATTGAATGACTAAAAATAATATTTTTAAGTATAGGAGGCTTGCTTCAAGACAATATGCTCCCTGTATGTCATTGAAACATTAGTTTGTAATTATCCATCTCCTCAAAACCCACAAAATTAAATAATTTATTAAATATCAGGCTTTCTGGTTAAAGCACTAGTTTTAGGAGCTTTTTTCATTGTCTGTCCATCCCCTTCCATTATCAGTAAGCTGCTTATGCTAGTGGGGAATGCAACAAACTGTGGCCTACCCTAGCAGCATGGAGCTTATGGTAGGGCTGAACAGCAACAGTTCTTTTTTGTATAAAGCAAAAAACATGCTGTATAATAGCTGGTGTAGTTATTATTTTAACAGAATTATAATCTTGTAAAGTAAGACATGGATTTAAAGCACAAATACAATCTCTTTAATTACAGTACAGTTAATCATTCTTAATGCAGAAGACTGACAGATGCAGCACAAAAATGATTTATATAATTCCTGTTAAGAGTGATAATATTTAGCTAAGTGATTTTTAATGGTTGATAAACTTTAATTTTCAGGTAATTCCCCTGGTAATGGTGATTAGACAGGTGGCCAGAAAAAAACATCTTTCTACAAGCTCAGCAATTCTGGTGTGTTGGATTATAACATTCCTTCAAATTTTTTAAATCACCCTCATTTGATCTGTCCAGTAACTGGCAAGGCCATGGTTAAATTATAATGCAATGAAATGTTTAGGTGTGGATTACAATTTAGGCAACTATACAGTGAAAACTGGTAGTCTTAAGGAATGTCTACTTTATACAAATCACTCCAAGATATTTTTTTTTCTTTTCTGCCTATATGTATTGGTCAAGAGTCACCAGGATTTTAAGCTAGAATTACTTTTGAGATAAAGAGATGATTTAATGACTGAATATTTACGACTTAATTACTGATAGAGCCAACAGGTATGTCACCCTTGTAGTGGTTTGATGGGTTTACTGAGACAATTATTAATTGTAACAGTAATCACGAGGTTGTTCGTTGTAGCTTTTAGAAAATCAATCGTCAGAACAACTAACAACGCACACACACGGGTTCAATACACGAGATACATTTATTAATATAAATTGTGCACCAAAGATATACTAGTCTGCCTGGATACGAGCGGCAGACCTTACTGTGAGGGTTATCAATATACAAGGTATATAATCTCGAAGAGATGCAAACACAAAGAGATACACAACAGAGAATATATGTCAATATATATCGTTCGGTTACCAAATCGGTAATCAGTGTTATTACCCACTGTTACTCTAAACTCGGAAGTAAATACATTACTCATGAATTAAATTGATAACAACTTGTGTTGAGGTACAATTGAATTCTCGAGACGCAATGTAGAACATGGGGTTTACTTATCCACTGTGTATGGATTTGGAATCTCCCGGCACGAACACCAAACCAGCTGACAGGCTCTGTTGCAGCCTCTGTTGCAGCGGTTGTCCAATGGGCCTTGTGTCAGCGTCCTCTGGCTACCGGCCAACCAGTCAAGGTGCAGCTCGGAGTAGGACGGGTGGAGGAATCTGACTGCGGCACGCAGGGCAGTCGTTGCTCCGAGGGGATCTACCAGCAGTCCGGCTGGCTAGTAGAAAGTCTCTATGCACAGAGTGTGACCGCGAGTCCTCACAAGTCACTCTTTTGCCTGGGAAGAAGCTGGTTCGTTCCCGGTCCAGCGCTGCTTCTGAATAAGCTATTCAGGTTGTCGACGAGGGTCCAACTGTAGGCTGCCATTGATCAAGCGGAGCATTCACGTTGGTAGAATTCTGAGTACGTACGGGATCCTCGGCCTCGCGCTTAGAACAAAGTCCAAGTCCTTTTGCAGACAACAGCAGTTGTCACGTGATTGTCTCTGAGGATGCGCGAAAATGGCCAAGGAGAGCCCCAATCTGAGCTTGCGCTTCCTTTTTGACCAAGACCCAGATGTGTGCTGATTGGTTGAGAGTTTGGCGGGCATTGGAGACCCACGTGGTATTACCACGCCCTGCCAGTCCCTGATTGGTTGGTCAAGATGAGATATAAGTCACTTACTCTTGACACTTAGGAATGCAGTCCAGATGTCCATTCGGCACTCCCTAGACTGATAGGCGCCAATGGATGACCGTTGATCATGATAGCCAGGCTTAGCTAAGTGCATCCCCGTCTGGGAGCTTGTTCCTTATCAAAAGAAAACATCTTAAATCAGCCTGCATGAATACTTTCTCTGTGGCTGCACCACAGAGATGGAGGGTGAGATGGGGCCTCCTTTAGGACAGCATACCAACGCTTAATTCTGTCTTATTAACAAGCATTGCCGCTACACCCTGCAGCTCACAACTGGCCACCTACTAAAGCTAAGCAGGTGTGAGCCTGGCAAGTACCTAGATGGGAGACCTCCTGGAAAAGCTAAGGTTGCTGCTGGAGGACATGTTAATAGGACCAGCAGGGAGCACTCACACTGCGGTATAGTGATGGGGATGTTATGTTGTAAAAAAGGTGCCGTCCTTTGGATGAGATGTAAAAGTGAGGTCCTGATTCTCGGTGGTCATTAAAAATTCCAGGTCATTCCAGGGTGTTAATGCCAGTGTCCTGGCCAAATTTACTTCTGGATTTTACTAATCATGGCTTCCTCATAATACCAATCTTTGAATTTCTTCATTACTCTGTTCTCCCCACTGATAGCTGATGTGTGGTGAGTCTCCTGGCGCACTTTGGGTGCCTTCACATCATCTAAGTAGGTGCCACACATTGGTGCTGGAGGGGGAGTACCCATTACCTGTAAAGCACTTCAAGTAGAGTGTCCAGAAAGCCAATTCTCTCTAATTTCAGAATGTAGTGATTAATATTTGGAATGAAAATCACATAAAACTATATTGTTTTCTTATGTTGAACCCATTTTTGCCCCTTGATGTTTTTCTAAATTTCAACTCTATTAAATTAACTCAATTAAATTTCGACTGGATCCATGGTATAGTACTCTCTTTAGTGTTTTTTTTTGTTAAGGTGAAGTATAAGCAGATAAATGTAAGATGTCAAGAATGTGTACATATACAATACCATTTAGACATACAAATGAGAAATTTCACATCACAAACATTAGTTAGGTTTACTGAAATCAAATGAAATACAACAACAACCACATCATGAAGCAGAGAACATCAAATGAAGTGATAACTTGGTGCACTGCTAAAATATTAAAGGTTTATTACTTATTGAGAAGATTTAAACATCTTTCATCAACAATAATACTACATTCGTTGACTACAAAAAGGAATATTTGATTTTATTTATAATATTTTGACTGCTGAATGGAGAACAGACTACATTAAGCATATGACTTAAAAAATAAATACACATATGAAGACTATTTCATTATATTGTGAATTTCAAGCAAATATGTGCTTGAAAACAGACAATATTATTCTATTTCAGTTCACAGTAGTATTGTTTCTCTTTCGAGAAGGGTTTAGTAAGAAAACACAGATTAAATTTATTAAATTGGTAAAAAAAGCTGTAAACCAGGAGAATTGCTGGGATTTAAATAAAGAACATTCAGGCAGAACACATTTCAACCAGCATATACTGTATGGAAAAGTAAGACGAGTGCTTGTGTAGATTCAGCTATCACCAAACAAAACCCCAAAATTGCATCACCAAAGAATTTAGATTCTCTATTTCACGCACCAGTATGCAACATATTTTCAGAGACTTGGGGACAGCCACATATAGGATTTAGATTTTACACTCACCACTGCCTTAAATTGTTGCATTTCACAATTGACTTGGAACATCTGTCAGGACCAGACTGGATAAGTCTTGCTCTAGTAGAGGAGAAATATTTTGTTGTACTCTCTTTAATAAGTACTTGCTTCCTTTATTTCCTTTTCTTTGCTTATCTTTTAGCAGTAGCATTTTGTGTTGTTCACTATTGAGAGCATCAGCAAAAGAATATCCACATTTTATATGGTACCAGTTTATCTTATGCACTAAGCAATGAAGACCATTTTTAAATAATGAAATAGCTTAAAGAAGATCTGAGGAAGTGATTTGGAACAATATTGAGTCAAAATGTTTTTTCTCCTGAATAAACTTAAGATTATTTCATCTGTTGTTTAACGCTTGCTAGTGGCCAACGTTCTCTGCCAAAGTCATCACTTTCCTGCATCTTTTAGGTCCAGGATTACTAGCACGAGAACTAGAAGCACATTTAGCACATAAAAAACTTGAACTTGAACAATGAAGCGCAGACAGTTAACAGATGTGAAAAGGCACAAAGGCAGACTGATATGCAATGCACGTGGGCTCCTGGAGACGCCGAAGCCTGCCCTTACTACCCTGAATGATTTTTTTGGGGTGACTCACAAATAAACAAAACCATGAAGTACGAACCCGGGAAAAGCGAGGGATGACTGTATTGTTATGCTTACAAATGATAGATATGGCTGTTAAGCATGCCAAATCAAAAAGACTATTTAATGATTTGTTGATATCTTAAAATAGGATGCTAGATTTCAGATGTCACTGTCACTGCTTGGAAATGGTCTAATAACTGTTAGTGCATTTCTTTTGCAGTCAGTGCTGACATTTTGATTTGAATGACAGTGCTCATCCTGTTGCTGCATAGAGTACAATACTGACAGTCCTTATAAATGGACAACAGAATCAGAACACTTTCATATGCCCCCTTAGAAACTTCAGTTCATATTATACAATAAAATATTACACATTTTTAAAAATTGTGGTGTGGACAGAAATATTAACATTGAAAAATGGAATAACAAGAATACTGTACATTGCAAAAAAAGGAATTGTTGATTATTTTACAGTATATGTGTTGTAGAGAGCACTATAATACTCACACTACAAGTGATTGCAATTTATACTGTGATTAAAGAGTTTTAATTGATGGAAGAGAATTAAATATAGATCAAAATATATTGAAATGACTATGTTTTAAAACATTAAATGCTTAGAAGAATTTACAAACAACAACAACCACATCATACAACAAAAAAAACCCAGCAAATTAAGTGATAACTAGGTGCACACCATTAGAGACTTAAATAATGTTTGTGTCCGGATCAGACTACAGCTAAGGTTTCTGAAGTAAGAGAATATAACATTTTGGAAATTGGCATCATATAAAAAACTCATAATAAAGTATTGTGCTACACTGAATTAAGCTGAAGGAAGTAGGAAAAAAGATTCATTTCTGTGATATTTACAGAAGACAGCTGTTCTTTTAACTCAGTTACTTCTGTAGTGTGTTATATTGATACTAAATAAAATGTCATGCTGAAGCACCTATAGAGACTAGACATGGTTTTTAAGGTAGGAACTATCTCCAAAAGTACATTGTTCTTTTTTATGTCATACAAAAGCTTTGGGTGAATTAGTGTTATTTTCTTTCACAACAGTATGTGAAAGTTCTGTTTCAGTGCACAAAAGCAGGAACTGGCAACGGTTACACTGACTGTTTGCCAAAAGTTGAAATTTTTATGTGGTGTTAGTGCTAGGACTTTGCAACAGAGTTCGGTTCACTTTACTAATGATTCATGGTGCAGGATTTTTGTCATTCGCATTTCATTTAGGTGATACACTTTCAATCACACTGTATTTAAAAATACATCCTGCAAAGTGTACTTCATGATGTCATGCACATTTATGTAGAATTCCTGTAAAAATTAGTTCAAGTTCAAAAGGTCAGTCTTAAGCCCACAAGTTTTCTAGCTCACTGGTAATGACTACAATAAATGTCAAGACAATGCATTTTTAATCTGTTTTTCTGGAAGAGCTGAAAACTTAAGCCATGCTTCCTCCACTGAAATAAACAAGTCACGATCTCAATAGTGAAAAGAATGTGCAAGAAAGACACCTAGAAAATTGTAACAGCCTTTTGATTTCAGGAAGTTAACAGAATACTATATCTATTCAATATAAAAAAATAAAAAAAGCAAAACTTCTTGCCCCAAACTATAATAAGATAAAGCAGAATACTTATGCTATTTCTAAAGAACAGTTTAGTGGAAATCCAGAGAGAGACCAATTTTATTTATATTTGAAAATGTAGACTGGCCTTTATATCTTAGAGCTTAACAGCTGAATATAATTTCTAGTAAATCATGACTGCTTTTAGAAAGCCTAGGAAGAAATTTAATTAGGTGTTTGTAGCAGTGCAGTATTTTAACAGGCCATAATGATAGCAAAAACGTAAAAATTAATTCAGATAAATCAACAATTTTATTAAAAAGTAATTTATTATCTTTAAAATGATCATTAACATGCCTCAAAAGGATAGCACATTAAAACGAATAAATGATCTGAGTTGTGAGTTTAAGATCTTTACATTACTCTACAAGACAGATATACAATAGCACAAGCTTCCTTTAACAAACTGCCGATATTAATATAGTGAACAAGATATATTGCAAATTAGATTCAAAAGTTGGAGAAGATATTGGTATTTTTCTTAGTCTATAAATAAATGTTTGTATAAATAAAGATAGAAAAACCACATTTTTATTTGAATCACTGTTAGCTAAGTTTAAAATTTTTTAACCTATTTTGTTGTTTAGTTATATATAATTAATGTGTGCAATTACTATATTGATTTTAAAAAAATATATATACTGCAATTGATTTCTAGTTTTTATGGGCAGCAAATATTATATTAGATGCATTTGTCAATTGTCAAAACTCTCAAGCCAGCCCTTTTGTCTCTCTAAGGGACTTACAGCACCTGTCTGAGTAAACAGCATGGGAATGTGGAATTTTCCTTCTCCATGACCTCATATTCAGACCATCAGCCACCTAAAGAACTCAGTTCACTTCATGCAAGGTAAATACATAAAATTTTTAAATTTCATATCTGTTCTGTTTAAAACTCGGACCATGTGAGTTTTATAGTTTTTGTTAACCCACCTAAAACAACTCAATGTTCATCATTTCTGATTATTTTGGACCTCGTGCCAAGAAGTGCCATGGACAGCTAACACAAATGAAATACATTTTCCAGTTTGTTATCCTTAAGATTTTTTTGTATCCAAGGACAAACTGACAATCCTCTGAAATGTGGATTTAGAGCTCCCCTTAGTGGTTTATAAGGTTATCATTTGTAATATACTGTAGCATAATAGTATAAATCTGTAAATCTTTAGTTTTGCTGAAGAGTGGTTACAGATTCCCAGTTCAGATTTCTTTCAATCTTTTGGTTAAAAAACTGAATCCAAATTATCATGTTAAGAACAAGGTTGGTCAAAGGGAAAAAGACTTTCATTGATTAAATATTCAAAACACACAGCAATTTGAAATAAAAATGTTCTCATATTTTTCCGTAGATGAATTATAGCAGTAATCCTGTTATTTGTTTAAGTAAAGTTTTGATAAATCTAAATATAATATATATAACATATAAAATAAATATAAAATATGCGGACAACATGATTCTATTGTACAGAATTGTAAAATGATCTTTTTTTTTAAACAGATAAAATAGCCATTTTTAGTGTCCACAAGCCTATTGTTATGAAAGTACTAGAAATTGTTCTAAAAATAAAAAGTATCTAACAGACAGACTGTATCAATTCATCCATGTACAGTAGATGTGGAAATTCAGCATCCCAAAATTAACTTTTGCTATACAAAACTATTCAGTAGATCTCTATTGTTTCATACTTCAGATATTGGAATTCCTCTGGCATGCTCTGACATCTTTTTTTTTCTGAAAGAGTAAATAAGCCTTAATGATCAGAGTAGGTACTGCATTATACTCAAAGCTTTCAATATTTTAACATGTGTATGTTCTCTCTGTTTTTAAATTCCTTCAATGGGTAATATTTACAGCAGAATTTACATACAAACTTCAAATCTCATATTCACAGATGAGCATTTCTTTTTTAGAGCAACTTAAATCTCTTCTAGAAAGTCATTTAAAATGAACATGACCATTCTGACAAATAGTAGTTTTTATTAAGAAATAAGCTGGTAAAATCCAGTTTCACAGAAAGTTCTTAAAAATAAAATATAATCTGTGAATTTTAAATAGCTAAAAACTGTTAATTTTAACACTTTTTAAAAGTCTCTATAGTGTTTACAAAGTGGGTTTTAAAAACTCTGTGCTATACTAATAGTATTACTATAGAATACTCTAAAGAGAAAAAAGTGTATTTTTCATTTGAAATCTATTAATAAACACAGATGTAAGATCCAGTATTCTGTTAAAATATTTTGTATACTACCCTGAATAGAAACCATTAGGAAGTATGATGTTTAATAAAATGTCTTGTTGTACACCTTACTTACTTTGTTTCTTCAGTAAACAATTTTACTTTATTTAAAAGCACATTCATACAAATCTGGAACAGACTGCAGCATCATTAAGCTTTTTGCTTCTCTTGTGCGATATCAAATTCCTTATCCTTAATGCCTCAGGAAGTAAACGGCAGTTTATTTTCTTGCAAACATTTAGACTAGATGATCTCAACAGGAAGGGAAATGCAACAAATTGTATAGAGTTACAAAATATTGTTAGGACCACACACATTGCCCAGTAATTAACTTCTGCACAGTCTTCTTTAAGGACAGCAGATAATACATTGTTCCTTACCTTTTGTCTGGTTATTTAGTCAGTACTCCAATGAAGCCAAAAACACACACAAAAAAAAAAGAATAACAGGCAGCAAGCATCTCTGTCTAAGAAGATAGGAACCTTTAGAATAGATTATATCTGACACTGTTTTGAGACCCAACCCAACTTTTAAAACCTGAAAGGATCTTATTTCTTAAATTCTTTTGGGGCCTCAACCTTTCTTTTGTTCATCTCCTTGAACAATGTTAAGTTTCTGTTCCCACAGTAACTTGGTAATCAATCACTGCTATTATCCAGTTCAATGAAGAGGCCCAGCAATAAGAGAGGAAAAAGTAAATTTAAAAACACCAACTCAGTGATCCAAGCAGATGGCACTAAAACCAAAAGACAGGAATATTATTAGAATAAAAAACTTATTTTTTGTCTTCTTAATGCTGAAAGGCTTGTTGTGAAAGGGATTCATTTAAAGTGCTTCTTTACTTGATGCTTACCAGACAACACTACAGCACTGCTAGAGTATCTGAAAAAGTAAAAAAATATATATATATTAATAACACATCTTGCACTGTTTACAATAACAAAAAAAATAGCTTGACTAAATTATAACACCATTAATTTGATCTTCAATTTTCTATTCAAAACAATGATTTCTATAACACAATTTTATGTTATGTTGTGTTTTCCAGTAACACAATTATCACCTTATAGCAGAAATGGCTTTAAATCAAGTTTCTTGAAAGATGTCAGGGTATTATCTTCAACAACAGTCTGTTGTTTTAAATGTACTTCTACATAGATCCCACTTGGGTCCTTTGGTCACAAATGTCTATGTAATAATGATGTAATATATAATAATGATTATAACAGTTTTTTCTCTCTCTGACCTCAGAGCATCAGAGAAGCCAGAGTGACATTGCTGCTCTGTTACAGGTAACTAACAGTTTCTGGATGTAGTCAGGAACCAAACTGTTGAAGCCCTCAAATGTGATCTGTAGATATAGGTGATATGTGATTTCAAATTAGGCAAGGCCAATTGGCTGATCTTGATAATCCATCCAGACATTTTTTGAAGGGTTTAGGAAAGATGCCTACATTAATATGACTGGCAGTTAGTTCTAAGCCACGTAATAGGAGCAAAAACATTAAAAGAGTTTTACAAGACAATCACTTTGAATTGACATCATCATTAAATAAATCAAATTAATACTTATCAGTCTTTAAAGGAATGTTAAAGAAGACTCAAATCAATTTGTTTCTATTATTTGGCATATTTTTGTGTCTTCATCAAATTTTAAACATGTATGCTTAAGTTAAAGTAACTTAACATATTGGAAATACCTGACATTACAAAATTAGAGAAATAGTAAAGTTTGGTGGAATAAACTGACAAGCTTTTTATTTTCTCCTTAAAACGTTTGCCCTTTCAGTTTTATCATTAAAAGCTAGATATTGTAGGGGCAAATTCTCTAACATTTGATTTTTTTTCTTATCAAAAGGTAATTATTTTCTTAGAGAAGCGTTTTTATGGGCTTCTTTAAAACAACTGCTGTATGTGCAGGATGCTTTAACACTGAAACTCTTGTAATCCTATGCACGTTTAAGGAACACAACAGGTGATTGTAAAGCTGCCAAATTGCAAATGAATACTCTTTAAGTCAAGCAAAAAAAACTTTTTGGTACTGAACATACTACACATACACTAAAAATAGTCCATACCAAGTATTTTGACTTCTAATTTCAGAATTAGACATTAGTGCCTGAACACTATAACTAATGTCATTTTTTGCCTTATGCACAAAAATCTACATGTTATTATGTTTCTATAAAATGAGCTTTCTAGCAATAAAACACAAAAGTATTTCAAACTAAAAGGAAATGCTCTTGACAATCCTTTTGTAAAACTGAACTGTTGCATTACATCTTAATATTTATGACATATCAGATTCCTTTTGATAACACTGTATTTCTGTTTAAACTCTTAAACAGGAATACACTCCATTATACTTTAGATATGTTTTTTATTAACTGGCAGCCAAATAAAAACAAATGGATATGCTGATTAATTAAGAAACACGACTCATTATTGCTGCTTAATTTTTAAAATCATAATATATAATTATGATATACTTAAAAAAAATATTAAGAAATAAACCTTTGGCAGAGATATACATCTGTCCATTTTCTAACCACTTTATCTAATACAGGGTCATGGAGGGGCCAGAGCCTATCCTGGCAAGCACGCCAGTCCATCACAAGACATATAGTACAGAGACACAGACACTTATACACTCACACCAGGGCAAATTTTCCCAGAAGGTAATTAATCTAACTGGATGCCATTGGAGGAAACCGGAGCATGTGGAGGAATGTGAACACAGGGAGAACATACAAACGCCAGTCCATCACAGAGCACACTCAGATACACCAAACATGTACACCAAGGCCAATTTTCCCAGAAACCAATTAAACTGCAGTATGTCTTTGAACTGTAGGAGGAAACTGGTGCACCCAGAAGAAACCAATTCAAACAAAGGGAGAACATAAAAACTCCACACAGGTCTGGAACTGAACAGAGGGCCCAGAGTCATGAGGTAGCACTGCACCATTCCACCTCCCCGAGATGTACATCATCCTAGCAAAATTAAAACATATTAAAAGTGGTTGTGATGTACAGTACTATACTTAGCTGTTTTATATAATTTCTCATTATTAGTAGTAGCTAGAATAAACAGAATTATCAAGTACAACTTAAATTTAAATCTTTACAAAAAAAAATATGGATCTGACAATTGCTAACACACGGTCAATATGTACAGATGAAGCCATTCAAAACGCGTGGGGTATTTCGCGGTACACCGCGGTGGGCGTGTCGCATGAAAACACAGTATCACGCGGTATATATCGCGTCATTTGACGTTTTGCCGGAAAGTATCTGGAATCACCTTGTAAAACCGCCAGGAGGAGCCAATAAAGCTTAACCTCTCATGTACAGCATTTAAGCTTTTAAATTTAAACTGTGTATTACAGCATGTTAATCATCAGTCATTAAAAAGTTGGTATATTTTATGAAAGCAAGATTGCTCAATTGGACAAAAATACCCAACCTACCTTTATCAGAAATATATATGCATCAAAGCCTTTACCGAAGATATTACTTATAGTATTAATAATGAATGACTTTGGACAAGCTGTAAACTCAAAGTATTACGCTGGTCCACATTCTTTCTAACCGTCATTTTAAACGAAAATACTTTTAGTTTTTTCTTTGACAAACACCACAGCATTTCGTGGATCTAACTAACGAGGACAGGACATTAGGTAGACAATACGATAAAGGAATGACTTTTTTTGCTAATTTCTTTACCACATTTGTACAAGCACTTGGAATCTGTCCAAGCCCTACTTTGTCAGGCATTTTCTTTTACTTCAACGGACATAAAAACTCCCTTGCTTTTAACAGATCATTTCATAATTTCTAACTACGAAAATTATTTAAACTGTGACACTTATCATTCAACCAGAGCTCAAAATATCACAAGGATCCTCAAGAGCACATCAAAGACTGTATTAAAATATACTTGTATCAGATACATGAGAATTCAGGCTTTTTTATCTATGCTTTCTTTTCCGTATAGCAGATATTATGGAACCACTTCAGAAGGGTGTCAGCCAGTCAGATTCCAGGAATCGGTACTTTAAAGGAAAAATACACACCAGTATTCCATTTCTCCCTAAACATTTTAAGCATCGAAGTCTTTAACTAACATGTGAAATAGCGTGTAAAAAAGTGGTAGTTTTAAGCTTTTCTGCTAATATAATATGGAATCGCGTATCTAAAGAAATTAATAACGATATGATTATATTTGTGTACTGCTACAGGGCTGTGTAGGGCAGTTTCGCCTCTCTCTTCATGCGACTTCCCCAGTAGCCCACTGGTCTATGTGCCTGATTACTAACCTATAGGTTGTGTGTTCAAATCCAGCTGGCGCTGCGACTTTTCTTTTAACAAACATTTCTTTGAAAAAATAGAATAGCAATATTATGGACAATTAATTGACTTTTATATTTCTAAATATCACAACATGATCGAATTTAAGTCATTTTAATAACAATGAATAATCACCTATGCGTTACAATATAAACATTTATATTGATTTAAATCGCGTTTTGATTTAAATCGCAAACGCGTGTTTAAATATATGGTTTTTTTTTATCACAATCAGACAAATGCAACATAAATAGATATCTTTGTCTTCTAAGTATCTTAATAAACTTTCAGCATAGCTTTCTCCCCATTTAGATTTATTTTTCTTGGGATCTGGGGATCAAACGTGGAAAGATTAGATTGTAATCGTTTTTATTTTTTAAATACATTTTAGAAAAGTGTAATCTATACTAAAAAGCTGTACACCACCTGCTATAAAGATACATATTGTAATACTTTCGGGCTCGGATAGGACGGACACAAGAACTCAGACTTGCGGAGTTAAAGCAAGTTAAAGCCTTGATTTTATATATCACATTTAAAAGTGGCATCTCAAAGCAATACAGATTATAAAGTAAATACCCAACACTGATTGTACCCATCTGTCATGCTAATAAAGCACCTTAAATTGAAATGAATCGAGAGAGGGAGGGGGGGAGCATGTTTGAGCTGTCTCCATCAAAGTCTTTACCGAAGATATTACTAATAGTATTTACAGTATAATGAATGACCTTGGACAAGCTGTAAACTCGAAGTATTGCCCTGGTCCACATTCACCATGCCTTTCACATGCTCATAGAAGATATTGATTTAGGAACAAGTATACTGTGCTGTATACAGTATGTATATGTATATTTAATGTCTTTACTGTGCCCGTTTAAGTATTGAATATTTATATGGAATTTTACCATAACATGTGTGAAATCCATAAGCGATATTAGTTTTGGAACATAAACATACAGTATGTAAACTGTATATGGCTGGTCTCGGTACTTTAAAGAAAAAATACATACCAGTATTCCATTTCTCCCTAAACACTTTAAGCATTGCAGTCTTTAACTAACGTGAAATAACATGTGTATAAAAAGTGGTAGTTTTAAGCTTTTCTGTGAATACTCTCGATACCGGAGTCAACAAGCATACTTTTAGAATTTGATTAATAGGGAATATAATGTGGAATCGCGTATCTAAAGAAATTAAAAACGATATAATTTGGTTTCTGTCAAAGCGCAATGAAACCTATAACTTGATTCTTATGGACGCCCAGTCCCGCCAGGGATTAAAGAAAAACGAAACGAAATGTCTTGCGTTGTACAGCTTTTCAGCTAAATACTGTATATTTATCGCTTACGCCTGACATAAGAGGTGCCTGATAAAAACTGGTTGAACAGCTCTGTTGGAAGTTTCGTGAAAAAGGAGGTTTCGTGAAAAAGCTACAGGAGTGCCAATCGTAATCGTTTTTATTTGTAATCGTTCAATGCAGATGGCTAGTGGCATGTTCCATAAGAGTACGGTAATTAAAAACCATTAATACTTTTGTTGGAGTTTAAATAAAGTTGATGTTTTATCTAGGGGCTGCTCGCCTGCGTCTGAATAGCGGCTTCAAAACTGTGAAAACATGTGTCTGTCTTTCCGTAGGGGGAAGGGAATCTGATCTGCAAGGCCCTTTGGCTACAAAAGTAAAAAGAAGGCGCTCTCTCTCTCTCTTTTGATTATTACATCCAATAATCAAAAATGACACAATAAACATAATAACCATAATAACGACCAACCAACAAAAACAACCATATAAACATAATACCAACCAAAAACATAGATAACACCCACAATACAAAATCAAATATATCAAACCATTAAAGCAAAACCGTCCTCCAATTATCAACAAATCTCAATATCTTGTACGAATTACTCGTAATACAAACCAAAAATAGCCTGCAAACTCTCTCAAATTCCTCCAATTATCATAATCCCGCCCCTTATGCAAAACCAAACCCTCCTCCCATCCCAGTTTATCCTCTTTATCATAAACAAAATCCACCTCAATTTTCAACATAAAGCATTACACAAAATCAATACCTCAACACTCCATACTCAACAACGATAATTCACAAACAGCCAGAACATGTAACTCCACATTCCTAAATAGACCTAATTTCCATAGCCCCGCCCCTTATGCAACACCAACATCCCTCCCCTGTTCTCTCTCTCCGCTGGCGTTTGTAACCCATAAATAAAGCTGATACTATTTAAACTTTTAATTATTTAAAACTGTATTACAGCAGCACAATGCACAATGCAACGTAAATCGCTATCTTTGTCTTCTGCATAATAATGTTCACCTCTCTGTCCAGCAAATTAACAATAGTAATAATAATGAACTTTATTGTATATGGCGCCTTTAAAGGTGTGTACAATATGTTCCAAAATTAATATTGTTTATGGCCTTCAAACGCGTTACAGTATGCTCCTATTCTTTTTATGCTCAGCTACTAAGATTTCCCTTCAGTGGTAAAATTCCATATAAATATTCAATACTAAAACGGGCACAGTAAAGACATTTAAATCTTTCTACGACCGACCAACGCACCACGAGTGCCCCTGTCAGTCAACCAATCACGTACTGCAGTATCTTGTGTCACGATGCGCGAGGCCATAGCCAATTACCCGCGGTACGTGTCTGTGCCGCGTACTTTGAATGGCTGCATCTGTAGATGCATATTCTGTAGAACTACTGAAAACCAGGCTACATGTTCTTTAAACTGTCAGAATTAAGCAGTAGAAATGGTCCCCCTTACTTATTTTCCAGCTGTTCCTGAATCAACAGTGATCTAAAATATCAGGAACATTTTAGTTTGGAGCCAAAGTAAAGTATGTATTCAGAAATCCTACAGGAATACTATTTAAAATGTCAGGTGATTTGATACAGAACTATTCAGTATGGATACTCTTGGTGAAAGAACTAGAGTATGTTAATCCACTGAGATTATAAAGGCGTCTGTACACAACAATGAAATCATTTACTCTGTAATATACCAAAAAAATAAAGCTGACAAAGCTGAATTGTTTTTATTACATTGTTATTTTGTAGGAAACATTTCGTATAGCTCATAATCTATATGTGAAGTAATACAGGTAAGGTGAAGTAATTAAAACACATACTGTATTTTTTCACCTATTGAGATATTTATATTTTTAGATCTCTGTCTTCTACTCTTGGTAATGAAAAAAATAAAGAAAATTGCAATTTGTTTTACTCAACAACCAAATATCTTATGTTACTTACAGTATGAAAAAAAAACTGCCCAGCTGTACATTCACTCATTTTGTAAAGGCAGTAGGACATTTTAAAGTATTACTCATAAATTATGAATCATAACATTTTAAAATCCTGGATCATTTGAAAAATTAAATTATTTTATTTTTTGAGTGGAATTAATATTAGAATAATTACTGTACAAGTACTGTACCATATCACCACATACACCTCATACTTTTGTAAAACCTTTATAGTAAAATGGAAAATACATTATTTTGCTATCTTATGTGTGAGACAATGTATGTCAGCAGTATATTTTAAGAGGAATTCGTCACATATTTAGTGATACAAAGACGTTAATGATCCAGACATCAGTTTTAAGAAAAGTTAATGTTGTTCTCAACCTGAGTCACCTCAGTCATTTGATGTTACTGGTGTAGTGTCTAGTGAATTATCCAACATGTACATTATGAAATGTTGAGAAATAAGAATATCAATCCTTGTGAAAAATAAACCAAGACTTAGGTCTGTAAATATCAAGAATACATTTAGATTCTCCATATCATTTAAGTCCTATAGAACATCCATCAAACTTGCTTTTTAGTTGTTTTCTATGATGCTTTAGTATCAGCATACACGTTTTGATGTAAAAACATGTTTTTCTCCTGTTTAGGATGCATCTATGTTTTAACATATCAGATATTAAAACAAAGAAAAAATGACCTTGTACACAGCATTTACAGGATTAAATACTGTAAATTACATTTATTCCACAAGATGGCAATGTTGGACCAAAAGACTGTAAGTATGATTTTAAACTCTCTTTTTATTGCTCCTTTCACTGATTCATAATTATCCAGTGTCTTTCCAGGCCAGCTGTGCAGTTGCTCATTTCATTTCCTGGAGTGATCTTTAAGGAAATCTAAACAAATTTCTCATAACGGAAAATGAAAGCATCCTGAAATAGAATGGAGCTAAATGCCATACACCCCCCCCCTCCCCCAGCTATGCATTAACAGGTGATCATGGGACTATGTTTATTTTATTAGGGTATATGTTAGCCATGCACCTTTTCTTGGAAAATACAGATTATCAACATGTGGTGTAGAGTTTTAAAGTAAATATATATAGAAAAGTCATCACTTAATTTTGACTTGTTACTCATTTAACTTTGCAAGCATGAAAATATTTATATTTTTTGGACGCAGACATTCACCTTTAAAAATAATTTGCAAAAAGATATCACATATTGTAAGAAATGAGTGGAAATATTAATTAATTGGATCATATCTTAAATTGAATTATATATTTTGCGAGTTGAAGCATATTTGCAAGAAGAATTATGAATTGGATAAACATGTTAATTATCAAATTTTAACCATGTATCTATTGGCCATATTTACAGTATTTTTTACTATTTACAATACTTCTATGTTGATAAAAAATAAAATAAAATATTTAGAGATGTAGTGATATATACATTTTTTAATGATATATTTTTCAATTGTGAGAAAGTGTACTTTAAGACAAAATAAATTATTTATAATGTAACAATACTTTTGTAAATAAATATAAGCATGGAAAAGTGCTTTGAAGTAACTAGAAGGATATATTAAAATAAACTCAAAGCAGTCTCCACTAGTTTGTAAACTCTAAGGAATTTAATGTATTATTTTAATATTAATTAACATTAATTTGGACTGTCCGGTAGCATAAGAGTATTACTGTTGCGGCATCTGGCAGTCCCATTTAATTAATATGTTTTGGTTTTGTCATACATTCATAACTTTTGTTCTGAAATATTTTATATACAAGGAATTAAAAAGACAAATAGTGACCTCCAAAGTAGGCAATGTAAACAAAAACATTACGTAAAGATGACTAAAAAAATAATCTTTGAAAAAAATCCAAAGGAGTTTTCTCTAAAGGGGATCCCCAAAGCTCTTTAAAGTCAAAGTCATACCAGGAGACATTTTAACTGGACTGGAAAGTAAACAGTCTGATAATATCATTAATTTTGCAGAAAACTCAGCAGAACCACAGGTATGATCATTTGAACTATATCAAGTTACCAGCATAAGAGATCTGAAAATGAACTTAACACTTAAGTGATATATAAACAGATAAACTCTTTTAATGGTATTAAAGTAATCAAGGTAGAAGAGGTGAACAATTGTATGCTATTGGGTCATAGACAGTAAGTTATAAAGGATAATTTCTTACTTAATCATTGTGTGGTGTCTGTATTTAACTATGGATGCAAATTCTAAACCCTGGGTGTTAAAATGACTCAGAGATAATAATAATACAATATACATTAGAAATAGGTCTTTATGCATGCTTTAAAGATGTCCATTTTAGCATAGTGTAAAATATGTGCGCTAGTGGTGCACATTGAATAGCCAGCAGCCATGTCACCCTGCAACTTTACAATTGGCAACCCACTGAAGCAAAGCAGGTGTGCGCCTGGTCAGTACTTGGATGGGAGACCTCCTTGGGAAAACTAAGGTTGCTGCTGAAAGAGGTGTTAGTGAGGCCAGCAGGGGGTGCTCACCCTGCAGTCCATGTGGGTCCTAATGTCCCAGTATAGTGATGGGGACACTATACTGTAAAACGAGTGCCGTCTTTTGGATGAGATGTAAAACTGAGGTCCTGACTCTCTGTCGTCATTAAAAATCCTAGGGTGTTTCTCGAAAAGAGTAGGGATGTAACCCCGGTGTCCTGGCCAAATTTCCCATGCCTCCTAATAATCCCCCTCTATGAATTGGCTATAGTACTTTGTTCTCCTCCCCCCCCACCCCTCCAACGGCAGGCAGAGCGACGGGCCGGTTGGAGTATTTTCAGTCGCATTTAATGGCAACGTCAGCTCAAAGATTTGGTTCAAACCACCAAATGGAGACGGGTGTGCCGACAAGCGGACCCTGCTGATGTGTGATTAATGCTAGGATGAGAGAGAGTGGTGCACATTAAATAGCTATATAGGAATTTATTGTTTTCAGTATATGAAGATCTTAAGGTATTGTAACTAGAGGTCAAACAATATCATACTAGTTGCAGAATTTTGAAACTTGTATAGTACCTTAGTAGAAACCCTAGTAAGGTATTAACAGTAGTCTAATGTTGCTGAAATCACAGCATGCATACATTTCTCTGCATCATATACAGATGCAGCCATTCAAAGTGCGCGTCACAGACACGTACCGCAGGTGACGTCGCTCAGTATGACGCAAGATGACGCGTGGCACCGCAGTACGTGATTGGTTGACCGACAGGGGCACTCGTGGTCCGTTGGTCTGTCGTAGAAAGACTTACAGTAAAAACGTCTTTGCTGTGCCCGTTGTAGATATTGAATTTTACCACTGAAGGGAAATCTTAGTAGCTGAGCATAAAAAGAATAGGAGCATACTGTAACGCGTGTGAAGGCCATAAACGATATTAATTTTGGAACATAAACATACAGTATATACTGTAGCTGGTCTTGGTACTTTAAAGAAAAAAATACACACCAGTATTCCATTTCTCCCTAAACATTTTAAGCTTTGAAGTCTTTAACTAACATGATACCGGAGTCAACAAGCATACTTTTAGAATTTGATTAAAAGGGAATATAATATGGAATCGCGTATCTAAAGAATTTAATAACGGTATTCGTGTGCTGCGACAGGGCTGTGTAGGGCTTTTTCGCCTGCCTGTTCATGCGAGCTGTCTTCTAGCCGACTGGTCTAGGTGCGTGACTAGCAACTGGGAGGTTGTGTGATCGAATCCAGCTGGTGCCGGACTTTTCTTTTAACAAACATTTCTTCGAAAAAATAGAATAGCGATATTATGGACAATAAATTGACTTTTATATTTCAAAATATCGCAACATGAACGATATTTGCGATATTTTGAACATATCTTCCCTTCTGACAGCGGTTCCTCCTTCTATTGTGTGTGTGTGTGCAACAGAGTAAATTTTTATAGAGAAATGGAGGCTGGACAGTATGCGTTACAATATAAACATTTATATTGATTTAAATCGTGTTCTGATTTAAATCGCAAACGCGTGTTTAATTATGTGTTTTTTAATCATAATCAGGCTAATGCATTTCTACATTTTCTGTATGAACCAGCTTAGAGGTTCATACAGAAAGACAGCTTGTGTTTAAATTGAGTGTAAGGTAATTTATGCTTCTAAAGTCATGGTCAGCATTTATTATTGTACTGTGCTGTAAACTTTTTCTGTGCCTAGTCACATTATTTTATAGCGTTTTTATTGCGTTATTAAATCCGGTGGCGCTGTGTGTTAGAGTAGTTTCCTGACTCCCTTGTCACATGGTCTGTGATTGAATCCCATAGAACTATGACTTTATTTTTTAACAAACATTTCTTTGAAAAAATGAAACGTTTCCCTTGGTCAGAGATTAAATAAAACCTCACTCGCACCAAACAAATTTATATTTCTAAATATCACAAAATACGTTCATTGTCTTCCAATCGAGTCGAGTTGACATTGGAAGCCTGCCACACCCGGACTGTTAAACCAACGCATTAGCACGTCAAAGCCCATCGAGGGTATTGAGCCAGTATTGCCTTTAGTATTCCCCCCTCTCCCCTCAATTCAATTCAATTCAAGGTGTTTTATTTGCATGACAGATGGGTACAAGCAGTGTTGGGTATGTATATTGTAACGCTTACGGCAGACAGGCACTGTGTAAGAGCCGGCGCACCAGAGCAGCGCACCGAGGGAGCGTCTGCATTTCTAACTTAGTTTTTAAAATTAGTCAAGCAATATGAAGCATCTCCTTTTACTTAGTGCCTGAGCATAAAAAGAATAGGAGCATACTGCAACGCGTGTGAAGTCCATAAACGATATTAATTTTGGAACTTAAACATACAGTATATGGCTGGTCTCGGTACTTTAAAGAAAACATACACACCAGTATTCCATTTCTCCTAAACATTTTAAGCATCGAAGTCTTTAACTAACGCGATACCGGAGTCAACAAGCATACTTTTAGAATTTGATTAAAAGGGAATATAATATGGAATCGCGTATCTCAAGAAATTAATAACGATATAATTATATTCATGTTGCAAAAGAACTGCAACGGACATAAAAACTCCCTTGCTTTTAACAGAGCGTTCCATAATTTCTAACTACGAAAATGCCAGGTGAAAGGATTTGTAAACATATTTTGTTAAAGCAAGTCAGAACCCATTCAGAGCCTACATTACATTTTAGCGTTTCATTCTGAGCAGAAGACCCTCACACCTGAAGAAGGGGGAGGTGTTTTTCGCTGGAAATCTCGCCTGCTTCTACTTTACAACCGGAGTGCTGGCTGTGACGAATTAAACCGGTATTACAGGTTACAATCACAGACCATGTGACATGGGAGTCAGGAAACTAACACAGCGCCACCAGATTTGATAACGCTATGAAAACGCTATAAAATAATGTGACTAGGCACAGAACAAGTTTACAGCACAGTACAAAAATGCTGACCATGACTTTAGAAGCATAAATTGCCTTACACTCAATTTAAACACAAGCTGTCTTTAGCCCTCTAAGGTGGTTCATACAGAAATGTAGAGATCCAGGCTCAGAACACACAGCTTCATTAGCGAATACATATGCAGGACAACTAGAGAAGACGTTTTACAGAGGATGGATTTTTAGAAACATCCCATCAGTGACATCACTGAAGTCAACTCCTAGGTACTGTAACTGTCGTGTGGATAGTTTCACAAGAATCAGACAAAGGTTTAAGCATCGCTTGTTCTAGATAAAACTGCAAAAAAAAACAACAACCCATAATGTACTTCTTTGCGGCTCTGTTTGCCCAAATCATATATTCACAACGTGAAATCTAGAAAATAATATTACGTAACCAAAATCCGCAATATGGAAACAGAACCTGTGTAATTGTTGATAGATGATGTACTCGTAACATTTTTTCAAGACGAACTACAACATTTAAAAAATGACTTGTATGTACTTGATATCTCTAATCAATCCACGGGTCCCAGCACGAAACGAAAGTAAAACGCATACCGTTTCGCGCTTCTTATTAGTTGCTCAAAAGTAATTTGACCGTATGAAATGCATAATATAAACCTAGAAACATATACGTGAGTAGTACTTAAGCACTGTAGTATCGGTGTTAAGACATACCTCTCAAATACTGTAAATCAAGTTAAAAATATCTCAAGATTCTGGTCATAATGAAACCATGTTTCGTGTATGTTTTCTTTAAAGTACCGAGACCAGCCATATACTGTATGTTTATGTTCCAAAATTAATATCGTTTATGGCCTTCACACGCGTTGCAGTATGCTCCTATTGTTTTTATGCTCAGCTACTAAGATTTCCCTTCAGTGGTAAAATTAGATATGAATATTCAATACTTAAACGGGCACAGTTAAGACATTAAATATACATATACATACTGTATACAGTACAGTTTGCATACGGTAATATGTTTATGTCCCTAAATCAATCTCTTTTATGAGCATGTGAAAGGCATGGTGAATCACTGTACTTTGCATGATTGGAAAAAAATGCGTGATTGCGAAATGCTGTGGCGTTACTTTTACAAAGACGGTCAATGAAAAAAAGAATGTGGACCAGGGCAATACTTTGAGTTTACAGCTTGTCCAAGGTCATTTATTATTAATACTATTATTAATATCTTCGTTAAAGACTTTGATGGCTACAGCTCAAACATGAGAGGTTGAGCTTTATTAGCTCCACCTTGCGGAAATTCCGGATACTATTATTTTGCTAGCGGTATTTACCGGTAACTCGCGGTATTTACCGGTAGCTTGCGGTAGACTGCGTACAGCGTACCGGAAAATAATGCGGTATCGCCCGCGCATTTTGAATGGCTGCATCTGTAGAAATTAACAGGGCAAAAAAAAAGATAAGCTTGTGACCTTCCTAATACATGTCCAAATTTGACACCTAGGTTTCTATCTTTAGGAAAGGATATAATTTCAGCATCATCAACAACAGTGAACAGTGAACAAATGTGTGTAGATTTTACTAGGACTGCTTTATAATAGTTTAACCTTAGAAACTTCTGCTGCATATCATAATATCATGGAAGCCCCTGTAAATTGCATAAATCACAATAGCAGTGTCTGATTTACTTTGCAAGTAAATCTGAGTATCAGTATAATAGTGAAACCCAAGACCTTGAATAGTAATAATCTGATATGGAGGATATATAATGCAGTTTCTTGCAAAAGTATTCCCAACAACCATTGTTATCATATTTTCATGAATTACAAATAATTTCTATCTTCTTTACAAATGAACTTTTTATTTTAAATTGTAACTAAGCACTGTTATATATGAAGTATGGTGAATGTCAGCAAAACCTACAAAGATATACAAAGTCAAATGTAAGGATTGCCTTTGTTTTCAGCCCCTTAAGTCAGTACTTGGTGGATGCACATCTGTCAGGATAGGTCTTTATCAGCTTTGCTCAGTGAGATGGTGTAATCATGTCCATTTGTTCTGGCAAAAAGTGTTTCATTTCTGACCATAAACCCTTCAGACACATACTGTATCTGCAGTTGTATCTCATGAAATTTAGGATGAGTGTTTTTAGAAAAGGCTTATTTTTTGCCACTCAACAACACAATCCAACTTTGTGTATGGATCTAGACATATTTGCAGATCTTTAAAAGTCATTATGGATTTCACAGTTGCATTCCTATCTTGTGTCAGGCTAGCCCAGAAGCTCAGTTTAAAAGGGTGACCTGATCTGGGTGGTGTGATGCACATTCCAGTGATAGACTTCACTGTCCTCAAAAGCATATAAAGCCTTCTCTTGTTCTATACCTCTCTATATTTTTATGCTTGATTTGTTTTGAAAGTAGAAGGGGTCGGATGCTGTCAGGAAACGGGAGCGGGGCGGCCTAATCGGGTGAAGGCCGCCCTTGAGCGATGCTACCCCCGCTCCAGAAAGCCAGATAGAGCGCTTCACCCCGCCTGCTGTGGGAAGAGTTGGCCACAGCCGGGGCTTATTCCTTCCCTGCCTCACTGAGGGCAGACCCTGCCAGGCCCTCGTCGACACTGGTTTAACCATCACCCTGCTGCGGCCTGGTGTCCTGCCGGGCACCGAGGCAGCCGGACCCCCAGGGCGCTCACCGTGCACTTTGAGGCTGCGAGGGTGAAGCACCCCTTCTACCTTGCCCCAGTCTGCGAGGATTGTATCCTGGGGTTGGACTGGTTGCAGCGCCCCTCTCTGTGTACAGTAGAGCCTCCTGTCCTGGCTGGTGGAGCTCATACAGCTGTGTCTGGAGAGAATCCAGGGTATCAGCTTCAACCACACAGCTGGGCAGCTTGTTCCCCCCTCCCGCCCCTCTCTGTGTACAGTAGAGCCTCCTGTCCAGTGTGGAATGCTACAATACACACTAGCCGAATATTTGACCAAGTTATCCAGACAGCTATTTGAGCTCCACCAGTAAAACTCAAAGTATTACACTGGTCCACATTATTTGTAACTGTCATTTTAAATGAAAAGACTTTATTTTTTCATCGACAAAAAGTAACACCACAGCATTTCGTTGATCTAACTAACAAGGATGGGACATTAGCTAGCCAATATGATAAAGGAATAACTTACTTTTTTGTTTATTTCTTTAGCACATTTATTTGCACATTTCCATCGATTGTACAAGCACTGAAAAACTGTTCAAACCCTAGTTTGTCGGGCATTTTCTTTTACTATAACAGATATAAAAACTCCCTTGCTTTTAACAGAGCGTTTAATAATTTCTAACAACAAAAATGATTTAAACTGCAACACTTTTATCATTCAACGAGAGCTCAAAATATCACAAGGATCCTCAAGAGATCAACAAAGACAACAGAAAAAGATATGTGTATAAGATACTGTCCATGGGAATCCAAGCTTTTTTATCTACGCTAAGAAGTAGTCTTTAAAATTTCTTCATTATACAGTGAAGTCAAAATTCCGGGATGTGCCTATATTAGAAAATATAGGACTTCTTTGAATGTATGTCAGGCAATCAGACTTCAGGATTCCTGGGTTCGGTAAAATGTTTCAGGCATTCACGTGAAGGACAACAGAGCTTTCACTGGCCGATTATCATTATTATCATTATTATTAATAATGATATTAATTTAAGGGTCTAAATATCTAAACATATGTATCTATATAGCAGGTAGTATCACTGTATTCCACTTTCTTTGTAAACACGGAAAAACAGATTCACAACGCGACGCTGTGTCACTGTGTAAAAAAAACGGTTTAAACACCCTATATTGTAATAAGCTGCTGAACTAAGAATAGGAATGTTCCTGCTGTCAGAGGGGGTGGAAAGTGCCTGCGGTCATTTAATTAGTATTACAATTTGCACTGATTCCCTTGTGAAGATATGGACATAAGAATATTCGTGCGTGGTCAAAAAATGGCATTAAGCACTTAAAATTAATATGGTTAATAATAGTAAACTGTAACATGCTGTAACAAGATCGGCTAAACTGGGAAGAAAATACTTTCAGAGAAAATGTTTCAGGTGTGAAGAACATAGATCTCCAATGCAATTTCAACCAAACCTGTTCCCACACACCCTGCCCCCACTGCCATTAGAATATACACAAAGCACTGAAATCTTTCGAGCTAATGATCAGGTGTTTCCGTCAACACCTTCCAGCAGCACTCCCGTGCCCAGACGAGAGAGAGACACAAGACAAGCCCGCCAGCCCGAGAGAGAGCGAGAGAAACACCAAGGGGTGTGGAACCAGGGAACTATTTACATGTAAAATGGGTGATCTCCCCAGACTGTCCGCCCATTTCACTGTTACCTGGATACCTCTTTATTTAGAACTCACTCTCCCCCCTGCCTGTCTGACTTTTTTAACCCTTCTGTGCCCGGATTGTAGCAGGTAAGATATTTTTCCAAGAAAAAAAGAGAAATTAAAAAAAGAGAAATTTCACCAGAGCCTCTTCTCTTCCTCTGCATAATTTTTAGTTTTGAAGGATTCAAGCAGGATTTTAGATGAAAGGCAGTGACCTTAATCAAGCCCAAATCATAATTGAACCCATTCAGAGCCTACATTACATTTTAGTGTTTCATTCTGAGCAGAGGACCCTCACACCTGAAGAAGGCTTGCATTTTCTCTCTTCTCTTTTAAGCATGTGTACAATGCTGTAATACAATTTAAAAAAATTAAAGTTTAAACAGTATCAACTAAACTCCGTTAATATAAGTATGGAGTGGTATTTAATAAATACAGCTTTTTAGTATAGATTACACTTTTCTAAAATGTATTTAAAAAATAAAAATGATTACAATCTAATCTTTCCACATTTGATCCCAAAATCCCAAGAAAAATAAATCTAAACGGGGAGAAAGCTATGCTGAAAGTTTATTAAGATACTTAGAAGACAAAGATAACAATTTATGTTGCATTTGTCTGATTGTGAATCAAAAAATACATATAATTAAACACGCGTTTGTGATTTAAATCAAAATGCAGTTTAAATCAATATAAATGTTTATATTGTAACGCATACTGTACAGCCTCCATTTCTCTATAAAAATTTAAAAGATCATTTGCGCAGCCTAAGAGGGGGGGTCTGCTCTCAGTGACAGCTGACAATCCTCCATACACTCAAATGAAAAATTAATAATGCCAATGTAAACATCGTATTTACAATTTGTTGATAATAGAAATGTTAAGTTCTCTAAAGCTTTGTGATAGTTTACCCAGGCAGCAAAAGATCAGCACTGGAAAGATGCAACACCGAAGATATGATTAATAACTTTTTAAATCTGAAGGGACATCTAAAGGGATCCCCCCACACACACACACGATAGAAGCAGGAAGCAGAAGCAGGGACCATTGTCAGAAGGAAAGAAGGTGACTATTCATTGTTATTAAAAATGACTTAAATTCGAACATGTTGTGATATTTAGAAATATAAAAAGTCAATTAATTGTCCATAATATTGCTATTTTATTTTTTAAAGAAATGTTTGTTAAAAGAAAAGTTGTGGCGCCGGCTGGATTTGAACACCCAACCTGTGGTTCAGAAGTCAGGCACGTAGACCACAGTACCACCCACAAGGTCACATGAGGAGTGGTGAAACAGCCTTACACATACAGTATCAACAGACATTGTACAGTGTGTACTATTGTGTTGCAGTATATGAATATAATTATATCGTTATTAATTTCTTTAGATACGCGATTCCATATTATATTCTCAGAAAAGCTTAAAACGACCACTTTTTTATACACGTTATTTCACATGTTAGTTAAAGACTTTGATGCTTAAAATGTTTAGGGAGAAATGGAATACTGGTGTGTATTTTTTCTTTAAAGTACCGAGACCAGCCATATACTGTAATACTGTATGTTTATGTTCCAAAATTAATATCGTTTATGGCCTTCACACGCGTTATGCTCCTATTTTTTATGCTCAGCTACTAAGATTTCCCTTCAGTGGTAAAATTCCATATAAATATTCAATACTAAATCAGGCACAGTAAAGACATTTAAATCTTTCTACGACCGACCAACGCACCACGAGTGCCCCTGTCGGTCAACCAATCACGTACCGCGGTATGACGCGTGATGATGTGCGATGACGTAGCCAATTACCCGCGATATGTCTGTGCCGCGCACTTTGAATGGCTGCATCTGTATGCTATACAATCTTTGCTGTCTGCCCTGTCTTTCTCACACCTGAAGAAGGCTTCACAGCTGAAACTTTTTGGTTTCTTTCTTCTCTTTTCAGAATAGAATAAACCTATTACTTGTTCTTTCTAAAACATCTATATGTCAACATTAGCCCAGTCACTCCACAAAGGGGTCTACTATACAGTGTAGTACTGGAAAAAAATACTTTCATTATTCTTAAACCTACAATAGTTTACTTTACAATACTGTTTGTCACAGCACCTGGTTATAGTAAAATATACTGTATTCATAGTACTGTACAAACAGTATAATAAAGATATTCATACTAAGCACGTTTGAAATTTAATAGGGTCTGTGATTTTTAATGTAGCAACTAATCTGGAACCCATGCTAGTATATAAATGCCACATTTTATTCAAATCAGTCAAACACATTCACAGCAAGCATCATTTAAAAATTGTTTTGACTAATCAAACATGGCAATCAATAGATGTAACCAATCTGCCTGTTATAAAGTAGTATATCTTTATTATATATTCAAAGGTTCTGAAGAAAAAAAAACAATATGTAAAATCATTGTATAGCGGAGCCATACTATGTGATATGATAATGAAATCAATTAGCTTAATTTCCATTTGCCCTGTAAGTCCATTTGAGGTCTGAGACTACATGAAATTTCATTAGTGGCAACCACCAAGATATACTGCAATAAAGGCAAATTTCTTCAGTCTTTAAATGGAGTAGTATCAACCTTGTTTTATTAGTGAAGTTTTATGCTAATTTAAATACCTAAAGACAATAATCTACTTTCTGTACAACTTTTGCTTCATTTTATAACACAGTTTAGGAGGAGAAATTGTACAAGTGTTTTTTTTTTTTCCACCAAATCCAAGTTGCCAGTCAAAATTTAGGTATATGATAAATCACACTGTAATCCACACTTTTTCTAACCACTTTATCAATTATAGGGACCGAAGGAAGGGAGCCAAAGCCTATCCTAGCAAGAAATGGGGGCAAGGCAAGATACACACTGGACAAGAAGCCAGTCCATCTCAGAGTACACACCAACACAAACATGCACACGCTCACACCATGGCCAACTTTTACAGAAGGTATGTCGTTGGACTGCTGGAGGAAACCCATGCAAACATGGAGAAAAGATCCCAGGAATTGAACCCAGGGCCCAGCAGTGCAAGAAAAAAATGCTAATCGGTGTGCCAATGTGCTGCCCCCACATTTTAGAAATTACAGAGCAAGATGGCTCACTCAGTTTCAAAGTGAGTCAGATTATAAAATTCAATTTCAGAAAGCAACAGCTTTCAAAATTCCAACAATTTTGTCAAAAATGAAATGTGGCGGCCTGACCATGTACAACCCTGATAGTCCTTTCATTAAAAGTTTTTTTGTCTTGAAGCTTGAATTGCAAAGGCTTTTGAAAATTAGAGTGGAAAAAATCTGAGTACAACAGATGCTGTTTTCCAAGGCAGTCTGATAGATGTAAATATACACAAAAAAAATAACCACAATTGTCACACGACAATTTTACTCCTTTTCAGGGTATACAACAAAGAAACAAGTTAGCATTCAAAACAAACAACAAAAAATCCATCCGCTGCTTGTACTATGCATGTCTTTAAAATACCAAATAAAATGTTAATTAACTCCATTTAAGAAAGTGTATAAAAACCTTCATCACTAATCTTATGAATAAGATTATTAATACTGTGAGACTATTTACAAAGATTGCGGACTGTACTGCAGCCTCTAGTGGTAAGCTATCTGTAATTACAGCCCTTTCTTTAGTTGGCCTGCTGCACCAAACAATAATAATAGGGTTACAAAAGTGTTGCTTGTCTCCCTAATAAATGAAATAATACCATCTAAATTCCATCAGAATAACCAGCCAGGCCTGTATCTGTGTCCTTTCATTAGCGTTGGATCTGATAATGTATTATCTGAAAAACTAAAGCAAAAAGAAAAGGAAATTAATGGAATAGAGCACAAGAAATAGTGTGCAGTATGAAATATTACTCTAAAGTGATTTTTTTTCATTTTTACATTAATTGAATGGCTCATTACTCAGCAAAGAAAACAGAAAAGTGGAATCCCACGACAAAAAAATTACAAAATAACGGAATTTCAATTCACAGAAGCTAAAACAGATGTTTGCTGAAAAACATCTGTTTTAACAGGTTTAACAGGTTTTCATTCAGCATTTAGATGATTTGTTAAAAAAATGTATCATCAAAAACTACACACCCCAAACAATGAAATCTGCTACATTTACAAATGGGATTATGGGGGAACACATACTGTAACTATAGAACATAACAGTCTCAATTCTAATATGCCCAGCGTCTCTAAGGTATAAAGCTCCTACTATAAGTGTTGATATGTAATACTTCTTCTACTTAATTTAGAAATTATGTTAGACTACTGTAAATAACTTGTGAATTTGTGAATCAATCTATTCTTGTGTTCATTTTCATTTCTTGAAAAATTAATCTGCATTTTATACTTGCACAATATGCATACATTCCTAATGTAAATCAGATTTTGTGCTATCTTTTTGTTAATGTCTGTGATTATCTCAAGTAATTTTATTGTTTTATTCTAAATAAACAAATCTTTATGTGGAAAATCTCTTCTAATATTTCCATAGTTTAAAATAGTGGTTAGTGTTGAATACATTTATGCTTATATTAATTATAACTATAGCTATATCATCAAGAGTTTGATTTACAAAACAGTGGTAATCTGGACATAATGGTGCATGGGAAATGGGAATCATTTAATGTGGTTAATACCCAGTATCTAATGCCCTATTTACTGAACTAATTAGATGCAAAAGCACCTCATAAAAATGCAATTATCATACATGCAACAGGATAACATAGATAAAACTGATTCAAAGCATGTGAAGTTGGTTATCATGTAGTGGCACAGGAAAAAAAAATAGAAGAAAGAAAAAAGAGAAATATTTATGTTTTTGCTTGTCTGCAATTACATGACTTTAGAATGATGTTTGAATTTGTCACATGCAACTTTTAATTAAGTTGTATAACTTCATCAAGTAGCATGTAAAATTATTATAAAGTTATGCCTGTTAATGATCTGTAATAAAAGTTGCATGTATTGTCCATTTACTTTTTGGGCTATATATAAGACTAAAATACTAAACTTGCAAGTGATGTTATCTTCACTTGTCAAAGTATGCACAACCTTCCAATGATGTCTCAGCTCTGTTGAAATAAAATTTTAGTTCTGGATTTTTCTTTACAGTGTTTGCTGAAATTGAATTTTTTCACCTATGAAACTGTTTGGTTTGAGCATACAAGTGATGATTAAATTCAAGTGTTTCTAATTTATCAAAATACTGTACAAGTATTATTTTACAGGTTAGATAGTCTGTTCTTTTGAGTGTATCATTCCAATTGAGCAGTGGAACAATTAAATTTGGAAATGGGAACACTTTCAAATGGACACACACACCAGAGGTTCTAAAATGTCTTAATTACAATGTCACAAGTGCATAAGATAGTACTTTTGTATTTAGTCCAATTTACACATGCTCTAAATAAAAATATAGCATATTTTAGAAAATAAAAAAAGGTTTCTAGAAATCTGCCAAACAGCAGTCTCAATTCCTTTTTAAGAGTATAGCACTGAGTAGAATATTATACTGTATGCCATCTGAAAAAGCATAATTTACAGCAGAGCAATACAGTATAGAATCATAAAAAACCCTCCTTAATATGATTTACTCTTTCCACCTGTGGCGATCATAAAATAAAAAAAAACCTGGTGAGTGATTTTACTTCTAGTGAGGACTTCTCAGTCTTTTGTGTGTAGTGTATGCATATTTTAATCAGTCATTAACATCCTCAAAATCATGCTTTGCATAAGCACACATTATTTCAATGCAAATAAAAGATGGGGATGTGGTAAATATTTCTCTATTGTTTACCCCAGGTAACTCCTCGTTTCTGCAGAGTAATAGGAACAGTAAACAGAATGGTATTTAATAAATATCAGTACCTAATGTATACAGATGCAGCCATTCAAAGTGCGTGTTACAGACACGTACCGCAGGTGGCGTCGCGCATTGTGACGCAAGATGACGCGCGGCACCGCAGTACGTGATTGGTTGACCGACAGGGGCACTCGTGGTCCGTTGGTCTGTCGTAGAAAGACTTACAGTAAACGTCTTTGCTGTGCCCGTTGTAGATATTGAATTTTACCACTGAAGGGAAATCTTAGTAGCTGAGCATAAAAAGAATAGGAGCATACTGTAACGCGTGTGAAGGCCGATATTAATTTTGGAACATAAACATACAGTACTGTATATGGCTGGTCTTGGTACTTTAAAGAAAAAATACACACCAGTATTCCATTTCTCCCTAAACATTTTAAGCATCGAAGTCTTTAACTAACGTGATACCGGAGTCAACAAGCATACTTTTAGAATTTGATTAATAGGGAATATAATATGGAATCGCGTATCTAAAGAATTTAATAACGATATGATTATATTTGTGTACTGCGACAGGGCTGTGTAGGGCTGTTTCGCCTCCCTCTTCATGCGACTTCCCTTGTAGCCTACTGGTCTACGTGCCTGCTTACCAACCCACGGGTTGTGTGTTCAAATCCAGCTGGTGCTGGACTTTTCTTTTAACAAACACTTCTTCGAAAAAATAGAATTGCGATATTATGGACAATCAATTGACTTTTATATTTCAAAATATCACAACATGATCGATTCTAAGTCATTTTTGATAACAATGAATAGTCACCTTCTTCCCTTCTGACAACGGTCCCTGCTTCTGCTTCCTGCTTCTATTGTGTGTGTGTGTGTGTGTGTGTGTGTGTGTGTGTGTGTGTGTGTGTGTGTAATAGAGTAAATTTTTATAGAGAAATGGAGGCTGGACAGTATGCGATACAATATAAACATTTATATTGATTTAAATCGTGTTTTGATTTAAATCGCAAACGCGTGTTTAATTATATGTGTTTTTTTAATCATAATCAGGCTAATGCAACATAAATTGATACAGTATCTCTGTCTTATTTTTAGTTAATAAAGTGCATTTTTGCACACTATATGTGCAAACGTTTTATGATATGTCGCTGTTGTGAATGTCTGTGGACATGTGCTGGCTGGACAGGAGGCTCCACTGTACACAGAGAGCTTAGAAGACAAAGATATCAATTTATTTTAGTCAAAAATTTATATATCACCTTTAAAAGTGGAATCTCAAAGCAAAGTAAATACCCAACACTGATTGAACCCATCTGCCATGCTAATAAAACACCTTGAATTGAATTGAATTGAATTGAGGGAAAGGGGGGGGAGGGCGTGCGGCAAATAAGATACACTCCACAGGCATCCACAACAGCAACATATGAAACATTTGCACATATAGTTAAGTTATTACTTGGTTTTCAAAGTCGGGAGACATTAGAGGCTTGCCACACCCGGACTGTTAAACCAACGCATTAGCACGTCAAAGCCCATTGAGGACCCGGGCGCAATAATTGTTTTGTCCCTTGATTTACTGATCTGCATTAATTATGGAAATCGAGTTCCTGCTCTGTGCAGACAACCTGGTCCCGCTGTTGCCCACAGAACAGAGGCATTAAAGTGCCCCTTTTCCATTCAGCAGGTGCCTGAGCCGCTGTGTCCTATCTTCTGACAGTCGCCGTTGTGAACAAACATTTCTTTGAAAAAATGAGACGTTTCCCTTGGTCAGAGATATAAATATATAATATATAAATAAATTAAATTTAACTAACATGTGAAATAGCGTGTGAAAAAGTGGTAGTTTAAGCTTTTCTGCTAATATAATATGGAATCGCGTATCTAAAGAATTTAATAACAATATGATTATATTCGTGTACTGCGACAGGGCTGTGTAGGGCTGTTTCGCCTCTCTCTTCATGCGACTGTACCAGGAAGAGGATTTCTTTCTGTTCGAAACGCGTATTTTAAAAGTTTAAGAAGTAAATACCTTACAGCGTACACAGATTTCTAAACTGATCAGGATCGTTATCTTTGTCTTATGCATAATAATGTTCACCGCTCTGTCCAGCAAATTAATAATAAACTTTATTTTATATAGCGTTTTAAATGAATAAGTAATTAGATTGCTCATAAACCTAATCACTTGCTTTTTCTTTTTATTTAGGCTCAGATTTCAACTATAGATCGTATTATTAATAACCATAATAACAACCAACCAACAAAAACAACCATATAAACATAATACCAACCAAAAACATAGATAACGACCACAATACAAAATCAAATATATCAAACCATTATACTCTCGCAAATTCCTCCAATTATCATAATCCCGCCCCTTATGCAAAACCAAACCCTCCTCCCATCCCAGTTTATCTTCTTTATCATAAACAAAATCCACCTCGATTTTCAACATAAAGCATTATGCTTACTGGGTTTTTTGGGGGGGGGGAGGTGTCTTTCGCTGGAAATCTCGCCTGCTTCTACTTTACGAGTACAACCCCCTCTCTGCAGGAGTGCTGGCTGTGACGAATTAAACCGGTTTCACAGGTATTTTCAAAGTAGAAAGTACAGTGTTAACTGGTAGCTGGGCTCCTCAATTAAATCGCTTTAACATGCTAATGCGTTGGTGTAACAGTCCGGGAGTGGCAAGCTTCTAATGTCAACTCGACTCGATTGGAAGACAATGAACGTATTTTAGTCCTAAATGAATTAATAGCAAACATGGTTTACATAAAATACATTTTTCCAAGAAAGTTTATACTAATGCGATCTATAGTTGAAATCTGAACCTAAATATAAAGGAAAAGCATTTTCAGAGAGCAATCACGCTGTGTTTATGTAGAAAAAGCGATTAGGTTTATGAGCAATCTAATTACCTATTCGCCTAAAACGCTATATAAAATAAAGTTTATTTAGAGATGAATGATCAGTGTCGCAGTTTAAATAATTTTCGTAGGAGGGCTTGGACAGATTCCAAGTGCATTTTTGCAATTTACGTTGTAATACAGTTTAGAATACAGTTAGTCTAAGCTTTATCAGCTTTATTTATGGGTTGCAATTTAGAAAAAGTCAAAAACCGCACTCAAAATGCAATTTAGAGCTTTCTGGCAAGGGGAGACACCCAAATTATAATGTAACATGCCACTGTTTGTGCATGAACAAAGTTATACTGCAATTTTCCTTAGATACGCGATTAAAAAAAATAAATTTTTTGAATCCCCGGCGGAACACACTCCATAAGAATCAGCGCTTTTATACAGTATATCGCCTTTAAACACATATATTTAAACAAGCGTTTACGATTTAAATCAAAACGCGATTCAAATCAATATAAATGTTTATTTTGTAACGCATAGGTGACTATTCATTGTTATTAAAAAGACTTAAATTCGATCATGTTGTGATATTTAGAAATATAAATTTGTTTGATGCGAGTGAGGTTTTATTTAATCTCTGACCAAGGGAAACGTTTCATTTTTTCAAAGAAATGTTTGTTAAAAAATAAAGTCATACAGTAGTTCCATGGGATTCAATCACAGACCATGTGACATGGGAGTCAGGAAACTAACACACAGCGCCACCAGATTTGATAACGCTATAAAAACGCTATAAAATAATGTGACTAGGCATAGAACAAGTTTACAGCACAGTACAATAATAAATGCTGACCATGACTTTAGAAGCATAAATTACCTTACACTCAATTTAAACACAAGCTGTCTTTAGCCCTCTAAGCTGGTTCATACAGAAATGTAGAGATCCAGGCTCAGAACACACAGCTTCATTAGCAAATACATATGCAGGACAACTAGAGAAGACGTTTTACAGAGGATGGATTTTTAGAAACATCCCATCAGTGACATCACTGAAGTCAACTCCTACTGTAGGTAACTGTCGTGTGGATAGTTTCACAAGAATCAGACAAAGGTTTAAGCATCGCTTGTTCTAGATAAAACTGCAACAAAAAACAACAACCCATAATGTACTTCTTTGCGGCTCTGTTTGCCCAAATCATATATTCACAACGTGAAATTAGAAAATAATATTACATAACCAAAATCCGCAATATGGAAACAGAACCTGTGTAATTGTTGACAGATGATGTTCTCGTAACATTTTTACAAGACAAACTACAACATTTAAAAAATGACTTATGTACTTGATATCTCTAATCAATCCACGGCGATATAGTTAAAGCAGTCCCCGCACAAAACAAAACTAAAACGCCCTGGGCATACCGTTTCGCGCTTCTTATCAGTTGCTCAAAAGTAATTTGACCGTATGAAATGCATAATATAAACCTAGAAACATATACAGTACGTGAGCAGTATTTACGTAGTATCGGTGTCAAGACATACCTCTCAAATACTGTAAATCAAGTTAAAAATATCTCAAGACCGATTCTGGTCATAATGAAACCATGTTTCGTGTATGTTTTCTTTAAAGTACCGAGACCAGCCATATACTGTATGTTTATGTTCCAAAATTAATATCGTTTATGGCCTTCACACGTGTTGCAGTATGCTCCTATTCTTTTTATGCTCAGGCACTAAGATTTCCCTTCAGTGGTAAAATTCCATATAATTATTCAATACTTAAATGGGCACAGTTAAGACATTAAATATACATATACATACTGTATACAGTACAGTTTGCATACGGTAATATGTTTATGTTCCTAAATCAATCTCTTTTATGAGCATGTGTAAGGCATGGTGAATCGATTCTCAAAAATTACTGTACTTTGCATGATTGGAAAAAAATGCATGATTGCGAAATGCTGTGGTGTTACTTTTACAAAGACGGTCAATGAAAAAAAGAATGTGGACCAGGGCAATACTTTGAGTTTACAGCTTGTCCAAGGTCATTTATTATTAATACTATTAGTAATATCTTCGTTAAAGACTTTGATGGCTACAGCTCAAACATGAGAGGTTGAGCTTTATTAGCTCCACCTTGCGGAAATTCCGGATACTATTATTTTGCTAGTGGTATTTACCGGTAACTTGCGGTATTTACCGGTAACTCGCGGTAGACTGCGTACAGCGTACCGGAAAATAATGCGGTATCGCCCGCGCATTTTGAATGGCTGCATCTGTATACTGTACCATTTTAAAACATTCTCCAAACATAAGGTTAATTCATTTTCAGCAGTGGGTCCATAGGTCACATATGAGTGAGTTTATACTGTTCAGTATATGAATAACAGATATATATTTTCTTTGATCATGAGGAACTAGGGGAACTCTTAAAGGCTAAAATATTGGTAGTATAAAACCAATTAAATATTATACAAAAACAAGAAAGTGCTGACCTAGTTAATTTAACAGTGCACCACTATATATTACAGAATCACAAATGTACTCACAAATAGAGCTGATGATATTGTGCATCTGAACTTTTGAAAGTCTTAACAATGTACTCCTCAATGTAATAATTCATTCTTAAATTTAAAATTGTTGGAATTATGGGTGCAACATGTAAATGGATTCAAAACTGGCTTCAGAATAGGACACAGAGAGTAATAATATGAGCACAAACATATGGGTTGGTTTTCTACAGGTATTAGTGTGGGGATCACTGCTCTTCCTCATAACACACTGTATAGATGCAGCCATTCAAAGTGCGCGGTACACACACGTACCGGAGGTAATTGGCTACGGCTTCGCGCATTGTGACGCACGATGACGCGCAGTACCGCGGTACGTGATTGGTTGACCGACGGGCACTCGTGGTCCGTTGGTCTGTCGTAGAAAGATTTACAGTAAACGTCTTTACTGTGCCCGTTGTAGTATTGAATATTTATATGGAATTTTACCACTGAAGGGAAATCTTAGTACCTGAGCATAAAAAAAATAGGAGCATACTGCAACGCCTGTGAAGGCCATAAACGATATTAATTTTGGAACTTAAACATACAGTATATGGCTGGTCTCGGTACTTTAAAGAAAACATACACACCAGTATTCCATTTTTCCCTAAACATTTTAAGCATCAAAGTCTTTAACTAACGTGATACCGGAGTCAACAAGAATACTTTTAGAATTTGATTAAAAGGGAATATAATATGGAATCGCGCATCTAAAGAAATTAATAACGATATAATTATATTCATGTTGCAAAAAAACTGCAACGGACATAAAAACTCCCTTGCTTTTAACAGAGCGTTCCATAATTTCTAACTACGAAAATTATTTAAACTGCGACACTTATCATTCAACCAGAGCTCGAAATATCACAAGGATCCTCTAGAGCACAGCAAAGACTGTGTTAAAAGAATCACGTATCTAAAGAAATTAATAAGATATAATTATATTCATGTACTGCAACAGGACTGTGTAGGGCTGTTTCACCTCTCTCTTCATGTGACTCTATTCAAAAGCCATTTAGCAAAGAGGGGATGAGAAGAGTGACAAACTAGTATACTTTAAATCTTTTTTTCTGAACCGGGGAAAATCTGATCATGTTTCTCTATAACAATAATAAAAAACATTGCCACACCCGGACTGTTAAACCAACGCATTAGCACGTCAAAGCCCATTGAGGAGCCGGGCACAATAACTGTTTTGTCCCTTGATTTACTGATCTGCATTAATTACAGAAATCGAGTTCCTGCTCTTTGCAGACGACCTGGTCCTGCTGTCGCCCACAGAACAGAGGCTGCGGCAGAACCTTGCGCTGCTGGAGCAGCACTGTCAGACCTGAGTGCTGACAGTCAATCTGGACAAGACCAGAGTTATGGTTTTCCAGAAAAAAAGCCAGACCCCCATTAGTCTTCCTGAGATCGTCGGATTATGAACAAATAAAAGCATCTTATTAAAAACACGTTTGCGTTTGTTTGGGAGCTATATTATGTATTTTTCATATGTAAGATATAATGATGTGTTCCCGCTTACACATCACACGACTTTAAAAGCTAGAAAAACAGGTTTCGATTCACATTATCTGGTGAGCCTTGTTTTGTCAAAGGACAGCACAAAAAAAAACAGACATTGTGTGGTACAGCACGGAGCTCAGTCAATTCAAACAAGTTCAGTTTCAAAAAAACTGTAACGGACATAAAAACTCCCTTGCTTTTAACAGAGCGTTTCATAATTGCCAACTACGAAATTTATTTAAACTGCAACACTTATCATTCAACTTTAAATAAACTTTATTTTATATAGCATTTTAAACGAATAAGTAATTAGATTGCTCATAAACCTAATCGCTTTTTCTACATAAACACAGCATGATTGCTCTATGAAAATGCTTTTTCTTTATATTTAGGCTCAGATTTCAACTATAGATCTTATTATTATAAACTTTCTTGGAAAAATGTCTTTTATGTAAACCATGTTTGCTATTAATTCATTTAGGGCTAGAATATGTTCATTGTCTTCCAATTGAGTCGAGTTGACATTAGAAGCTTGCCACGCCCGGACTGTTACACCAACGCATTAGCATGTTAAAGCGATTTCATTGAGGAGCCTAGCTTTCTTAACTAGTAAGTACTGTACTTCCTACTTTGAAAATACCTGTGAAACCGGTTTAATTCGTCACAGCCAGCACTCCCGCAGAGAGGGGGGTTGTACTTGTTAATGTCTTAGCACAAAGCAGAAACATCTTGTATTTTCCGATGACATACAAGTGGAAAGATTACAGATTTTAATCGTCTTTTTTCTGAACCAGGGAAAATATGATCATGTTTCTCTATAACAATAATAAAAAACTTTATTTTACATATCACCTTTAAAAGTGGCATCTCAAAACAATACAGTAGATGTAAACCACAGATTACAAAGTAAATACCCAGACAAACGCAAACGCGTTTTTAATAAAATGCTTGTATTCATTCAGCAGAGAGAGAGCGTAAAACCTGGGCGTAACAGCTGTTCCTTTTTCTGATCACTCGCTCTCTGGATAAACGTCTCGCCTGTCCTGTTCTTTGTTTTCCTAATTTCCTGATTATGCCTGCTGCGATCCACTCCTACCCTCACACCTAAAGAAGACTATTTTAAATTTCTTTGCGCGGTCCATTGTGCAATTAACCCTTGTATGTGCTGTCCTTAAGGTGATATCACATAAAGGTGATATGTAAAATAATGTTTTTATTATTGTTATAGAGAAACATGATCAGATTTTCCCCGGTTCAGAAAAAAAGATCTAAAGTACTGTACTGTATACTAGTTTGTCACTCTTCTCATCCCCGCTTTGCTAAATGGCTTTTGAATAGAGTCACATGAAGAGAGAGGTGAAACAGCCCTACACAGCCCTGTCGCAGTACACAAATATAATTATATCTTATTAATTTCTTTAGATACGCGATTCTTTTAATACAGTCTTTGCTGTGCTCTAGAGGATCCTTGTGCTATTTCGAGCTCTGGTTGAATGATAAGTGTCGCAGTTTAAATAATTTTCGTAGTTAGAAATTATGGAACGCTCTGTTAAAAGCAAGGGAGTTTTTATGTCCGTTGCAGTTGTTTTGGAACATGAATATAATTATATCGTTATTAATTTCTTTAGATACGCGATTCCATATTATATTCCCTTTTAATCAAATTCTAAAAGTATGCTTGTTGACTCCAGTATCACGTTAGTTAAAGACTTCGATGCTTAAAATGTTTAGGGAGAAATGGAATACTGGTGTGTATGTTTTCTTTAAAGTACCGAGACCAGCCATATACTGTATGTTTAAGTTCCAAAATTAATATCGTTTATGGCCTTCACACGCATTGCAGTATGCTCCTATTCTTTTTATGCTCAGGCACTAAGATTTCCCTTCAGTGGTAAAATTCCATATAAATATTCAATACTTAAACGGGCACAGTTAAGACATTAAATATACATATGCATACTGTATACAGTACTGTTTGCATACAGTAATATGTTTATGTTCCTAAGTCAATCTCTTTTATGAGCATGTGAAAGGCATGGTGAATCGATTCTCAAAAATTACTGTACTTTGCATGATTGGAAACAAATGCGTGATTGCGAAATGCTGTGGTGTTACTTTTACAAAGACGGTCAATGAAAAAAAGAATGTGGACCAGGGCAATACTTTGAGTTTACACTTACAGCTTGTCCAAGGTCATTTATTATTAATACTATTAGTAATATCTTCGTTAAAGACTTTGATGGCGACAGCTCAAACATGAGAGGTTGAGCTTAATTAGCTCCACCTTGCGGAAATTCCAGATACTATTATTTTGCTTGCGGTATTATAGGAGAATTTACGGTAACTAGCGGTATTTACCGGTAACTCGCGGTAGACTGCGTACAGCGCACCGGAAAATAACGCGGTATCGCCCGCGCATTTTGAATGGCTATATAACATACTGACTATAAATCAGGGGAGACCGAGCTTCATAATGCATACTATAATCTCTATGAAAATATGACATCTTTATGAAAGTCTCAAGGCATATCACTAAAAATAAATACATAATGGAAGTATTATAATATTTTTTAAAAATCTCTCCATTTTTAGTTTATTGAAATTACTGTCAATTTCTAATGCTTTAAATTATGTTTAGAATGTATTCCGCTGTATTACAGTACTATTAAGCATATAAATGGTTAATAGAAAATTCCAATGAAAACTCATTCTTTGCGTTGCAAAAAAATAGGAAGACTTTTAAATATTCTAGGAGCTGAACACGTATGATCTTAATATAATTTAATGTGTTTAGTAGAACTGCTACTTCTATTAAATATTTTGAGACCGTTTCTTGTGCATGGCAAATGCACTATATCAACTTCATAGAATTGTATAGAAGTCATTGCAGACATCAAAGCATTAATTTTAGACTTGCAGTAGGATTTATGCATACCTGTGAAGTGCTAAACTGAATTGCAACACCAGTACTGAAGAGATGCACTTTCCCAATCATGTCCTTCTTTCCTAAAAGCTGAAAGAAGCATGTGCAGACTGCTGATGCTTGAAATACTATACTGCCACCAAAAAAATGAGAATTGAAAAATTATAAAATGTTGATGAAAAAATATTGTTGTGCTACTCCACTTTTAACAGAGTACCAATGGTGGTTCACAGCTCTTAAGTGAAAAAGGTGACTGCTTTATCACATTAGACTGTCACTGTGAACAGATGTCAAAGTAGCCATTTGTAAAGAATCCAGTCTGGAAGAAACAGAAAGAACCGACTGGGAATAATGTAAACAACTGGCATAGCATAAAATAAAGGCAATAAAACTAAGATATTTTTACAGGAAGATTACTTATTAATACGTTTCACCTTTATTAATTATTGCTATTGTTCGGCTTAGCATGTGACTCAGCACTTCACCATAAACTACACGCATGTAATGTAATTATGTCAGTCCTGACCTAGATCAAGTAATCAGTAGTAAATTAATCAAATTTGCTGATAATGTAAACAGCCATCACAAATTAAGTAGTCAGGTCAATAAAGGATGGCTAAAATAAATGTTAGAAGAGGGTAGATTATTTTTAATGGGAGGATTAGATAAAGTAAGATATATACACTACCTTGCAAAAGTATTTATTATTCACCCACTTTTTTAATATATGGTGGAAGCACCTTCAGCAGCAAGAACAGCTGTCTGCCTTTTTGAATATGTCTCTACCAACTTTGGACACTGTGAAGGTGCTATTTTCACCCATTATTTTTGTAAACTCTTTTCCAGCTCTGTAACATCTGATGGATACCAATTTTCAAGTCTTGCCACACAGATTTTCTGTTGTATTTACAATCATAACTTTGACTAAGTCAATCAAGGAAATCACATTATTGTTAACTCTATAGTACCACTGACCTACAGAGAAATTTCTGCTTGGAAGAATGTCCCTTTCAAACGTTTTTCAATATATTTTGAAGTACACACAATAGAGGCCTAGTTAAGATTTTAAATTCAAACTAAGCCACCAAGATGTAGCTTTGGATCATTGTTTTACTGAACTTATGACCCAAATTTAGGTATTTAGGAGACTGAATCCAAATTTCTACACAGTTTTGCCTTTATTTTGTTCCATTCATTTTCCTCACAATCTTGACAAGCTTCACAGTCCCTGCGTATGAGAATCCACCCCATAAAATTATGCTTTCACCACCATGCTTGACAGTATTGGTGGTGTTGCCTGGGTGATGTACTTTGCTGGGTTTGAACCAGACATGATTAGACCAGGAAGTTTTGATTTTGTCTCATCTGACTACAAAATCTTTGACAAATGCTTGTAGTATAATTTAAATGATTTGTTGCTATTTTTTCAGTAATGACATCCTTCTTTCTTGCCACTATGCCATACAGGCCAATTCTGTGGTGTAGCGTGATGTTACCTCGTATATATTTTCTCCCATCTAAGCTATTCAGCTCTGTTATTCTTTCAGTCACTATCCACATTGTGGCTTCCATAATCAGTTTCATTCTTGCCTGGCTCATGAACTAATTTAGAGTTGCCGTAATACAGAAAGTAAATGCTTACTCAATCAGCATATTTTAATTTCTTTCTTTCCAATTTTTGCTGAAAATTAATTATTCATAAAACAGGTTAAGGTATAACAGGTCTCATACAATGTGAATTGTTAGCAATCCAGAATATCACATTGATATCAATGCCTTTCTACAAACCTGACACCCAAAGAAGGCTCCACAGCCGAAACGTTGTGTTTCCTTGCTTCTCTTTCTTCTCTTTTCGGCTTTTACTTGTTCCTTTGCATCCTACGCATGTTGACGCAGCTACTTACTTGAAACCCTTTCTACAAACTTCTACATTTTTATATTCATTTTCACAATGTAATTTTAATATTTAAAATTATCATTTAAAAATGTATTTATTTTAAAAATCAGCATCTGATTTAAAACATTTACTTATTAAAACTGATTTTACATTATTTGTATTTCAGAGCTTAGTAGCTCCATGTTTAATGGCATCTAGGATATGCACTGAAACAATAAAAAAGGCTAAAACATTTTGCCGTGCATTTGCAGAAGTAAAGTATACAAACCAAGGGAAATTAGGCTGAAACTGTACAATGCCTTAGTTTGATCACATTTGGAATGTGTAGTCATAAGGTCTCTGCTTATACAGAAAGGATTAAAAATAACATTTCAAAACAATCCAGAGAAGACCGATAAGTGAGGTGAATAATGGAGTTAGGCTGGAGGAATTTATTATTTTCAGTTTCAGTAAAAGAAAACTGAAAGATTGATAGAGCTCTTCATAATTTTAAAAGGAATAGAAATGGTTGACCAAAGTAATTATTTGAAGTTGCATTCATTGAATAGAGGACTTAACTGGAAGTTATTTAAAGCCAGTCATGCATCAATGCTTAAAAGCATTTCTTTACATAAAGAATTATCACTACATGTTGAGGGGACACAGATGCTGGAGTATCTAAAATTTTGTTAAGCTTGATGCTTTCATAGAATTCTTTAATGTATGTAAACAAGATGAGCACTGGTAGACTGAATGGCTAGCTCTTGATATTGGCATTGGTTATAACCAAAAAGGATTTTCTATTTTGAGTTAACGTGGGCAAAGATTGATGTAATGTAACAATCGATGGAATTTTTAACACATTTCCCATATAAACATAATGCTGTTGTAACTGTCTATCTTTTGTGCTATTCAATGGCCTTTCAGAAAAAAAAACTGAAAGTGCTGTCTAGTCAGCAAATTATGACAATTCAAGGTTTTGCAAAAAGGAAGGAATTTTGAACTGAAAAGGAAGAAAGGACTTACTGAGATGAATTCAGTACTGCTCTAAATGAATATAATGTGCTGTATCTGGCAAGAAACGTGCAGTAATAATTACACCCTCTTACAGAGCCAGTAACATTTTTCTTTGTGTCTGTTGCCTTGTTGTTTCTTGGTTCATGCAGTGTTTTCTTTCAATGATTCATTATACTAGCGTAATATTTAAGTTTTTGATTTAAAGGTAAGTAGTATGACAGTGTTCAGAAAAAATCTGGTTACAATAAGATCACTTTATTAGCAATATACAATTTCTTGCATTAGGAATTTGTCTTTTCACATACCCCAGCTTGCTCTCCATGAGACACAGGCACACAGACAGGGAGAAAGAAGCTTGGGGTCAGCCATTTATACAGCGCCCCTGTAGCAGTTGGGGTTAAGGGCCTTGCTCAGGGGCCCAATAGAGTAGGATTCCTCTGCCGGCCATGGGATTTGAACCTGCAACCTTCCAGTGACGGGCGCAGAGCCTTAGCCACAGTGCCACCAACTGCACAGAATTACAAGTACACATATTCTAGATTTACAGTATTGTACAGATATAGCCATTCAGAATGCGTGTTAAAACCCCATAATGCGCTACAGGAGCTGAGCTTTACCGCGGCATGTGATTCACTGGCCAAAGACAATCGATAGGTGACACTTGTGGTGCATTAGATGTTAGTGAAATGATTGCTTCATTTAATCTCTCTATTGTGCATGTTTAAATCTGCTTAATAGTGAATAAAAAATATGGAATTTTACAACTAAAGGGAAATTTTGGTAAACAACCATAAAAATAACAGGAGCATAACATCTCTAAATGTCATAAACTATATTAATTTAAGGATATTAATATATCATACATACTGTATAAAGCTGGTAGTGGTAGCTAAAATAAAAATATAAACAAACTTATTCCACTTTCTTCATAATCATTTTATGCATCAAACTTTTTAACCTGCTCACTCACTATGGTTATTTTGGAAAAGTTTTGACTTTCTTGTTCTGACTGTATTAAGATTATATACTTTACAAAAACCTAACTTTAACCTTTGTTATGAATATTTGCTGTCGTTATTGCAGTAAAAAACATGTACTCTTAGAATCTGCTTAATAGGGAATATAATGTTTAATCGTGTAACTAAAGGAATTAATAACAATATTAATTTAAGGATCTAAATATAATATATTTATATAGCTGGTAGTATTACCGTATTCCACTTTCTTTGTAAACATCTACTGTATGTCAATTTCTTTGACTAATTCATTAGTGATTTCTTTGGAAACATTCTGACCTGTCCATTTCAGCTATGTTTCCAAGCGGCACGTTGGTCGTTGGTACAGTGGGTTTGGTGCATGCCTCTCAGACCCTGCAGGTCAGTGTTTGATTCCTGCTTTTTAAAAAATAAAATAGTAAATATTCTGTACACTATATTGACATTTTTATTATTTTTATATATCACAATGTGTTCAATGTTAAATAATATTATTAAAACATGATTGAGCAAACATGAATACTGTCAACAGTGGGAGTAAAAAACAGTTCAACTAGTTTAATTCAATTCAATTCAAAATACTTTATTCATCTCAGTAGGGCAATTTAACACAATCATTTACAACAAGCCTTAAAACAAAATTGTATAAGTGTATTGTATAATTATAATTGAGCATTACAAAGTGGTATTAAAGGACCACTAAACTATACTATAAAAACTAAACTATAATAATGTACAGTATCTGATCATTATTAACAATATTAATTTATTAATAATTTCAAACTTCTTGTGTTTTGTTCAGGGTCATTTGTTTTCTGGCATTTTCATAACCTTCCCTTTCTTATTAAAATGTCTTTTTATGAAACACAATGTTTCAGATGTCAATACCTAACAAATGACATAGAGCCATCAAACCACAGGCATTTTAAAGGTTGTGATTTGTGAAAATTTTCATAACTTTTATTTAAATAACATCTAGTAACTGGTTGCATTTTTAGGAATCTTAGTTTGAATAAAGCGGATTCCAGGTGTAAGTGAGTTCATAACGTGTGAATTACAGTACAATTCAAAAGCTACTGTATGTATAGTATGTGAAACACCATAGCAGAATAACACAAACTCACTGGTTCAACCTCTCTTTAATTTGTGAAACTCTTTCTGTATTTTCTGTTTTTACTCTGATAAGAATAAACTACATATAAAATTATTTTGACAAGAGGAAATATGTTCTGTGCTCAGTAGCTTTATCACCACAGAACACATTATGCCACATTCTTGGGGTCTAGGGTTGTTATGGTCACTTTCAATGACATGAGAGAAGTGGGTGAATCTAGCAGACTATCATATTCTTATATTCAAGCAATCTTTCCAAGAACATACCTGATTTCTAAAAAGCAAATGTGTTTCCTTGAGAAATTACAAGAAAGAAAGTGCTATGCAGACAGTGAGTAAATTTAAGTTTTAGTGACATAACTACAATACATAAAACAACCAGAGTTCCAATTACCAAATATTAGTGGTCTGTGTTTTTATTAAGAGATAGTTTGTAGATACAAGATAAAAGTAGTCTAAAATATGTACATGCTTCCAATTACAGTATAGTGTATTGTTATTCAGTTTACCCAAATTGACCTCTCAGTTTGATGTCTATTTACTATTTCTTGTAGAATGTAAGGTCACACTGGGATATAAAAAGATGTTTACCCTCATTTGTGAACATTAAAGGAGACAGGTGTCATGAGAAATCAAACATTCATGCTGGCTATTTGCCCTTATACTGCAATTTGACTATGACTTCCTGTCTAGAACTTACATGCTTCTTTGCTGATCACAAAAATATGCACTAAATGATTCTGAGGTTTGGATAAAATAGGATACTATAGAAAATGTGGCTTTGTTGATTCTTAACAATGGTGTCAAATAAATATTAATATGAACAAAATTAATTCTGTCCAAAAAATTAAAAAACAAAACAAGTGCTGCTCATATCAGTTAATACCTAGCTTATTATGGGGAGATGCAGTAGCACAATGGTTAGCATTGGTGCCTCGCAAAATGGTCTAGGGTGCTATCTGTATGGAGTTTGCATTTACTCATCACATTTGCATGGATTTCCTCCAGGTGACCCAGTTTCCTCTCAGAGCCCAAAGACATTGTGGTAGGTTCATTGTCTTTTGTAAAATTGGCCCTGGTGTGAGTGTGTGCATGCCTCTGTCCTTGTCTGTGTGTAGTGTGATGGACCTGCTTCCCATCCAAGCTGTACAGTTGTGAGAAAAAGTTTGTGAACCCTTTGGAATTATCTGGATTTCTGCATGAATGGCTCCTAAAATGTGATCTGATCTTCATCTAAGTCATAATAATAAATAAAGATATGTAACAAACAACACATACAACAGTCAGGCAGATAGTTTACAAATGGAAGAAATTCATTGCCGTTGCTACTCTCCCTAGGAGTGGGCGTCCTACAAAGATCAGTGCAAGGACACGCCATACAGTCTCGTAAAGAGCAAAGAGCAAAGGAATTTAAAGATGCCCTTAAAAAGAAATTGCATTTTTTATGTGAATACGTTATTTAGTTTTAAATACAAATTTTATAAACACAATATGTATTTTTAAATTTGTAATAGGGCTGAAATGATTATTTGATATTGTCGACAATGTTGACAATAATCATTTGCCAACAAGTATTTCTGTTGTCGATTTTTTGTTTACATTTTCAAACGGGCCTCCAACCTCCAGCGGATTAATGACTTAACCTGAAGAGAGCAGCAATGCTGCTACAGTGCCGTAACTATAGAACAGGTTGAAGAAAAAAACAACAATAATGGTGGAAAGTTCAAAAAGAAGCAAAGTGTGTGAACATTTTGTTTAAACAAAAGATAAAACCGTAACATGCAGAATATACAAGGATGATTTAGCATTCCAAGGCAGTACAATGGGCATGCTTGAGCATCTGAAATGGAAACATCCTAGTGTGGACAAGAACTCCATCCCGTGGTTAGTCACAAAACTGGGGTAACTGCAGAATAGAAAACCAATAGCCTGGTTAGCAATTAACATTTGTGCAAAAAGGTTCTTATTAGCAAATTAAAATCACAAACTTTTCATTACTAAGCAACTAGGTATGGAGTTTCTATTTAATTTAATTTATACAAATTACAAATTACAAATGCAAATACATAATGTTCATTGGCAAAGGCGGTGTTCTGACAAACTGAGCTACCCCCTCAGTTCAAACGGTCAGAGTAGTTTGTCAGAATGAGCTACCCTTACCAAAATCACTGAAGCTCACCATATCCAACAATCTGAAGCTCACCCTGTCGTATCATTACATCTATTGGGTTACATAAAATTGTTTAGCCTAAAAACAAGTAGCTCATCCTGTAAACCTATTCATACATAGCTCGTCTTGTGAAGTACTGTCATATCTAGCACATCTTGTGAAATAAAAATATGACAAGAATGGACTACAGTGTTAATTCGGTTAAATGATACTGCAGCCAAGAGATATATAATCTACATGTTTATTATTTATCAATGTTCATCACCGCAGCTCATATGACAAATCCTACTATCAATCGGGCACCTGTAAAAGCATGAAATTCACTGGGCTTAAAAAGATAAAACTGGTTAGATGGATAGATGGATAGATGAGTGATAAATTACATGCGTTTGTTTTTATTGTCCCTACTGAGTTTTAATCTTTTACTATTTCAGAAAAAAACAATGCCATTTGTTTTTTTCAATGACTTTCTTCTCAGGAGGGGCACTTGTACACCACAGCAAGCAACTGTTTTCACTGACACAATCCTGAATATGTTGTTGGTCAAGGACATGAGACTGCTCTCCATGGTTGAGGATCAAGGCTTCCAAGAAATGATTCAGACATTCAACCCAGGATACACCCTGCTGTCACGAACACACTTCACAACCTTTATGGATAATAAATATGAAATATTCCAGAATGGGAAAGAGGCCATAAAAGCACCTCCAGGTAGCATTGCACTGACCATTGCATGGACCAGTATTGCAACAGAATATTACCTTGGTTTTACCTGCCATTTTATTGATGAAGACTGGCAGATGAGAAATATAACCCTCACCACTATACCTCTTGATGAGAGACATACTGTACTGCTGCCAATATTAGAACGTGGCTGGAGGAAATTGCATCTAAATTTGAGATTCTGTTGAACAAGGTCAAATGAGTAGTCCATGACAATGGAGCCAACATATTGGCAGCAGTGAAAATGCTGGTGGAGAAAAATGGCTAGGCCTCTGTCCGCTGCACTGGGCACACTCTCCAGCTGGTGGTCAATAGTGCTCTGAAAGAACCCAGCATCAGCAAAGCAGTGCAGGGAGTGAGGTGCCTAGTTGAGCACTTCAAAAAAAGTAAGTCATCAAATACACAGCTGAAATCTAAACAGCAACTGATGAACACCACAGAGCACAGTCTCATTCAAGATGTCAGCACAAGGTGTAACAGCACTTTTCACATGATTCAAAGGCTACTTGAGCAGTACTGGCATGTTATTGCAACTCTTTCTGATCCTGAGGTGACTCCAAGGAGGCAACATTACTTCGAACTTAAGCCAGAGCAGTGGACCCTTACTTGAGGAGTTGAAACGTTGCCTGCAGCTATTCGAATGTGCCACTGTTTTCTTGAATGGTCAAGATTATGCCACATTGTCATGTCTCCCATAACTTGTCAAAGGGTTGCTGAAGTCTGTGAACAGCCTAAGAATTGAAACAGCCTCAAGTCAAGCCTTTCAAATTGCTATTTGTAAGCAAATAAGAGAGAGGTGGGACAATGTGACTACATTTTCTGAAGACAAATCTAACCCTGTCCTCCTCTCAGCTGTCCCAGACCCACGGCTTAGGTTTATATCTCCTGATGAAAGGATAAAAATACAGAGCACTGTTGAAGTTTTGGCCTTGACAGAAGCCACAACAAATGGGAATGTGCAGAAGCAACAGCCTGTCGATGTTCCAAGGAAAGACAAAGAAGACAGTCCTGGATACTCTTCTCCACTCTGACACAGACAATTGTCACAATTGTAGTCCCTCCCCCTTAAGGGTGCTCCGGCTCTTTCACTTCGGACTTGATTTTGTGCACTTGCCCCCTATTCCAGCCTCCTTCCAGCCCACCATAAAAGCCAGTCGCCCACTCTGTTCTGGGCTTTGCATTGGTTCCCGTACCAAGCGAGTCCGGGATCTGAGCGTCTGGTCCCATTCCCACTTTTCCCCCCCGACCCTCCACTGGATCCCGTTCTGGTTTTTAATCCTGTTTGTCCTCGTCTCGGATGGACCGACCGGCTTTGGACTTTTTGCCTTCGTCTTGAATTTCCCATTGGACCCTGCTTTGGATTGTTTGCCCCGGACTCACCCCCCTGAACACCTGCGCACTATGGACACGCCCCCCTGTTTTCATTCCCAACTCCTGCATGAACAAGTTTAAAACTTTTCACCTTGAAGTTCCAGACTGAAATTAAAAAAGAAGAGTGACAAAGGATACACTTCTCTTGCAAATCTATGTATATTAATGGGGTTTGAAGTAATTCAGTAGAGGTAGTAGCACTGGGTGAATGGTACAATATTTTAACCCAGTTAAGAAATGTTTTACCAATGCCCATTCTTTGTATTGAACATGGAGAAAACATTCTATTCTAAAGATTATCTTGGAACAAAAAAAAAACAGAAGTAATTTCCTAATACTGTCAGAAGAATACATACCTTTAATGAAGCCTTTTGATCTCCTCTGATTAGGATATGTATTACTTGTTGTAAGCTATTTGCAAGTACAGTACATTTGGTATAATTATCGCATAAGTGTTAAGAATTGAAATAGGCCTGAAGTTAGACATATTTAAGAGATCTTTATCAGGTTTACATAGAAAGCTATTAAAGTATGTTTTATAAAGATTGGTGATATGTGTTTCATCATAAACATCTTCAAGTAAAGGTACAACTAAAGTTGTATTTAAGAGATAGAATTCAGCTCTTAACACATTGTTTCCTGGAGTTTTCCAGTATAGAACATGTGGTCTCTTGATTCAAAATAGGGATATCAAACATAAATTGTTCTTGTACACAAAATGGGGGTAATTTATGTCCTTAAAAAGTGTTGTAGTTTCTCAGGAAGAATGGATGACTTTGAGCAGAGTACAGCTTTACACAGAATTTTTAAAATAATCATTTTTGTGTTTCTGATTAAAGGTGAGGGTCCTAACTTCTTGTTTATTAACAGAAATTATTTTAGTTTTGAAGTTTTCTTAAGATACAGATTCAGCCTCTCAGAATGTGGAGTATTTCTTCCAAATACATTACCTATAATGCTGCATGTTGCGTTATGTAATTCACTGCCCAAAGACAACAATGATCGATAGGTGGCGCTTGATTCATTTAATCTGTTTCTCTACTGTACATGTTTAAATCTGCTTAACATGGAAAATTAATTAATACACGTGTTGTGTTGATGTTATTTGTTTTACAATAAATGTATTTATTCGTAGAATAGTTTGTCTTACATATTGTCACACTGTTAGAATATACAGTATACTGCAATAACGAAAAAAAAAAACTTTCACTTTCTTATCTCAAAATGTTCCACACACGTGAACCACATGAAGTCATTTACACAGATATACAGAAACAGTATCATACACGATAATGAACTGCAGTGTGATCCTATGCCGTACAAATATAAAGTACATACAGTATTATACCATATGGTTTTAAAACCACTACAATCAAATATATATTTTGTCATCAAAATTTAAAGTATAATTACTTCCTGATTACTTGTTGCCAAAATTTGCATTAAGACAAAATATAGATTATTTTAATGAGGATGTAAACCTGAAAGAAGCAAATTGCATAAATAATAAACTATTTTATATATATAGTATAAAAGTAATAAATGTCTAAACAGCATAGAATTTAAATTCTGTAATTGGAAAAAGATTGTCTCAAGAGGCTCAGCATTGACTGGGATTCGAAACCAGGTGTTTTCTGGTGACAGCCCAAATGCTTTTCACTGCGCCACTTGGCAGTTTTAAAAATAGTGCAGTCCCACAACAAAATGTATATTTTTTTAAAAGACAGTGCAGTTTCGGTGAGTTGGGGTATGCAGGCGCAATCTGCTGCATTATCCGGCATGCATTCTGAATGGCTGGATCTGTATATGATGCACCCTTTTTCATAATATTCTCTTTAATAATAGTATAGTTTAAATTCACATAGTTTTATAATACGTTTCATCCAAAAGCACTGTATGTGTAGGTGGAAACCCACTTTATACAGTGCAACATCTAGGAGACATGAATTATCCCAAATATGCCAGCAACCTCACTGTATAGCAGATGAAGTAAGGAAGTGGGGAATTACTTGAATTAACATGTTTAATTATAGGGTTAAGAGCTTAACTGTTGCCTGGGCTACTTGAGAAAAAACAGGTTGTAAAATTATTCGCTTACACCATTTGGCAGTGATCCAGCAGATGCCAAACATAAACAATAACAAGATGCTCCAGTCTGGCAGGGGATGGATATCCAGGGTTGTAAACAAACTCTGTTTTTACAAGTGTTCTCTTTTTGATGTTGTTGAGGGGGTGGTGGTGGTGTTTCTTATCGGGAATCTCTTTCACCTTCTGTGCTTACTGTTGCATATAAACAGCCAGATCCTGCAAGCCCAAACCAAAATTGAATTAGGTCATTGGGGTTAGCGTTCCTAGCTACAAACAGTGCTACTAAAATGTAATGATCACATACATTGGACATCTTAACAACTTTAAATTTAAAGTTTAAAATTCTCATCTACAGATCCAGCCATTCAGAATGATCTATAATCTGATCTATAATCTATAATCTGATGCCAGACTGCACTACTTTGTAAAACAAAGTTATTGTTGGGGTTACTCACATTTATTAGTCTAATAATATGACAAACTAGTTCACAAATATATAAAAATGCATACTTAATTTATTGTAAAACCACCAACATGTACACAGAACATGCATATTTGTTCAATATGAAAACACTAAGACTGAACATGTGAGTAACCCCAACAACCACTTCACTGACATAACACATGTATGACTCTTAATATTAGGCGATAAACAGTAGAACCACAACTATATTTACCATTGTATTGACAGTTGTAACAGATACAAATTTTAAAACAAACTGATCAGCTTTTCAGCCACAGTTAGTGATAGCATACGGCATAGTCTAGTGACATTTCTGAGGTGTGTAGAGGTTTGATGGTTTAACTGAGACAATTGTTAATTGTAGCAGTAATCACGAGGTGGTTCGTTGTGGCTTTTAGAAAATCAATCGTCAGAACAACTAACAACGCACACACACGGGTTCAATACACGAGATACATTTATTAATATAAATTGTACACCAAACATATACTAGTCTGCCTGGATACAAGCGGCAGACCTTACTGTGAGGGTTATCAATATACAAGGTATATAATCTCGAAGAGATGCAAACACAAAGAGATACACAACAGAGAATATATGTCAATATATATCGTTCGGTAACCAAATCGCTAATCAGTGTTATTACCCACTGTCACTCTAAACTCGGAAGTAAATACATTACTCATGAATTAAATTGATAACAACTTGTGTCGAGGTACAATTGAATTCTCGAGACGCAATGTAGAACATGGGGTTTACTTATCCACTGTGTATGGATTTGGAATTTCCTGGTACGAACACCAAACCAGCTGACATGCTCTGTTGCAGCCTCTGTTCCAGCGGTTGTCCAATGGGCATTGTCACGGCATCCTCTGGCTACCGGCCAACCAGTTGAGGTGCAGCTCGGAGTAGGACGGGCGGAGGAATCTAACTGCGGCGCGCAGGGCAGTCGTTGCTCCGAGGGGATCTACCAGCAGTCCGGCTGGCTAGTAGAAAGTCTCTATGCACAGAGTGTGACCGCGAGTCCTCACAAGTCACTCTTTTGCCTGGGAAGAAGCTGGTTCGTTCCCGGTCCAGCGCTGCTTCTGAATAAGCTATTCAGGTTGTCGACGAGGGTCCAACTGTAGGCTGCCGTTGATCAAGCGGAGCATTCACGTTGGTAGAATTCTGAGTACATATGGGATCCTCGGCCTCGCGCTTAGAACAAAGTCCAAGTCCCAGTGCAGACAACAGCAGCTGTCACATGATTGTCTCTGAGGATGCGCGAAAATGGCCAAGGAGAGCCCCGATCTGAGCTTGCGCTCCCTTTTTGACCAAGACACGGATGTGTGCTGATTGGTTGAGAGTTTGGCGGGCATTGGAGACCCACGTGGTGTTACTACGCCCTGCCAGTCCCTGATTGGTTGATCAAGGTGAGATATGAGTCACTTACTCCTGACACTTAGGAATGCAGTCCAGATGTCCATTTGGCACTCCCTAGACAGATAGGCGCCAATGGATGACCATTGATCATGATAGCCAGGCTTAGCTAAGTGCATCCCCGTTTGGGAGCTGTCCCTTATCAAAAGAAAACATCTTAAATCAGCCTGCATGAATACTTTCTCTGTGGCTGCACCACAGAGATGGAGAGTGAGATGGGGCCTCATTTAAGAAAGCACAGCAACGTTTAATTCTGTCTTATTAACAAGCATTGCCGCTACAGGTGAAAAAAAGATGTTTTAACAGTATGCTGCACATGTGGGTCGAATGTTAAGCCAGAATCAATATCACCCCAAGGTTTTTCAATTTAGACTGAAGCTCAAGTACAGAACCATCTACAGATAGGGTTACAGGATCTTGTCACAGTTAGGATGAAGGAAGTTTTGAGTCATCCAAGTTTTTATGTCAGAGATGCAATTAGATAGAAACATGCTGAAGAGCAAGGGGCCCAGTATTGAGCCCTGAGGAACACCAGACTTAACAAGACCAATTTCAGACCTATACCCATTAAGACAAAGTTACAGAGATCAGTGAGGTAAGACTTGAACCATTTGAGAGTAGTGTCAAAAACTCCAAACACAGTCTCAGGATGAGAAAGTAAGATGTCATGGTTATTATAATTATAATTATAATCTAGAATAACAAAGTGGTATTAAAAAGGCCACTGAAACATTCATTGAAGCATATGAAAAGGTCTGTGTTTAATCACAGCCTAAACTCAAACTATACATTTAGCAAATTGTCCCTTGAAGTGCTTGCAGTGCTTCCCAAGTTCTTTGTGTATTGTCTAATCATGGGGGAAGGGTGTGTGGTGCAAGGTTTAGGCTGTAATTGAATTGGCACTCTCCGTTCTTCTTGTTTTGCGATCATTGAGGGGTATCAGATGTCAAGGAGATGGCCCCACCACCCCACCCCACGGACAGACTGACAAAGCTATTTGGAAAGATTAACTATCCAGCCATTGCATAGGGTGCAACTGCAGCCACAAATAAATACAAAATAACCTTTTTTTCTCCTGATTAGAACAAATTGTCACATTTCACTTTCTTGTGTAACAATCATGAGGTTTCCAAAATGTAAAGCTTCTTAGTTTGTTGAAGAATTTGCAACCATTGAGTTTCTGAGTGTCGTTAATTATATTAATTTATTGATATACAGTAGATATATGTATTTAGCTGGTTGTATCAGGGTATTACTTGTATGTATCACAGTATTTAAATGTTCAGTTCAAATTCATGTTCTCATTGCGGGGTATTGGGGCCTCCACCCCTACCCCCCAATAAATTGAACATGCATTTTTATTTATTGTGGAATAGTTTGTATTACATATTGTCAAATCACACAGCCTATGTACTGCAATGAGGACAAAAATCATATGCAGGACTTTTTTCTCCCAATCAAGAATTTTTAAGTAGTGCTTTCCCATCTACCATGTAAACAGGTCAATGAACTGTAGTGTGATTGTATACCGTGTACATATACTATGTATACAGTATGATATTTCCATTAAGGCAAAAATTTTATTATCTATGCAGAAGAAAACCTAATAGAAACACATCATGTTCACAACAAGCCACAATACAATAAAAAACTCTTTTTTATATATTAACTGAATAATTTTGTTTTGTAAATAAAAAAAAACATATTTAATATTTTACATACTGTAATGAACAGTTTAAAATTAATACAAGTCTAAACAGTATAGAACTTAAATTCTATAATTGGAAAATGATTGACCGGGATTCCGGGACTCAGCATTGACCGAGATTCGAGATCAGGTGTTTTGAATGCTTCAACCATGCCAATCTAAGCATTCACTGCTCCACCTGGTGGTTTTACAAAGTAGTGCAGTGCAAAAACTGATGAAAAAAATTGGGTGCATTATGACACGTTAGGGTATTCGCACTGCAAAGTGCTGCAGTATCTGGCACACATTCCGAATGGCTGGATCTCCAGGTATTTGTGTACAAAATTGTGTTTTTCACAAGGAGAAACAGCACCTTATCTGATGTTAAGGTTTATGGAAAAGTAAAGCTTTTAAATAAATGGCTATATAGGAAGCACAAGAACCTGTCAGACTACAGTCTTGTGAATATGTGGCTAGAAGAGAATCTAGGAAAAGCCCAGCAGTGGTGACCTCTTACACCCACGATATTGTACAGTAGTATGTATAGGGGTTCTTTGTTATTTTAGTCCTGTATTTTTTAGATCTAAAACATAACTTAGCTAAATTTAACTATGGTGTTTTAGAGCAGTTTAATGTTTACTTAATATGTGGTCAATATTTCACAAGGAATAAGGTTTCATTTTAAACTGTGCTGTGGTCCCGACAGGCCTTTAAATTATAAGATTAAAAACCTACAGATGCAGCAATTCAAAATGGGTGAGGTATTTAGCGGCATACCCCGGTGGGCGTGTCGCAGTATCACGCGGTGTCACGCAGTGTCACGTGGTTAATCGCGCGTCGTTTGACGCTCTGCCGGAAACTATCCAGCGTCACCTTGTAAAACCGCCAGGGGGAGCTTAACCTCTCATGTACAGCATTTGAGCCTTTAATTTTGAACTGTTTATTACATCATGTTAATCATCAGTCATTAAAATGTTGGTATATTTTATGAAAGCAAGATTGCTCAGTTGGACAAAAGTACACAACCTACCTTTATCAGAAATATTTATGCATCAAAGCCTTTACCGAAGATATTACTAATAGTATTAATAATGGATGACTTTGGACAAGCTGTATACTCAAAGTATAATTTCTTTAGCACATTTGTACAAGCACTTGGAATCTGTCCAAGCCATACTTTGTCAGGCATTTTGTTTTACTTCAACGGGCATAAAAACTTCCTTGCTTTTAACAGGGCGTTTCATAATTTCTAACTACGAAAATAATTTAAAATGCGACACTTATCATTCAACTAGAGCTCAAAATATCACAAGGATCCTCAAGAGCACAGCAAAGAGTGTATTAAAAGACACTTGTATTTATCAACGCTTTCTTTTCCGTATACCAGATTTTATGGAACCACTTCAGAAGGGTGTCAGCCAGTCAGATTCCAGGAATCGGTACTTTAAAGGAAAAATACACACCGGTATTCCATTTCTCCCTAACGATTTTAAGCATCGAAGTATTTAACTAGCATGTGAAATAGCGTGTGAAAAAGTGGTAGTTTTAAGCTTTTCTGCTAATATAATATGGAATCGCGTATCTAAAGAATTTAATAACGATATGATTATATTCATGTACTGCGACAGGGCTGTGTAGGGCTGTTTCGCCTCCCTGTTCATGCAAGTTGTCTTGTAGCCTACTGGTCTACGTGCCTGACTAACAACTCGCAGGTTGTGTGTTCAAATCCAGCTGGTGCTGGACTTTTCTTTTAACAAACATTTCTTCGAAAAAATAGAATAGCGATATCATGGACAATCAATTGACTTTTATATTTCAAAATATCGCAACATGATCGATTCTAAGTCATTTTTGATAACAAAGATTGTATTTCTGAATGTTATGTGACACCTACAGTAGTTCACTGCTTTAAATACATCGAATTAAGAAAGTTATGTGTAGCACTTTAGATCTTTTTTCTGAACCAGGGAAAATCTGATCATGTTTCTCTATAACAATAATAAAAAACTTTGTTTTACATATCGCCTTTAAAAGTGGTAGTACCTTTTTTAGTACTATATTTTTGTATTATATTCCCTATTAATCAAACTCTAAGAGTATGTATCGGCTTGTCAGTCAGGTCTTTTTTCTCTATTTGAATTGTCGTTTACACCTCGCACGCCTTTAAAAGCTAGCAAGACAGGTTTCGATTCACATTAGCTGGCGAGCCTTGTTAACAAAAAAACTAATAATAATGTAACATGCCACTGTTTGTTCATGAACAAAGTTATACTAAGATTTCCTTAGATACGCAATTAAAAAATAAACGTTTCATATGTTGCTGTTGTGAATGCCTGTGGAGTGTATCTTATTAAGCTCTAAATTGCATTTTGAGCGCGGTTTTTGACTTTTTTTAAATTGCATTTTGGGCGCGGACAGCACATACAAGGGTAAATGAACTGCGCCAAGAAATTTAAAATAGTATTCTTTAGGTGTGAGGGTAGGAGTGGACCGCAGCAGGCATAATCAGCAAAGCAGGAAAACAAAGAACAGGACAGGTGAGATGTGTATCCAGAAAGCGAGTGATCAGAAAAAGGAAATGGTGTTACGCCCAGATTTTCGACCCAATTGTTTTAACTTGCTAATGCATCAGACACATTTCCTGGCGTATTGTGTTTTAAATAAAATAGGAGTGTCTTTCCCTGGCATTAGCTCATCAGTATGGTGTAAGTTTTATCTGTACCATACCATACAGTATATAGGTACAGAATTCAAGCTGCACCACTGTATCGCTTTGGTAAGGGGACGGACAATGACCAAAATCACGAAGACTCTCTCACACCAAATAATGAAGATGAAAAGAAACGGGAAGTCAACACGGGACATTGTACAGCAGTTGGCTTCGATGGACATCTTCGTTTCTGAAAGCACAGTGAGACAGCATTATAAAGGGGAGAGGAGGCAAAGAGAATCTAAACAGAGGACGATTCAAAGGTAAATAAATTTCTAAAAATACCTTTCTTGCATGTAAATACAACTACGCACATTATTTTTAAAACTAACTGCTGATCTCTTTTTTTTCAAGTCCTATTGTGCGAGCTATCGATAAACTGACTGATGAAAATGATGAGCTACCGGGCGATGCAAGTCCAAAGACGGCTATGGGCTGACCTCGGTGCGAATATTAGCCCGACATCGACAAGAAGAGTACGCAGGAGGCTTGGATGGAGATACAGAAAAACCAACACATGCCCCATGATAAGGCTAAAAAACAAAGAGGAAAGACTCAAGCAAGCGCTCCAATGGATTGAACAGGGGGAGGCATTTCAGGATGTACTTTTTACCGACGAAACAACAGTGGCTCTGGAACAGTTTTCAACAATGGCATTTTGCAAAAAGGGGAGATATGTGGACAAGCCAAAGCCCAAACATCCACTGAAGGTTCACGTCTGGGGGGGTATATCTAGAAGAGGCCCGGGACCACTTCTTATTTTCGAAGGAATTATGGACCGTGTATTCTTCGAGGAAGTCGTGGTCACACAGCATGCTGCCCCATATATCAGGGAGCAGTTTGGATCAAGGCACCGTCTCTTTCAAGACAACGATCCGAAACACACAGCAGCAAGGGCGAGGCTTATAGCAGAAGGAGTGAACTGGGTGAAAACTCCAGCCGAATCCCCAGATCTAAATCCGATAGAGATGGTTTGGCATTCGTTGAAAGACTACGTTCGGAAAACCGCTAAGCCCGTCACAAAGCAGGAACTGATCGATGTGATCTATAAATTCTGGGAGGAAGAACTGACTGAACAAAATTGTAACAATTTTATTAACAGGCTGTTTCGTGTTCTTCCTAGGATTGTTGACCGGGGCGGGGGACATTCGGGAATGTAAGTCTGAGAAAGACAGTCTCACGTTTGTGGACAGTCTGTCCACAAACAAAACGTAAAAAAAAATGTAAAAAAAAACAATTACTTTTTGTCAATGAAAACCGGTGTGTGTGTCTCTCTCTGCTGGATGTCCCTCTCACTCTCTGCTGAATGAATAAAAGAATTTTATTGAAAACGCGTTTGCGATTGTCTGGTATTTACTTTGGTCCCTTTTAACTGTTTTTTCGGTCTACAGTATTGCTTTGAGATGCCACTTTTAAAGGTGATATGTAAAATAAAGTTTTTTATTATTGTTATAGAGAAACATGATCAGATTTTCCCTGGTTCAGAAAAAAGACGATTAAAATCTGTAATCTTTGCACTTGTCTGTTATTGGAAAATACAATCAGTTTCTGCTTTGTGTAAGGATGGTGTGGCGCTCCTCAAAGCGCTTTACAGGATAAAAACAATAACAACAATAGTGGCTGGGCAAATGATTTTTTTTATCGAAATACAAAATGAGATACTGTATAATGATGTGCATGAACAAAGGTATACTGCAATTTTCCTTAGATATGCGATTAAAAAAAAAAATTTTTTTTGAATCCCCGGCGGAACACATTCCATAAGAATCAGCGCGTTACTTCGCGCTTTACAACCCTTGCTGCATGCGACTGGAAAAGAATTTGTGATCAGATCAACGAAATGCTTCGTAGAAGGAGGCGCTCTTTTCCTCTAGTCTAACAGTCTGTCCACAAACAAAACATTCCTGTTAGACAAGAGGAATTGAAAAAAAAACAATTTTGTCAGTGAAAACCGGTGTGTGTGTCTCTCTCTGCTGGATTTCCCTCTCACTCTCTGCTGAATGAATAAAAGAATTTTATTGAAAACGCGTTTGCGATTGTCTGGTATTTACTTTTGTCCCTTTTAACTGTTTTTCGATCTACTGTATTGCTTTGAGATGCCACTTTTAAAGGCGATATGTAAAATAAAGTTTTTTATTATTGTTATAGAGAAACATGATCAGATTTTCCCTGGTTCAGAAAAAAGATCTAAAGTGCTACACATAACTTTCTTAATTCGATGTATTTAAAGCAGTGAACTACTGTAGGTGTCACATAACATTCAGAAATACAATCACGTATTTGACAAATAAAAACGATTACAATCTAATCCTTCCACATTTGATCCCAAAATCCCAAGAAATAAATCTTAATGGGTAGAAAGCTATGCTAAAAGTTTATTAAGATACCTAGAAGACAGAGATACTGTATCAATTTATGTTGCATTAGCCTGATTATGATTAAAAAACACATATAATTAAACATGCGTTTGCGATTTAAATCAGAACAAGAATTTAAATCAATATAAATGTTTATATTGTAACGCATACTGTCCAGCCTCCATTTCTCTATAAAAATTTACTCTGTTGCACACACACACACAATAGAAGCAGGAAGCAGAAGCAGGGACCGTTGTCAGAAGGGAAGAAGGTGACTATTCATTGTTATCAAAAATGACTTAGAATCGATCATGTTGCGATATTTTGAAATATAAAAGTCAATTGATTGTCAATAATATTGCTATTCTATTTTTTCGAAGAAATGTTTGTTAAAAGAAAAGTCCAGCACCAGCTGGATTTGAACACACAACCTGCGAGTTATTAGTCAGGCACGTAGACCAGTAGGCTACAGGACAACTCACATGAACTGGGAGGCGAAACAGCCCTACACAGCCCTGTCGCAGTACACGAATATAATCATACCGTTATTAAATTCTTTAGATACGCGATTCCATATTATATTCCCTATTAATCAAATTCTAAAAGTATGCTTGTTGACTCCAGTATCACGTTAGTTAAAGACTTCGAAGCTTAAAATGTTTAGGGAGAAATGGAATACTGGTGTGTATTTTTTTCTTTAAAGTACCAAGACCAGCTATATACTGTATGTTTATGTTCCAAAATTAATATCGTTTATGGCCTTCACACGCGTTACAGTATGCTCCTATTCTTTTTATGCTCAGCTACTAAGATTTCCCTTCAGTGGTAAAATACAATATCTACAACGGGCACAGTAAAGACGTTTACTGTAAGTCTTTCTACGACAGACCAACGGACCACGAGTGCCCCTGTCGGTCAACCAATCACGTACCGCGGTACCCCGCATCATCTTGCGTCATGATGCGCGACACCGCAGCCAATTACCTGCAGTACGTGTCTGTACCGCTCACTTTGAATGGCTGCATCTGTATAATATTTAAGTAGCAAAAGTTTTATTGAACATACAAGTGTACTTTCCTCAACAGGAAGTATGACAAAACTGTAAAGTGTGAAACCACACTCAGATAGCTGATTTCACACTACATATTTAAAGTAAAATAAGTATGGTTACAAAGAAGCAGATAACATTTGGCCCACTAGCTTGTTAGTAGTTAATTCAAGGATCTTCTCAAGCCACATTTAACAGAATATTGGCTACTGTAGTATAGCTGGGTATTTTATTCCATACTCCCACAATCCTTTGGGTAAAGAAATGCCTCATGTGCTCATTTTAAAAACCACTTTAACATAGTTTAATTTAAGGCCCTCTAGTTTGTTTTTCACCGATTCTGAAGTCATCCTCCAGGGTTGACTGTCAATGCTTTTGAGAATTTATGAATATTTGGTCTCCGCATTCTTCCCTGTTCTCAACTAAATAGGCTGAAATAATTTTCAGGTTAGGACATTCCTTTGTCCCAGTCATTCTAATCTAATGCCAAGATTAGTGCTACATAAAAGGAAACAATTGGCAGAGTAAGTATATTCATAAATATTTACAAGTTCACAACTAGGTAAGCATTGATTTATAGGAGGACATCTGGGCCTCTGCCAGCAGAAAAACTATTTTCTAGTGCCAAAACTATGAAAAATCCCAAATAGGTAAATTCCACTATGTTACAATCCAATCAAAAATCTTTTGGTCTGACATCCCACAGGGTGATAGGTCACTGAGGCTTCTTTAATATTTCTTCTGCCCAACATATCTGAAACTATAAAGATTTTTCAAACTTAAGGAATAATCAAACAAGAATATGGTTTGTTGAGTAGAGAATAATGCAAACAGAAAATACAACAAGTGAACCTTGTGAACCAAGTGAACTCATAAAATGAATTTCTACTGAAACTTCAATCTAAAAGCAGTAAAAAAAATGTGATACTGTACCTTCTTGAACACCATGCTGATTGAAATGAAAACAGAACACACTTTTTAAAAAGTACATGAATTATTGTTTTAACAAGATTACTGTTCCAGATTATACTAGTTTTCACTTAATTTGAAATAAAACTTATTCAAAAACAATTATTCAGTTTAACTGCCTAAGAGGATATTAATTTGACAAACCAAGCTTACACCAAAACAATTATGGCTGGCAGTACATATTGTATACAGTATATATGGCAATAGCTATACCTTTAATTTCCAGAATTGCTGGTAGTTTCTCTATAGACTTTTGGTATATGAGAAATATATTTACACAATATTGTAAATTAAGTCTTACCATCACATCAACATTTTTTAACAAAATATCTCTTCATTTAGTGCTGTATAGTGACATGTTGGTTAGCATTACTGCCTCGCAGTGCTGGGGCCCTGGCTTGAATTCCAGACCTGGGATGCTCTCTGGGTAGAGTTTGCATGATCTCCCAGTATTCACATGGGTGCTTGGAATTTCTCCCACAGTCTGAAGACATAGTGACTAGTTAATAATTGGCTTCTGAGACAATTGTCCCTAGGTGTGAGTGTGTGAAAGTCTGTTTGTTCTTTGTGTCTAACCTGTGATGGACTGGGTTCCCATCTGAGGTATACCCTTGCATCTGTTGCTTGCAGGGATAGGCTGCCCTGCCACCCTGTATTGGAAGAAGCAGTTATATGGTAGTTATATACCTTTTTATTTAAATTCTTCAGTGACTATATAAAATGGATGGATGGACTTCTTTATTTAAATTCTACAGTGACTATACTATATATTTAAACATTTTGTTTTCCTTTTTGTTGCTTCCCTACATTGTTTAGAAGTAGAAAATGATATGTCAACACAAACATCAGTCTTTTACTTTCAAAATCTTTCTTTTTAAGAAAATCCATAAATAAAGCATTTCATATTTGCTTTTCAACAACACATATATATATATAGTGTGTTATTATAATTAAAATATTTGAACACAAATTATTTAAGGCTGCTGTCAGTTTTGATTCTATTTGAGGAAACATTGATTAACTGTAGTAACTCTAGGTACTAATCAGACAAGTACCTTTCACCTTTGGTATAAATATACCAATGAGATTTACATCAAGGGGTTGACCAAAGTCCTTGCATGACTTATTACAAATGATCATTTGAGGTGTTGTTATAGTATATCCTTAAATTAAAGTCAGGAATTATCACTTTAACTTGATCAGTTTCAATTTGAGGTGAGTGCAGTTTTAATAGCAGGTAGTAAGGTTAATATAGCCTTAGAGGCATTATATTAAATTATGTTGCAATCAGAATAAAATCTGTTGTACCTTTTTCTTCTACCACAATATATGGTGTACATTTCTTGCACCTTAGAAATTAAATTTTACCAACATAGTTGAATTTCCTGTAAGACATTCAAGATAGTAGTATAGCCAAACTCAGGTGTAAACTTAATGATAGCTCAGAGTTGACATTATATATTGACTACTATAATTTTTGGTTTGTTTGTGTGATTACATCTTGTATTATGAATATAAAATGTGCTATTGATTTTAAATTTAACAGCATGCATATCAACCAAGACTTAGGCTAGAAAACACATTTATCCAGCTATTAAAAGTTTCCCATACATATTTCTTTCTAGGCTTCACTCTTGTTTCGAGGTTCATTGCTGGCATACAAAACACGATATGACTTGACTTCATCTGATGTGTCTTATTTACTAACACCACATAACTATGACCATTCCTTATGGTCCAAGGCTGACCATTACTCTGTGTGATTGATAACTGTGTGTAGCAAGTTGTTATCACTCTCCTTGCCTATGGAATCCCCCCGAAATTACATCAGGGTTAGAGCTTGTCAAAATATGGTTTATATATTAATATTGTATGGTATGTAAAATAAATAGATACTGCAAGTTAAATGGATTTGTTGTCTGCAAAGCCGTACCTCTGAAGTTTTGATTTATTTCAGTCCCATTAAATTAAGATGCATATATGGTAAATGAAACTGTGCTAAGTCAGAGTTAAAATTACTGACATAATTAAGAAAAAAGCAAACAATTGCATAATGTGATATTAATAGTATTGTGGCATAGAGCAAATAAACTCTGTAAAAAACGGCTGTATTACAATCCAAAGATTTATCCTGCAAACAAATTAATCCATGGTTTTGATTCAATTGACCCACATGCATTTGACTATGAGAGAGAGATGGAGACGAAGTGGGGATCAAGTGTTTTCCTGACATTTCAAACCTGTACTATTTCTTTCAGTACTCAAGGCAATCAGATGTACATGGAAACCAGGAAATATTTTTCCATACTCGTTCCCTCAGTTCACTGAGCTGTAAATGAGTAAATCACTATCACCTTTGTCATATCCATGACAAACACTATTGATATCAGCCTTGTGACAGTGAACTGAGGAAATAAACTATTTAACTGACCAAACATTCTTTATTAAATCATTCATTTTATATCACAGTAAATAGAATTCTTCACTATAGTGCTTTACAGATTTACAGGTGGTAAAATCGTCGTAAATATTTTACTACTGTAAAATGTAACAGTGAATTCTAGCAAATCAGTACTAAATATTATGACTAAACTGTATAGTATTTCATACCATATAAACATTATATGCCATAGTAAGAAATTTTACTTTACTTTATTTTTTACTTTACTGTACTAAATTCTAATAAATTCTCCACAGTAATCCTATTTCTTGAGAACACAGTAATTTTAATAACTTTGATGGCAACTTTGAGAGACAAAGAACGATATAGTTGTTAAACCTAAGATATATTTTTTAGGTTTGGGTTATAGTGAAGCATGTGCTCCCACTCAAAAATGAAAGACCACTCTTCTGCAGTGTAAGAAAATTCAGTTATGTGTCTTGCAAATGAAAAGTTGCTTATATTTCAAACACCTACATTTACCAATAATTTTTATCATGTTTAGGTATGTCTTGTGGCAGTTTCACTTGCTCTTCTGATTCCCAACACTCTACATTTGACATCAGCTGTTCTGTTGTCAACACAATCAACTGTAGGTCTTTACATTTGATGTCCCTTCTTAGTTAACTCTTTCAAAACTAATCATGCAGACTTCATGTTACAATGACTTTGAACTTTTATTAAAAAAAGTTAAAAATATATTTTTACACCAGTAGAAAGTATTATCTAGATGTTACAGTAATATAGTAAAGTAATAATATTGTACAGATACAGCCATTCAAAACGCGTGAGGTACACCACGGTACCATGCAGTGTGCGTGTCGCATCCTAACGCGGCATGATGCAGTATCACGCGTCATATGACGACATATCGGAAAGTATCCGGAATCACCTTGTAAAACCGCCAGGAGGAGCCAATAAAGCTTAACCTCTCATGTACAGCATTTGAGCTTTTAAATTTAAACTGTGTATTACAGCATGTCAATCATCAGTCATTAAGAAGTTGGTATATTTTATGAAAGCATTAGTGCTCAGTTGGGCAAAAGTGCACAACCTACCTTTATCATAAATATTTTAATTATGCAGAAATATTTTATGCATCAAAGCCTTTACTGAAGATATTACTAATAGTATTAATAATGAATGACCTTGGACAAGCATTACGCTTTTCCACATTATTTGTAACCATCATTTTAAATGAAAAGACTTTATTTTTTCATCGACAAAAAGTAACACCACAGCATTTCATTGATCTAACTAACAAGGACGGGACATTAGCTAGCCAATAGGATAAAGGAATAAATTACTTTTTTTGTTTATTTCTTTAGCACATTTATTTGAACATTTCCATCGATTGTACAAGCACTGAAAAACTGTCCAATCCCTAGTTCGTCAGGCATTTTCTTTTAGTATAACAGACATAAAAACTCCCTTGCTTTTAACAGAGCATTTCATAATTTCTAACAACGAAAATTATTTAAACTGCGACACTTATCATTCAACCAGAGCTCTAAACATCACAAGGATCCTCAAGAGCACAACAAAGACTGTATTAAAAGATACCTGTATCAGATACATTAGAATCCAAGCTTTTTATCTACGCTTTCTTATCTACGCTAAGAATTAGTCTTTAAAATTTATCACACAGTAAAAAGTCAAATTTCTGGGGCGTCCGTATACCAGAGATTATGGTACCGCATCAGAAGGGTGTCAGCTAGTCAGATTCCAGGACCGGAATTATTTGTTTTATAATCGAGAATATGTAATCACGTATCTAAAGAAATTAATAATGATATAAATTTAAGGATCTAAATTTCTAAATCTATGTATCTATATAGCTGGTAGTATTACTGTATTTCACTTTCTTTGTAAACACGTTTTGTTAACACCCGAATCACAGGTGGATTCTGTATTTTGGTCTGTTATGGTCTGTAGCTCAAATCCTGCTTAACTAAAAATTAGACACAAGAAGAGTATTATTGGACAATGTTGTGAGGCTCTGGTGGAATAACTCTGAAAACTGAAGAGTTATAGAGGAGACAGGTTGTGTATCATTTCTTTTGATACTTGAAAAAAAATATTCCAATGTTAATGCGACATGGAAGATAATGTGGTGTATTGGTAGTTAGTGAAAAGATTTTATCATTTAATCTCTTTACTGTGCACATTTTAATCCGCTTAGTATTGAATATTTATATGGAATTTTACCACTAAAGGGAAATTTTAGTAGTTAAGCATAAAACGCAGAGGAGCATAACGAAGGTCATAAAAGTCATAAACGATATTAATTTAGGAACATAAACATATTATGTAAACTCTATGTTGCTGATATTGGTATTTTAAAGAAAAAATACACACCAATACAGTATAATGACATTTCAAAATAACACGTTCGTACCGTACTTACTGTGCAGTACTTACTTACGGTAGTACTTCTCGCGTTAAGAAAGCTAGGTGATAATATTAAATTTAGCACTGTAATAAATTGTGCTAATAATAAATTCTATTCTACTCTGAGAATGTAGGAGGGAGGAAGAATGCCCGTGGTCTTTTCACTGATAAACGTGTGTCAAGCTGTCAACAAAAACCAGCTGTCAAAAAAAAGTTTTTTTTTAAAAAGTCAATTGTGTGTCCATGATATTGCTAATTGCTATTCCTACTGAGTCTCTGTGTAATGTAAATACATTTTGTCTCCAAATCCACCACCACTTGTATGAATCATAGCCCTGCCAAACGATGAAAATTCCGCTGCAATGGTTGTGTGCAGGAATTATTCCGGATGGCATCTCCATGTTCAAGTAAACACTGCTCTGCATGCAAATGCAAATACATTTAAAAAAGGTTTTTTTTTTAAAAAAGCCACCTTTAAAGGCACTATATAAAATAAAGTTTATTATTATTATTAATATTGATGATATTCTTTCTCCCAGGACTTGTAAAATTGTTGTTGTTATTGTTGTTATCCCGTAAAGCACTTTGAGAAGCATACTGTCCAGCATATTGTATTTCATTGCACTTTGACAGATCGTCTTATAATCACTTGTTGTTCGAATATCCCCCAAAAGGATATTCCCCCCAAGAGGATATAGAGGATATCCCCCAAGAGGTATCCAGGTAACAGTGAAACGGGCATACAGTCTGGGGAGATCGCCCGTTTTCCATGTAAATAGTTCCCTGGTTCCGCACCTCTTGGTCTCTCTCTCTCTCTCTCTCTCGGGCCCGCGCTCTTGGCGGGCTTGTCTTGTGTCTCTCTCTCGTCTGGGTGCGGGCGTGCTGCTGGCGGGTGGTGACTGAGAAGAAATAAAGCACAGTTTTTAACTCCACAAGTCTGAGTCTCTGTGTTCGTCCTCAATGAACTCAAATTCATTATATTGGTGTCAGAACCGGGAGGATGGACAGTGAACGGCCGATGATGTCGGACTCAGAGAACTGCCGGTTCCCCCAGCCCCGGGGACTCTGGAGGCCGTCGGGAAACGGGAGCGGGGCGGCCTAAAGGGGGGAAGGCCGCCCTTGAGCGACGCTACCCCTGCTCCAGAAAGCCAGAAGGAGCGCTTCACCCTGCCTGCTGTGGGAAGTGTTGGCCACAGCCGGGGCTTATTCCTTTCCTGCCTCACCTAGGGCAGACCCTGCCAGGCCCTCGTCAACACCGGTTCGACCATCACCCTGCTGCGGCCTGGTGTCCTGCCGGGCACCGAGTCAGCTGGACCCCCAGGGTGCTCACCTTGCACTTTCGGGCTGCGAGGGTCAAACACCCCTTCTACCTTGCCCCAGTTCACGAGGACTGTATCCTGGGGTTGGACTGGTTGCAGCAGGCTCCGGCGCCTGGCACTCCCGGGCGATGTGCCCCCTCTTCCCACAGCGGTGGCAGATGACCCGCCGTCGTCGCTCCCCCGGTGTCGCCGCACTGGCCGTCTCCTACTCCCCATCTGATTCCCCGTGCGCCCCTCCATTGGTGCCCACCAGTCTCCTCGAATACGGCATCAGCCTGCTCAGCCAGAGCCAGGGCCTGCTCCAATAGGACCGGCGTGACCAGCATCACGTGGCGCTGCACCTCAGTCGGCACCAGGGCCCAGAGGAACGCCTGGAGTGCTATCTCCCGGTGGGCCTCCTCTGGGAGAGTAGGGTAACCCTGGCGGGCTAAGTAGGCCACGTGTGCGGCGACTGGACCCAGTGGCTCTCCCGCTAGGCAGCAGCATTGGGCCAACCTTGCCCAGAGCAGTCCCAGTGCCTCCCCTCTCCTGCCAAAACGCCTCTGGATGGCCGACGCTAACACCGCGTAGTTGTACCGCTGGTCCCCGGGTACATCCAGCAACGCCTAGCAGGCCTTCCCCTCCAGGACAGCGGCGAGGTGGCCCACCATCTCCACCTGAGACCAGCTGTTTGCCCAGGCTGCCATCTGGAACTGGGTCTCAAACATCTGCCATGGGATCTCCCCATTATAACAGCTTGGTCTCACCGGCGCAGGCTGGAGCAGGGGTGGCGGGCTGGACCCCGGTGGTCTGGCGTCTCCTTCCTGCCACACGGCCTGAGGCAACCCGGGAAAGGGCCCCCTTCCGCTGAGTAGGTCACCGTGGGGTAGCCCTGATAAGGGCTGTGGCCACTGGTGGTGCTGAGGGATCGTCCCGGCCCCTGGCAGCTGCTGCTCGCCCCCAAAAGGCGCTTTAGGGGGTCACTCAGCTGCTGGGGGAACCGGCGCTTCTCTGAGTCCGACATCATCGGCCGTTCACTGTCCATCCTCCCGCTTCTGACACCAATGTAATGAATTTGGGTTCGTTAAAGACGAACACAGAGACTCAAACTTGTGGAGTTAAAAACTACGCTTTATTTCTTCTCCGTCACCACCCGCCAGCAGCACTTCCGCGCCCAGATGAGAGAGAGACACAAGACAAGCCCGCCAAGAGTGCGGGCCCGAGAGAGAGACATCAAGGGATGCGGAACCAGGGAACTATTTACATGGAAATCGGGCGATCTCCCCAGACTGTACGCCTGTTTCACTGTTACCTGGATACCTCTTGGGGGATATCTTCTATATCCTCTTGGGGGAAATATCCTCTTGGGGGATATTCGAACAACAAGTGATTATAAGACGATCTGTCAAAGTGCAATGGAATACAATATGCTGGACAGTATGCTTCTCAAAGTGCTTTACGGGATAACAACAATAACAACAACAATTTTACAAGTCCTGGGAGGAAGAATATCATCAATATTAATAATAATCAACTTTATTTTATATAGCGCCTTTAAAGGTGGCTTTTTTTAAGAAAAACTTTTTTTAAATGCATTTGCATTTGCACACAGAGCAGTGTTTACTTGAACATGGAGATGCCATCCGGAATAATTCCTGCACACAACCATTGCAGCAGAATTTTCATCGTTTGGCAGGGCTATGTTTCATACAAGTGGTGGTGACAAAATGTATTTACATTGGGTTGCTGTAAGTGGAGCACTAATAAGCCCAAAGCTCTACTTATTATTTTACAAGAGAATGCACCTGACAAGCTGGACAGTATGCTTCTCAAAGCGCTTTACAGGATAACAACAACAATAACAACAACAATTTACAAGTTCTGGGAGGACAAATATGATCAATATTAATAATAATAATAAACTTTATTTTATATAGTGCCTTTAAAGGTGGCTCCTCAAAGCCTGTGAAAATACCTGTGAAACTGGTTTGTTTACAATGTACTGTAGACACAGAGTGTTACACCAACGCATTAGCATGTTAAAGTGATTCCATTGAGGAGCCGGGCGCGATAATTGTTTTGTTCCTTGATATCTGATCTGCAAGGCCATTTGGCTGCAGCGAATGTGAATTCTGTCTGAAAAAAAAAAAGTATTTCAATCAAGATTCCCTTATAAAATTAACGTGAAACAAAACAAAAACTAAAAATAAGATACAATCTACAGACATTCACAACATAAACATATCTTAAAACATTTACATATATTGTTAAATTATTACTTTAAATATATACTTTAAGTTACTGAAACAGCCAGTTAATAAAATCGTTGCAATTTTGTTCTTGTTTGGAGGTGGGGATATTCTGACAACAATTGATTTAAAGACAATCTGTCAAAGTGCAATGAAATGCAATGTTACGGGGGTACCTTTAAAGCGGAGATGACAAAAATAAAGTTTATTATTAATTTGCTGTACAGAGAGGTGAACATTATTATGCAGAAGACAAAGATAACGATTTACATTGCATTGCCAGATTGTGAATCAATAAAAATATTAAATTAAAAACAGGTTTGCGATTTAAATGGAAATGGGGGTGACGGGAACTGTTAATCTAAATAAAAATAAAATAAATAAAACAGGTTTCGATAGTTAATAACCACTTTTTATGTGCGAAACACGGGTGATTTTTCTTCCTCCTGATCAGTTTAGAAATCTGTGTACGCTGTAAGGTTTTTACTTCCTAATTAAACTTTTAAAATACACGTTTCGAATAGAAGCAGCATATGCTCATGTTTTCCTGCTATGTAGAACAGATCAGCAAGTTTTTTTTTCTCCAATCAGAGGGGTGTCAGGTGGTGTCAGCCAATCTCCATTCTGAAGCCTACCGTAATCTCTGGTATAGGGGTAGCCCAGAATTCTGTCGCATTTTCATTTTAGGAAATTATGAAACACTCGGTTAAAAGCAAGGGAGATTGTCCGTTATAGTGGACATAAAAACAAGAGTTTGCTGTGGCGTTATTGGAAACCCAATTTTAACACAAATCGCCGGCATTATATCCTAGAAGACACAGAAAGAAAATGTAGACAAACTAGGGATTGGACAGTTTCCAAGTGCTTGTACAATCGATGGAAATGTTCGAATAAATGTGCAAAAGAAATAAAAAAAATCATTTATTCCTTTATCATATTGGCTAGCTAATGTCCTCTCTTTGCTAGTTACCTGTGGCTGTGTTTCTGCGTTTCGTAGCAACGTAAACAGCTTAATTTTCTTGTTAAATAATTTTTTTTAATTAAAATTCAATCTATACAGCAATCGCATATTTGGGGATCATTTCATAAAACTTTGATGCTTAAAATGTTTAGGGAGAAATGGAAGACTGGTGTGTATTTTTCTTTAAACTACCAAGACCAGCCATATACAGTAATATGTTTATATTCCTAAATTAATATCGTTTATGACCTTCAGATGCGTTATGCTCCTCTTCTTTTTATGCTCAGCTACTAAAATTTCCCTTTAGTGGTAAAATTCCATCTAAATATTCAATACTAAGCGGATTAAAACATGCACAGTAAAGAGATTAAATTATTAAATCTTTTCACTACCGACCAATGGACCACGAGTGCCCCTGTTGGTCATTTTGGCCAGCCAATCACTTACTGCGGTAGACTGCGGTGGCTTGTGGGTAGTTGCGTCCGGTATGGGTTTGTACCGTGCATTTTGAATGGCTGCATCTGTATGTACAATGTGTTAAAGATTTACCCATATATTAATTTATGTTGCATTATAAAATAGGAATTCATTTCAAGCTTTTACTTTTAAATATTAACTGACATTTTAATGCATATGCAAATGTGATAACACTATGTGTGGGGCAAGAACATATATAGTGAAGGCAAAATAATATGTGTATGACTTCTGTCACTCTCTGTAACGGTCAGATCTAGTGTACAAACAACTCAATACAGCACAAATACAGCATGTCCAAATATAGCCTAATACAGTATGTAGACACACATTCAACAACATGTACAGTATATACACACACAAAATTTGTGAATGTAGATATTCAGCAATAATTTGGTCAATGGGATTTCAGATTGCGCCGTTGTTGATAAACCAAATTTAGAAGAGAAAGCTAAAAAAGATCCAGCAATCCACAAAATCCAGGAGATTATAAAGCCATCCCTAGAATGGCTGACAAAAAATATTAGTTTCTGCCATGCTACAGCTTTCAGCAAGAGATGATCAAATGATACAACAACTTTGCATTCAGTTTCATTGATGTGGCACTTCTTAATCCTCACATACAGTTTTATATTCAGAGCAGCAGAAGATATCAATACAACTTAACATTTCACTATACTTTAGAGAAACAAATTGAGAAAAGCACTGGATCACACTAGTTTCTCAAAAATGAGAGAGAAGGGCCATGCCAAACCAGCTCACCAATTATCTGCATCTTCTGGAAAATAGAAGAATAAAGACAATATATCAACACTTTTTATGTAGAAAACAAAATGAATTCAGAATGATTTGAGGTCTACCAGGGAATTAAAAGGGTAGATGAAAAGAAAATAATTTTCACAGTGCTGTGGAAGTATGTTTTTGCAAATTATGATGGAAAGGGTTTTTATTGGGGTTTTTTGTTCAGCTCCCATTTAAAGAACTGAAGTTATATCTCCAGCAAATTCCCATTGTTAAATATTTACGATATTTTGCGTGAACTCATTTAGATTATTATTTGTTTTCATTACATGATTTTTATTTACTAAATTTTTCAAAAAGTCTTCAAAATATTAATAATCATTCAGTAGTGTTAAATATCTGGACTGGGCTTGGGTTAAAGTAATTGTAAATTAAATGGAAATTTTGATATTATGTGCTATTTCATAAGTGCCTTTGTACTCTAACTATACATAAAATATGGCATACATAAGAATACAAACAAACTAATGAGACAAAATTAAATGTTGGCTTAATAGATCTAAAGTGTAATAAATGGGTTGATCTATGTTAAATTCTGATCAGAAAGAAAAAATAAAAAGATGATGTAAGGTGAACAACATCATTTGTTTTAAAAATGGCACATGTAATGCAAAATATTTAAATATTATTGGATTCCAGTCCATAAGAACTAAGGACCTTTTGTGAATAGGGTACTGTGTGATGTTTATGATTTTAAGGAATGCATGTCATTCAATGTTGTAACTTAAAAATGCAATACGTTCTGGAAATTATCAGCTGTTTAACACTTACTAAACTAGTTATACAATGTTACATACATACTGTACCAAGACTCATTTGATATAGAATTATTAAATGTATAGCAAAATAGACATTTAAAAGATCTTTTGCCTTATCTAATCATTATTATATCTTGCCTTGTAAACACCACCAGTTCTGACAAACCATGAGCAAAGCAGACATGTCACTTTGCTGCAAACTGCTGTTACCATAAGTTCTAAAAACAAATACACAATCTAGTATGTTCTAAATGATTTTTTAAATGTGGACATATGCTGTAATTATACCCCAGGGTGTTATTTAGCACAGTTTATTAATTGAGATAAAATATTGTTAGAGATTGGGGTATTATTAGAATACACTATTTTAATTACAGAAAGAGATTATACTGGTACAGTATATTGTGACACAGTCTATAAATGGAAAAATGTCCCTTCTTAATATTTGTGTTTCCAAATGAAAGTAGATTTAAGGAATAAATAAAAAGGATTATTCCACTATTTTGTTCGCTACTTCTTATATTTCTTGGTCTAGCAGAAAGAACATAAAGTAAGATTGCTTCCAAGACTAAAAAAAACAATCACAATTCTTAAGTTTCTTTCCAATTTTAATGCTACTTTTGACCTGACAAAGTTATAAAACAGAAATCCCCATGGATCTTTTGCTAGTGAGTAGATCTTTTTTTTCCGATTTTGATCTTTCTGGTATTCTACTTATGAAGTAAGTGTCCTTCTTATTTATTTAGAGATCTCTAGATTAACTGTTCTGTGTGGTTCAGTTACTTCTAGATTTTGGATATTTTTCTTGTTTAAGGATATTAGTCCTCAGGATCATGCCTAATTTTTGAAGTAGTTGTTACTACTAGTAAGTGTTTGAAAGGGCATTACTATACATGCACTGTAATATGGCTCTGTTTGTGCAGGGGAAGCAAAGAGGTCTAGTCTTTCTGTGCATTAGGTATTAAACATTAAAAAATATTATCTTGTGTTCCTAAACAGAAATCTTATATTTTTTCTTTTTTTCTTGTTAATTATCTGTTGTGTATGCTATCCAAACTTTTTACAACCAATGTCTTTTCAACAAAAAAATGCTTATGTAACAAAGAAGCAGAGATTTGTTGCTGCATATTTTTTGCTGTCCTAAAAATGTTTTTTTTTTGCCTACATCTGGCTTAATCAAAAGCTTTGTGTATCACTATTTACCCTCCACTAGGAAATAGAAGGAAAGAAACTGCTATTTATAGCTTATTCAGCTTTATGACTCATTCACAACAGCTAAAAAAACTAAACAGTACTAGTTTTGGAGAACAGAGTCATACAGTCCTAAAGTCACATTATAAAAATGAAATGCAATATATAGCAAGATTATTATTTGGTTTCTGTAATTGTAAAGATAGTTCAAATAGGAAAAGATACAAGTAATCAAGTAAAAAGGTAAAAAAGATAAAGTAGTCAATCGACAAGTAATTCATTCCCCTATTAAATATATTCTTTATTCAATTACAGTATCAGAACACAAATTGACTTAAATGTTTTCATTAAAAAATCTTTTCAAATCACAAAATTAAAAATTTTAAAATTAACATAATATGGTAGACTGTTGTTAGTTGTGCAAGCATTGGAGTAACAAACCTCCTTATAACAGTAAATGTACAATAAGGCCATTGTATTTCCAAACAAATATTAATCAAACAAACAAAAAAACAATGAAATAACTGAATATCATTTAGATGTTGTTTGCATTTCAGACAGCTATGATGTTGATCAGGAAGTAAGAAAGCCAGTGTGTTTTCATTTTAAGGTACATGTGACATAAAAAGTAAAAGTGTGAAAGAAAAAACTTTTTAAAATAATTTAAACATAGCATATAGAGTATACAGTACTTCAGCCTCAATAATTTTGGCCTGGGTCACAAGGTCAAACAGGTTAGCTGAGTTCTTTCACACAACAGTTTAAAAAAGCAGGGTTAACTTGGAATTACAGAGGTCCTTGACACTCATTACATGATTAATCTACATGCTCTACCTCCTTAAACGATTTTTCCTGTGCCCAATCACTTGTTTCTGTAGAGACCAGAAGAGATTTTAAGACATACTGTAAGTATTTAACAAATATATATATATATATTCAATTTGCAATTTGCAATGGCAGATGCATACAAGGTATTACAGTACAATAATGCAATAAATTGTTGATTTAACAGACCTCAATATAACAGCAGTATACAGTATATAATTCTGGGTTTGAGTTATTGCATTCATGACCACTATATACAGATGACTCAGTATGTACGTTTTATACACAATAATGTTGTTGTGGGCTCCAACAAAGAAACATAAACAAGTGCATGGTAATACATGAAAACAGTTATTTTTGTAGACAAATATTTAAAATATTGTTGGGTTCTGTGGCATTTATTAATTTTACGTTTTTACAATAATTAAGGCTCAGTCTAAAACAGAACAACAATTGTCTCCCTCACCAAGCCAAATATATGGACATATATAAGTAAAAATACATTTCCTTATGTCTCACACAATTTAAACAATTCATAGTATGCGAATATCCAGAGATATCCATACTGTACACCAGCTACAGTATTACCACCGTTGTTGTACACTGCCTTTATCTAGATGCAATTGAGTATATCACTGTTTTGCAAGCATTTATTTAAATTATGTTAAAATATTTTGAGAGGTGTGTACAGTACCTTAAGAATATACAGATGCAGTCACTCAGAATACGTGGTAATACTCATTGCTGCATTAGACATGTAGCGGCACTTTGTGTTGTAATTCGACTGTGTGATTCACTGGCCAAAGATGATTGATGGGTGGCAGTTGTGCTGAATTAGATGTTAAGGAAAACATTAGTTTAATTTAATCTGTAATGTTGGAGAAATAATATTGCCAAAGGGCTCGGCAGTGGCTGCGAATCAAACCTTTAACCTTAACCTTTTATCAAACCTTTATCTTAAAATAAAAAAAACGTTTCTGAACGTCATTAATAATATTAATTTACTTTCTTTGTAAACATCTGTATCAAATTCTTTAACTTGTTCACTTGTTGTTATTTTGGAATAGTTTTGACATATTCGTTGTATTTACATTTTGCTGTCGCTATTGTTGTAATGGAAAATGAAATGATCATAATTTGTAATGTTGCTTGCCCAAACTGAGTGATGCTTTGGTGTAGTGGTTTAGTGCTTGCCTTTGCTTGAATACCAAAGTGCTTGACTTTAGTGTTGTGTTGCTCCGGGTTTGATTCCTGGTCAGTTCAATTTGTATTATTAACAAATAAAGATTCTTTCTCTAAAGATAAAATAGTAAGTAAAATGTATACTATACTGACATCTTTATTTTTTGTATACATCACAGCATGTTAAATATTAAAATAATTATACTCATAAATGAATAACATAAATTAGTTAGCAAATATGAATACTGTCAATGGCAGGAGAAAAAAAAGTTCTACCGCTTTACAACAAACCTTAAACCGAAATTATAAATAATATATTTTTAATAATTATAATCTAGAATACCAAAAGGGTTTTTAAAAAGATCACTTAAACAAGGCCGGGATCCCGTGCAGAACGGAAACTGCAAAAAAGTGAAGAAGGGGTGGTAGCTAAAAATAACCAAAGTATAATAACGTCTCTGAACATTATTAACAATATCAATTTATGAATAATAAATAATAATGTACATATATAGCTGGTAATGATATCTAAAAATAAAAAAATAAGGTATACAACAGTATTCCACATTCCACCACCAATTCCTTCACCAAAGTGACATGGAGATAACTTCAAGACTTGGTCTATTTGGCTTATTTCCTATTCTTTTTATACAATGGGTGATTGCAATAAAATAAAGAGACATAATAGTTTTTCATATATATATATATTTATTTCAAGGACTACAATTGGAATATTTGTCTCCCAAAAAAAATTGTGGTCACAGCTATTGTTCAGAGTGTTTCTTTCAACAATAAAGACTGACCTACAAATATATACTAAGAATATTGTTTGTTTTTTATGTTAATTTATTTTATTTTGAGTCTTTGTTGTTTGTTTTTGTGGTTGTGTATGGTGATGCAAAAGACACATTTCCACCTTTTTGTGTGAATACTGAAGTTATGTAAAGCTTCCATTTGTCTAATAGGTCTATAAAATAACTGAATATTACACATTGTTACTTTAAGATGACTGAATTATCAGATTAAGAATACTGCTGTATGGTTTTAATAGTCCAGTTTATTTAGTACAGTAGTTAACAAGATAAAATATATATAAAAATTGTAAACTGCAAACATATGCTCAGCATAGCTAAGTTCAAGGCAATACAAATGTCTTTCGACTGCTTGTCTTTTACAATCCATTCTATCACTTCAAGTTTTACAGCCAGGGGCAGTTATGCTTATTTTTTGCTCTTGTAACTCAGGAAACACAGGCAATATATTTGCCAACACAATGTTAAAATAAGGAGAATGTTCAACAATAAAAAAAACATTAAATAAGCATGATCAAAAATGTTTAATTATAGTGAAAATAGTTTTGTATAGTAAATAACAAGTATTAAAATAAACATTTTGTTGTAGTAATTTTTGCTCCAGTTGTGGAATGAGTTTTCCCATATAGTGTAATATTGAAATAATTTGGTTAAGAAGCTAATAAATCCAATACTTAGAGAATAGTCATATATATTGAAATCTTAGTGACTGTTAATAGGATTTTAAAGGGGGATAATTATTTTTAAAATAGAACATAAGAAAAAAGAAGGGAGTAACAATAAATGTGTTACAACTGATTTCAAATGGGATAAATGAGGTCATTCAGCCCATCACCCACATTTGGCTCTGTGTTCTCGTAGACAATACTAATTGTACTGAGAATAAACCCTACAAATATGAAATCCTTGCCTGGAAAGGAGAAATTTACTTTACCCAATTAAACCCAACCTAGATACCTTTGGGAGATAGGAGGAAACCTGTGTACCTAACAAAAACAGGAAAAACATGCAGATTTCATACAGTTAGTAACCACAAGCTGGCAGCAATCCAAGGACTCTGGAGATCTGGAACAGTAGTGCTAACCACTCTGCCAACATGCCACCCACATTCATCAAAAGAGTCCATTTTTCTCCTTTAGAGGACTAGACTCTTTTTATGACTTTCTGGAATGCATTCAATTTCACATTTGAGCTCCTGGACTTTAAACCTTAAGAGAAGCAATTCTTCTCTACCAGTAGAAGTTGTATATGTTTGTAGTATTGCTGGTATATACTGTTGCAATTGTATATTTAGTTTATATTATTGATTCATGTTTATATAACATCCTGTTTAATTATTTTGTGACTCCTCTCCTTCAGTTCTAATAAAGTACTGCATAAAATACTTCTTTGTTTTGTATTTCAAAAGTAATTAACATAAATGTAATTTTAATGGTAGGCTTAATTTTATGCTAAAGGTTGTTTAAAGACAAGCACACTAGTTAAGTCAGCACACTAGTTAAATCAAGTGTGAAGAATAATTCCAAATTAGTGTCCTGATCACATATTATATTTTTAAATACATTGAAAGTTTAAAGTTTCTAGGGATGTTGAAGATATAACTCAGAACTGGAATAGTGTGCTGCAAATTACTTTATAAAACAGTTGTAATGCATGCTGTAGAGCAAGCAGGGGTTTAATTGGTCCAAAACACTGTTTGTCATACACACTAAGAGAACAGGAGGCACTTACTATTAAATGCACACCCATAATTCCTTCTTTTACTGAGAATGAATTGCAAAAAAATCCATAATCTTACTTTCTGACCAATGGTGCTTTACATAGTGAATGCAGTATGTGTGCTCACTGTGCCCATTTCTTTTCTACATTTTTGAATTTCTGCAAAGAGTCTGTCTCGGAAAGCATAACTAATTTACTGGCCAGAACCAGAAAGCTAGTAATGCTCATTACTGATTGCCTGTTCAGTCAGTTTACCATTTGGGAATGACAGCTGAAAGAAGTTGGATTTTTTTCTTCAAATCTGTTTGATGAATAACTTTAATTATAAATACTATCATCTATATTAAAGCAGAAGGGAGTATTTTACTTTTAAGCCTTTTGAATGATTGGTGCTTTATCCAAATGATCTTCTAGTTGCAACATACCCTCCCTGTCATTACAAAAGGTAGATTGAACTGAGTGTGAAAAAGCTGCTTAATACAAATACTGTAGCTTGTCTACTTTTATCACAAGTATTGTAAACCCTTTATCTATACTGAGACTCAAAATGTATCATTTACACAGCACAACTGCTAAGAAAGAATCCTGTATTATTTGTTTAATTCTTAAAGCAAAAAGTAGTATGTGTGTGGGTGGGATTGGAGAACACTGAACAGCAGTGGATCTTGTCACTCTCCCACTGCTCATATTTTAATGATTTTAGCATTGTTTTATTTTTTTCTTTAACATTTATCAGAACTTGTATGTGAAATATACCTGGTTAGTGTTTCTTGAGGAGGTAGTATTAAGGGTTGATGCTCATTATTAAAGTGCTTAATAATACATTTTCTATTCTGTTTTTTTTAAGAAAGTAGCACACTGTTCATTTTTAAGAAGGTTAAAAAGGTCTTCCTTTATTTTATATAAAGGTCATTTACCTACTGTGAAACCAATAGTACAGGGTCCTGGTATCATGTATAGCAATGAATCATCTTGGCTATATCAGGTAAAAAGGATAAATTGCACCATTCCACTATTCCTCAATAATAATGTAATTATTAGATGTATAGTTTTTCATTGATCAATATCAATTGATAAATTGACAGTCTTTATATACATGTTAATTCCATGTACAAAAATAAAGACAAAAACATAGTTCTTGCTGTGGAGAATCCTTCAGATGTGTGAAGGAAAGAGGGAGAACAGAAATATGAGGGTAAGGAGAAGTTAAAAAAGTCAATATGAGACTGTAGTGTGGGTGGTAAAGATATGAAAACCTGGAATACAAATTCATGGAAGGCAGAAACCTGTAATGGAATGAGGTGATTTTAAAAAATAGTCAATCATTCAGGGAAGTATTGAAAAACAGTTAAGAACATTAGCATTAAGAACAGTTTTGGCTTCTGAGGTCTTTCTGGAGTAAAAAACTCTGAATCCATGTGAAATGACCCAGAAAGAAAAGACTGTCTGCAATCATGGAAGATATATGATAAAAAGAAATTGGTGGACAAACATGATGCCCACTGTGTGATTAATCTAGGCAGAGTAGTACTGTACATATTTGCTAATGTATTTCCACATGATACAAAGTCTTCTGTTGCAACACAAAGTGTCTGGTGTGAATGGCAGCTGTGGAAAAGTAAGAGAGTTGTGGACAAGCTGGCTGTGTAAATGAAAATGAATGTAAATGAAGTGATCAGCAGAAAGATATGATTGATGGGTTTGAACAAAACATTCCACTTGAAAGGTCATTTTTTAATACCCATAATGGTACTGATGTAGAAGGTTAGGACAAGAAAAATTCAGTCTAGAAGTATGGATTTCTTGTGGGGATGATGTTCCAAGAACAGGCTTATTTTAAAGCTCCGCAAATGCAATGCAAAAAATCCAGTAAGTGGAAAAACTACTGACTTTTAAAGGCTTGGTTTTAAAGAACATATGGATGCAGCTTAATACTAGCACTTTTAAATTAATCTTTATGTGTACCCAGTTTAGGTATCACATTACTTAACGATGCATATTGTAATTCTAATACAGAGACCCTCATGTCCCAATATAACATGACAAATGGAGTTATAACAGACGTTATAACAAAAATTCAGGAAAAAGGCTTGATCCAAATCTCACACAATTTTAATTGTCTATATATAGACAACATATCTACTGTATATAATTGTCTATATTAACAATTAATAACATAATAATAATGGAAATTTTATATGTTTTAATCTCACAAAAAAACGCAAAACGTATTGTTCAGAAGTCACTCATTCCACACCCCAAACCAATATTTTTCAATAGTCAGTATTTACGAGGCTTAGTGGAAGGAGTTTTTAACAATATACTGTATTTAACCAACTTTAAATGTATTTCATTTTAACTTTGTAATCTACATTCTTTTAATCTAAAGACTTTAAAGGGGAATAAAATGGAATCACCAATAAAAAAACAAACAATGCAATACAAGATTAAATATACTACAAACATATTTTGAAGTTTCAAGCTCTGTAGCAGATAATGTACACTAAAACTACAAAACTGTGTAATACTATGAACAGAAACATAATTCTTGAAAATGACCTGTGTGGCATGGCTGTGATTAATTACAGGAGGGACTGTCATTAGCAATGATGTTGTCAGGTTTTACCAGTATTATATATGGTGTAATTTATGTACAGTCATAAAACAAAACATTGCCATGCACACTTAAATAAAATAAAGTATCATTCAACAAAAGAGTTATATATGGTCATTAGTTAAAAGTGAAATGTACATACTAACTCTATACTGTATACAGTATATCTTTCCATACTTACTTCTTTCTAAAGAGATCCCTCTGCATTTGTGTATAGTTTTTTATTTCTATTTTGTGCATTTTTAAATAATTCTAATAAATATAACAAAAGACAGAACAAAATTAAAGGAAGTCAAATTAATGTGACAATCTTACACTAAGTGTTAAACATTATTGTGATAGTTTTCCTACTGATCCTACTAAACATTTTTGTGATTTTTGAGAATTAACTTGCTCTCAACTGTCTTAAAGGTATGGCTAAATTACTCAACACTGGAACTGATTTTATCACTTTTATTTTTGATATATTCAGAAATATATCATATATAAGATATATTTTATGATCATATACAAGATTTGGCACATTAACAATAAGATGAGTGATGGACATATTTTGTCCAATAAATCAACTGCAAGCTATAAATTGCATGTTCTTCCATTAATCGGCTTCAGCCCAATGGATTCAGCTGTAATAGCCTTTAACAAACTGAGCAGGGATGTTATACACAAAAGAGAGTACTTCCATAAGACTTGTAAAGTATATTTGTCTAATCAAAAATACCACTCCAAGTATTAAAAATATTAATATTTAATTAAAAGATTGGGTGCCATTAAACTAAAATAAAATATTTAAATCTTTCCTTATTTCATTTTTGTAACATAAGTGTAACTTTAAATGCATGGTATTGACTGTATTTAGTTACTTCTTAATCAGCAGTGTCCCCAAACCTGTCAACTAAAGAACTTGTTTAATATATTCCTGCACAGAAGCTTACAATGTTTACATAGCACTCATGAGGAATGAGATGGGTTTTTAAAGGTGGAGTTACTTCTCTTGAGGAACAGTTATTTAAAAGAATGAACAGATAAAATTACAAGATTGTAAACTTTGTCTCTAAATCTGAAGGCAGCTCATCTAAAGAGAAAAGTAGGGCTAAAAAGGTTCAGACAAAATGAAGGGGATTTATTAAATTAAGGTATTTTAAGGAATAGGTTCAATAATCCAAATAGGGGAAAGGTTGTTAGTGTGGCAGTAGTACCCCTTATAATTCCATGGCAAGAAACTCCTGTCTATATATCAGAAAAAAATTGGAAACAACAGCAGTGACTACTATTGCAGAACAGAAATGATAAAGGATTTAATCTCCAGCCCCCACCCCCACCCCCACACAGATACTTCCGTATTTTCACAATTCTTTATTTTCTTAGATTTGTTTGAGTTGCATTTGTTTGGCTTTCATTTATTTCCAACGTTCTTTGCATTTTGTAAAATACTTCTATTTTTTTAGGTAAAAATCTCTCAATTAATAATAGCAGTGCAATGTCTAGTGTATATATGCATTTGTAGGTTGTTGCCATGGAAACAACTGAAGAAAAGGTTCTTCATAACTGCATCATACATACACTTTGCATGTTAGGATATGAATAAAATGCTACCTCTAACTGAAATAAAGAGATATATATATATATAAAAAAGCATATAAAATGATATTGAATGAACAAGCTCAAAAGCAGTGAATCCATTAACTCCTTTACTGAACTACACTACAAGCACAAAGAAATAAATGCAGGACTTCTAACGAACTTTGATGTGACTGTTATATTCTCCCAATAGTTATATTCTGATGTGTGTATCCACTACTTGAAAATATATGCATGACACCTAAAGCAAATTTATAAACATACCATCCAGGCAATTTTCATAATTCACATTATAAGCAAGCCATGAATTCTGGTGACAAAGGAAATCATCTGAGTATGACCTAAAAGTGTAAAGTACACATGCAAAATGTAGAAACACTTATTCAATATTAACTGTGACATATTTTAGAAGACACATCAAGCAACAATAAATTCATACCAAAAGATATCTGTTTCAAACACAGTAATGGTATGATTATCTGATATGCCCCAAACTATAATGTCCCAATAAGCTGTTGCTAACTTTTACAGATGCTGCAGAAACATGTCATGAGTAGGTCTCTGACACATTACAATAACAATCATAACATCAATGATAAGACACTTTCAAGTGTAATGTCACCTGTACAAGACACATGGATCACGGTCATGCACTTCTGCAATAGTCTATTAACAGCTACTACAACAGGCTGGAGCATGCTAATGTGATAACCTCTATACAATATACAGATGCAGTCATTCAAAATGCACGGTACAAACCCGTACCGCACGCAACTACCCACAAGCCACCGCAGTCTACCGTGGTAAGTGATTGGCTGGCCAAAATGACCAACAGGGGCACTCATGGTGCATTGGTCGGTAGTAAAAAGATTTAATCATTTAATCTCTTTACTGTGCAGATTTTAATCAGCTTAGTATTGAATATTTATATGAAATTTTACCACTAAAGGGAAATTTTAGTAGCTGAGCATAAAAAGAAAAGGAGCATAACGCATCTGAAGGTCATAAACGATATTAATTTAGGAACATAAACATATTACTGTATGTAAACTGTACTGTATATGGCTGGTCTTGGTAGTTTAAAGAAAGAATACACACCAGTCTTCCATTTCTCCCTAAACATTTTAAGCATCAAAGTTTTATGAAACGGTCCCCAAATATGCATTTGCTGTATAGAATGAATTTTAATTAAAAAAAATTATTTAACATGAAAATTAAGCTGTTTACGTTCCTCCGCCTGAGAATATAGTCACTCGTTTCTATGCAATGCAGAAATACAGCCACAGGTGACTAGCAAAGAGAGGACATTAGCTAACCAATATGATAAAGGAATAAATGATTTTTTTATTTCTTTTGCACATTTATTAGAACATTTCCATCGATTCCACAAGCACTTGGAAACTTTCCAATCCCTAGTTCGTCTGAATTTCTTTAATGCTCCGGGCATTCTCCCGGTCTGGCGCTGGTCTGTGTCTTCTAGGATATAATGCCAACGATTTGTGTTAAAATTGGGTTTCCAATAATGCCGCAGCAAACTCTTGTTTTTATGTCCACTATAACGGACAATCTCCCTTGCTTTTAACCGAGCGTTTCATAATTTCCTAAAATGAGTGTCCCTATACCAGAGATTACGGTACGGCTTCAGAATGGTGATTGGCTGACACCATCTGACACCCCTCTGATTGGGGAAAAAAGACCTGCTGATCTGTTCTACATACCAGGAAGACAACAGCATATGTTGCTTTTATTCAAAACGCGTATTTTAAAAGTTTAATTAAGAAGTAAAAACCTTACAGCATACACAGATTTCTAAACTGATCCGGAGGAAGAAAATTCACCCGTGTTTCGCGCATAAAAAAATGTGGTTATTAACTATCAAAACCTGTTTTTATGTTGCCTGGCAATCTACCTGAATGCCGAACTACAGTATCTGAGAAGAGCCACAATTGAACTAGTGTTGATAATAAGAGAGAGAGAGTCCCGTTACCCCTATTTTGATTCAAATCGCAAACGCGTGTTTAATTAAATTTATTTTTTGATTCACAATCAGACAAATACAACATAAATTGTTATCTTTGTCTTCTAAGTATCTTAATAAACTTTCAGCATAGCTTTCTCCCCGTTTAGATTTATTTTTCTTGGGATTTTGGGATCAAATGTAGAAAGAATAAATTGCAATCGTTTTTTTTAAAATACATTTTAGAAAAGTGTGATCTATACTAAAAAGCTGTATTTATTTAATACCACTCGATACTTATATTAATGGAGTTTAGTTGATACTGTTTTAACTTTTAATTATTTTAAACTGTATTACAGCATTGTACACATGCTTAAAAGAGAAGAGAGAAAACGTAAGCCTTCTTCAGGTGTGAGACTCTTCTGCTCAGAATGAAATGCTAAAATGTAATGTAGGCTTTGAATGGGTTCAATTATGATTTGGGCTTGATTGAGGTCACTGCCTTTCATCTAAAATCCTGCTTGAATCCTTCTAAACTAAAAATTAGACAGAAGAAGAAAAGAGGCTCTGGTGAAATTCCTCTTTTTTAATTTCTCTTTTTTTCTTGGAAAAATATCTTACCTGCTGCAATCTAGGCACAGAAGGATTAAAAACAGTCAGACAGGCAGGGGGAAGAGTGAGTTCTAAATAAAGAGGTATCCAGGTAACAGTGAAATGGGCGGACAGTCTGGGGAGATCGCCCGTTTTCCATGTAAATAGTTCCCTGGTTCCACACCCCTTGGTGTTTCACTCGCTCTCTCTCGGGCTGACAGGCTTGTCTTGTGTCTCTCTCTCGTCTGGGCACGGGAGTACTGCTGGAAGGTGTTGACGGAAACACCTGATCATTAGCTCGAAAGATTTCAGTGCTTTGTGTATATTCTAATGGCAGTGGGGGCAGGGTGTGTGGGAGCAGGTTTGGTTGAAATTGCATTGGAGATCTATGTTCTTCACACCTGAAACATTTTCTCTGAAAGCATTTTCTTCCCAGTTTAGCCGATCTTGTTACAGCATGTTACAGTTTACTATTATTAACCATATTAATTTAAAGTGCTAAATGCCATTTTTTGACCACGCACGAATATTCTTATGTCCATATCTTCACAAGGGAATCAGTGCGAATTGTAATACTAATTAAAATGACTGCGGGCACTTTCCACCCCCTCTGACAGCAGGAACATTCCTATTCTTAGCTCAGCAGCTTATTACAATATAGGGTGTTCAAACCTTTTTTTTTACACAGTGACACAGCGTCGCGTTGTGAATCTGTTTTTCTGTTTTTACAAAGAAAGTGGAATACAGTGATACTACCTGCTATATAGATACATATGTTTAGATATTTAGACCCTTAAATTAATATCATTATTAATAATAATGATAATAATGATAATTGGCCAGTGAAAGCTCTGTTGTCCTTCACATGAATGCCTAAAACATTGTACCAAACCCAGGATTTTACACTATATTCCCCATTATAAAATGGATAATTCCAGTCCTGAAGTCTGATTGCCTGACATACATTCAAAGAAGTCCTATATTTTCTAATATAGGCACATCCCGGAATTTTTACTTCACTGTGTGATGAAGAAATTTTAAAGACTACTTCTTAGCGTAGATAAAAAAGCTTGGATTCTCATGTACACTATCTGATACACATATCTTTTTCTGTTGTCTTTGTTGATCTCTTGAGGATCCTTGTGATATTTTGAGCTCTCGTTGAATGATAAATGTGTCGCAGTTTAAATCATTTTCGTTGTTAGAAATTATGAAACGCTCTGTTAAAAGCAAGGGAGTTTTTATATCTGTTATACTAAAAGAAAATGCCCGACGAACTAGGGATTGGACAGTTTTTCAGTGCTTGTACAATCGATGGAAATGTTCAAATAAATGTGCTAAAGAAATAAACAAAAAAAGTAATGTATTCCTTTAACATATTGGCTAGCTAATGTCCAGTCCTTGTTAGTTAGATCAACGAAATGCTGTGGTGTTACTTTTTGTCGATGAAAAAATGAAGTCTTTTCATTTAAAATGACGGTTACAAATAATGTGGACCAGCTTAATACTTTGAGTTTACAGCTTGTCCAAGGTCATTCATTATTAATACTATTAGTAATATCTTCGGTAAAGGCTTTGATGCATAAAATATTTCTGCATAATTAAAATATTTCTGATAAAGGTAGGTTGTCTACTTTTGCCCAACTGAGCAATCTTGCTTTCATAAAATATACCAACTTTTTAATGACTGATGATTAACATGCTGTAATACACAGTTTAAATTTAAAAGCTCAAATGCTGTACATGAGAGGTTAAGCTTTATTGGCTCCTACTGGCGGTTTTAGAAGGTGATTCCGGATACTTTCCGATATGATGTCATATGACGCGTTACACTGCATCATACCGCGTTATGATGTGATACACCCACCGTGTTGTACCGTGGTGTACCTCACTCATTTTGAATGGCTGCATCTGTAGATATCTTGAAGTCCTTGATGCTGATAGTGACCATACAACATCCTCACTTTGTGACTTGACGTTCCACACCCTTGTGAAGTTATAGGGATTGTAAGATGACCAGGGGAAGGGTCATTCATAACCGGTATTTCCGGAACGATATGCTTAACATACTTGATATAAACCTGTGCAAAATGGCCGCCAAGAAGAACCAGCTGACCTGCTGTTGGAAAAGGCCTATTCAGCAAAATAATGAGACACAGGTGAACCGCATCAGGAAAATTAATGCCCCGGAAGCAGTGTGCTGGCGTGGAAGCCAATAAGGTGAATGTGGTTTGGAGGAAAAGGAGGAAGTAGGATTGTGTTTAAAGGATTATTAAATAATGGACTAACAAAAGGAATAACGGATTATGGTTTACGGATTTTGGCTCGGATATGACGTGGATTTGTGGGGATTTACAGACTTTGGAATTTGGATAGTTTAAGTACAGAGAAAATGGATTACAGACTGGGATTGGAAAATAAACTGACAAGAGTAACGGAGAAGAACAGGGTTGTGTGAGTAACATCTCTTTTACATCAACTTTTCCCCCGGTGACACCGCAATTGGTGGAGGATGCGGGCAACTGCTGCTCAGGACTAAGAATTGTGGAAATAAAACATTTTTTTTGTTTTGTTTTTGTGTGTGCTCTCTCTCTCTAAAAAAAAGGAACAATTAATACAACAATTGTCTCAAGCCACCCTCACCCAGTTTCAGGCTTTAAAAGGACAGCAAGAAGCTATCCAAGCGCAACACTGAGGACAACAGGATGAACTTGGTGAACTTGAGACTCCAAAGCTAAAGGGCCCAGATGCAACAGAATGTGGAGTCATGTATCCTGTAACCACGTGAGGGGGTGGAGAAGAACGACAATTCCGGAGGGGATTGTGAGAGGAATAGCCTGTGTGGAAAAGAGGGAAAACTTCAGTTTGTGAGGAGACTGACAGAAGAAACTGAATTTTATGAGATTATTGAAAGATTTAAAGGGACTAGGGTGTGAGAAAAGGGCTGTCATGTCCACAGTATGAGTGAGTTGTGATTTGATTAGTGAGTTAGTGTGTGTTTTGACCAGAGTGGGTTGTGTGGTAGAGGGACCCTCCCCCTGGCAATACATTGATATCGGGGAAGTGAGTGGGGTCTATCTAGCTACACCCTCTGGGAGATAGTGCAGTGGTGGCTGCATTTGGATAGTTTAATGACAGAGAAAACGGATTGCAGACTGGGATTGGAAAATAAACTGACAAGAGTAACAGAGAAGAACAGGGTGGTGTGAGTAACATCTATTTTACATCAACTTTTCTCCCGGATACAAGACAGGACTAAGACTTAAAAGAAAGTGATTAATATATTATTATAGAAATGCTTCATCCATTCAGTACTTATGTAGTTATTACCGTATGTTGTGCATCTTATATTTTAACTGTGGGCTCCAAATCACATTTAACTATATAATTGAACTAATTTAAATCTTGATTGGAATAGTTTAAATATTTTCTACATTCTTCACATATTTCTGTTTTAAAGAGACCCATAAACCTTACGTAATGTTGTGCTCCAGGACTGGAAATAGCAAACCTGATTTAAATAATACAGCAATAATCAATTTATTGTGTAATAATCATTTAGGTATTCTGTAGTATGTTATATATTTACAGAAGCTCATAAAAGGGCCTTTTAAAACCTTTTTAACTTTTCTAACAAATTACATAGAACTGGAAAGGAGTGCACTAGCTCAGTTTGTTACTAGATTGCGCTAGTTTCACTTTTACAAATTTAGAATTATGTATCTTAATTGACCCTGGGTTCAATTCCAGGAATGCTATTGTTGGGAGTTTTCTCTGGGTGTTCTGGTTTCCTCCCACAGTCCAAAGACATACTAGTAGATTAATTGGCTTCTGGGAGAATTGGCCCTGATATGAGTGTATGTGGGGCGTCAGAGAGGCACAGTAGATAGCACTGCTGCCTTGTGATGCTAGGGTCCTGAGTTCATTTCCTGTGGTGCTATCTGCATGGAATTTGTATGCTCACTTGGGTTTCCTCTAAGTGCTCCAGTTTCCTCCCACAGTTTAAAGACATATTGGTAGCTTAATTGGCCCTGATGTGAGTCAGTGAGTATTAAGTATAATACTTAAAGCAGTATTAAAATGGATGGATGAATGAGTTTGTGTGTCTGTGTTTACCCTGCAATTGACTGGCATATCGTGAGTGTATTCCACCTTGTGCCTCTTGGTTTCTGGGCTAGGCTCTGGTGTCTCCTGCATCCCTGAATTGGATAAAGCGGTTAGAAAATGGATGAATATTCTAATTATTGTTCACTGTGAGACATTTTATAAAAAGTAAAAGTAATTCAAAAATTGAATTTAATGGATGTGCCCAAATAAAACATTTTTTCAGTTAATAACCATGGAAACATTTTTTGAGAAACTGTTTGGAAATTAGAATGTTCATATAGCATACAATATATAAAATCTGAAATAAAGTATTAAATTATAGTGCAGACATCTATAAAATCAAAAAGAAACATAACAGAAGCTTGACAATTGACAATGACAAAGATGCAGCCATTCAAAACAAGCAGGCGATACCGCATTATTTTGTGGTGCGCTTGATGCGGTGTACCACAAGGTACGGTATTAATACCGTATATTCTCGTATATTACCGCATGATACCGCATGATACCGCAAATAAAATAATAGTATCTGGAATTTCTGCAAGGTGGAGCTGATAAAGCTCAACCTCTCATGTTTGAGCTGTCGCCATCAAAGTCTTTACCAAAGATATTACTAATAGTATTTATAATGAATGACCTTGGACAAGCTGTAAACTCAAAGTATTGCCCTGGTCCACATTATTTTTTTCATTGACCGTCTTTGTAAAAGTAACACCACAGCATTTCATTGATCCAATCACACATTTGTTTCCAATCATGCAAAGTACAGTATTTTTTGAGAATCTCAGATTCACCATACCTTTCACATGCTCACAAAAGATATTGATTTAGGAACATAAACATATTACTATATGCAAAACTGTACTGTATACAGTATTTATATGTATATTTAATGTCTTTACTGTGCCCATTTAAGTATTGAATATTTATATGGAATTTTACCACTGAAGGGAAATCTTAGTAGCTGAGCATAAAAAGGAGCATAACGTGTGTGAAGACCATAAACGATATTGATTTTGGAACATAAACATACAGTATTACAGTATGTAAACTGTATATGGCTGGTCTCGGTACTTTAAAGAAAAAATACACAGTATTCCATTTCTCCCTAATCATTTTAAGCATTGAAGTCTTTAACTAACATGTCAAATAACGTGTATAAAAAGTAGTAGTTTTAACCTTTTCTGCGAATATGTTTGTTATCAGATTAAACAAAAGCATACTTTTAGAATTGGATTAATAGGGAATATAATATGGATTCACATATCTAAATAAATTAATAATGGTATAAGTTATTAATTTTAAGGTCGAGTGTTCAAACCCAGCTGTCGCCATCAGTTTTCTTTTAACAAAAACATTTCTAAAATAGCTAATATTATTGGCATTATATTGACATTTTTTATATTTCTAAATATCACAACATGTTCGTACTGTATGTACACAGCGTGTAGGGCGCAAATCAATGTGAGCCTGAAAGCCCTACATTAATGTTGGGCATTCGCCTGGCACTGTGCGGTTTTTATCTCTATAGGGCGAGTCTTCCTATCAAAGACACTCCACCTTCCCCCACAGACACATGTTTTCTTAGAAAAACAGATTCACAACGCAAAGCTGTGTCAGTCTTCTGTGTAAAAAAAAATCGGTTTGAACACCATGGGTGCTGTTTTTAAGACACTGCTGAGTAAAGTTTATGAATTTTCCTGCTGTCAGCAGTATTGTGTATATAGTTGACCCTTACCTGAATGAAAACAGGACATAAAGAAAGGGTTTCAGAAATCAAACAAAGCTTTATTCCTATGCTTACAGTCTGGATAATTGGATGCTACGCTGTTATGCTTCCTATGATAATATGCAGGTTTTTCACATGAAGCCGTATTGAGCAGTATTTGCATGTGTACACAGTGGTCACCCCGGGTTCCAGTTAGTGCGTAATTATGCATCGATGAAAAAACGGAGGTTTAAAAAAAGAGAATTAGCTCACTAATAGTGTTATGTGGAGGCTTTGAACATTTTCACAGGTTGTGGTCTTTAAAATGCATTTGGTTTGAAGGCTTTCTGTGTTTCCCTTGCGAAGATATGAACAAAAGAATATTTGAACATGGTAAAAAAAAATGGCTTAAAAACAAAGCTGTGTCACTCTTCTGTGCTTAGTGCTTAGTCTGCTTAGTGTGTAAAACACTTGCAGCATTGTGGGTGCTGTGGTTTAAATGCTATTGGCTTGTGAACAGCATTGCCCTCTTCATAGGGGTGCACAGTGCCACATTAAATAAAAGCACATGAAAAAGAGATTCAGAACATAGTCTTCCGTGTAAAAAAAATCGGTTTGAACATCATGGGAGCTGTTTTTAATAAGCTGCTGAGTAAAGAATATTTGAATTTTCCTGCTGTCACCAGTATTGTGTATATAGTTGACCCTTACATGAATGAAACAGGACATAAAGAAAGGGTTTCAGAAATCAAACAAAACTTTAATTCCATGCTTACAGTCTGGGTAATTGGAGGCTGCACTGTTATGCTTCCTATGGTGATATACAGGTTTTTCACACGAAGCCGTATTGAGCAGTATTTCTCGCGTTGTAAACGTGTGTAAACAGCGGTCCTCCAGGTTTCAGTTAGTGCGTAAATACACATTGGTGAAAAACCGGAGTTCGTGATCTTTAAAATGCATTTGGTTTGAAGGCTTTCTGTGTTTCCCTTGCGAAGATATGAACAAAAGAATGTTCTAGCGTGGTCAAAAAAATGGCTTAAAAATGAAGCTGTGTCACTCTTCTGTGCTTAGTGCTTAGTGTGCTTAGTGTGTAAAACACTTGCAGCATTGTAGGTGCTGTGGTTTAAATACCATTGGCTTGTGAACAGCAGTGAAGGCTGTGAAAACAGTAACAATGTACTATGTACACTGTCATTGAAATATACCTATCAAGGAAGCCACAAGAGAGATTTCTCACCTGAGTAAGGTCTTTATTTCAGTATTGCAACATTGGGAGCCCTGCTGTCACTCTGCAGAGTGCGTCAGAGACTCAACTTGCTTAAGGCAGCACAGGCTTTTTATAAAGATGTTGTAATGCAGTGGAAAACTACAGGACTTAGTCCCTTTCTAATACTTCCCCTTTCCTTAGGACAAGAAAGATTACAACATAGAAACAATCATAGAGACAAAAAGGAAGCGCCAGTACATATGCAAAGCTCAGCAATTGCATTCGGCTAATTTGGTAATTTAGACAGTACATCCCGTCTTGACAAACTGTCTTCTGACAGTCTGCATATAGCACAGCAGTTACATCTTTGTTATATATTTTCCTAAGGCTCTTTACATTTTAAGAATCAATTTACATATTAGATTTCCATTTCAACACACAGCAAGTGTTTTCGTAACTCTAGGAGGTTTCATGAAAAAGCTACAGACGTGCCAAAATCATTATCGAACTTCAAGCTAACTTTACTCCGGTAACCTGTCCCCACACACCCTGCCCCCACTGCGATTAGAATATACACAAAGCACTGAAATCTTTAGAGTAGATGATCAGGTAGTTAATGCTACTTCACTTTCCCCGGTTTCCCCAGTATTAAATTCTTATACTACTGTTTGTGCAACAGTGCTTGAATATAGTTATACCGTTATTAATTTATTTAGATACGCGAATCCATATTATATTCCCTATTAATCCAGTTCTAAAAGTATGCTTTTGTTTAATCCGATAACGAGCGTATTCGCAGAAAAGGTTAAAATGGTCAATTTTCACAAAGTATATGTAAACGTACAGTAATATGGTCAGAAGGAGCATGTAAAAATTTTCCGAAATAACCACATGTAAGACTTTAATGCTTAAAATGTATTTTTTCTTTAAAATACCAACACCAGCCATATACAGTACAGTTCACATACAGTAATATGTTTATGTTCCTAAATGAATATCTTTTATGAGCATGTGAAAGGCATACTTTGTATGATTGGAAACGAATGCATGATCGGATCAATGAAATGCTGTGGTGTTACTTTTCATCAATGAAAAAATAAAGTATTTTCGTTTAGAAAGACGGTTACAAAGAATGTGGACCAGGGTAATACTTTGAGTTTACAGCTTGTCCAAGGTCATTCATTATTAATACTATTAGTAATATCTTCGGTAAAGACTTTGATGCATAAAATATTTCTGCATAATTAAAATATTTATGATAAAGGTGGTGTACTTTTGTCCAACTGAGCAATCTTGCTTTCATAAAATATACCAACTTTTTTCATGTATAATGATTAACATGCTGTAATACACAGTTTAAATTTAAAAGTCTAAAGAGTATACAACCTAAATTCTTAATTGAATAAAGATTGTCCCTCAGCAGAAATCGGGATTCGAAACCGGGTGTTTTCTGGTGACAGCTCAAATGCTGTACAGGAGAGGTTAAGCTTTATTAGCTCCGCCTGCCAGTTTTACAAGGTGATTCTGGATACTATTAACATAATCTAATTTGCATAAGGTACAGCGTGGTATACTGTGACATGCCGACCGCGTTGGCTGCATCTGTATAGAGATATTTTACAAACTTACATATGACAGGCTGGGCCCAATGAATACTTCTTAACTTAGGGAAAACAAAACTGCCAAACCTTTTTCATTGACAAAAAGTAACACCACAGCATTTCGTTCATCCGATCATGCATTAGTTTCCAATCATACAAAGTAAGTTTTGAGAATTTCCGATTCACCATGCCTTTCACATGCTCATTAACGATATTAATTTAGGAACATATACATATTATGTAAACTGTATATTGCTGGTATTGGTAGTTTAAAGGAAAAATATACACCAGTATTTCATTTCTCCCTAAACATTTTAAGCATCAAAGTGTTATTAATGTGGTTATTTCGGAAATGTTTTATGTGCTCCTTGTGACCATATTACTTTACGTTTATATACTTTGTGAAAAAAGTGATAGTTTTAACCTTTTCTGCTGTAGTGTGCTCTCTGAAGGCACCAGTTCTGTAGGGTTTGGGCATTTACGAGGACAATTATTAATTGTAGCCGTAAATCACAAAATGATTCTTTTAATGGCTTTAGAATCCAACCATGCGATATAACTCAAACAACGCACACACACAGGTACTAATACATGAGGATACATTTATTAATACATAGAATATGCATGTAAACCTAACAGATCTTATCGAGAGGGTTATCAGAATACAAAAGGTATATATTCAATCAGTTACGAAGAGTTACATATATCAAGAGGACATACGTTCGGTATATCATTCATTTAGACCATTTCATAAAGTGAACTTGGTTATAACTTCTACATTAGATACTCAAAACAAGTACATAACTCTTAGGAATTAAATTGATATCAACTGGTTGGGATAACAATTGAATTCTCGAGCTGTAATGCATTGAAGTTGAATACTCATCCAATCTCTGGGGATTCAGATCTCCTGCAGGCTTTCTGGCTCCGTGCCAGGCTGTGCGGCTTGCGATGGTGCGCTGCTGACGCTCACTGACCGGCTAGTTAGTGTTGGCTTTAACTAGCACAGTTTGTGCACAGGAGAAAAGATGACTGTGGGTCCCAGCAGGTCAGGAAGAAGACCGGTTCGTTCCTGATGAAGCGCTAGTTCTGAATAGTGATTCAGCTGTCCACAGTTCCGACCTGTTCACGAGGCTTGCTGCTGATGCTAACCTCGGGTGGATCCTCTGGTTACTCTCTGGCAACCTCCGCTCTAGACTCTTAGAACAAAGCAAAGTTCTGGCACTCTGACACACTGGCCGTTCCGTGGTTGTCCAGGCTGAGTCTCAGGATGGTCAGGAGGCGCGCTGCGAGAATGTCCTGCCCTTGGGAGCCTTTCTGCTCCTTGGCCGTCCTGCCCTGGAATTGTCTTTTGAATTCCCTTTAGAATTGTCCGAAAAAGTTCACAGAATTCTCTCAGGCCCTCTGTGTTGCCTGTTTTTACCTGGAGGAACTTCAGCTCGTTCATTGGCTGAAAGTTCCATGGGCATCAGAGTCCCACGTGGGTTACTCGGCCCTACCAGTCCCTGATTGGTTGATCAAGGTGAGATATGAGTCACTTACTCCTGACACCTAGGAATGCAGTCCAGATGTCCATCTGGCACTCCGTAGACAGATAGGCGCCAATGGATGACCATTGATCATGATAGCCAGGCTTAGCTAAGTGCATCCCCATTTGGGAGCTGTCCCTTATCAAAAGAAAACATCTTTAAATCAGCCTGCATGAATAGCTTCTCTGTGGCTGCACCACAGAGATGAAGGGAGAGATGAGGCCTCATCTGGGAAAGCACAGCAACACTTAATTCTGCCTTATTAATAAGCCTCACCGCTACACTGAGAATACGCTCGTTATTGGAGTAAACAAAAGCATACTTTTAGAATTTGATTAATAGGGCATGTAATATGGAATCGCGTATCTAAAGAAATTAATAATGCTATAATTATATTCATGTACTGTAGCACAAACAGTATTTAGGGGTTTTGTGCATTTACTGGGACAATTATTAATTGTAGCAGTAAGTCACAAAATGATTATCTGATGGCTATTAGAAAACCGACCTTGCGGGATAACTCAGCAACGCCCACACACGGATACTAATACATGACAATACATTTATTAGTACATAAAATGTGTATATAAACATAAGAGATCTTAAGAGTGAGGGTTAGCAGAATACAAAAAGTTTATATTAAATAACGAAGAGTTACAAACCAAGAGGGACATACATCCAGTATACTATTCATTTATACCGTTTTGTAAATGAACTTTGATTACAACTTCTACACTAGATACTCGAAGGCAAGTACATCACTTATAGGAATTAAATTGATATCAACTGGGGTTGAGGCAACAATTGAATTCTCGAGCTGTAATGCAGAATGTTGAATACTCATCCAATCTGTGTGGATTCAGATCTCCCGCGGACACAAAGAAACAGCAACAAGCTGTTGCTGCATCCAATCGGCGTCCTCTGGCCTGGTGCCAGGCAGTCCTGGTTCGGCATGAGGTGTGGGAGAAGGAGGGAGAGATTCCTGCTGCGACGTGCTGGCAGTGGGCTCTCTGAAGACCGGCTAGTCAGTCCTGGCTTAACTAGCAGAGATTGTGCACATGGAAAGTGACTGCGGGTCCAAGCAAGTCACACTCTTTAGACGGGAAGAAGACCAGTTAGTTCTCGATGTAGCGCTAGTCCTGAATACTGATATTCAGCTTTCGATAGTTCCGACCGTAGTTCTCTCATTGATCAAGTGAGCGTTTGCGGTGGGTACTGACAGTTCACGAGGTTTGCTGCTGGGCTAACCTTGGGTGGATCCTTTGGTTACGCGCATGCGACCTCCATTCTTGACTCTTAGAACAAAGTAAAGTCCTGGCACTCGGGCACACTGGCTGTTACGTGATTGTCAGAGCTGAGTCTGAGAATGTCCGGGAGCAGCCTCCTTCTGGGCCTTGTGCTGCCTGTTTTATCTGGAGGAACTACGGTCATTCATTGGTTGAATGTTCTGCGGGCATTCGAGACCCACCTGGGGTTAACATGCCCTACCAGTTCCTGATTGGCTGATCGAGGTGGAGGATGAGTAACCATGCTCTCTGACAACCTGGGATATGACTATCCCTTGGAATCTCCCAGACAGTAAGGTGCCAGTGATGACCATTTATTAGGGTGGCTCATATAGAGAATATAGTCCCTCGTTGCTACGCAACACAGAAACACAGCCACAAGTACCATTAGCTAGCAAAGAGGACATTAGCTAGCCAATATGTTAAATACAGGGGAAAAAGCAATTGGGAAAAGAAAGACCTGCTGATCTGTTCTACACACCAGGAAGAGAACAGAATATTATTTTTTCTGTTTGAAACGTGTGTTGTCTTTATGAAATTCATGTATTTTAAACCTTTAGTGAAGAAGAAAAAAACTTGCAGCGTACACAAACATTCTAAGCTGATCACGAAGAAGAAAGATCACCAATTTTTGCCAGCGCGTTGACGTCACCGCCTTTTCTTCTGAATAGCTAGTCAAATAATAGGCAGTGAAAACATTTGTCTGTCTGTCCGTGGGGGGAAGGGGGGTTGTCTTTCATTGGAAGGTCCGCCTATTCTACTCTGAGAATGTAGGGGGGGAGGAAAAGTGCCCGTGGTCTTTTCACTGATCAAGTTGTGTTAACAAAAACTACAGTATGCTTAAGAGTTCTTAAATCAGTTCTATTTATTTTTTGGCACAGCCAGCTGGTCCGAACCACACAGACACCAGCCAGCCTGCTTAGCTCAACCAGACAGCTCATTCTGCTACCAACATTGAATAAAAAAATCTTTAGATTTCTAGGTTTATGTCTTATGTCTGATATTAAGTGGTTTCATTAGTGACGAAGGCTAAACTTTCTTGGAAAAATGTATTTTATGTGTTGCAAAAAACTGACTTGCTTTAACAAAATATATTTACAAATTCTTTCACCTGCTCCATTTCTAAAACTTTTTGCTCATAATTTTTACACTTCTAGCACTTTAACATCCTTAATTTTCATCTGCCTTAATTTTAAAAAATTGTTTGCCCAACCTAAGAGGGGGGGTCTGCTCTCATTGACAGCTGACACTCCTCCATACACTTAAGTGAAAAATTAATAATGCCAATGTAAACATCCATTTTACAATTTATGAATAATAAAAATGTTAAGTTCTCTAACGCTTTCTCAGGCAAGTATGATTCACCCAGGCAGCTGTATAAGCATGCGCAGGCAGCAAAAGATCAGGTAAACAGGCAAGAATACCCTTTCAGAGAAAACAGTGTTTCAGGTGTGAAGAATACAGATCACCAGTTCAATTTCAGCCTTAACTTGTCTCTACCCCTGCTGCAATTAGAATATACACAAAGGACTAAAATCTTTAGAGTAGATGATCAGGTGTTTCGCAGACGTAAGCATAGTACGTAATTCAGGCTTTATGAATTCACACCTGGGATTTGATAAATTAAAAAACGTACAGATGCAGCCATTCAAAGTGTGTGGCACAGACACGTACCGCGGGTAATTGGCTACGTCCTCGTGCAATACCGCGGTACGTGATTGGTTGACCGACAGGGGCACTCATGGTGTGTTGGTCGGTCGTAGAAAGATTTAAATGTCTTTACTGTGCCCATTTTAGTATTGAATATTTATATGGAATTTTACCACTGAAGGGAAATCTTAGTAGCTGAGCATAAAAAGAATAGGAGCATACTGTAACGCGTGTGAAGGCCATAAACAATATTAATTTTGGAACATAAACATACAGTATTACAGTATATGGCTGGTCTCAGTACTTTAAAGAAAAAATACACACCAGTATTCCATTTCTCCCTAAACATTTTAAGCATCGAAGTCTTTAACTAACATGTGAAATAGCGTGTATAAAAAGTGGTAGTTTTAAGCTTTTCTGCTAATATAATATGGAATTGCGTATCTAAAGAAATTAATAACGATATAATTATATTCGTGTACTGCAACACTTCACCTTTGCTCACGTGACCTTCCCAGCTTGAGTTTTCTCTCTTCTCTTTTAAACGTGTGAACAATGCTGTAATACAATTTAAAATAAAAGTTTAAACAGTATAAACTAAACTCCATTAATATAAGTATCGAGTGGTATTAAATAAATACAGCTTTTTAGAATAGATTACACTTTTCTAAAATGTATTTAAAAAATAAAAACGATTACAATCTAATCTTTCCACATTTGATCCCAAAATCCCAAGAAAAATAAATCTAAACGGGGAGAAAGCTATGCTGAAAGTTTAAGATACTTAGAAGACAAAGATAACAATTTATGTTGCATTTGTCTGATTGTGAATCAAAAAATACATATAATTAAACACGCGTTTGTGATTTAAATCAAAACGCGATTTAAATCAATATAAATGTTTATATTGTAACGCATACTGTACAGCCTCCATTTCTCTATAAAAATTTAAAAGATCGTTTGTGCAGCCTAAGAGGGGGGGGTCTACTCTCAGTGACAGCTGACAATCCTCCATACACTCAAGTGAAAAATTAATAATGCCAATGTAAACGTCGTATTTACAATTTGTTGATAATAGAAATGTTAAGTTCTCTAAAGCTTTACCCAGGCAGCAAAAGATCAACTACACTGGGAAGATGCGACACCGAAGATATGATTAATAACCTTTTAAATCTGAAGGGAGATCTAAAGGGATCCCCCCACACACACACACACGATAGAAGCAGGAAGCAGAAGCAGGGACAGTTGTCAGAAGGAAAGAAGGTGACTATTCATTGTTATTAAAAATGACTTAAATTCGATCATGTTGTGATATTTAGAAATTTAAAAAGTCAATTAATTGTCCATAATATTGCTATTCTATTTTTTCAAAGAAATGTTTGTTAAAAGAAAAGTTACAGCGCTAGCTGGATTTGAACACACAACCTGTGGGTTACTAATCCAGCACGTAGACCACCAGGCTACATGAGCAGAGGTGAAACAGCCCTACACATACAGAATCAACAGACATTGTACAGCATGTATTACTGTGTTGCAGTACATGAATATAATTATATCGTTATTAATTTCTTTAGATACGCGATTCCATATTATATTAGCAGAAAAGCTTAAAACTACCACTTTTTATACATGATATTTCACATGTTAGTTAAAGACTTCAATGCTTAAAATGTTTAGGGAGAAATGGAATACTGGTGTGTATTTTTTCTTTAAAGTACCGATTCCTGGAATCTGACTGGCTGACACCCTTCTGAAGTGGTACCATAATCTCTGGTATACGAAAAAGAAAGCGTAGAAAAAAAAGCTTGGATTCTCATGTATCTGATACAAGTATTTTTTAATACAGTCTTTGCTGTGCTCTTGAGGATCCTTGTGATATTTTGAGCTCTGGTTGAATGATAAGTGTCGCAGTTTAAATCATTTTCGTTGTTAGAAATTATGAAACGATCTGTTAAAAGCAAGGGAGTTTTTATGTCTGTTACAGTAAAAGAAAATGCTTGACAAAGTAGGGCTTGGACAGATTCCAAGTGCTTGTACAAATGTGCTAAAGAAATGAGCAAAAAAAGTCATTTATTCCTTTATCATATTGGCTAGCTAATGTCCTGTCCTCGTTAGTTAGATCCACGAAATGCTGTGGTGTTTGTCAAAGAAAAAACTAAAAGTATTTTCGTTTAAAATGACGGTTAGAAAGAATGTGGACCAGCGTAATACTTTGAGTTTACAGCTTGTCCAAAGTCATTCATTATTAATACTATTAGTAATATCTTCGGTAAAGGCTTTGATGCATAAAATATTTCTGCATAATTAAAATATTTATGATAAAGGTAGGTTGTGTACTTTTGTCCAACTGAGCAATCTTGCTTTCATAAAATATACCAACTTTTTAATGACTGATGATTAACATGCTGTAATACACAGTTTAAATTTTAAAGCTAAAACGCTGTACATGAGAGGTCAAGCTTTATTGGCTCCTCCTGGCGGTTTTACAAGGTTATTCCGGATACTTTCCGGCATGACGTCAAATGACGCGTTACAGTGCGTGATACTGCGTTTTCATGCGACACGCCCACCGCGGTATACGGCGAAATACCCCACGCCTTTTGAATGGCTGCATCTGTATTTTGTAGAAACTGCACCAGGTATTAGATCTTGTTTATATTAAAGTTATATCACTGCGCAGTGGTGGATGGTGCAGTATTTTTTCAGTAACCTGCTAATCTGCTTAACAACTGTAGAAAACATGATTTTATTTCTGTACGGAATGCGTGTTAAATTAAACAAATTAAAGTGTTTCAAATGTTTAACTAAGAAGTAGTGTAGTCTGCAAAGGAACAAGTAATAGGTTTATTCCATGCTGAAAAGATCTTTGCATTGTGAATCTCTTTTTCTAAGAAAACATTTGTCAGTCTGTCCATGGGGGGAAGGGGGACTGTGGAGGAAGGTGGAGGAAAAGATTTGTAAAACAGGTTTTCTGTACAAACAATTTATCCAGTGGGGCAATTTAACAAATGCCTCAAGCCTTTGAAAGGCTTCTTTGAAAAACTAAAACAGCAAATATTATGGACACTTTATTGAGATTTTTAGAATTTGATTAATAGGGAATATAATATGGAATCGTGTATCTAAAGAAATTAATAGCGATATATATTCATATACTGTAGCTTAAATCCTGCTAAACTAAAAATTAGACACAAGAAGAGTATTATTGGACAATTTTGTTAGGCTTTGGTGAAATTTCTCTGTAAACTGAACAGTTAAAAAGGGGACACTTGTGTATTGCCTCCTTTTAAACTTGCAAAAAAGGAACATTCCAATGTTAATGCGACACGGAAGATATTATAATAATGTATAGAATTCGGCAAGGACGGCCACAGAGACTCAGACTTTGTGGAGTGAAATTCGGCACAGCCAGCGCTCCGGGCGAGAGAGAGAGATTTTTATTATTATTTTTTTTTATTATATTTTATTATTTTTATTTGCTTTGGCAACACTGATTATACCCATCGGTCATGCTAATAAAGCACCTTGAATTGAATTGAATTGAGAGAGAGAGAGCGCATGCACCCCAGCCGGGTGCTCCTCAACCGTGGTGCCAAGAGCATGCGCAACATCGGGTTTGCACCTTACACCCTGCAGTACTGCTGTGTACATACAGTACAAACATGTTGTGATATTAAGAAATATAAAAATGTCAATATAATGCCGATAATATTTGCTATTTTAGTTTTTCAAAGAAATGTTTATTTGTTAAAAGAAAACTCAATGCACTTGTTGGATTTGAACACCCGACCTCACACTTATAAGTCAGTTACTTAAGCTATCACACCAGACACAATGATGTAGCATGGGGGTGAAACAGCCGTACACATATCAATAGGAAGTCTTATACTACTGTTTGTGCTACAGTACCTGAATATAATTATATAGTTATTAATTTCTTTAGAAACGCGATTCCATATTATGTTCCCTATTAATCAAATTTAAAAATTTGAGCATATTTGCAGAAAACGTTAAAACGATTAATTTTCACAAAGTATATAAATGTACAGTAACATGGTCAGAAGGAGCACGTAAAAACGTTTCCGAAATAACCACATGTAAGACTTTGATGCTTAAAATGTTTAGTGAGAAATGGAACACTGGTGTGTATTTTTTCTTTAAACTACCAATAAAAGCCATATACAGTTTACATAATATGTTTATGTTCCTAAATTAATATCATTTATGACTTCAGATACTTTATGCTCCTTTTCTTTATATGCTTAGCTACTAAAATTTCTCTTTAGTTGTAAAATTCCATATAAATATTCAATACTAAGCGGATTAAAATGTGCACAGTAAAGAGATTAAATGATAAAATCTTTTCACTACTGACCAATGCACCACAAGTGCCCCTGTCAGTCATTTTCGCCAGCCAATCATGTACCGCGGTACGCCCCGGTGGCTTGTGGGTAGATGCCTGTGGTATGGGTTTGTACCGTGAAGTTTGAATGGCTGCATCTGTACCTTTATCAGTTAATTCCTTTATACTGTTCAGAGGATAAAGAAACTTAATTACAAAAAGGTAAACTTCTTATTTAAGGATTGCATAGCAATATGCTTTTGGTAGCTTACAATTAGTTTATAATTACCTGTATATACAGTATATATTTATATATGGATTACCTATACAATGTATGTTTGTTTGCTAGGTATGGCGTGGAATATTTTAGTAGGAAATAATGCAACAGGAGAAAAACAAAGTAATTTCTAAATATATTATTACCTATTAGTGAACAGACAGAAGATACATTTAATTTGAATTTTTAGATAAGATTTTTTTAAACTTAATAATCTCAAAAGATCACACAGCAATATTACATTTTGCCTCTTACCAATTTTAATGGTGGACACAGAGTACAAGGTGTCACAAGAGTCAAAGCACATTTGTATACATGAATAAATAATTTTAGTATCTCAATGCATTATTTATAAATATTTAATACTGCATTTCATTAAAGTCAATAAAAATTAATTTCTCTCTGTTTACTTTGGAAACTGCTATTTTTTTTAAGTATGAAAATGGCATACGTTTTGTACCACCTTTCAAACAATGCACTTAACCTGCAACCCTCCTCTGTAACCCAAAGGATGATTTATGACTTCTTTGCATTATCACCTTCAGGTAACTCTTGTGACCCTGTTTGCTGATACCACATTCATCATTTGTACTGTTAAGTATACTGTACTTTCTTCCCTTATTACTAAAATATGTTTGTAAAGAGAGGCATATAATTTCAGAAAATGACAGAATTTACAAATTCATACTCAAATATTTACTCTTTTACAAAAGCTTTTGTATATATGTTATTTTAATATTTGTTAATACTTAATGTTCATATTTAACATATTGAAAACTTAAATAGACAATGATTGGTAAGTTTTTGAAATTTTATATTAAGGTTTACTTTTAAAATAATATTTTTTCTTATAGCTCAAAAGCATGACATAATACTTTCTCTCTTATATAGTACATTTAAGAGATACTGTACATATACAGAGCATAATTTGGTTTCACAATACTACAGCAGAACCAGCAATGGGTAATGACAATCAAAATCATCCTAATACAACTTAAAAAATGTTTTACACAATATGCGTTTAGAATGGTACCTTCTGTCCTTGAACTTTACCACCAGATTTGCACATCTAAGATCGGTCTTTTCCGTGAACATGTGCCTCAGGCCTTGGAAAATGGAAATTGCCAATTTACCAGTTCCGTGACAGTTATGCATTTTTGTTATTGGTGTTTTGTCATTGTTGTACTATCCACATTAAAATATCTCATTTAATAAAGTATGGCTTTGAAAGACCTCAGGTTGAAATATGATAATGGAAGTGACAATGCTGCCTTGGGGTTAACTGACAGTTTTTGAAAAAAATAATCTTCATGCATTTGCATTCTTTTTTTTTTAGCTGAAACTGTGTGTAGGTATGGCCCCAAAGTTGCATTATTTTATAAAACAGGATTAAATAAATACAATAACATAGTGTTGCAAACTTCAGATGGCACTAAAAAACATTGTATTATTTTTTTTTTCCTTTTTAGAATTGCCTCTCTTGCTTTATGCTTATTATTACACACAAAGCGAATTGCTATGTTCTAGTGAAATTGAAAATCATTTTTGCATGCAAAGAAAGAAATATACTGGGAGGCAGCCAAAATTTCTACAGAATAAAGCAATCTGTCTCGAAGAAAATAGTGCAAACCAGGAATATAGAGTGATTTGCTGTTTTTGGATGTTACATTTGAAATGGCTAAGTAGACTAATGTTTTATTTAAAGATTTACCCCTTAAAATATATACATTGCCATCTAGACTTTCCAGTAGTTGCTAAAACTTGACAACACATTACACTAAGTGGCTTTTGTTAATAAAAACATTTTTTTTAATTAAGAAAATAAATATTATCAACAGATATGGGATTAGTCATGAACAAAAAACATTCATGATAAAGTCATGAATAAATCCTTTTCCCTATATTTAATTACATAACCCTCTGACCCCAAAAGCGGCTACAGATGCAGCCATTCAAAGTGCGCGTCACAGACACGTACCGCAGGTGACGTCGCTCAGTATGACGCAAGATGACGCGTGGCACCGCAGTACGTGATTGGTTGACCGACAGGGGCACTCGTGGTCCGTTGGTCTGTCGTAGAAAGACTTACAGTAAAAACGTCTTTGCTGTGCCCGTTGTAGATATTGAATTTTACCACTGAAGGGAAATCTTAGTAGCTGAGCATAAAAAGAATAGGAGCATACTGTAACGCGTGTGAAGGCCATAAACGATATTAATTTTGGAACATAAACATACAGTATATACTGTAGCTGGTCTTGGTACTTTAAAGAAAAAAATACACACCAGTATTCCATTTCTCCCTAAACATTTTAAGCTTTGAAGTCTTTAACTAACATGATACCGGATTCAACAAGCATACTTTTAGAATTTGATTAAAAGGGAATATAATATGGAATCGCGTATCTAAAGAATTTAATAACGGTATTCGTGTGCTGCGACAGGGCTGTGTAGGGCTTTTTCGCCTGCCTGTTCATGCGAGCTGTCTTCTAGCCGACTGGTCTAGGTGCGTGACTAGCAACTGGGAGGTTGTGTGATCGAATCCAGCTGGTGCCGGACTTTTCTTTTAACAAACATTTCTTCGAAAAAATAGAATAGCGATATTATGGACAATAAATTGACTTTTATATTTCAAAATATCGCAACATGAACGATATTTGCGATATTTTGAACATATCTTCCCTTCTGACAGCGGTTCCTCCTTCTATTGTGTGTGTGTGTGCAACAGAGTAAATTTTTATAGAGAAATGGAGGCTGGACAGTATGCGTTACAATATAAACATTTATATTGATTTAAATCGTGTTCTGATTTAAATCGCAAACGCGTGTTTAATTATGTGTTTTTTAATCATAATCAGGCTAATGCATTTCTACATTTTCTGTATGAACCAGCTTAGAGGTTCATACAGAAAGACAGCTTGTGTTTAAATTGAGTGTAAGGTAATTTATGCTTCTAAAGTCATGGTCAGCATTTATTATTGTACTGTGCTGTAAACTTTTTCTGTGCCTAGTCACATTATTTTATAGCGTTTTTATTGCGTTATTAAATCCGGTGGCGCTGTGTGTTAGAGTAGTTTCCTGACTCCCTTGTCACATGGTCTGTGATTGAATCCCATAGAACTATGACTTTATTTTTTAACAAACATTTCTTTGAAAAAATGAAACGTTTCCCTTGGTCAGAGATTAAATAAAACCTCACTCGCACCAAACAAATTTATATTTCTAAATATCACAAAATACGTTCATTGTCTTCCAATCGAGTCGAGTTGACATTGGAAGCCTGCCACACCCGGACTGTTAAACCAACGCATTAGCACGTCAAAGCCCATCGAGGGTATTGAGCCAGTATTGCCTTTAGTATTCCCCCCTCTCCCCTCAATTCAATTCAATTCAAGGTGTTTTATTTGCATGACAGATGGGTACAAGCAGTGTTGGGTATGTATATTGTAACGCTTACGGCAGACAGGCACTGTGTAAGAGCCGGCGCACCAGAGCAGCGCACCGAGGGAGCGTCTGCATTTCTAACTTAGTTTTTAAAATTAGTCAAGCAATATGAAGCATCTCCTTTTACTTAGTGCCTGAGCATAAAAAGAATAGGAGCATACTGCAACGCGTGTGAAGTCCATAAACGATATTAATTTTGGAACTTAAACATACAGTATATGGCTGGTCTCGGTACTTTAAAGAAAACATACACACCAGTATTCCATTTCTCCTAAACATTTTAAGCATCGAAGTCTTTAACTAACGCGATACCGGAGTCAACAAGCATACTTTTAGAATTTGATTAAAAGGGAATATAATATGGAATCGCGTATCTCAAGAAATTAATAACGATATAATTATATTCATGTTGCAAAAGAACTGCAACGGACATAAAAACTCCCTTGCTTTTAACAGAGCGTTCCATAATTTCTAACTACGAAAATGCCAGGTGAAAGGATTTGTAAACATATTTTGTTAAAGCAAGTCAGAACCCATTCAGAGCCTACATTACATTTTAGCGTTTCATTCTGAGCAGAAGACCCTCACACCTGAAGAAGGGGGAGGTGTTTTTCGCTGGAAATCTCGCCTGCTTCTACTTTACAACCGGAGTGCTGGCTGTGACGAATTAAACCGGTATTACAGGTTACAATCACAGACCATGTGACATGGGAGTCAGGAAACTAACACAGCGCCACCAGATTTGATAACGCTATGAAAACGCTATAAAATAATGTGACTAGGCACAGAACAAGTTTACAGCACAGTACAAAAATGCTGACCATGACTTTAGAAGCATAAATTGCCTTACACTCAATTTAAACACAAGCTGTCTTTAGCCCTCTAAGGTGGTTCATACAGAAATGTAGAGATCCAGGCTCAGAACACACAGCTTCATTAGCGAATACATATGCAGGACAACTAGAGAAGACGTTTTACAGAGGATGGATTTTTAGAAACATCCCATCAGTGACATCACTGAAGTCAACTCCTAGGTACTGTAACTGTCGTGTGGATAGTTTCACAAGAATCAGACAAAGGTTTAAGCATCGCTTGTTCTAGATAAAACTGCAAAAAAAAACAACAACCCATAATGTACTTCTTTGCGGCTCTGTTTGCCCAAATCATATATTCACAACGTGAAATCTAGAAAATAATATTACGTAACCAAAATCCGCAATATGGAAACAGAACCTGTGTAATTGTTGATAGATGATGTACTCGTAACATTTTTTCAAGACGAACTACAACATTTAAAAAATGACTTGTATGTACTTGATATCTCTAATCAATCCACGGGTCCCAGCACGAAACGAAAGTAAAACGCATACCGTTTCGCGCTTCTTATTAGTTGCTCAAAAGTAATTTGACCGTATGAAATGCATAATATAAACCTAGAAACATATACGTGAGTAGTACTTAAGCACTGTAGTATCGGTGTTAAGACATACCTCTCAAATACTGTAAATCAAGTTAAAAATATCTCAAGATTCTGGTCATAATGAAACCATGTTTCGTGTATGTTTTCTTTAAAGTACCGAGACCAGCCATATACTGTATGTTTATGTTCCAAAATTAATATCGTTTATGGCCTTCACACGCGTTGCAGTATGCTCCTATTGTTTTTATGCTCAGCTACTAAGATTTCCCTTCAGTGGTAAAATTAGATATGAATATTCAATACTTAAACGGGCACAGTTAAGACATTAAATATACATATACATACTGTATACAGTACAGTTTGCATACGGTAATATGTTTATGTCCCTAAATCAATCTCTTTTATGAGCATGTGAAAGGCATGGTGAATCACTGTACTTTGCATGATTGGAAAAAAATGCGTGATTGCGAAATGCTGTGGCGTTACTTTTACAAAGACGGTCAATGAAAAAAAGAATGTGGACCAGGGCAATACTTTGAGTTTACAGCTTGTCCAAGGTCATTTATTATTAATACTATTATTAATATCTTCGTTAAAGACTTTGATGGCTACAGCTCAAACATGAGAGGTTGAGCTTTATTAGCTCCACCTTGCGGAAATTCCGGATACTATTATTTTGCTAGCGGTATTTACCGGTAACTCGCGGTATTTACCGGTAGCTTGCGGTAGACTGCGTACAGCATACCGGAAAATAATGCGGTATCGCCCGCGCATTTTGAATGGCTGCATCTGTAAGTATTCCTCAAAGTTCAAACATTGAATGACATTTCTCCTTTGAAAATTTACATATATTCACAAATAAATTATTTTACAATAAATTATACATTAAAGTTCTTTAGGTTTTTTATGTGAGCTTACAAAAATATATAAAATCACAATGAAAACTTCAGAAGCTATTGAAACAACGTATTTGGAATGTCTTAATGTTTCTCTTCACAATAATTAGAACAGTATTAAAAGAAAAAGTAATTTTTTTAATCACTTTCACATAACACTTATAAAACATTTTGCAAAATAAAATCTAATACAAAACTATCTCAGCACTACTGTATATCAGGTACTGTATGTTGATCTTGTGACTATCATTTACAAGAATGATAGCTGAGGGCTAGAGATCCATTTGTCTTGTTCACAAATTGCTGTTATTATTTCCTCCTATTAAATTCATGATGCTGTATTCATTATTTAAGGGACATAGAAAGAGGTTGACAAAATCTCCCATGCCTCCCCCAAATAAAAATAAATAAAAATAACTCAGCTTGATGAATAGCCAAGCTGTTTGCACAGTCAGTTGTGCAAAGTCTCTGCTTCTGAAACCTGAAATAGAAGGCATGAGCTGCATTCCACAGCTCACATACTGCAATTGGTATGGAACAAAAATTTAACATTATTACTATTGTAAGACTGATCCTGAGAGTGGACTTGGACTTTAAGGGTACTGAAAACTCACACAATGAAACTAGAATGGAGGGAAAATTAGTTTACAGAGCTTGTTAAAGGAACTGAGCTGGACATGCAGCCAGATTCTAAGAAACAACTAGTATGTGGTTACCAGCTTTGTCACAATGGGAGAAGTGGTACAGAGGTCACATACAGTATACACTATGGAGACCTCAAAAAGAGTGGAGAGTTTGTTTTCAAAATGTTCTGCTTCACTAACAAATAGTTGTTTCTAAGAGAAAACAAGCAATTCCATCCCATTTGTTCTATTGAGGAATCTGAGCAATTTACATGAATTATAGCCCATATATCTTTTCAGGAGTATGGAAATGCCTAAGAGAAACTGATTCTATAATTGTGCTCCATTGCAAAAGAAATGGAGGAGCTCATTAGATGTGATATCTGATCAAATGAAACAAGAATACACCTTTTTCAAGGACAGTGAAGTTCTTTGCAGAATTACTTCATTATGACTATGCCTGTTGATAAATTCAAACTTAGGTATGCTTTCTACGTTTTTGTGTCACATTCCTCTATTGTGACTTAATTTTGCTCAAATGAGGATGGAGTCAATGTGGAATTTTTGTGTACATGGTGTTTAATTATGTATTGTTTATGTTTTTGACTATGTTTTAGGAGCCTCAGCTGTTTTGCTTTCTGTTGGAAGAGTGCTACTAGGTGCATATTTTGTTCTGATGTTTTTTGGATGAATTATAAAGGGGTGATTTACATTTGCTAAGGGGGCAGGATCCCAACTGGGTTCTGTTAAAGAGCACAATTCTCTCTCAAGTTTGCATTTCTATCTCTGTTATTCCTAATATGATCTTGACATGACATGGTGAAGTACAGAATGACTCATTCGATTCTCAAGCGAGTTTCAGTTACTGTAAAGGCCTGTTAGTAATTTTTGGCAAACAAAATGACAGAATAGATAGAAGTACATGTACCACCTGGAATACCTCAACCAGAGTTTTGGCAGATAAAATCTGTATTGGATTGAGATCTCCAATCATTTTGGACTACATTCCATTGATCAAGATATAATTTTGTCAAGATACTGTATGTTTTGAAGCTAGTGTGCAGTGGTTTCACCCCAGTAAAAGATTACACACAGAGATATCTATAAAGGACAATCCTCTTGAAGTACGGATGTCATCCAACATTAGTTAGCTTCCTTCGCTTGCTTAATGATATACAGAATGTGCGGTAATTCTCACCGCGGATCTATTATTAAGCCCAATAAAGAATGGACAGAAGTCAGTATAGGGTATGTTATCACCTTAACCTTATTTTAAATATTTATGAATTACATGATTTATTTGATAACAGACAAAGTCCATGAATTTTCATATTTTCTGAGATTCTGAGATGAGAAGGTAGGATTTAGAACATTCAGAATTTTACCCCAGCACCATTAATTTGGATTCACAATGAGTGTTTATCTAGAGGTTAGATGAAGCATTTCAAATAAATTGGAAAAAGCAAACAAGAAGAAATGCAACATTAGTGTCAACGTCTGGGTGATTTGATCTTTTCTAAGTCTTTGTTGACAGTACATTCCTGTTTATGGCTAGAAATCACACTCACACTTTTTGTGATAATTAATCTGTGTTAGATGAATTAATGACTTTGTTTTGACCTTAGCATATGACTTTGTTGAGAATGGTGCAGGCCCCTCTATCATATTTTGAACTCCTATAATTAAACATATTTGGGGGTTTTGTTTAACTTTGCCATGTTTAAACGTTCCTGTTTTGTGTCTGCATACACTCCCCCACTATCAATTCAATTCAATTCAAGCTTTATTGTCCCCTAGGGGAAATTTGTTTTATGGCACAGTCAAACACAACACAATGACAAATAAGCATCACCAAAAGGGAAGAGTATACAGTAGTGATACAGAAGATAAGAAACAAGAGTCAAGAGACAAGGTCGCTACTTTGATTTGTTTAAGAGTATCCAGTAATAATTTATCTATTTTCATCTTATCCTTGTGTGTCATCGTAGTATTTTTTACAAAACAAAGGTAAAACAAAATTCTAATGTATATGTTTAATTAATGTTATGTTTCATTTTTATACAGAAAATAACAAGGCAGTGAAATTGCCTGATAACTTGTTCCAGCTTTTCACATAGATAAGTTGTCTCAGTTATTTTAAATTCTAAAATCTGTGTTGGAGACAACTGAGTCATACAGTACCTATCAAACTTCCAACCTGAGGCAATGTCATGCTGGCTGGCTACATATTTCAAAATGCTTTTTGAAGTAGTGTCAATCTACCATTGCAGAACAGAAACAAGACCATGAGGGATCCTAGGAATCTGTCTGTTGTGGATAAATAATTTTAATCCCTACAATTAGAGAGAAAATTATAATAAGTAATGACATTCATTTCCAATAACATGTTACATTTAAAATATTTGTAAGTTATAATTACATACAGATAGTGGAATACTTAGGAATTGCTGCTTCTTCAATATGCAAAGCATATGTACTTACAGTATGTGCACTTACACATGTACTTACACATGCTTCCAGCAAAATGTCTGAAAGGCTAACTAACTGGGGATTTAATTTTATTTTAGGGGTAAGAACATTATTTAACATCCAGACCTTACCACTCAAGCAAAATAAAATGACAAGCAAAGAAAGACAAGCAAAGTCACAAAATAATATTTTATACATTATTTAACATAAAATACAAACAAAATAGCTACAAAGAACTGCAAAATCAGACAATCTAAAACAAGCTGAATATACAGTATTACTACAGTAATAGTACAGTAATATATAGTATTACTTCAGTATTCCCCTTGATTTTTTTCTATTGACAAATAGTTAAGATGAAAAATGATTTTGTATATTCTTTACATTTATTTACATGTCATCCACTGAATTAGCACTTACATTCAATACAATATATAGTACTACCACAAAAATATCTTGAAGTATTAAGTAGCCTGTTAATAAAATTTGAATTCTATAAGAGAATCTCAGTATGTTCTTTTTAATCCAGGTGTTCCATAGTTCTCAGTGACACTACTTCAGTTATCTGGCTGATGGCTATCTCTGTTCTGTACTTGATTGTGAATAATAATAAATGTTGCTAGTTTTAGAAAGATTTTTAAAATGTTTCCGATATTAATATACTTTATCAAGAGCAAAAAATTATACATTTTCTAACACCTTCATGTGATTCTGGGTGGTAGGGGAGTTGGAGTCTTTTAGAACAATAATCTCATAAATAAATAATAGTGTAGGTGGACAACTTTCTGTTTAAAAAAATGGATAATAATAAAAAATAATAATTGTGCTGCAATTACCTTTGTCTTGTCATTCCCATCTGCTGCTTCAAACTTTCCTGATTTAGTCTGAAGGTTAGAGGTAGCTGCAAATGTTTTTAATTTTGATCTGGCATCAGTACATGAATCTTTAGTACAGTATGTGAGAAACAACAACAAAAAATACAGTGAATGTTAAACAAGTTTGAGGTGCAGCTCTAGGTAGTGTGCATCACTAGGGTGTCCTACATGGCAAATGTTCTGAGATGTCTAACATGCTTAATTTTTTGTGAGTTTAACATCTATGAACATCGGTGTAAAATATTTATTATAAAGTAATTAAATTTGAGGCACTATAATGCATCAAAAATAAATTATACATTGCAATGAAATGAAAGAACATATAAAGGTAGCTGTAAAACACACACAGACACCTTACATAGAAATGGAGAGCAATAATTATTTCCAAATGTTTCAATTTTAGTTTATATGCTACCAAGAATTTTAATATATTTCAATATACAGTAAATTAATTTAAGTTATTGATATTATTAAAATAAGTGCTAATTCAGAATAATATAATTTTACAAAATCTGCATTGTGGAGTGAAGTAGTAGTAGTAAAGACTACACTCAAATAATAAAGACACTATGCAAAAAAACTACTGAAATAGAAACGACTAGGAAGAAATAGTTTTGTTTTTTTGGAAATTCAAAAGCTGTACATCATTTGTTCATCAGATAACTTGAGGTTTTAAAACTGAAATGATGTGGTGTTTTTAAAGTATCTAAATATCTGCTCTGATTATCAAAACATCATAATGTCAATTCACTGCTAAACATTAATGATTGCTCTGAAGTACAATAAAGAAAATTGTGAAGAACAGATTAAATACAAGATAAACTATTTTTAGCTTTTTATATCTAAGAAAACACAGAGGGTCAATTGCAATGTATGTTTCCCCATTGTATTTAGATTCACTTCATCACAATGGGATTTTAAGCATCATTTGCTGTGAAATTTATTGTAACATTCAACTAAAATTGTATTCCATCCAGTACAACATCAGTACAACAGACCTAATTCTCATGTTCTAATCATAATGAAAGGTATTATTAGTATTAGTGCATTAATGTTATATCTACTAATCTAATCTAATCTACTAATGCACATATAACCAATAGTTTGTGATTATGAGTTTTGAGATATATATTGATGTAAATTTACTTTACTGAAGAAAAAATGACTTTATGCCAAATAATCTAAATAAACGTGATGAGACCTGAAGTGTATTCTGTCACGTCTGCGATAAGATGTCACACTGGTGGTATTTATGGGGGGAGCTGGGATATTGAGGATATTGGGGTATGGTGGGTTAACTATAATTTTCTTGTGTGAAATGTAAAGGTACTGTACATTGCAGAAAACACTCTTTTCAAGGTAATTTCAGAAGACATTATTTATTAAAACTATTCCTTATCTTTCCTGTAACTGTAGTCCTAAAAGAATGCTATTGAAACAGTCTGTGTGTGTGTTCAATGTCCTTGAAAGGGAAAGGGTGGTTCATCCCAGTTGATAGTGATGTCATGGTGGACTTTACATGCTATACCAAGGCTGGATCATACTGGAGTGGTACATAAACCAAATGAGAGACAGGAAAAACATAGTTTAAAAATTCCAAAGGCTTTCTCAAAGTGGGTTCTTGTCTTTTTATGTCTCTTGTTATATTACAGCCTTTATGGTGCTGAGGGATTGTGCATAGGTATTCATCACAAAGGATGGCCATGATCAACAACGAGGGCTCCACAACACAAACCTTCCTCAAAATTTAATTTCAGATAGATTTTTCCAAAATCTAAGCATCACGTTTACTGACAGCCAATCTTGCAGGTGTCAGCATACAGTGGTGTGAAAAAGTGTTTGCCCCCTTCCTGATTTCTTATTTTTTTGCATGTTTGTCACACTGAAATGTTTCAGATCATCAAACAAATTGAAATATTAGACAAAGATAACACAAGTAAATACAAAATGCAGTTTTTAAATGAAGGTTTTTATTATTAAGGGAACAAAAAAAATCCAAACCTACATGGCCCTGTGTCAAAAAGTGATTGCCCCCTAAACCTAATAACTGGTTGGGCCACCCTTAGCAGCAACAACTACAATCAAGCGTTTGCGATAACTGGCAATGAGTCTTTTACAGCGCTTTGGAGGAATTTTGGCCCACTCATCTTTGCAGAATTGTTGTAATTCAGCCACATTGGAGGGTTTTTGAGCCTTAACCGCTTTTTGAAGGTCATGCCACAACATCTCAATCGGATTCAGGTCAGGACTTTGACTAGGTCACTCCAAAGTCTTCATTTTGTTTTTCTTAAGCCATTCAGAGGTGGACTTGCTGGTGTGTTTTGGATCATTGTCCTGCTGCAGAACCCAAGTGCGCTTCAGCTTGAGGTCACGAACAGATGGCCGGACATTCTCCTTCAGGATTTTTTGGCAGACAGCAGAATTCATGGTTCCATTTACCACAGCAAGTCTTCCAGGTCCTGAAGCAGCAAAACAGCCCCAGACCATCACTCTACCACCACCATATTTTACTGTTGGTATGATGTTCCTTTTCTGAAATGTTGTGTTACTTTTACACCAGATGTAATGGGACACACACCTTCCAAAAAGTTCAACTTTTGTCTCGTCAGTCCACAGAGTATTTTCCCAAAAGTCTTGGGGATCATCAAGATGTTTTCTGGCAAAACTGAGATGAGCCTTTATGTTCTTTTTGCTCAGCAGTGGTTTTCGTCTTGGAACTCTGCCATGCAGGCCATTTTTGCCCAGTCTCTTTCATATGGTGGAGTCATGAACACTGACCTTAACTGAGGCAAGTGAAACCTGCAGTTCTTTGGATGTTGTTGTGGGTTTTTTTCTGACCTCTTGGATGAGTCGTCGCTGCGCTCTTGGGGTAATTTTGGTTGGCAGGCCACTCCTGGGAAGGTTCACCACTGTTCCATGTTTTCGCCATTTGTTGATAATGGCTCTCACTGTGGTTCGCTGGAGTTCCAAAGCTTGAGAAATGGCTTTATAACCTTTTCCAGACTGATAAATCTCAATTACTCTGTTTCTCATTTGTTCCTGAATTTCTTTGGATCGCAGCATGATGTCTAGCTTTTGAGGATCTTTTGGTCTACTTCACTTTGTCAGGCAGGTCCTATTTAAGTGATTTCTTGATTGAGAACGGGTGTGGCAGTAATCAGGCCTGGGTGTGGCTAGAGAAATTGAACTCAGCTTTCCAAAGATGTGATAAACCACAGTTGATTTATGTTTTAACAGGGGGGGCAATCACTTTTTCACACAGGGCCATGTAGGTTTGGATTTTTTTTCCCTTAATAATAAAAACCTTCATTTAAAAACTGCATTTTGTGTTTACTTGTGTTATATTTGTCTAATATTTCAATTTGTTTGATGATCTGAAACATTTCAGTGTGACAAACATGCAAAAAAATAAGAAATCAGGAAGGGGGCAAACACTTTTTCACACCACTGTATATACCGTGGTAGGCACTGCAGTACCTTAGAGTGCATTGTGTCATCATTTCTTTTTTATTTTTTCAGAGAATCTGATGCAGGACTGCACTACTACTATAATCCATCATGGTCAAAACTGCATATAGATAAAGGCAGTCTGCACAAACAACAATACTGTAGTTGATAAACAGTATGGAAATCTGTACAAATCATTCAGCCAATGCACCACATTACAAATTAGGGTATTGTATACAGATGCAGCCATTCAAAGTGCACGGCAAACATGTACCGAGGGCATTTGGCTACGTCATCGCACGTCATACCGCAGTATGTGATTGGTTGACCGACAGGGGCACTTGTGGTGCGTTGGTCAGTCGTAGAAAGATTTAAATGTCTTTACTGTGCCCGTTTTAGTATTGAATATTTATATGGAATTTTACCACTGAAGGGACATCTTAGTAGCTGAGCATAAAAAGAATAGGAGCATAACGCGTGTGAAGACCATAAACGATATTAATTTTGGAACATTAATTTTGGAACATAAACATACAGTATTACAGTATATGGCTGGTCTCGGTACTTTAAAGAAAAAATACACACCAGTATTCCATTTCTCCCTAAACATTTTAAGCATCGAAGTCTTTAACTAACGTGAAATAACGTGTATAAAAAGTGGTAGTTTTAAGCTTTTCTGCGAATACGCTCGATACCGGAGTCAACAAGCATACTTTTAGAATTTGATTAATAGGGAATATAATATGGAAACACGTATCTAAAGAAATTAATAACGATATAATGATATTCATGTACTGCAACACAAGAATAGTATACGCTGTACAATGTCTGTTGATACTATGTGTAGCATTGTTTCACCACTCATCATGTGACCATGTGAGTGGTGCGGTGGTCTAAGTGCCCGACTTCTAAGCGAGAGGTCAGCTGTTCAAATCCAGCTATGCCATCAGTTTTCTTTTAACAAATAAAAATGTATTTGAAAAACTATAATAGCTAATATTATTGGCATTATATTGACAGTGATAAGTTCTTGCTTTGTGCTGGGTTTAGCAGTTTTCCGAACATAGTCTTTCAGCGAATGCCATAACATCTCTATTGGATTTAAATCTGGGGATTCGGCTGGAGTTTTCACCCAGTTCACTTCTTCTGCTATAAGCCTCGCCCTTGCTGCTGTGTGTTTCAGATCGTTGTCTTGAAAGAGACGGTGCCTTGATCCAAAGTGCTCCATGATATATGGGGCGGCATGCTGTTTGACCACGACTTCCTCGTCACAAACCTTTAGAGAACTTAACATTTTTATTATCAACAAATTGTAAATACGACGTTTACATTGGCGTTATTAATTTTTCACTTGAGTGTATGGAGGATTGTCAGCTGTCACTGAGAGCAGACCCCCACTCTTAGGCTGCGCAAACGATTTTTTACATTTTTATAAAGAAATGGAGGCTGTATGCATTACAATATAAACATTTACTGTCAAACTTTAAATCAACAATTGATTTAAAGATGATCTGTCAAAGTGCAATGAAATACAATATTGTTGTTGTTATTGTTTTTATCCCGTAAAGCTCTTTGAGAAACCACCTTTAAAGGCGCTATATAAAGGCACTGATTCTTATGGAATGTGTTTTCTTTCTTCTTTTTTTCAGCATGGAATAAACCTATTACTTGATTCTTATGGAAGCCCGGTTCCGCCAGGTATTAAAAAAAAAACATGGAATTGCCTATCTAAAGAAATAACAGTATAACTATATTCATGCACAAACAGTAGAATGTTACATTATCTCCTCTTGTTTTGTACCTTATTTTTTATTTTCAGTAACTACTAACAGATATATAAATATAGTATATGTATATTCATAAATTGATATCATTAATAGTGCTCAGAAACCTTTTTGTATTTCAGTTATTTTCAGCTAACAGAATTTCCCTTTAGTTACATGATTCCATATTAAGGGAATTTAAAGAAGCAGGCTTCAAGTACATGAATGTTACAATACAGTTGTCTAATCTCATGAGTTTTCATGGTATGTGATCTCCTTTTTTAGAACAAAGAAATAAGATTATTAGACTGAGAAGAAAACAGATTAAAGCTACAATTTTAGTAACATCTAATGCAACACAAGTGCCACTTTTTATGCTAGACAAAACTGTAGTATACCACAGTACTTTCTGCTGACATGAATTTTGAAGCAAATTCTAGATGGCTGCATCCGTACATTGTGAAATCTTAGGTTATGGTGGAATATTTGATAGAACTATACCCATGCCTATTTATGTAAACTTAATTCTTCCTTTTCCTGTGGAGGCAGATGAGGATGTGAGTACAGTCAATGGAACCAACAACTATTAGGATTCCTGCTTTGGTGTAAGCTACTGTGCATTGTTCTGTTGTTCTTATTAATTTTGTGTAGCAATGTATGATGTGTGTAGAGATGCAAGGTTTTTAGCAAATTTAGGAACAAACAGTGATCTCGGGAATATATAGGATATCACTAGCACAACAAAAAAGAACCTGCAGCAAAAAATGTAAGATTAGTAAAACTAGCCATGTAGGATCCAATGGGTGCCCAGCCCTGCACTTTGATTGCAGTTGAGGATCCACTATCTAAATTAATCTTCTGACACTGTGTTTTGAAAGCCTGTACTGCATTTTAAACTTGGTTGTTGCATGTAGTGAAAGGATCACACAGCTATTGATAACACCTGCATTGAGGCTGAATGTACTCTTCATGAGTATGGAACATTCTTGGTATATATGTCAATGTAGAGTACCCACTTCCTTTTTATAATGTAAAGCAATGAGACTACAGTTTTTTTAATCGATTCAATTTGTACTTATTTCCCATTTGTTTCCTTTGTTTTTGTTAACAGCATGTTTGTTAGGCACACTGTGGAGGGGGAGGGTGGATATACTTAAAATGACTATTGATTATTGAAGGGAGTTTATTGTTCACACTTAAAATATTTTTAGCACAAAAGCATTGCAGATGATATTAAGTAAAGGATCACAGCTAATAATAATATTTAGTTAGTAAATAACCAACAAAAGACTCATTCCTCAGTATGAGGCATAACATCATGGCTCTTTATGTTCAAAATTACGCAGCGGCTCAAAAACTGTACTTTGTGTAGTGTATCAGAGAAGCTGTGGAAACAGTGGTAAGTGGGGAAAAAGCCTCCTCTCCATTACTAACACCCACTGCTGCCTTGGAGTCAGTATTGAGAACATTCAACGTCAGCTTCCAATACAGGCGGCCATCTACTGTGGACAATTTATTAAACTTATGGAAGAGACTGAAGATGGACACACATAGTGCTGTAACAAATGTGCACTGCTATCAGTGGGCAGGCCAATACCACTTCTGTCCCAGCTTCAATTGACAATTGACAAATCTGCTTAATTCTGCCAATTTTAGAAGTGGAAGCTGCAATTCTAATAACTCTTAATAATAACTTAAATACAAGATTTACTTCACCTTCTGTTCATGGTGTACGGAGACTGATTTAAAGACCTAGTAAACATACATGGTTACATCTATACAGGCTCACATTGGCTACCTTGTTACAGATGCAGCCATTCAAAATGCATGGTACAAACCCGCGGTATGATAAACTACCCACAAGCCACCGCAGGGTAAGTGATTTTCTGGCCAAAATGACCGACAGGGGCACTCGTGGTGCATTGGTTGGTAGTGAAAAGATTTAATCATTTAATCTCTCTACTGTGCACATTTTAATCCGCTTAGTTTTGAATATTTATATGGAATTTTACCACTAAAGAGAAATTTTAGTAGCTGAGAATAAAAAGAAGAGGAGCATAACGCATCTGAAGGTCATAAACGATATTAATTTAGGAACATAAACATTACTGTATGTACATAAACTGTACTGTGTATGGCTGGTCTTGGTAGTTTAAAGCAAAAATACACACCAGTCTTCCATTTCTCCCTAAACATTTTAAGCATGAAAGTTTTATGAAACGGTACCCAAACATGCGATTGCTGTACAGAATAAATTTGAATTTAAAAAAATTATTTAACACGAAAATTAAGCTGTTTACATCTTCCGCCTGAGAACAGTCACCTGTTGCTACCCAACGCAGAAACACAGCCACTAACTAGCAAAGAGAGGACATTAGCTAGCCAATATGATAAAGAAATAAATGATTATTTTGTTTATTTCTTTTGCACATTTATTTGAACATTTCCATCGATTGTACAAGCACTTGGAAACTGTCCAATCCCTAGTTCATCAGGCATTTTCTTTTACGCTGCGGGCATTCTCCCAGTCTGGCGCCGGTCTGTGTCTTCTAGGATATAATGCCAGCGAACTCTTGTTTTTATGTCCACTATAACAGACAATCTCCTTTGCTTTTAACCGAGCGTTTAATAATTTCCTAAAATGAAAATGATTTACTTTATTTCCCTCACGGGATCAATACAAGTATCTATCATCTATCTACATAAACTATCCGACAGAATTCTGGGGTCTCCCTATACCAGAGATTATGGTAGGGCTTCAGAATGGTGATTGGCTGACACCATCTGACACCCCTCTGATTGGAGAAAAAAGACGTGCTGGTTTGCTATACGTACTGTACCAGGAAGAGGATTTCTTTCTATTCGAAACGTGTATTTTAAAAGTTTAATTAAGAAGTAAAAACCTTACAGCGTACACAGATTTCTAAACTGATCAGGATCGTTATCTTTGTCTTATGCATAATAATGTTCACCACTCTGTCCAGCAAATTAATAATAAACTTTATTTTATATAGCGTTTTAAACGAATAAGTAATTAGATTGCTCATAAACCTAAACACTTATTCTACATAAACACAGCGTAATTGCTCTCTGAAAATGCTTTTTCTTTTTATTTAGGCTCAGATTTCAACTATAGATTGTTTTATTAATAACCATAATAACGACCAACCAACAAAAACAACCATATAAACATAATACCAACCAAAAACATAGATAACAACCACAATACAAAATCAAATATATCAAACCATTAAACTCTCTCAAATTCCTCCAATTATCATAATCCCACCCCTTATGCAAAACCAAACCCTCCTCCAATCCCAGTTTATCCTCTTTATTATAAACAAAATCCACCTCAATTTTCAACATAAAGCATTACACAAAATCAATACCTCAACACTCCATACTCAACAACGATAATTCACAAACAGCCAGAACATGTAACTCCACATTCCCAAATAGACTCATTTCCATAGCCCTGCCCCTTATGCAAAACCAACATCCCTCCCCTGTTCTCTCTCTCCACTGGCGTTTGTAATCATTTTTATTTTTAAATAAATTTTAGCAAAGTCATGTATTTTAAAAATCTTAAGATTTCTATATTTATGTCTTTATTTAGTGGTTTCATTAGTGACAAAGTCTAAACTTTCTTGGAAAAATGTCTTTTATGTAAACCATGTTTGCTATTAATTCATTTAGGGCTAGAATATGTTCATTGTCTTCCAATGAAAGAAGGGTTCCTTTCGCCGTAGTCGAGTTGACATTAGAAGCTTGCCATGCCCGGACTGTTACACCAACGCATTAGCATGTTAAAGCGATTTCATTGAGGAGCCTAGCTTTCTTAACTAGTAAGTACTGTACTTACTGGGTTTTTGAAGGGGGGAGGTGTCTTTCACTGGAAATCTCGCCCCCTTCTACTTTGAAAATACCTGTGAAACCGGTTTAATTCAACACAGCCAGCACTCCCGCAGAGAGGGGGGTTGTACTTGTAGTGCATCGGTATAGATGGGAAAGCCAGAGCCGACCGCTACGCCGCCCACGTGTTATGCTCTTCGTTAATGTCTAAGCCGGAACACATCATTATATCTCATTTTGTATTTCTTAAAAAAAAAATGTTTGCCCAGCCTAACAGTATTGTTGTTATTGTTTTTAACCTGTAAAGCGCTTTGAGGAGCCACCTTTAAAATACAATAAAGTTCATTATTATTACTATTGTTAATTTGCTGGACAGAGAGGTGAACATTATTACACAGAAGACAAAGATAGCGATTTACGTTGCATTGTGCATTGTGCTGCTGTAATACAGTTTTAAATAATTAAAAGTCTAAACAGTATCAGCTTTATTTATGGGTTTTAAATAAAGGCGATTTAAATCAATATAAATGTTTATATTGTAACGCATAGGTGTCTATTCATTGTTATTAAAATGACTTAAATTCGATCATGTTGTGATATTTAGAAATATACATTTGTTTGGTGCGAGTGAAGTTTTATTTAATCTCTGAGCCATACTGATTCTTATGGAAGCCAGTTTCCGCCAGGGAGTAAAAAAAAAACACTATGGTATTCTCTCCGATGCAGTGCAGTTAAAAACATATCTCTGATGCTGTTCCTAAATGAATATCGTTTATGACCATCAGACGCTTTATGCTCCTTTTCTTTTTTCCAGTGGATTGATCAGGGAGAGGCATTTCATGATGTACTTTTCACTGATGAAACAACAGTGGCTCTGGAACAGTTTTCAACCATGTTGTTTTATAAAAAGGGGAGATATGTGAACAAGCAAAACCCAAAACAAACATGTATGCCATACGGCGTACGCGTTACTGAAGCTAAAAGTTTAGCCTTTGTCACTAATGTAACCACTAAATAAAGACATATAGAAATCCCTACGTTACAGACTGTATATGGCTGGTATTGGTAGTTTAAAGAAAAAATACACACCAGTTTTCCACTTTCTCCCTAAACATTTTAAGCATCAGACTCTTACATGTGGTTATTTCGGAAACGTTTGTACGTGCTCCTTCTGACCATGTTACTGTTTACTGTTACTGACCATATTAAGTTTAAGTGCCTGTGGGCAATTTTCCTGTCCGTGGGGGGGAGGGGGTGGACCGTCTTTCATTAGAAGGTTAGTCTGTTCTATTCTGAGAATGTAGAGGAGGTGGAAAGTGCCCGCGGTCATTTAATTAGTATTAAAATTCGCACTGATTCCCTTGCGAAGATACGGACATAGGAATATTCGTGCGTGGTCAAAAAAATGGCATAAAAACGACAAAGTGAAGGCTGTGAAAACATTCACAATGTACTTTATACACAAAGCAAGTGTTCTCACAACTCTAGGAGGTTTCGTGAAAATGCTACAGGCATGCCAAAATCGTTTTTTTTAAATTCAAGGTGACTTTAACGCGGTTTTCATTTTCAGATTGTGAATCAAAAAAGGCATTTAATTAAACACACGATTGCGATTTTAATCAATTACTGTATTGATTGAAACACACATTCTGTACAGATACAGTACAGTCACATTCTCCTGTTGTCCAGTGGTGTAAAACGAATTAGCAGGTGATTGAGATAACAATGCACCGCCCCCTGAGTGGAATGTTCTCATTTGTTCTCAAGTGTAAAAAGAGGTGATAATTCTTAATAATTCCGTGTCGCATTAACTAACCTCTTCAGTTTATTCCGCCAGACAGTACATGAATATAATTATATCGTTATTAATTTGTTTAGATACGCAATTCCATATTATATTCCCTGTTAATCAAATTCTAAAAGTATGCATTTGTTAGATAACAAGCGAATTCACAGAAAAGGTTAAAAGACTACCACTTTTCACAAAGTATATAACCCTAATATGGTCAGAAGGAGCACGTAAAAACGTTTCCCAAATAACAACATGTAAGACTTTGATGCTTAAAATGTTTAGGGAGAAATGGAATACTGGTGTGTATTTTTCTTTAAACTACCAAGACCAGCAATATACAATACAGTTTACATACAGTAATATGTTTATGTTCCTAAAGTAATATCGTTTATGAGCATGTGAAAGGCATGGTGAATCGGAGGTTCTCAAGAATTACTTTGTATGATTGGAAACGAATGCGTGATCGGATCAACTAAATCCTGTGGTGTTACTTTTTGTCAATGAAAAAATAAACTCTTTTCGTTTACAAAGACGGTTACAAAGAATGTGGACCAGGGTAATACTTTGAGCTTACAGCTTGTCCAAGGTCATTCATTATTAATACTATTAGTAATATCTTCTGTAAAGACTTTGATGCATAAAATACTCCTGCATAATTAAAATATGTATGATAAAGGTGGTAGGTTGTGTACTTTTGTCCAACAGAACAATCTTGCTTTTATAAAATATACCGCCTTTTTAATGTTTAATGATTAACATGCTGTAATACACTGTTTAAATTTAAAAGTCTAAAGAGTATACAACTTAAATTCTTAATTGAATAAAGATTGTCCCTCAGCAGTGATCGGGATTCGAAACCGACGTTTTCTGGTGACAGCTCAAATGCTGTACAGGAGAGGTTAACTTTTATTAGCTCCACCTGGCAGTTTTACAAGGTGATTCCGGATACTATTAACATAATCTAATTTGCATATGGTATGATGCGGTGTACTGCGACACGCCCACCGTGTTATACTGCAGCATACCCCGCTTGTTTTGAATGGCTGCATCTGTAGGTCTACAACTGACTAATGTCTGTGGATAATCTAATGTCTGAGGGTAATTTTAACAGGTGCTATAATAAACATGGTTAGTCAGGAAGAAGCAACAGATTAAAAAAACCTGCCGTATGTCTTTAGCTTAATTTAATTTAACAATTGAAAAGAGAATCGAGTTTTTCATTTTATATATCTTCTTGCTATTCTTAACATTTTGTTTAAGGAGACACAAAAGACAGGGGAATTCAGTTTTGGTTTTTCACATATTTCAGCTGGAGACTCACCAATTCTCCTCCACTCTGACAGCAGCTTCACTGACTGGGAATTCTCCCCTGCAGCCACAAGAGACGACAGATTCTGAGAATGAATGTTCAACTGGGCTGGAAAAGCCTTCAGCAGGGGAAGTGAAGTGGAGAGTGGTCATGAGGTGGAGAGTTATGGTGTCAAGATTGTGAATTTAGAGAAAGCAGTGCAGCCAGCATGGCTCAGAAGAGCAGCACAACAGTGAACTCTTCTTAAAATTGTGAGGAAAATGTTTGAGCTTTCACAAAAAGAATTTGATTTTAAAATAATATCACTAGCACAAGAGGAGAGAGAGAAAATTTTATCTAAAGTAAAAAAGGCATACAAGACTAAATAACTGTATTAAATTAATACAAAGACATGTAATTACCAGTATTTGTTTGGTAACTCATGGTCAATATTAAGTCCAAACTACCATGAACCGAATACCCACAGACATACATTAGAAAACAGTCTCAAATAAAATGTAACAAATGTAGCAGATGAAAATGTCTGAGGTGTTTCTTTATTATATTTCATACACATAAATGTATGATAAAAACAAATTAACAAGGTGTTTTCTTAAGTGTGTAAAGTATCTTGGTATATGTCTTTTCATTAATATCACTTATTAATGAAAATTTAAAGCAACTGTGCTACACCATTTATAAAACTTATGGAAGAGACTGAAGATGGACACACATAGTGCTGTAATAAATGTGCACAGTTATTAGTTGGCAGGCCAATACCACTTCTGTCCCAGCTTCAATTGACAATTGACAAATCTGCTTAATTCTGCCAATTTCAGAAGTGGAAGCTGCAATTCTAATAATTCTTCATAATAACCTAAATACAAGATTTAATTCACCTTCTGTTCATGGTGTACGGAGACTGATTTAAAGACCCAGTAAACATGCATGGTTACATCTATACAGGCTTACATTGTCTACCCTGTTACAGTAGGTCTACAACTGTCTAATGTCTGTGGATAATCTATTGTCTGTGTGTAATTTATAACAGGTGCTATAATAAACATGGTTAGTCAGGAAGAAGCAACAGGTAAAAAAAAAACATTTTGTTTTTGGAGACACAAAAGACAGGGGAATTTAGTGTTGGTTTCTCACATAATTCTGGCAATTACTAACTCTCTGAATTAATTCTGGTCAGAATTCAGTGAGTGACAACTAGTTACACCTATCACTGTAGCAAAAGCAAGGTGGTTAGTTAGAATTTTTCATCAGTACCCATAATTCTTTTTATCCTCTGTACTACTTTTTTATCTGTTGATTAGGCTGCATGGACTTGATATATTGGAATGTTTTCTTCACAGCTTCATAATAAGAATGTTTGGTTTTTGATATTTTGGGAGGTTTTGTTTTTGTTTTTTTTTACTGAAGAAATGACATATTAACAGTCTGTGGTACTTGGAATTTAGAGCATCCTTATACTGTGTCATCAAGAAAATATTTTGTCAATAACAATTTATTTGTAAGTCTCAAGAAAAGTGTACAAAAAGCCTACTGGACTTTATTTCAGTGCTTATTGTGTGTTTTTATGTGTTCAGATTCCTAGGACCACGCTATCCCAGGACTGGGCCTGTCATATCATAGTGTTCAATGTAATACAGGTTTTCTATATTGAAACAATATGACACACACTTCAGTGCTCTTATGATTGTCAACAGTTTTGTTTTAATATTTCATGATTAGCACTACATATTTCAGTATTGCCGAAAATGTTTATCCAATTTACCCAACATGCAGTTAGTTCTAGTTACAGAAATACTAAGATTATATACAAGTAAGCAAGGTTTACTAATGTGTATTTCTTTCAATCAAGTCTGAGTTCTCATTCTAGCTTTCTGTTGAATGGAAATTATAAAATTGTAAAAATATTAACAGTTGCAAATTAATTTGGTTTTGGAATGAATATTCCTATTAGAATTATACCTGGGGATTCACTGTGTTTTTAAATGTTTCTTTGTTGCCTTTATTTGAAGTTATTTGCATATTTGTGCCACATTTGTAGCGGTCAAGTTTATTTTCATGAGTTAGGTTATCTTAGGCTCAATCTATCAAAACCTTTTCAGTCAAATCTCTGGTAGTGGTTTTCTACACTACATTTGTGAACACCTTAGGTTTGTTTGTATTCTTGTATATTGTTACAAGTGGGAGCTTACGAAAATGGTGAAAATCAGGAATTGACTGAGATTAGTTAGGAAAAAAAAATTCATAACCCCCAAGTTGTAAGTGACTTCTCCAGAATATACCCGGTATAATTAGGGGCACATGAATTCTTTATAATCTCTGGCACAGCTTTGGTGAAAGGAGTAATAATCCAGGCACACTATTAACAATGACAGGAAATGCTGTACACTACACTACATACAACAAAACATACTGTACAACACGCAAGTTACTATGTTTTCAGAATGCACAGACAAGGCTTTCCAGAGGCCCAGCATTCTAATCACTCAGCAAACCCCCCAGACTGTTACTAAATATTAAGCTCTTAATACTTGCAAAGGCCAAATAGGAAATAAGCTATATAAATGCAATACAAACTGCAGTTAAATCTCTCTCTCTCTGCAACCGGATACCACAAAATAAATGCGAGCCTAACTCCCTATTCTAAAAAATGCACCCTAAGCAAGTGTAGCGGCAATGCTTATTAATAAGACAGAATTAAATGTTGCTGTGCCTCTTCCAGAGAGGCCCCTCTCTCTCATCTCGGTGGTGCAGGATACACAGAGGCCATTCCATGTGGTTTCTGATTTAAAGTGTTTTCTTACTGATAAGGAACCATCCCAGAATGGGAATGTGATCCAACTATCATGATCAATGGCTATTCCTGGCGCTTATTTGTCTCTGAGATTGTTAGGATCATCTGGATTCCAGTCCTAAGGTCAGAGTTCTTTGTTACACATTCCTAGAAGTGAGCAACCAATCAGAAACCTGCAGGGCACGTGGGTCCCAGATGCCCACCAAACTCTCAACTATTCAGCAACCGTATTGTCTCTAGTTAAAAAGGTGAGAACAGGTCTTAGACCTTGCTTCTTCGTCCACTCTTATTCTCTTTCAAACTTAATCACATGACTGCCAGCACTGAGTGTGGGACTTGCAACTTCGTTCCAAGCACTGAGCCAGGGGGATGCCCATAGGTAAAAACAGAATTCAAGCCTGCAGCACCAACCTGATGAACACTAGCAAACTGCTGTTGATGCCTGCCTGATCAACCAAAGCATTACTATTGGAACTCTATCAACAAGTGAATCCTTGTATTCAGAAGTAGTGCTATGCCGGGAGTTAACCAGTTTTCCTTCACCCAAAGGAGTGACTTGCTCGGTCCTACAGTCACTTTCTGTGCACAGAGAATTCTTAATTGAGCTCAAGGCTAACTAGTCTGTCTCTGGAGAGTAAATCCTGGTCCAGCACAGCTGACAGACAGACACACTCTCTCTCCCTGCACCTCCGGCAGCACCAGGACTGGTTGGTCAGCAGCCAAGGAAGGACGGATTGGATAACGCCTTGACAGAGTCTGTCGGCTGATCCTTTGTTGTCCGCATGGGAGATATAAATCGATATCTGAATAAATAAACCCAATATTCTACATTGCCGATCGAGAAATCAATTGTTATCTCAACACAGGTTGATATCAATTTAATTTGTATGAGTAATGTATTTACTTATGAGTATCGAATGTAGAATCTGTATTAATGAGACTGACGATATAGTATAGCTGAATGGTATACTTAATGCATATTTCCTTGTTTGTATCTCTTTGTGTTTTGTATCTCTTGTGATATTTTACAATATCTTGGTAACCCTCACAATAAGACGTGCCATATGTATCCAGGCACACTGTTATATGTTTTTACATGCATAATTTAATGTATTAATAAATGTATTCTGTGTATTTGAATCCATATATGTGTGTTGCTGATTGTTCTGATAATTGATCCTTTAGTAGCCATTAAAGCATCACCTCGTGATTTACTGCCACAATTAATAAATTGTCCCTGTTAATTCAAAACTAAGCTCAAAGCTCAAAGTAAGCTCAAATCTTGTTCACAGTCTTAATAGAAGATGGAGATAATCTGATTAAATGTATGACAAAATGACATAAGATATACCTGGATTATAAAATGATCTAATTGTAAATTTCCTCAGGTGAATAAGTATGCAAACCTTTAGATTAATTAACTGGTGACACCTCCTTCAACAAGTGATGAATGACTTCAGCAAGACATTTTTCTATACTTGTTTATCAGTCTATCATATCAGCTCCAAGGAATTTTGGCCAATTCTTTCTAGTAGAACTACTTCATGTCTGATATTTGAGGATTTCCTTTCATGAAAAGCTTGCTGAAGTTCCTGCCATAGTATTTCAGTGGGGTGTAGATCCTGACTACGATTTGGCCAATCCAAAATGTGAACTTACTTCAACCATTCTATTGTAGATCTGCTAATACGTCTGGGATCATTGTCTTGCTACACAACCCTTTTAGCTCAGGTTTAGCTGACAAATGGATGGCCTGACATTCTCTAACTGAATGTACTGATACCATGCCAAATTCATGGTTCCTTCAATGATGCAAATGATATGAGTCCTGAGGCAGCAAAGCATCCCCAAAAAACAATATTTCCACCACTGTGCTGAGTTTGGTTTTGTCAAAAGTAAAAACTATACAGTTTACTATACAACTACTGAGGGTAGTTTAAGGGTTGTAGAAATATAGAACAAGCTACTCAGCCATGTGGTTGAAGCTGATACCCTAGCACCTTTTAAGAAACTGCTGGTTGAGAACCTTGGATCAATTAATTAACTACCAAATGAGCTAGACAGGTTCAATGATCTCCTCTTATATGTAACCTTTCTTATGTTCTTAGACTTGCCAAATAGAGCTCGAATGATCCAAAAAAATATCCTCCTGATAGATGAGTCAGAAGTTGAAGTGTTTGACCTCAGTTAGAAATGTTTTGTTTGGTACTGCAAAGAATATTATAGTAAACAGTATAATGCATGTTAGTTTATGTTATACAGTATATTAAATGAGTATATTTTAGACTTATGGAGTTCAAATCTTCACATTATTGCAAATAAACAAAAAAATGATTATTTGAATAAGAAAGACCCCATCAATGATGTGTTTATGATGCAAACTGGTGATATTAGCTTATGGAGGAGCACATTCAAACTACCCCAGGTGCATTTTGCTTGGTTAGTCCATCCATGCCACATCAAATGTTGCAACAGATCATTTTCTGCTATGAAAATAAGGTGCTTACCCCATTTGAATGTATTGCTTAAAAAACTATTATTATTAATAGAAATAAACAGCTGATAATGAATTAGAATGATTGTGCTACATTGTATTTGTTAGTCAATATGTAGAAATAAAACATGGGGTCATGATTACAGCCAACACATACTGTACATAAAAATAAAAAAATATCCTTGTTCCATCCCTTTTTAAATAACATGAAATCACAAGTCTATTTCTGAACCCCATAATTTTCACCAGCTCAAGATCATCTCATTTTCTCTATAACCCCAGTTCTGGCATGGAACAGACAAAGCCAGCTTTCACACATTCTCAGAAATGTACACTTTTACATCAGACATCATATTTCCAACTGCAAGTCAAAGTTCCTAGTAGTAGTAGCAAGCCTGATATTTTCTATTTTGTACAGCAAAACAATTTAAACTCTAGCCAGCTTTAATGAAGCCAAGTCCAGAAAATGCTCAGCAAATTAATAGCACACTTCTGCTTGAGGGAGTCTTGGTGATACTCTAATGATACAGCCGTTTTTAGAGTTGGTAGTTCAGCTCTTCTGAAGATAAACATTAATCATCATAATTAATTTACCCACATCTCTGTTTCATAAAATGACAGCACACTTGTTAAAAAAGATTGTCAGTCTCCTGATAATAACTGTGTGAATCTTAAAAATCCTTATAATTGTTTTCAGAGAATATTTTTAAAGTTTTAAATTACTTACTTTATATTTTGGGATTCACAAACTGTAATGATTCCATTTTCTGAATGTAAGCCATTGAATGCAGACCATTTTCATACATTCAGGCAACAACTGCTTGGCATCAACTGATTGTAAGGGTTGTATTTTGTTACAAATAAATGTCAATGAACTGTTACCAACAACAATACACACATTCATCAATTTATTACTTACATTTTATTACATCTCACTAAATGTCAAATTAATTCATATGAGAGATTTACTTGCTTTTGAGTATCTAGTGTAGAAGTTGTAATTAAAAAGCTCATTAACAAAACAGTATAAATGAATAGTATACTGAATGTCTGTACAGATGCAGCCATTCAAAACAAGCGGGCGATACAGCGTTATAACGAGGTGAGCTTGTTGCAGTATAACTCAAGTTACCGTATAATACCATATTAATACCGTATATTCTCGCATAATACCGCATGATACCGCAAGTAAAATAATAGCATACTGTAGGTTTTGTTAGACCATTACATATGCAATACACTTCCTCGTGATCATCTTAGAATCTTTGATTAAGCTGCAAGTTTTTTTAATTTTATATACACAATACTGCTGACAGCAGGAAGATTCCCCATGCTTTTACTCAGCAGCTTATTAAAAACAGTACCAATGGTGTTTAAACCACTTTTTTTGCACAGAAGACTGACACAGCTTCGCGCTATGAATCTCTTTTACTAAGAGAACTTGTTTTCGTGGGGGGAGGTGTCTTTCGCTGGAAGACTTGCCCCCTTCTACTTTGAAAATACCTGTGAAAATGGTTTAATTCGTCACAGCCAGCACTCCCGCAGAGAGTGATGAAAACCGTGCAGTGCCAGGTGAATTTGCGCCCTACAATTCAACCTGCGGTACCGCTGTGTACTGTACACACAGTACGAACGTGTTATTTTGAAATATAAAAAATGTCAATATACAATATAAACAATGTCTTGTTTGGAGGTGGGGATATTCTGACAACAACTGATTTAAAGACAATCTGTTAAAGTGCAATGAAATACAATATTGTTGTTGTTATTGTTGTTTTTATCCTGTAAAGCGCTTTGAGAAGCCACCTTTAAAGGCACTACATAAAATAAAGTTTATTATTAATTTGCTGGACAGAGAGGTGAACATTATTATGCAGAAGACAAAGATAACGATTTACGTTGCATTGTCAGATTGTGAATCAATAAACACATTTAATTAAACACGGGTTTGCGATTTGAATGGAAATTGGGGTGACTGGAACTCTTAATCTAAATAAAAATAAAATAAATAAAACAGGTTTCGATAGTTAATAACCACTTTTTATGCGCGAAACATGGGTGATTTTTCTTCCTCCCGATCAGCTTAGAAATCTGTGTACGCTGTAAGGTTTTTACTTCTTAATTAAATGTTTAAAATACACGTTTCGAATAGAAACAACATATTCTGTTGTCTTCCTGATATGTAGAACAGATCAGCAGGTCTTTTTTCCCCAATCAGAGGGGTGTCAGATGGTGTCAGCCAATCACCATTCTGAAACCGTACCATAATCTCTGGTATAGGCACACCCCAGAAATTTTAAAGACTACTTCTTAGCGTAGATAAGAAAGCGTAGATAAAAAAGCTTGGATTCTCATGTATCTGATACACATATCTTTTTCTCTGCAGTCTTTGTTGTGCTCTTGAGGATCCTTGTGATATTTTGAGCTCTAGTTGAATGATTAGTATCGCAGTTTAAATCATTTTCGTTGTTAGAAATTATGAAACGCTCTGTTAAAAGCAAGGGAGTTTTTATGTCTGTTATAGTAAAAGAAAATGCCTGACGAACTAGGGATTGAACAGTTTTTCAGTGCTTGTACAATCGATGGAAATGTTCAAATACATGTGCTAAAGAAATAAACAAAAAAAGTCATTAATTCCTTTATCATATTGGCTAGCTAATGTCCTCTCTTTGCTAGTTACCTGTGGCTGTGTTTCTGCGTTGCGTAGCAACGAGGGACTATATTCTCAGGGGGAGGAACGTAAACAGCTTAATTTTCGTGTTAAATACATTTTTTTAATTAAAATTTATTCTATACAGCAATCACATATTTGGGGACCGTTTCATAAAACTTTGATGCTTAAAATGTTAAGGGAGAAATGGAAGACTATTGTGTATTCTTTCTTTAAACTACCAAGACCAGCCATATACAGTACAGTTTACATACAGTAATATGTTTATATTCCTAAATTAATATCGTTTATGACCTTCAGATGCGTTATTCTCCTCTTCTTTTTTATGCTCAGCTACTAA